>NC_063450.1:10785961-11439620 GCF_020379485.1 Brassica napus | reverse complement strand
ACTTACCGACAGCCGTATCAAAGAGCTTGTTCCACATCGTCGGAGGAACAGATTCAGATGCTTCCGAATCCTGAACATCGAAAGCTCTGCAGTTCAAACCTGTAACGTCTCGGAATTCATCCAGCGAGAAATGTAGTGGATCGGGCCCGAAGGTGAACCAGAACTCGTGTCTGCGAGCCGTAACGAGCTGTCGGCTGAGGAGGCAGCCGATGAGCTTCGTAGAGTTCTGGCAGCGTACAACGGGAAGCTGAAACAGCCCCCGAAACTGGGAAGCCATCAAAGTGTCCATCGCATCCGTCCCCTTTAGAGCAGTAGCAACAGAACCGATGACGTGTGATTTTGAGTAGATGTTTACTCGCAACTTTGTCGGGTACGCACCATATGCGAACAGTCTCCGGGGCAACACAGATGAGGGCACCCCATCAGAGAATTGTCCCCCTGAGGAATCACCACCACCGGGGCCGTCCTCAGATCCAGAATCTACAAATAGAAGAAAAATCGATAACTCAAATAAATGGCTTCGAACACAAAACGGTGTCGACTAATCATTACTAAAGAATCTGTCCGATGACATGCAAAGACGGAATCCACATGAACGGAGGTGGACGAAACACATACCCGGATAGCGCTGCTGTTTCGCAGGAGGACGCTCCGGGAGCTCCTCGCCAGAGGATCTGGGCCGACGACGAACGGTTGTCTGACTTAGCTTGGACTTCTTCATCACTGCAGGCGTCGTCTGGGGTCTAATTATCACCGGGGAAGATTCTCCAACGGCTGCGAAAGGCTAGGGAACACTGGTGGATCTAGGTCGAAAGACGAATAGTCCTCTCAGACTTTCACAGTAAATGAATTTACCAGAAGGTCGTTTACCGCCCTGTGCAGGTAAGACGACGAAGTTAATGACCCGGGTTTTTCGGGAACCAGAAAAGTCGCCGAAATTCTCACGTGCGAGAGAGGAGTGACATTTCCGATATTCCGCAGCTGGAGTAAGGATCGTTTCGTCTTTTGCTTTCAAGTCGCATAGGGTCACAAATACACGCGACCCATTTGCCGAATTAAAACTCCGCGCGGCCCAAAGCCCGAATTATAAACTCGAAAGTGACCCACTTTGCCAATATTTTCGTGTAAACGACGGTGCACTAACTGATCCTTTTCTTCTTCACATGAGCATGGGTTTTGCAACCGACGTACTAATATGAATTAACCATTTTGATTAATATCGTTGGCTATGAAGTTGCTTCTGCTTTTTGAAGTTTTTTCTATATCACAATCACTTTTGTTAAATGAAAGACATTATAAGTAAAAATCCAAGAGTTATAGTTTAAAATCATTTTGATACTATACTTTGGTACACTTACTAGTATTTTAGATGACGAGACTTAATTTACCAAGAAGTATAGGTGCGTTCAAAATTTATTGTAAAAATATACTTCTTAGAGATAACAATAACAAACGAAGAAATTAACAAATTTACGACAAAATTCTTGTTTACTTGGGATGTTTTCTCTTGACGTTTTTGTAGTCCTCGTTCTAAACGTGGGAATGATAACCTGTTTTTTATTCTAACTAGCGGGATAAATATTATATATAAATTAGTTTTATGTATTATATGTGTTTTTACATATCCCCTATATGTTATTTGTGAAACATTACAACTTCTTTTTGTAGCCTAATGTCATCACTATGATAATTCTTAGAATTATTAGAGAAATAAGTTGGTCCATCTAATTATATAATAAGCTTTTTATTAAACTAACCATAAATTCATTATTAATGTCATTTATTATTTCCTTAAATAAAGATTACGGAATTTTCTAATGTGGGTAAATTATATATGACAATTAATGATTTTGAATAATAAAGATCTGGTAAAAAAATGTATCTTCTATCAAATTTATTTAATTTAAAACTATTAAAATAATTTTTAAAAAAACACAGTAACCATATTATAAAAATTTAGATTTTTCTGTATATTTTATATTTTAAATTTTTAAAAATGACTATAAATTACTAAAACTGTTAAAAGTCTCACATTCAAATTTTGCGATCTATGGTTTAAAATTTTTGTTATGACAAAATACAAATGATTACAAAATCATATAAGTAAAAATCTAATTTAATTACTCATTAAGATTTAAAATATATATGTATATATATCATTCTAAATTAAACTATAAACCATATTGAATAAATAAATATTTTACTTTCAAAATTTACTTTGAATAATATTTTTTGATAAAAGTTTTGAACTAACATTGATAAAAATTTTTAAATTATCAATTACTGAAATTATTGATCCCACAATGAAAATTTTGTGATCAGTAATTTAAAGTTTTTGCTATTAAAAATATATATGATAAAAAAAACATATGAGTAGAAAGGATCATTTTAAAAAAATAAAAAATAAAATAGACATTAATATTAAAAATATACTGTGTATGTTAATATTATTTAAATTTAATTACATATCCTATCAATTTTTTTTTTTAAAAAATGTTTGGATTAATAAAATTGATTTATACGTTCGCACCAATTTAATTATATATGTAATAGTTACTGACTTTTAATTATTCAATATATATTTATTATTTCATAATATGTAAGAACATATAATACATAAAATATTATATATATATATATAATGTTTATCCCGCGCAAGGCGCAGATCTTAATCTAGTTATATGTTATTTTACATATTATTAAATAATAGATATATATTGATAACTAAAAATTCAGGATCTATTATGTATATGATTAAATTGGTGCACACATAAATAAATTTTATTAATAAAAACAAATATTGTTTCTATTATATATGATATAAAATTAAGTTTTAATGATATTAACATAGATATATAGTACATTTTTAATATTGATATCTGTTAAATAATATTTTATACTCATATTGTATTTTGATAATTTGTACTCCCTATATTCCTAAATATAAGATCTTTAGGTAAGAACACACATATTAAGAAAAAGTACTTTTTGTCTAGAAAATATCATTAAAAATATTAATTAGTGGTATTCAACCAATTACAAAATAAATTATTAAATACGATTGGCTACACAATTTTTAATAAAGTAAAAGTTGCATAGAAAAATGAAAACATCTAATATATTGGAACATCAATTTTTTTTAAAACATCCTATATTTAGGAACATAATATTTTTTATAACAAAATTTTTGAATCACTGATAACAATTTTTTTTGTGGGGTGTTTAATGGTATTAGTCATTTATAATTTTAAAAACATTATGAAAAGTTTTAAAAATAAATATTAAGTTGTCAATATTTGTTCAAACTTTTTATCAAAATAAAGCAAATTTCGAAATTAAAATACATATGTATTTTTATATGGTACATAATTTATTTTGAACAATATTAATATATTGATATTTATTAAATGAGACTTCTTATTATATAATTTTGTAATCATTTATATCTTGTTATGAAAATTTAAACCATGGATCAAAAAAATTTCAAAGTGAGATTAGTAACAACTTTAGTCAATTATAGTCGTTTTTTAAAATTCAAAATATAACATATACAGAAAAATCTAAACTTTTACTATATAGTTGATATCACTCAAATTACCCTAAGTAGTGATTTATACTCTCTCAAATAAGAGGTCGAGTTGTAGTACTTAGGGATCAAATCCACAGAGAGCTAGGGCACACAATAGATCTAAACAATTTATGATTTAGCTAGGCTAATAGTTTATTAATGCAGTAAATAAAGTAAATTGCAGTGGTGAGCAAGACAGTTGCTCGGCTGATTGATTGAGGTTTGAAGGAAAGATGGTTGCTAGACTTAGGGTTTCATTCACGTTATTAGAACTCTAATCTATAGATGCTAAGGATTGATTCTAGAACTCGATATCTAATGCAAAACACAACTAGCTCTCACTGTGAGTCTAATCTATTGACTAAGTTCCATGTTTCAGCATTCGCATGTCAACACGGATCGAGCGTCGATCGATGCTATGGTATGACCGTCGATCGATGCTTCGGTATGAGCGTCGATCGATGCTATGGTATAAGCGTCGATCGACGCTGCCTTAGGCAAGCGTTATCGATCTGATCGAATATGTTCAACTAAATTACTAGACCAACTCTCGTATGCGCCTAGGTATCTAATCCATCAGGATTCGGGTTCCGTTAATTGATTGCACTCTCGTGCCTCTCAATTGTCCTATGATTCTAGGTTCAAGCAATTTGTCACACTCTCGTGGTTTTCCAACTACTCTAGATCCTAGTATTACAAGCTATCCTGATGTAGAGATCTTTAGATATCCTAACAATCATATAATTCAGAAATTCATTCAAAACCCTAGAAATTCGTAAACCTAGCAGGTGGATCTACTCATGCATGATGTTTGTCACAGAAATCATAGATGAATAGATAAATAACATAAAATATAAATAAAACCAAAACAATGGAGTTCCAAGAGGACTCTGAAGGAGTTCCTCTCTTCTCTCCTAACCTAGAACTATGAAAAAAATAAAGCGTAGATAGCGTAGCCGTCAACAATGGCTTATGAATAACATAAATATGATTTCTGGTCGTCCAAGGGTATTCTGATAATTTGTGGTTGCTTCTGGGCTTCAGTCGGTCATAAAATATGCTCAGCCCATATTCTGACATCACTGTCTACCGACACCAATGCTGTTACATCGATCGAGAGTCCTTCATCTCCTTGACAGCTTCCTCTCGCGAGGCAGACTGGCCACTCTTCAGTAAAACGAGCATAACTTCTGATACAGGATGCTGATTGACCTCAAACCGGTGGAATTGGAAAGCTAACTCAAATCTCTATCTTGTGTCAAAAGATTAGCACAATCTAACGGTCGGAATGTCTCTATCTATAGCTATACATCTGACGCATCTGTGCAGCTCTGCACTCAAAAGGCTCCGAAAGACACCAAATTCACCACATACCTCCAAATCGTCTCTGAACCTGTAAATACTCTAAATAGAATCTATATAGTAGTAAATATATATTAAAACATTTATAGACCATGGCTAAAACTGGGTAAAATCTATGGTCTATCAACTCCCCCAGACTTACCCTTTTGCTTGTCCTCAAGCAAAACAGACGGGCAGTCTCTCTGAAAAAAGGTTTGAAAACAGCAGGGACTCACATTATTTAAAAACTTAGAATCATCACCTCTACAATATTGCAATCCACATCTAAAAGTCCTAATCACAAAAGCACATTATACCATATCCTAGCTTAACAACCAAATTCACCTAGCCAACAACTTAGCAAATCCTGTCTGAAATTCCCCTATACCAACCTCATTTCTTAACATAAATAAAAGTGCAGTCTTTACCTTGGGAGTATCGATCACAGGATGCAAGGATTTTCAAACAAGTATCTGGATTTGCAGGTAAAAGTTAGTTCCTATCTTTTCTCTCTACTAATTTCTCTCTTCAGTCAAAGTCTGCTTATATTGCAAGATCATTGACTAAGATTGGACAGACTTCCATGAATCAAACCTTAATGGTTGTTGCCACCAAGTCCTGTTCACTTCTTTTTGACCTATATCCAAGAATTTATGTGAATCGAACCTTGATGATTGCCGCCACCAAGTCCCGTTCGAATTCTTTTTGTTGGAATTCTTATGAAGCAAACCTTAATGGTTGTAGCCACCAAGTCATGTTCGGATTCCACCTAACTAACACCTATATATATATATATATTTTTTTTTTTTTTTTATACTTTTTTTCCTTTTTCTTTCTTTTTTTTTTTTTTTTTGAAAATAAATATCTCTACCAATAAATCTAGGGTCGAGATAAAATGTGATAAATCTACACAAGGCTTTACATTCCAGACTTGTTTGAAGAATCTGATCCCATGTATACCAATCCCCAAGACAAGCAGTTGTGTCAAGTTTAGTGTTGGAGGTCAGCTTTGGTTCCTTGAAACAATCTCAGTAAGTGTGAATAGTTGACAAGTTGATCCACTTTAGTATCTTTAGTACTATCAGCAATCAGTAAATCTAGAATGGTGCTAAAGAGTGGTTAGATAAAAAAAAAATATCTAATAAGTTCATTATCTCATTCTTGACTCAATAAAACTCTTTTGAAAATATTTTGATAAGACTCACAATAAACTAGATATCAGTAAACATCCCCCCAGACTTAAATTACACTGTCCCCAGTGTATATTCAGTCGGGGTTATGGTGAGAACTAATCATAAGTACACAATTTAACAAGTTAGAACGATATACCTGACCGGGTTAAGTGTCGATCGATGGAAAGGAGTTACCATCGGTCACTGCAGGTGTTGTACTGTCGATCGATATCGACATGCTCTTATCGGTCGATTTTTTATAATCGTCTACTCGGATCTTTTTTTTTTTAATACCTAACTAAAACACAATATTAGTAGAACCTCCCCTAGACTTAAACAACACCATCTCCAGTGTTATATATTCAAAGATTGGTGGGGAAATAAATCATAAGGACAATATTTAACAAGGTGAAACGGTATACCTGCTCGCTGATGGTGAGCGTCGATCAACACAGTTAAGTGGCGATCGATCGATGCTAGTGATGCTCTGTCGATCGATGCTGCGCAGTCATCGTCGATGCTCGTGAGAACTCGTCTTCCTCGGATTTTTCTTTTTACCTAACATAAATAAAACACTAATAGTTAGTAATAGATAACTAATAAAACCAATTCTAAATTTTTTTTTTTCCGATGAACAGTGACTGCTACAGTATCGCAGCTACAGTATCGCAGCTACAGTAACTCTCGATTTTTTGCTACAGCGTCGGTCGATTTGTTTGCTACAGTGTCGATCAATTTTCTTGCTACAATATCGATTGATGCTACAGTGCAGTTGCTACAGTACCATCGTTACTGTTCATTCATTTTTTTTTTTTTTGCCTGTATAAAAATAAAACAAAAATCAGTAACAATCTAACATAAACTAAATGAAATTACCTAATAGTGGGTTGCCTCCCACTCAGCGCTTTGTTATAGTCATTTAGCTTGACTTTGGAGATCTGATTTAGTCCGGATGAGGATGAGAATTCGCTCCAAAACAAGTCTCAGTTTCTACTCTCTGAAGCTTTATCATTCTTGTGTGAAAGCCTCCTCCGTAGACTCTTCTCCTTTGTCTATAATCTCAGCATTAAGGAGTGCTCGAAGCTTTGCAAATGACTTTGAGAAGCATCTGCTGCGCACTCTGGATTTCCTGACACCATCTGAGAAGCGAGGAATCAATGATACCTGAGGACCGTCTTTGATCCTTTTTCTCTTCTTCCAATTCCTCCTCTTCTTCCCCCCAGACTTGTCTGATCGCGTAGTGGTATCTCCATCCCTAAGATTTTCACATACATCGAACTTCTTCTGCTCTGATACGCGCCCACTGTCGATCGACGATGAAGTGGTAATGTCGATCGATGCTGAGGTCTTGTCGTCGGTCAACGTTGAGGTCGTACCGTCGATCGATGTTGAGGTGCTGGTGTTGTTCGATGTTGAGGTCGGATAACTAGTCTCAGCTTCTTCTCCTTCGCTCGGCTCTCCAAATCCATGTTGTTCATCCCTTTTGCCATAATTTCGTCGAGCAGTTGTATTGGAATCATATACTTCTCATCTAGCGATGCCAAGAACCGGTCCCATTTATCATTTTTCTCCTTTTCTCGAGTTGCTTCAGCATCATCAAGAAATTTGTAAAGGAAGGCTCTTTCTATGTCATCCCAGCTGGTTAGAGATCCTGGTTGTAGTTGACCGAACCAACTGAATGCATCCTCAGAGATAGAATAGGGGAAGATCTTGAAGAGCATGTGGTATTCAGACACTCATTCTGCTCACTCCTTGACACGAGATCCTCCAGCTCTTCGATGTGGTTTCTGGGATCTTGGTGAGGAAGACCCTGGAAGGGGTCTTGACCTACCCAATCATACCACTCTCGGCTCAAGACAAAGTCATTCATCTCAGCAACAACAATCACATCAGGGATTACAGCACCCTGAGCATTAATCAATTGTCCTGCGCTGTTGCGAGTGCGACCTTCTTCGTCTCTTAACATCCCATTCTCATCGACCTTAAGCATGAGCACTTCGATCTTCTCTGTCTCCCCGCAAGTGGTGTTGTATTTCACCGGATGAACAGTGTCAGGATGAACAGTACCCGGATGAACAGTGTCACAGTGAACAATGTCGCGATGAACAGTGTCTATCGACGCTGGATGAACAGTGTCGATCGACGTCGAATGAACGATGTCGATCGACCTCGGGTGAACAGTATGTAATTTTTCCCATGAACAGTACCAGGATGAACAGTACCTCGATGAACAGTACCTCGACGAACAGTCTTTTCCGACACAGGTTGAATATTGTCGATCGACGTAGGTTGAACAGTGTCGATCGACATCGGGTGAACAGTATCGATCGACGCATGATGAATAGTGTCGATCGACGCTTGGATTTCTACGCTGCCAATCGCTGCTTGGAGGGTGTCGATTGCCCTCTTAAATTTATGGATCACGCATTCCAAATCAAGTGGCTCTACTAGTAAGAGCCCTATCCCCTTGTTGCTTCTGGTACTCATATGGATGTACATGAAACACAAGAAAAAACCTAGACTAAATCTAACTAGACAAGATCTAATGGCGATCAAAGCTCCCCGGCAACGGCACCAAATTTGACATCACTCAAATTACCCTAAGGAGTGATTTTTACTCTCTCAAATAAGATGTCGAGTTGTAGTACTTAGGGATCGAATCCACAGAGAGCAAGGACACACAATAGATCTAAACAGTTTATGATTAAGCTAGGCTAATAGTTTATTAATGCAGTAAATAAAGTAAATTGCAGTGGTGAGAAAGGCAGTTGCTCGGCGGATTGATTGAGGTTTGATGGAAGGATGGTTGATAGACTTAGGGTTTCATTCAGGTTATTAGAACTCTAATCTATAGATGCTAAGGATTGATTCTAGAACTCGATATCTAATACAAAAGACAACCAGCTCTCACTGTGAGTCTAATCTATTGACTAAGTTCCATGTTTCAGCATTCGCATGTCAACACGGATCGAGCGTCGATCGATGCTATGGTATGAGCATCGATCGATGCTTCAGTATGAGCGTCGATCGATGCTTCGGTATGAGTGTCGATCGATGCTATGGTATAAGCGTCGATCGACGCTGCCTTAGGCAAGCGTTATCGATCTGATCGAATATGTTTAACTAAATTCCTAGACCAACTCTCGTATGCGCCTAGGTATCTAATCCAGCAGGATTCGGGTTCCGTTAATTGATTGTACTCTCGTGCCTCTCAATTGTCCTATGATTCTAGGTTCAAGCAATTAGTCACACTCTCGTGGTTTTCCAACTACCCTAGATCCTAGTATTACAAGCTATCCTGATGTAGAGATATTTAGATATCCTAACAGTCATATAATTCAGAAATTCATTCAAAACCCTAGAAATTCGTAAACCTAGGAGGTGGATCTACTCATGCATGATGTTTGTCACATAAATCATAGATGAATAGATGAATAACATAAAATATAAAAAAAACCAAAACAATGGAGTTCCAAGAGGACTCTGAAGGCTCTCTTCTCTCCTAACATAGAACTATGAAAAAAATAAAGCTTAGATCGCGTAGCCGTCAACAATGGCTTATAAATAATATAAATAGGGTTTCTGGTCGTCCAAGGGTATTCTGGTAATTTGTGGTTGCTTCTGGGCTTAAGTCTGTCATTAAATATGCTCAGCCCGTATTCTGACATCACTGTCGACCGACACCAATGCTGTTACATCGATCGACAGTCCTTCATCTTCTTGACAGCTTCCTCTCGCGAGGCAGACTGACCACGCTTCAGTAAAACAGACATAACTTCTGCTACAAGATGCTGATTAACCTAAAACCGGTGGCATTGGAAAGCTAACTCAAAGCTATATTTTTTGGCCAAAGATGAGCTCAATCTATCGTCCGGAAGGCCTCCATCCATAGCTAGACATCTGACGCGTCTGTGCAACTCTGCACTCAAAAGGCTCCAAACGACACCAAAATCACCACATTCCTCTAAATCGTCTCTGAACCTGTAAATACTCTAAATAGACTCTATATAGTAGTGAATATATATTAAAATACTTATAGACCATGGCTAAAAGTGGGTAAAATCCATGGTCTATCAATAGTTAATGTGGTTGTTTAATTTATTTTAATTGGTTAAATTTTTTTAAAAATGGTAGAGAATAGACTAATTTTTATCAAATCTTTATTATTCAAAATCAATAATTGTCATATATACTTTAACCATATTTGATAATTCCGTTATTTTTATTTAAGGAAACAATGAAGAACATTAATAATTAATTTACGATTAGTTTAATAAAAAACTTATTATATATTTTGATGGACCGACATATTTTAAGGATTCTAAGAATGATTGTGGTGATAACACGTGACTACAAAAAATGTTGTAATGCTTCTTTTTTAATATATAGGGGATAAACATGTGATTAGGGCCCAATAAAGAGATTAAGTCCATTAATGAAATAAAGACATTATGTGATAACCCATGAGTTTTACCTTGAAATCTTCATGAGACTACATGTTATTCATGTTCATCGTTTTTCACATTGATCTAATTTGGTACACTTGTTAATATTTTAGAGGACATTGTTTTTATATATGACTACTCACAGAAAACAGTAGATAACGACATAATTTCTCAACCAAAGAAAAACAAAAATTTCAAATTAAGGCAACATTATAAGCTTGAAGGATCGATAGAAAAGGTTTAAGAGAGTAACGAAGAGTGATTAAACATAGAGAAGGCTTAATATAGTTACAAAGAGTAATTAAATAATGTTTAATTGTTTGGAAATATTTTAGAGAATAATTTGATGAACAAAGTGAAGAGAGTGTATTGGGAGCAAAGGCTGATTAATCTAAAGAACACAAGCCTCTCCATCTTATATATTAAAACATAAGTTACAACCTTGATTCATGTGTGATTTTTTTAAAAATGGACCTAATGGACCTATTCCTAGAAATTCATGTTACATTTAATCTCTAATCTTATCATTTAAATTTTGAGCCTACCAGAAATTTTTATTGGGCTATCAATAATTGGATTTAAAGAATAGATGATCAATTGGAATTATAGATAGTATAAATTAAATAGATATAATTTAATCTTGTAATATTATACCTCCATATGTTAAATATTTAAATATTTGTCGATGTTAACTCACCAACTTCTAGTTCAGTCCTTTATTAGGAATGATACCAAGGAGTGAGATATAGAGCTTTTACGGGATTTTTTTCACCCATATGATATCCCTTTGATACTTGGGCTAAAACCTTCTCGTTATGTTGCCCCCAATGGATATGTTTGGAGCCACACCAAATCAGGAGTGTATTCAGTTAAAACCGGTTATGACCTACTCCGATCAACCAAGATAAGTCTTACACAAGAAGGGGTTCTAGAACCGAGTATCACGAGCCTTCAGAGCCATGTGTGGAAGATAAAGGCCCCGAGTAAGATGAAACATTTCTTGTGGCAGGCTATCTCAGCTGTGTGGCGATGGCTGAGAGGCTCACTTATAGACACATGGGCACCGATAGGAGTTGTCCTCGATGTGCTGGTCCAGTGGAGTCAATTAATCATCTTCTTTTTGAAACCCCCCAGCCCTGCAGGTTTGGGCCTTATCAGACTATCCATCCCTTCCGGGTTACTTCCCGAGTACATCCCATATACCAAAACATGGATTTCTGGTTTGGAAGAGAACCACAATTCGATACCTTCCCGTGGATCTGTTGGTACATTTGGAAGACGAGGAATAACAAACTCTTTAAGGGGAAAGTCGTATCCCCGATTGACACTCTCCAACATGCGTCTCTTGAGGCATAATGTTGGAGAAAGGCTAACGAAAAAGAGGAAGTAAACGAGGATCATGACGACCCTCCTACTATAAAAGTTGAGTTATTACCCCCTTGGATACCTCGAATCCCTACCTTTCAAATTGATGCGTCATGGATCGATAATGGCATGGTCAGTGGCTTAGGGTGGAGTTTTAAGGATCAAATGAGTTCTGTATATTTCGGATTAAGGGCGTGCAACATGAGCCTCTCAACTTTGCATGCTGAGATGGAAGGTTTACTTTGGGCAGCCTCATGTATGAAAGACATGAGGATAACCTCAATACGATTCAAGACGGACTGCTAAGACCTAGTGGACATGACTACAAACCCGGGGGATTGGCCAACATTCGCGACAGAGATAGAAGTGGTCCAGAGATTACAGGAGGATTTCGAGGATGTGAGCCTATCTCATATTCCTTGGAGTATGAATGGTCGAGCGGATGCATTAACAAAAGAAGCAAGAACCAGCGGCTATATTTTTTCCATATAGATCAGACCCGACCAGACAGTGGTGCTCCTCGGAGAATCGGTTCATCTGACCACCACTTGATCTAAAATAGATGGGCAGCTAACAAAAAAAAAAGAATGTGGTATTTGTGGAAATTTCCAAAAGAAGAATATGTGATACTCTTTTTCTTTAACTTTGGAACAAAAATTTATTTGCAGTACCAAATATTAAAAGATAGAAAAAACCATCAAATAATCCTTCTTTCAAATTTAAGCTAAATTTTTTCAGTTCACAAATGCCCATTTTAATCACTAATTATTAAACACGAATAAATTTCATATATATTTAATAGTTGACTTTTGATGGATCTAAAATATCTTGGTTAATGACAACATAAGATTTTCTTGGTTCCGCTTTAAAAGATGAAGTTTAGAAAAACTTATTTAAATTTGTGATTTTTATATGTATGAAATTTTAGTGATTCTGATAAACAAATTATCTTTTGATCTTGTGTAGTAATCTCGTTTTAATTTTTAATGTTTAACATATTAAATAAATTAAATTGATGATTATAACTTATTAATTAAAAAAAATATATATATTTAGATATCAACAAAATTCAAAATAATTTGGATATTGTTTTAATTAAAGTTTTCCTTTTTAAAAAAAAAAGAAAGAAGAAAGACATAAGCAAGCCTGTTGAGTTTTTTTTTAAAGAAAGAAGAAAGACATAACCTATTTAGTCTTCCTATCACGCTTTCTAAAAATAACAACTACAGATTCTGATTATTCTACCAATATGAGAATAAACTTATGTCACCTGGATTAATGATAAATGTTCTTAAATTAAAAAAAAAAACTAAATTGCTGATACAGATAAAATACACCACGTCAGTTACAAAAAAAAAAAAACCACAAATCCTCCTATATATTAATTGCTGACGTGTCACTCATACATGCAGTTTGAATTTTATTTTTATAATTTCATTGGTCAATGATTTTTAGTTTTCATTTATTTTAATTAAATCTAAAAAAACAATCCTAGAACCAATTAATGTTAGTTGCCAAATTATTTATATATTCTTATGCATAATCATTTATAGTATTTAATGGTAACAATTATGGAAATTCTATTTAATATTCCATCATTTTTTTTTGCACTAATAGTTTATTTATAAATTATATGAAGTATGTCGTCAAAAAGTAGTTAATAAAAATAATATACTAGCTTTGTTTTCTATTATAAACAGTTGTAAAAACTTTATTTTCGTATATAAGTCATAATATGCATATATAAAAAATATAATTCAAATAAAAAATATTATAATAAATATTAATGCATCATATAGTGAGTTTATAAATTATTTACATTAGTAAAATCATCTGTGATGATTAATATATATTTTGTAAAAAACAATTAAAGTCATTTATATTAATTCATTCCTAATGGGTTATAAAGGATATATAATAGCTTATAATTATATAAATATTTGGTAATCATTTTTAAGGTGTCAAATCATCAATAATGATTATTATCATTAAATAGGGTCGGCCCGTCCTACAGGCGGGAAGTTATAATAAAAACTATTTTATATGATTTTATATAAATTTATGAAGCATTTAAAATCATTATAGAAAATCATTAATAGAATTCAAATATATATAGTTATGTTTCTTCTTAATAACTTTTGTGTTTTATACTTTAGTTGCAAGTGTAGCTCTATTTATCCCATGAGTTCATTTTTTTATTTTAATATTTTTTATGGAAGAAAAGTTTGATATACAAACCAATTAAACTATATATACATGTTCTAACGATAATTTAATAAAATATTGTTTTGTAAAAAGTTAAAAAATCTAACTAAATACTATATAAATCTGATTTAAGAATTTAAAAATTGTTAATAAATAAAAATATTTTATTAAAAAATTATCTACCAAAAATTCACATTCAATTTTAAAATATTAAACTATATTATTGCATATCGAAGTCATAAAATATTTTATTATATTAAAATTTTAATTTTTTTTAATTTTTTTAATATTCTTACCTTTTTATTAAATTAATAGAATTCACATATATATAGTTATGTTTCTTCTTAATAACTTTTGTGTTTTATACTTTAGTTGCAAGTGTAGTCTATTTGTCACATGAGTCATGTTTTTTATTTTAATAATTTTTATGGACAAAAAATTTGATATACAAACCAATTAAACTATATATACATGTTTTAACGATAATGCTATAAAACAATTTAATAAAATATTGTTTTGTAAAAGATGTAAAAAATCTAGCTAAATACTATATAAATCATATTTAAGAATTTAAAAAGTATTAATAAATAAAAATTTTTATTAAAAAATTATCTACCAAAAATTCACATTCAGTTTCAAAATATTAAACTATATTATTGCAGATCAAAGAAATAAAATATTATTTTATATTAAAAATTTTAAATTATTTGTACCCGCAAATTTGCGGGCAACCACCTAAGTAAGTAACTAAAACTTTATCTAAAGCATTACACAATTTCTTCCAGGTATTATATCCACGGTCCTCACTGTGTTGGTTGGATATGATGATTTGTTCGCGACAGATCCATGCAAGCCGCCGAGATCTTAACACCATTTACAAAGGAAAACTGATTTTGTAATTTTGTAAATAAATTGGGATATGGGAAACAGTTACAATTCATTTGTAGGGTTTGCAGAAAAAGAATTGTTGGTTGGAGGTTCAACATACCACCAGATATCTACATGAGCCATTGAGGCTTTTGTAAAGTCACAAAGGTCCCAATAATCAATCCAAAGATGACTCCAGGTGCTAAGCCAATGACAGCTGCAGTCCAGCTCAATACTGCTTTCTCTTCTTCTTCTTCTTTTTCTTCTTCTGTTTCGGGTTCTTCTGATATCTCTGTGTCTATGTCTCCGCATGTTATACTGAGAGGGCGACCGCAAAGTCCCATGTTATCTTCAAAAGATGAAGCATCTTGAGTCTGAAACTGCGTGCTTTGAGGTATCGGACCAACGAGCTGGTTGTGGGAAACCGTAATGTTTGAAAGGCTTGTTAGATCTCCAAGAGAAGGTGGAATTTGGCCTGAAAGTTTATTATTGGACAAGTCTAGAGACTCGAGTGTAGTCAGATTTGCCAAAGATGAAGGAATGTGCCCACTGAAACCATTGCTTGACAGATTGAGCACAATAAGATTCTTCACTTGGCCAATGGATTTAGGTATGTTTCCTTGGAGCCTATTTTCTGAAATATCAATGGCCGTTAAGAGTGTGAGAATCCTTCTGTACTTCATCTTTAGTCCTTTATTCATCAAAGCCAACGAGTCTTGATCATAGGAACGATCTCCAATGTAATTCAGTTCTGAATGGTTTCCCTTTGAGAAAATTGCGCTCCAATACATGAAAAAATTAGACGGTAAAGTTCCAGTGAAGGAATTATGTGATATGTCAATTATTCGCAACTGAGAGAACGAAGGAGTAACGTTGGGATGATATTGTAACAACCCATGGAATTCATTAGAGTGGAGGACCAGCACTTGTAGATTTCTTAAGGATTCCAACCAAAATTGAAATGTGTCATTAATTCTGTTGTGTTCTAAGTTTAGAACCTCCAAAGAAGAACAGCTAGACAAAGATCTTGGAAGTTTTCCCACTAATTGGTTATGACCAAGATGGAGGGACCTTAGGTTGCTGCCATTGAAAAATATTTCAGAAAGTTTTCCACTGAGGTGATTATTACCAAGGTGGACTCTCACGAGGCTGACCGATTGGAAAATGGTTATGGGTATTGGTCCTATGAAGTTGTTATTGTCTATGTATAACTCTCGTAGCTTAGATGACGGAGATGTATTAGAAAAATCAAGAGTGTTGTTGAAAGAAGAAGGAAGATTGCCTGAAAACCGATTGTTGGAGAGGAATAAAATAGACAATTTTGTCAGATTTAGTAGTTCAAGAGGGAAGCTACCACTAAGGTTATTGGACTCAACATCTAAGAAGGCCAAGTGGCTCAAGCCTGCCAAAAGAAGGCGGAATTTCACCAAAAAAACTGTTATGAGAAAGAATGAGATTTTTGAGATAAGAAAGATTTCCAAGTGAGGATGGGATTTCACCAACAAAATAGTTAAAAGAGAGGGTGAGAGAAGTAAGATGAGAAATATTTCCAAGTGAAGATGGAATATTACCAGAAAAATTATTAAAATGGAGGTAGAAAAAAGAAAGATGAGAAAGATTTCCAAGCGAAGATGGGATTTCACCAACAATATTGTTAACAGAGAGGTCAAGAAACTTGAGATAAGAAAGATTTCCAAGTGAAGATGGAAGTTTACCCTCAAAGTTATTATCAAAGAGGTTAAGAGAAATGAGATTAGAAAGATTTCCAAATGAAAATGGGATTTCTCCAAAAAAACTATTATTTGAGAGGTCCAGAGAGGTAAGATGAAGTAGACTTCCAAGTGAAGATGGGATTTTACTAACAAATTTGTTACGGGAAAGGTCTAAAAAAGTGAGATTAGGAATGTCTCCGATGGACGAAGGAATGCAACGACTAAAAGAATTTCTGGAAACATTGAGACTGGTAAGATGAGACAATTTTTGAATTGAAAATGGGATTTGATTTGAAACCAAACCAAACCCCCAAAAACAAAAAGCTTTACCTAATACCTTTAACCTAGCCGCCGCAACCTAAACTCAACCACTACGGTGGCCGGACGCCTCTGCTCCGGTCGCCACCCCACCAGTTCGTTCGTCATTCTCAGCCTTCTCCCTTAGTCTCTTCCTCCTACACTCCTCTTCTTTGTCCGGTGTTCTGGATTTTCGTCGATCTCGGTGAATCTAATCGGAGCCACTCGCGTGTGTAGTGTCTCTGGAGTGCCGACGAGGAGCGGTTTTGTCGGATAGCCTAAGGAGCCTCGATTGCAGCCTCTTTTTGTCAATCGGAGCAGATCTGGGTCCGATCTGACCTCGCCCCGCCGGAATGGATGGTCTAGCGTCGCTGCCTCGTCTTTCCCTTCTCGGTTGCTTGTACCCGTGTGATTTCGTGAGGTTTGCTTTTGAAGGTCTCTGTAGAGCTTCTCCTCTCCGTTTTGGAGAGATGGCGGTGTCAAGGCTCTCCGCCTCAGAGGACCTCTGTTTGTAGTCCAAGCGAAGACAGCCTGGTGTCCCAACGGTGTTTCTTCGAGGTCCATATTCTCGCTTCCTGATATTGTTTCATAGGGTTCTGAGGATGACCCACCTTGACAGTGTCTTCTGCTAGTTGACGGTATATATCCTCGCTTTCCTGTTGTGTCGCCTGTTGTATAGAAGATCTTTGATCTCCTTCTGTGCTTCAATCCTCGATTTCCTAGCTCCGGCGAAGCACTGTGCCTACCCTTGATGTCTCTTATGCTATGTTGTGTCGCGTGGCCGAATGAGGAGCATGTTGTTCCGCCTGCGCTTGACTTGTATTGGTTCTTTATTTTCAGCAAGGAAATGTCAGGTCTACATTCTGTCTTAACGCCGAGGAAGCTAGGGTTCTTTGCTCGGCGTCCTCCTCCTGAGGTGTACCGGAGCCGTTGCCTGCCGCCTCCGTCGAAGCCACTTGGAGCCACTTTCGGGTGTGTGTTCGTGCGAGTTTCCCGTAGCTTTACTCTTGTTTCTTCTCGTAACTGAGAGCTCAAGAAGTGCTTGGAATTGAGAGTATATGTTATTGCTTGTTCCAAGTTATTTTTAACGTCAGGATCTCCACTCGTGGTTGTCTTGATTTTAATTCAAGTGTTTCTTAGGAGTTTTTTTAACTTTTTTGCGGCTTCTAAGAACAGAATGGCTATTAAGCAGATTCTGGTTCAATTTGTAACCAAACCTTCATTTGTATGAATGATATTTACAATTTAGCAAAAAAAAAAAAAAAAAAAAAGAAAATGGGATTTGGCCACTGAAATTGTTATGTGAAAGGTCGAGAATACGAAGGCTTTGAACCTTTAAAAGCTTGCTATCAGAATGAAACCGGCCACGGACGCTGCTGCAACTTAGGTCTAGCTTAATAACTTCCCCGGATTTAGAATCACACGTGATACCATCCCAATAACAACAATCACTGTTATTCACCCATGACAATGTCTTCGGATGAGCAATGGTACAGAAAGGAGAAGGTTTGCCAATCTCAAACTCGTTTTTGAACTCCAGAAGTGCATCTCTTTGATCTGGACGACACAAGATTCTTGTAGCAGCCTAAAATAGTTTCTGAGAATTAAAAATAAATAAGAGCAAAGAAAGAGTAATAGGAAAGGTACTCATTGAATTCCAAGAGCGTTTTTGCAGTCGTAGCTTCTTTTATTTTTTGGGATCAAACTGCACTCGTTCTTTAAAACAATGTAAATTAGTTGAAAATCAGTAATGAAATGAGAAAAAGAAAAGGATAAAAACGGGAAACTGTGATTGTTTTTTTTTTTTGGTAAAAGAAACTGTGATTGTTAAATGGTTTCATAGTCACCTCTTTATATACAAAACAATTAGACTTATTGGGATCCTCAAAGATAAATCCACCACGCTGCTCGACTCAAATACCATTCTTCACGTCTAATGCAAAGAGTAAAAGTCAATGAATATATCAGTCGTACGAGCCAAGAAAGTAAGAAAAGTAAGAGGCAACACAGCAAAAAAAGTAAGATGCAACACAGTAAAAAAAGTACGAGCCAACCAAGTAGCTTTAACATTAATCGCTCACTCGCTTGCCATCTACCTCTGCCATCCATTGGAAGTTTAGGTGTGTTATTAATGGCCAATTCGAGAGTTGCAACTTGCAACAAATAAGTTATAGTATGTGTCAAGAATCCGATGGTAAGATTATCCATTCGAAAGTAATGGTTTCATGCTCATCTCTTTATGTACCAAATATTGGACTTTATCTTTGTTAACTAAATACAATAAAAAAATCATGGACTGTATGTAGGTAACAAAGATAAGTAACTAACCAATAAAAAAAAAGATAAGTAACTAACCGTTCTTCACGTTGGTTGCAAAAAGTAAAGGGTCATGGTATTTAACTAGTCAGTTTCTATACATTTTTGGTTTTATTAGTTGAAAAAATTGTATGTTATTCGTCCAATCCATACTATATGCTAACTTTTAACGGAAGGCAGCACTCCGTTGGTGATTTTTAGCCAAGCTGAAGTTAAATAATAGTTACTATCATATTTTAAAAAGAAACTTGCACTACAAAATATGTCGATTTGCGAGGATAATTTAAGAGAAAAATTCTCCTCAAAAATTTGCGTCAAAGGAATTGCTAGATAAAAATATATCTTTGCAAATCTCTCGAAAATTTGCGATGGATTTGCTTGTTACTCTTGGTTTATCACAACATTCTCACATATTTGTGGTAGGTTTGCGAGGAATTTGTGAGTCGTGCCTGGTTGATCGAAATTTGCGAGGGATTTGCATGTTCTTGGCTTATCACAACATCCTCACACATTTGTGGTGGGTTTGCGAGGAATTTGTGAGTCGTGCCTGGTTGATCGAAATTCTCTCACAAAAATTGAATAAAGTAGTCAAAACGCATTCTCGTATACGTACCTAATTATTTTGCGAGGGAAAATATCTTGTAAACTGATATTTTGTCACAAATTCCTCGCAATTTGTTTTTGCAATTTTCATGCAAATTCCTCACAAAATTTTACAATGTCTATAAATAGCAAACATGAGTAGTGTTCAGGACACAAGGAACTGAAAGAAGAAGAAAGAAAGTAGGGAGAAAAAATGTTTCCTGAACATGAATAATACGCATTATGGGCATGGATATACAATCATAAGGATCCAGAAACTGGGGAAGTGACGAAAGAGCGTCGAGCCAGATTGCTGGAATTCTTACACTAGACAACTAATCCGCCATTTACGAGGAAACATGGTAAAATATTATTTCCTTGTAGAAAATGTAAGAATGAGCCATATTTATAAGTAGATAATGTGAAGAGGCATCTATATAATAGAGGAGTCAGATCAAACTAATACATATGGTTTTTATATGGGGAAGATGCATCAAGTAGTCGTACATGTAGAGAATGAACCAAACTTTGTATGAGAGAGCGAGGTGCATGCTTTCAAATGATGGTTTGAAGAAGAGGTTTTGGGCTGAAGTAGAGACTGGGGATTTCGACAAGCAGGTGGAGCTGCAGGAAATCCAGTCGGATTACCAGGGATCGATCACTCCACAGGGAGGGATCGAGCGATCGACGACATACGATCAGCCAGAGTCTTCTAATTCTGGAAATCAACGTGTTCGGTCTGAAGAACGCAATATTGCTAATGATAGACCAAGGAGAGTTGATGTCAGGCCACCAGAGAGATATCAGTTTGAAGATATGGTGGGTTATGCACTACAGGTTGCAGAGGAAGTGGACACTTACGAGCCGTCTACTTACAGAGAAGCTATTTCAAGTTATGCATCTGAGAAATGGTTTGCTGCAATGGGAGATGAGATGGAATCTCATGAAAAGAATCACACATGGGATCTTGTCACACTACCACCTGGGAGAATGGTTGTGACTTGCAAGTGGATTTATAAGATAAAAGATGGTCAGTGACCAGAAGAGTGAGTTAAGTATAAATCTCGAGTTGTTGCTAGAATTTTCAGCCAGAGAGAAGGCTTGGACTACAATGAGATCTTCTCAACTGTGGCCAGACACACTTCTATCAGAGTGCTATTGGCGATACTAGCACGTCAGGATCTGGAGTTGGAGCAACTTGATGTGAAGACTGCTTTTCTTATGGAGAGCTTGAGGGGGAGATATATATGACTCAGCCAGAGGGTTTTCTGGTTCTTGGTAAGGAAGATCACGTGTGAAAGTTGAGGAAGTCGCTATATGGACTTAAGCAGTCTCCTAGACAGTGGTACAAGTGGTTTGACAGCTATATGGTCAAGTTGGACTATGACAGGAGTCCTTATGACTGTTGTGTCTACATGAGCAAGGTGGAGGATGGGTCGTATATCTACCTGATGCTGTATGTAAATGACATGCTGATAGCTGCCAAGAAGAAGTGTGACATTCAGAAGCTGAAAGAGCTACTGAGTTCTGAGTTTGAGATGAAAGATCTGGGTGTTGCGAGGAAGATTCTAGGAATGGGGATCTTCAAGGATAGGACGAAGAAGAAGCTGTTCTTGTCACGAAAGGCTTACATTGAGAAGGTATTGACGAGATTCGGGATGTTTAATGCTAATTCTATCAATACTCCATGCGTTGCAAATTTTTATCCTACCATGAGTGTTGAAATGTCTGAAGGGGAAATTGATTATATGTCACGAGTTCCTTATGCTAGCGCTGTAGGAAGTTTGATGTATGCTATGGTATGTACAAGACCAGATCTTGCACATGCAGTCAGCGTTGTGGGTAGGTTCATGGTTCAGCTGCGAAAGGAGCACTTGATCGCTGTGAATATGATTTTCCGGTACCTTAAGGGTACATCTGATATTGGTCTTGTCTATGGAGACAAGGACCAAGACTGGTTGCTGGGTATTCTGACTCGAATTATGCAAGAGATGTGGACAGCAGAAGATCTATGACTGGTTACGTATTTACTTTGAGTGGTTATGTTGTGAGCTAGAAGGCGACTTTGCAATCGACAGTGACTTTGTCTACAACTGAGGCATAGTATATGACATTGACAGAAACTGCTAAAGAGGCGATATGGTTGAGAGGATTGGTCAGTAATCTTGGTCTTCATCATGATCAGGCTACTGTGTTATGTGATAGCTTGAGTGCTATCTGTTTAGCTAAGGATCATGTTCATCATGAGAGAACCAAGCATATCGATGTAAGATACCATTTTCTGAGAGATGAGAAGATGATTGAAGCGAAGAAGTTAGGAACAGCTGATAATCCTGCGAATATATTCACTAAGTTGGTTCCTCACAGAAGTTCAAGCATTGTCTTGAATTTCTAAACATCTCAAGCTTTTAAATCTGGCCCTGATGGGCGCCTTGCCCTAAGGGGCATCTGGCTCGAAGAGAGCATCTGGCCCAAGTGAGGGCATCTGGCTCTGAGGAGCGTCAGGTCCGACGGGACATCTGACATCTGAGTTCGACGGAACATCTGACCAAAGAGAGAGTCTGGTACATCTGTATTCTGAGCACAAAAAAGTGCATCCTGGTACATCTGATTATGGAGGATTCAAGTCAAGGTGGAGATTTGTTAATAATTCCTTGAATCTGTTGGGCCTTAGTGTTTGAGGCCCATTAGTGCTAGGGTTTCTAGGACACAACTATATATATTTTGTGGCTCCTCTAAACCTAGGTAGCAGCCGTAGAGAGAAAATCATATATGTTCTTCTTGTAGACAGATCTCTGTAATCCCCATCAATAAAGTACTTTCTTTTCCCGTGGAGGTAGCCAATTGGTGAACCACGTTAAATATCTGTGTCTTCCTTTCTGTTCATCTAATTTGTTAATCTGTTTCTTCTCACATCCGTCACAACACCAACGTATGTGGTACTTACCAATCACAAATAGATTGAAGCGTTTATATTACTCGAAAAGGACGTACGCGTCAATGAGATGGCATGCCCAACATTTGATAGAAGATATCGAGGTTACACATCCAACATATGCTAAGGCATAGAAACACTTTCAAATTGTATATTCTAATTTTTTTGAGTGAATGTAGAAGTGTTTATCTTTGTCTGTGCAATGATGTATTTAGTCCATTTGGTATGTTTGGGAGGAAATATTCTTTATAATGTCGTCTTAACGCCATATAATCTCCCTTCGGGGATGTGCAAGCAAAGATAATTTTTGTTCATGAGTATAGTGCATGGTCCAAAACATCTAATGCGATCATTTGATGTACTTTTGCAACCTCTAAATCCTTGAGCTGAAACAATTGTGGTATTGTGGCGTGTGAATGATATACTATGGATTTTACAGATTTGGAGTGTATTTTAGAGTCTTTTCAGATCAATACATTTTTTGGAGCAATGTGGAGATGGAGGCTTTTAGAGCTTAAGGATGGAGAAACTCTTATCTGTTCAAGAAATACGAAGTGAGAGTCGATATTTAAAAGAAGTGTCGATCGACACATCTTCCTTGGTGTCGCTCAACACCTGCGCGAGTAGACATACCGACTTACTTCAGGTCCGTCTTAGGGCCAAAAAGCTCCCACATATTACAAGAATGTCCATGGCCGACTTATGACCTACTATATATAGGTTTAGCCATTGTTTAGGCTAAACACACATATTAACCACACCTTAAACACACCATAATATTAGGGTTTTTATTTAGAAGCTTTTTGAGAGATGATCAAAGAATCCTTGAAATATTTGTATTGAAACTCCAATATTTATTCAATTCATTCAATTTATCTTAATGCTTTGCTTAGTTATGTCTGAGTAGTCACCTTGTTCGATTTAGGGTTTATTAGGGTTTTTGATGAATTATTGAATTATAGAACTGCTAGGGTGATATGATTGGATCCTTCACATAATTGATCTAATTACTTGTGTTCTAGAGTAGCTAACTGTAACCCTGAACTTAGGATGATAGATAACTGCGAAAGTGGATTCATTACCTGAATATAATTATTATGAGCTAGGTTGTAGGTGCAAGTGAAAGTTGTTTCAATTACTTTGCGAATTTTCCGGACCTACGCAAAATGTGCATTTCGCCAAGTTGAGCTTCATGTTGTATTTCCTAAGGGTGGAGAAGGCATATCGTAGATGTGATATATGATCTTCAGCTTCCAGGGATTTGACGAGCATGTCATCTATATATACCTCCTTGGCCAATCTGCTTAGCGAACATCATGTTCACCAAGCTTTGGTAGGTAGAGTCGGTGTTTTTCAACCCGAAGGGCATAACTTTATAACAGTAGCTGCCCCTAGGTGTCATGAAGGAGGCTTTTGTGGGAAACGAAATTCACGACTCAATTCTGACGTCGAGATTCCGTTGCTTCCTGCCCCAACTGTTGTCCCGACTCACGAGATCGACGTCCATGTTTTACCGAGCGCCAAAGCTCAGGTAGGAGCGGACGCTCTGGCGCAACCTTCTGGTTCGTCTACGACGCTGGTGCCGACGGATGATAAGGAGCAAGCCACCGAGTCGATGCCTCCTCCTCCGACTAGAAGAGGGATTGTTCTGGCTCTATGTTCTCCCAGTGCTACTCCGGATGCTCCCCCGAAAGGTCGGAAGAGGAGATGCACCAGGGGCAACAATGGGGAATCTAATCAATAAGGAGGATCGAGTCTAGCGTCGGGACACCGCACAAAGGTACGATTTTACCACCCTTCTCTCTTTTTTTTTAAAGAGGTGTAAAAGTTTTTAAATTCTTATGTTGCCTTTGTACAGTTTGTCTCTTTGATCGACGAGCTGTTTAGCGAGTGTGGGTCGGAAGCTGAGCGCCTTTCAAAAGAGTTGTCGGAGTCGCAAGAGAAGCTTCTCAACTTGAAGCTAAGCTGACAGACATCGAGGATACTCATTCTGCTGAAGTGTCCCGGCTAGAGGCTCAGATTGGGGGTCTTGAGCGGGATCTTGGGAAAACTGCGAGTTCTCTACTCAAGGAGAAGCAAGCTCGGAAAGCTAAGTCTTCAGAGGTTCGTCGCCTCCAGAAGCAAATCCAGAGCGAAGGGGGATCAAAGAGTCGTGATGCCGAGATGGTCGCTGACGTTCTCCGTGCTGACTTTCAAGCCCGTTTGGCGAAGATTGCCGTTTTCCTTGATTCCTTGGTGACCGTTCACGACAGGGACCTGGCCCTAGCGAATGTCGATGGTAGCATCAGCGAGGCTTAGTTTTTTAAGAATGAGGAGATTTTGTCCCCGTTGGACGAAGAGGCTAGACTGTTGGTTCGCAAGGAGGAGCTTGCTACCGTCGACGGGGACTTTGGGTTGATCCTTACTGCCGCGAAGTTGGAGTGTGGCTCCTTGCCATGTCCGGGTGAACCCGAAGGACAGGATCCAGCAGCTGGAGAGGATGAGGGCTGATATACCATGGATGTGACACATTTTCATCCATGGTATATAAGTGTTTTACTATCTATATATTATATATTCTATCCTATTAAGTATGTTTTCAGGTTCAGGAGTATCTTGGAGTAAAGTGATGATTATGGAGCATTTAGGAGCTTAAAAGAGATTTCATTCGAGCTGACCATTAGAGGTCGACACGAAGAAGAAGCAATCGTTCGATGCACATCCAGTTCCGTCGATCGATACAGAAGAGAAGCCTCGACGATCGAAGATTATGATCGATCGATGTACATTCTGTACCATCGATAGATGTTGAGACGCGAGATGCGCGACTTGGTTCCAGTCGACTTTAAACCCAAGGCTTCACCATATTACAAGATTACCCCTGACGAGTTTTTAACCTAATAGTTATATATTTGCCTAAGTGTTAGGAGGCAACAGAGCTTTTAGCCACCATTGTATTCTTATTTTCAGCAGAGAGTTTTAGGAGAGAAAATCATAGAGAGATTTGTGATTGGAACTCCATTGATTCATCTATTCTATTCTATGCATTTTTTGTCTTTATTTTGTGTCATGAATTGCTTAGCTATGTCTGAGTAGTTTACTTGTTAGATTCATGGTTCAAATAGGTTAGAGGGATTAGCCCCAACTATAGATTTGCTAAGTTGTGATATTCATTGATTGATTATTCATTAATGCTTGTTTTAGCCTTGCTAACTAGAACATGAACCTAGGAACTAGCATGAGTCAAGCATCCTTGATCATCCTGTCCTGAATCTAATCTGGCATGCTAGGACTACTAGAGAAATGCTAACCGCTGATCTAGGAGACTAGTGAGCATTATCAACCTGCGCCTAGGGCTTAACTAGAAGCATCGATCGATATTGTCTTCTGACAATCGATCGATATTTGCGAAAGGTGTATCGATCGATATCCATATAGGATCATCGATCGACACTTTCTTGTGATCAAAAGACAACAGTTGAAATCCAAGATCTAGTTAGTTAACCAGTGAAACATTGTCATCGCTGATCACTGTGATTAAGGAGTTGAGCTCTAATATATCATGCATGCAACTGTTAGGCATCTATAGGATTATAATCTCCAATACCTGAATAGAAACCGTGCATCTAATATCTTCCAATAAGTTACACCCCCAATCATCTTGTTAGTCGAGCAATAGACTTGCTCAATTAGGATTGCTATTTATTTTTAAACCCATAAAACAACAAATACCTAGAATTAATGACTTGACTAGATTTAATAGGTTCCCTAGCTCCTTGTGGATTCGATCCCTAAGTACTTCAACTTAACCTCTTACTTGAGAGAGTAATTCACTCCTTAGGGTTATTTGAGTGGTATCAAGGGGAGCGGTTCCGTGTTTGGACGAGGTGGTGCTTGAAGGTGAGGCGTAAGAGCCCGAAGACGATCATGGTTTGCAGTCTCTTTCGAGAGATAAATTTTTTTATGTATTTGTTGTTTTTGCGTTTTTCACGGCCGAGTGTGGCCATTTTTATGTTTTTGGGACTGGCCGCTTATGGCTTCGAATCCCTGCCGCTTTTGCAGCTTTTAAAATGAATCGAAGTTTATGTTGTTTGAAGTGCGAGTTTTTATTCGTGCGAATGTAGAGGGAAGAGTACGAGTTGTCATCTCGTATCAAACTCTTTTTGTTGGATCGTTGTATTCGACGCTCATTCTAGATGACAATATTCGAAGAATTAAAATTTTTCGAGAGCGTTTGAATAGGACGAAGAGACATGGTTTAGGATCTCGTATCACTTTTGGATATCATGCCTTTGAGATGTTAGAGACCAGTGTGCTTGGTTTAGGGCAAGACCTAGGTTTACTCCTTTAAGACGACTAATCCTACTTACGTATCCCGTTTCAGTTTCATCCTGATTCAAGACCGGGTTAAAGTCCGCAATAGGTTCTCGGCTTATATGACTTGTATGGTTGAAACCGAGCATCTCTCCAAGGGCAATTTTTAAGCCTACTGGAAGTGCTGACCAAAAATTCTGAATTTCTTTTATAGCGCTATTATCCTTGTGTTGGATGTACGAGAGTCATCTCTACGAGATGGCTAAGTCTGTTTAGGACGTTGAGAGTTCGATGTGATCAGCATCGAACTTGATGGTAGGTTTTACTGTTAAAATCTTCGCGAGGGGTACGTGTTAGAGCAATTGTTAATGTGTATTGTAGTTGTAATGAAGGTTTCGAGATGTCTTTTCAAAAAATAGTTTCCTTAGGCGTTTGCGACGTCTCGCGGCGCCTAGGGATAGTATTTTTGCAAGTGTCGTGCTTCGTAACTAACGAATTTGCGGGCTTTGAAGAATTGGATATTGTTTTTCGACCAAGGGTGATTGTAAGATTTTGCTAGATTAGGTGTTGTATTTTGTTTAGAGAAGTTTTTAAAATATCGAGAGTTGGACCAGATATTTATTTTAAATCTTGGGAGTATACTTACCCACTCCCCCCCCCCCCCTTTTTAGAGAGGGGGGCAGCTGAATTTGTCTATCGACAAATTGCCTCTGTACCCCTTTCGGAGATCAAGCCGTCCCGTAGTTCGGTGATTGTTTTTAGTGATAGTATTTTTTGAGATGCATAGCGTTCCAAGTTCTCGGAATTTTTACGCCCCGCATATTAGCTATTTGATACGATCCTGGGCAGACTACTTTTATGACTTTCTAGGGCCCCCCCCCCAGTTACCTCCAAGTTTTCCCGCATTTGGTTCTGCGGTGTTTTGGAATACTTTTCGTAAGGCCAACTCTCCTTTGTTGAAGTTGCGGTTTTGAACATTCAAGCTGTAGTATTTTTTTGTTGCGTGTTGATAATTCTGAATTCTAATAAGAGCCTGGTCTCGACATTCGTTGATGAGGTCGAGATTAGCTAGCATCATTGCGTTATTTTGTTCCTCCCGTTTGGGTAACAACCTTCTTCGTACCCCGGGGAACTCGACCTCTGTGGGAATCATGCATTCTGTCCCGTATACAAGGGTGAAGGGTGTTTCTCCCGTCGCTCGTCTTGGGGTTGTACGGTGTGACCAGAGTACTCCTTCGAGTTCTTCTGCCCATCGTCCCTTTTTAGCGTCGAGACGTTTCTTAAGTCCGTCCAGGACGGTTTTGTTGATTGTTTCGGCCTGTCCGTTACATTGTGGATACCTGGGAGTCGATTTGTTTAATCGTATCTTCCATCTTTCGCAAAATGTCTCGAACCGAGTAGAGATGAATTGAGATCCGTTATCCATCATGATTTCGTAAGGGACTCTGATGCGCCTCGGATCATAGACTCGGGCCAGGATGTTGCGACCATGGCTGAGCCAGATGATTCTTCGACAAAGAACAAACCAGGATGGATTAATGGTGAGCATACTGATCTAAAACCAGCTGATGAGACTGAGGACGAGCTGGAACCAGCTGAAGAGAATATGCATGAGCTGAAACCAGCTGAAGTGAGAGTAGATGAGCTGGATGAGCTGAGTGAGCTAAGTGACACTATCTTGGAGCTGAATGAACTAAATGACACTGAAGATGGAGATGGTTTAGTTGCTGGGCGAAATGGACCTTTTTCAGCCCAAAGAAAGATTCATAACAAATTCAATTTGGGTCAGTTTTACACCAAATTCGACCAGACCTTTCCTCAGTCCATTTCAAGCCCATTCTCATTAAGAATACCATGAGGGAGTCAGCAAGGAAGTCTTGGTCGTGCATGGGAAAAAGAATTCAACAAAAATCATTAATTTCGGTTTTTTGTCAAAGTCTTCATTTCTAGTTTCTATGTCTTGTTTTTAGCACATTTTTCTTTGGATTTCTACAACTTGTAATCCTATAAATATGGCCTATGAGCCACGAAATAAAGCAACCTTTTTCCCCCTTTTTATTGAGTTAATCTCCTTTGTTCTTTGTAGAACACTTCTTGTTTCTTGGTGTGGTTAGCTCGAAGTAAACTTCTCTATTTCATTGGACTTGTGCGTCATATCAAGCAACGTATAGAAACCCTTCTTTTGTTGGACTTGTGCGTCATATCAAGCAACAACTGAAGTTTGGTAGTATCTAAAGACTTTCCGCCCCTCTTGTGTCACCGTTCAATCCATCAGTTCTCCCTTTTGGCGAGTTCATATCCCTTAAGTCCGATTGAGTGATCCTTCCCTAATTTAGGGCGTATCAGACTCCGTGTCTGCGGATAATGTTTTTCCATACGAAGTTTTCAACCTGGACATCTTTGATGCTGGCATAAGATTCCGCCTCTAACCATTTTGAGAAAAAGTCAGTGAGGACCAGGAGGAAACGTTTCTGTTTCGAATTGTGAAGAGGATCTACGATATCCATTGACCACTGCATGAAAGGATACGGGGACATGATTGAGGAAAGAACCTCTGCAGGTTGACGGATGGTAGGTGCGTGCCTTTGGCATTTCTCGCATTTCTTTGCGAATTTTTCGCAATCCCCAATCATCGTTGGCCAGTAATAACCGTGGCGTTTGATTTTGACTGCGAGTGACCTGCCGCCAGAGTGGTTTCCGCAGGATACTGAGTGGACCTCTGCCATAAATTTTTGGGCCTTCTCGCCCTCCAAGCATGTCATGAGTGGGCCCGAAAATCTCCATTTGTAAATTTCTCCGTCAACAGTGACATATGTCGCTGCCTGGGTTCTAACTTTTCGTGCTGCCCATTTTTCGCCGCGTTCCTCTCTGATTAGGACGCTGCTCACTGCTGTTTCCGATACCGCTATATATAAAAATAGAGGTTCTCCTTCTACTGGTTTTGCGAGAATTGGAGTGGCCATATAATGCTTCAGCTGTTGGAATGCTTTTTCACATTCTTCAGTCCACTCGAACTTCTTGTTCCCTTTCAGAGTATCATAGAACGGCAGACATTTATCCGTTGACCGCAAGATAAAGCGATTGAGTGCCGCAACCCTACCAGTCAACCTTTGGACTTCGCGTTTGGTCCTTGGGGAAGCCATTTCGATTAGTGCGTTAATCTGTTTTGGGTTAGCTTCGATCCCGCGGCAAGTGACGAGATATCCAAGAAATTCCCCCGATGCTACTGCGAACCTCCATTTGGCCGGGTCTAATTTCATGTTATGTGAATTTAACCTTTTGAAACATTTTTCGAGGTGGATGAGGTGGTCTTGTTCATTTTGAGATTTTACGAGCATATCGTCGATGTACACCTCCATTGTTTTTCCGAGTTGTTCGGAGAACATGCGGTTTACGAGTCGTTGATATGTCGCCCCCGCGTTCTTAAGACCGAACGGCATTACCTTGTAGCAATATGTACCCCGATCTGTGATAAACGCGATTTTTTCGCGGTCGTCAGGATTCATCATGATTTGATTGTATCCAGAGAAGGCGTCCATAAAAGATAGGAGTTTGTTCCCTGTCGTGGCCTCCACCAATCGATCGATATGCAGGAGAGGGAAGCTATCTTTCGGACATGCCTTATTGAGATCAGTAAAATCGACGCAGACCCGCCACTTGTCGTTTTTCTTTTTGACTACGACAGGGTTGGCGAGCCTATCCGGATACCTTACTTCCGTTATCGATCCCACTTTGAGTAGCTTTTCGACCTCGTCATTCACAGCTTTCGCGCGTTCTGGTCCCAACTTTTGCCTCTTCTGTTTTACTGGTTTGAAGGTTGGGTCGATGTTGAGTTCGTGACATGTTACATTAATGTTGATTCCTGGCATATCTTCTGCGTTCCAGGCGAACGTGCGGATGTTCTTTGACAAATAGGGCAAGAGTTTGGTTCTTAGAGGCTCGCAGAGGTTAGCTCCGATCTCGACACAACGGTCGGGGAACGTTTCATCTAGGCATACCGAGATTACAGGTTCGCAAGTTGGTTCACACTTCTCGTCCAAAGCCTTGGTTTTTTGTATCTGCCAAAAGATCTTGGTTTCGTCTCCTGCCAAGCTTTCCTTGACAGAAGTTGATTTCTGTTTCTTTTTGGACGGTGCATCTGTGACCAAGCTTTTCCGTTTTAGTTCGGAGGCGAAGCAAACTTGCGATGCCGTAAGGTCTCCCCAGATAGTCTTGATTCCGAGTGGTGTTCGATACTTAAGACAAAGATTGTAGGTCGATCTGCTTCCATGGAATTCATCCATGGAGTTCCTACGATCGTGTTGTAGGACGCTGGGCGATCGACGACCAGGAAATCCACGTCCTTTTCCACACTTCCGACTTTTACGCAGAGGTTAATCGAACCGAGAGTCATGGTCGCTTACCCCGAGAGCCCAAGTAGAGGGGACGAAGGTCCCATTATTTGGGATGGATTGATTTCCATTCTCTCGAGGGTGCTCTTGAAGATAATATCAGCCGAACTGCCGGTATCGACTAATATCCTTGCGACATCGATATTTTGGATGGTCAGTTCAATCACAAGGAAATCGTTACGAGGTTTGGCTTGTTTTTCCGTTGCCCGCTCCTCGAATGTGAGGACCCTGCCATCAGTCGAGTCGGTCATAACGTCTTCCGATTGTGCGTGTTGTGGCTGTGAGTTAGATTGATCCGTAACCCCCCTTCCTTCTAGTGCAAAATTATAGGAACCGAATTCACACCATCGATTTCCATTCAAATTAGAAAGGTTAGGAAAACCCTAATTTCCCAGAGGTCTCGGATATCTGCTAAACCACACGCCAAGCAATCAGAACACGAAAGTAAAGACGAAAAGAAATAAGAAATCGTAAAAATAAGCAAAAGGAGTCTTATTCTGAATTCGCGTATGAGCGTTACAACAAGGTTGAAGCCTCGGCTATGAGAGCTGTCGGCGAGATTCCTAGTTCTAACAACCTAAGATTGCAAAACCTAGTTGAGTCGCAGGTCGAAATAACAAACATGGAAAGTTGCCTAAATGCTCTAAGTGCTAAGTTTGCTCTGAAAAATTTCTCCTTTTGTGCCTCTCGCCTAGAACTCCTTATATATTCCCTCCAAGGTCGATTTTAGCTTTCCTGTTATGCGCTTTGGCCGACTTTAGCATCTTTCGGAAATATTCCATTTTCCTCGATCTTCGTAATTATCTTTGGAAACTTAACATTTATCTTCGGAAATTTAACATTTATCCTTTCTTTCGGATAAAATATAAACCGTCGTATTACTGATGGGCTTTTACCGAATAAAATCGTAAGTGAGCTCTTAGTCCCATTTTAGGCCTCTTTGGGCCGTTCTTGGACTTATCGGGTTTATTACGATTTTCGAATAAGTTACCACAGTTTTTATCGTAATGTCACGACGAGAACTCCACTTAGGATGAAGTAAGGGACAGTATAGCCGTAGTTCGTAAGAGGTCGTATCGAGGTTTAGACGAGAGTGCATGAATTGGCGTCGTCCCGACAGTTTCGGGTTAGATCGGCGTTTCGGGACAGACCACTCGACGTCGAGTGGTTCGATGGCCAGACCACTCGACGATCGTCGAGTGGTTCGATGGTCAGACCACTCGACGATCGTCGAGTGGCCTGCTTGGGCCGACCACTCGATGATCGCCGAGTGGCCTACTTGGGCCGGCCACTCGACGATCGTCGAGTGGTTCGATGCTCGGACCACTCGACGATCATTGAGTGGTCTGTCAGTTCGGTCTGGTTGCTCCAAGCATGTTTTTAGACGACTGGTCATTTCGGTGTTTCGGATAAGTCTTTCAAAGTATTTAAAAATCGAAATCTTTATGAAAAGCTTTCCCGAAATAGTATCCTTAACCATTGATTTTGAGATAACCATTTTTGACCCCAACAGTTTTCTCTTAATCTTCGAATGCATGATTATCTGGTTATAGCCGGAGAAATCATCCATTAATCTTATCAGCTGATGCCCCGCTGTGGCATCAAAAAGCTTGTTGATATGAGGACGGGGGAAAGGATCCTCCGGGTAGGATTTGTTGAAGTCTGTAAAGTCTATACATACTCGCCATTTCCCATTCTTTTTATGGACAACTACCACGTTGGTGAGCCATTCTGGATACTTCACCTCCCTCATAAATCCGGCGTCTAGCAGGTTCTTGACTTCCTCGTTGATGATCACATCCCTCTCGGGGGCAAATTTTCTTCTTTTCTGCCTGATGGGCTGATGGGCTGATGTGTGGGGTCGACTTGCAACCTGTGTACAATAATCTAGGGGTCGATTCCTGACATGTCTACATGGGACCAGGCAAAGATGCCGGAGTTAGATCGGAGAAAGTCGATTAACCTCCATCTCAACCTTGTGGTGAGGATGGAGCCTATCTTGAGGTTCTGGGTCGAGTTTTCTTCAATTAATGACACTTCATCCATTTCTTCAACCTCTGGTTCTTCCGCATGCAAAGCCAGAGGCTCCTTCTGTAATTGCTATAAAGCTTCGGTTTTTTCCTTCAGGGTGGTCTGATAGAAGGACCGGGAATTTTCTTGATCTCTCTTGATTTCCTTTATGCCCAAGGGTAAGAAATTTGACCATCTGGTGGAGTGTCGAAGGATGACTTGCATGTTGACTACTATGAATTTAGTCGACATATTGATCCTTCAGTGTACACTGGGAGTGTGACTTCTCCAGTAGTTTGTTCGACCTCTCCGCTTAATCCCACGAGCGGGTTGACTTTTCGCGTTAGGGCGTCTTCCGCTTGCCCCAGATCGTTGTAAGTAGTTTAGTGATATACCATGGATTTTACCTATTTTTAGCCATGGTATATAGGTATTTTAGGAAGTATGTATTATGTTTTGGAGTCTTTTTAGTATATTTACAGGTTCAGGAATGTTTTGGAGGAAAGTGGTGATTTTGGTGCATTTTGGAGATAAAATGAGAAGAAGCCCGTAGCTGACCATCGAACTAGTCCAAAGGTCGACATTCAGAGATAAACATCGATCGACACACATCCTGTGCCATCGATCGACAGTGAAGTGCACAAGATCCGACTAGGTTTTCAGCCGACGTAAATCCCAAGTCACAACACATTTACAGAAATACCCCTGGCCGATTTTAACCTAATATTTATGTGCTCTGCCATTGTTTTAGGCAACACACGCTTTCATACTTTCTACTTTTCACAGCAAACAATACTTAGGGTTTTAGTGGTTTTGGAGAGAAGATCCAAGACTCCTTTAGAGATTTGTATTGGAACTCCAGTATTTCTAACTTTATTCTATTTATGCATTTTATTCAGTCTATGTTTATGAATTGCTTTTTTATGTCTGAGTAATTCATCTGTTTGATTTAGGGTTCAAATAGGTTAAGAAGGATTAGCCCAGAATATATAATTGCTAAGGTGATAAATATCTTTCAAAGAATTGTGGTTAATGCATGTGTTCTAGAGTAGCTAACTAAAACCTTGAACTTAGGATTGTTGACAACTACGACAGTAGGTTCTGCACCAGAATTAATTCCTTTGCGATAGTATTGCTAGAAACAAGCGAAAGCTGATTTAGACAATACTAGTGAACCTATCGATCATCTCGTTAAGGCCTGTCTAAGAGAACATTGATCGACGTTCGATCCGTATCAACAAGCGACATCTGAGATATTGGACTTAGTCTAACCATAAGAATCACATGCGAAAGCTGGATATCTTTGCACTAGAAGTTGAGTTCTAGGATTGACAACCTAAATATTCTATACCTCTATAATCCTAATTACCTGAAAAGAAATCCTAGATCTAGCGCGTTTCAATAACTGTTTACAAACCTCAAACCAATGAACTGAAATACTACCTTGTTCGCCTTGCTTGCTATTTACTGTTTTAATAATTTACCTAGCTTAATCACTGCTGATTAGGATCTATTGTGTGCCCTAGCTCCTTGTGGATTCGATCCCTAAGTACTACAATTGAACCACTTATTTGAGAGAGTAAATCACTATTTAAGGTAATTTGTGTGATATCAGATTTATCACTATTGTCGGGGAGCTTTGATCGCCATTAGTTCTTATCTAGTTAGATTTAATCTAGTTTTTTCTACTGTTCACAAAAACTGATAAAATATTTTCTTAATTTCTTTCAGGTGCATGCCCAACAGTACTAGAAGAAACAAGGAAAAATCACTGTTATTCACAGACCATGCACTCTTGGAACGCACGATCCGCAAAGAAAAGAGAACATATCGATCGAAAACAACATGAGTTCGTCGACTGATACTTCTCAGCAAACATCGACCGATCCTACTAATCCGTTGAACGAAAGTTGTGAGCTACCGCTGATCGACACTTCCAACAGAACATCGATCGACACCCGTCCGCGAGACATGGTTGCGACCCTTATCTTAGTGCCAGATGAGAATGGAGACCTGCATGACCAGGAGGATCATCTGCGTAATGCAGCAGGTCAGAGGTTAGATGATCAGAGGATGTAATTCTTGATCAAGATGTTGATATCGCTGCAGCTTCTCAAGCTGTAGAAGAGGCTGCTCGACCCAGAACGTTGGATGTTTACAACCGTCCAGATCAGTACTACACCAACAGATCTGCTATTCGTCCTCCAGCTATCCAGAGGAACGATTTCGAGCTGAAACTCTGTACTTTACACTTGTGGCGCAAACACCATATTGTGGTCTATCACACGATCATCCTATGGACCAACTTGAGTGGTTCGAGGATCTGGTTTCTGCCATTAAAGCCAATGGAGTCCCTGAGGACTATCTCTTTTGCAAGCTCTTCTAGTTTTCACTGTCTAGAGAAGCTTCGCGCTGACTTAAGCAGTTACCACCAGGATCTCTTACATCCTGGGCTGACATCAAGAATGCGTTCCTGTGTAATTTCTTTGATGAGTCACGAGCTGAGGACTTAAAGAGAAGATTGCTACATTCACACTTGAGCCTATAGAATCATTCAGAAGCTCTTAGATCAGATTCAAGTCCTATCAGAGAGACTGTCCACACCATGGCTTCAACGAAGTGTAACTGCTCAGCACTTTCTTCAGAGGTATCGTGCTGGCATATCAGATGTCTCTGGACACTGCTAGTGATGGAAACTTCAACACTAGGAATCCAGAAGAGGCTGAGAGACTGATTGAGAACTTGGCATCCAACAATAGCACCAAGAACACTGATTTTGAGAGGAGAAAATCGGCCACCCTAGGAAAGGAGGAAATAGACGATGTTAAGGCTAAGCTGGACAGTGTTCACAAGCTTCTCAAGAAGCAGGTTAGCGTTACAGAGGATGTAGAAGTTGTAGATGTCAACAGTGAAAAAGATTTCGAGGAGGTTGTGAACTTCATCAATGGTACTGGTTTTCATAATCAGAAACCTGGAAATCAAAGTAGAAAAATAAACTCTTATGGCAATGGACAGAGGAGTAACTTCAACTAGAGTTCACAGTACCAGAAACCCTACAACAACAACTTCAACAACATCAACAACAAAACTTATGGAAATTCTTCCTATTAGAGCGTACCACCACAGAGTCAAGAGAACAAGATAGAAACAATGATTGATCAGGTTCTTGAGGGCCAGCACAAGCTGATGGTGAATGTCAATGGGAAGATAGATGCTGTCTACACTGAGCTGAATGCAAAGTTTGAAACTTTGAATACACATTATGGGAACCGAAATTCGCACTGTCTGTTTAAATTAGGAAAGTTTGGAAAACCCTAATTTTTCAAAGATCTCGGATATCTGCTAAACTACACGCCAAGCAATCAGAAACACGAAAATATAGACGAAAAATATGAGAATTGAAAAGAGAGCAAAAGGTGTCTTATTCCGAATCTACATATGAGCGTTACAACAAGGTAAGAGCCTTGGCTACAAGAGTTGTCGGCGAGATCCCTAGTTCTAGCAACCTAAGACTGCGAAAACCTATTTAAGTCGCAGCTCGATAACAAAAACAGAAAGTTGCCTAAATGCTGCAACCTAAGACTGCGAAAACCTAGTTAAATCGCAGCTCGATAACAAAAACATAAAGTTGCCTAAAAACAAAAAAAAAGTTCTCTCTTTGTGCCTCTCGCCTTAGAATCCTTATATGCTCCCTCCCAGGTCGGTTCATGCTTTCCTTTTCTGCCTTTAAGCCGACTTATCATCTTGCGGAAATATTCCATTTTTCCCGATCTTCATGATTATCTTCAGAAACTTGACATTTATCTTTCGAAACTTGACAATTATCTTTTCTTGCAGACAAAGCGTAAACCATCATAGTGTCTCTGGGTTCTTTCCTTTTTAAAATCGTAAATGGGCTTCTAGTCACGTTTTAGGCCTCTTTGGGCCGGTTTTCGATTCGACGCGTTTGTTAAAATTTTTCGGCAAAAACAAGTTTTCGCGGTTTTTATCGTATAGTCTCGACGATAACTCCGATCGAGGTGGAGTGAGAGGTGGTACTGCCGTGGTTCATAAGAGATAGCACTGAGGAGTAGGCGAGAATGCACGGATTCGTAACATCCCGGTCGTCATACGTCAATCAGCGTTCGGGACTAACCGGTCGGCATATGGAGACCTATTCGGTTAATGGACCGATCGCCGTATGACCACCAGATTGGACGTACGACCGGTCTCCATATGCCGACCAGTTCGTACGCTCGACCGTCTCCATATGGCGACCGTTTTGGACGCTCGACAGGTCGCCATATGCCAACCGGTTCAGACGCTCGACCGGTCGCCATATGGGGACCGGTTCACGTGCTCGACTGGTCGCCATATCATAAAGTCTAAAAGATAACTCCGATCGAGGTGGAGTGAGAGGTGGTACAGCCGTGGTTCATAAGAGATAGCATTGAGGAGTAGGCGAGAATGCACAGATTCGTAACATCCCGGTCGTCATACGTCAATCAGCGTTCAGGACTAACCGGTCGGCATATGGCAACCCGTTCAGTTAACGGAACATTCACCGTATGGTGACCGGATTGGACGTTCGACCGGTCACCATATTGCGACCAGTTTGGATGCTCGGTTAGTCTGCTCGACCGGTTCGGACGCTAGACCGGTCTTCGTATAGCAATCGGTTCGTGTGTTCATTTGGTTGTTCTCTTGAGCGTGTTTTCGGACAATTGGTTCTAGGTTCGGTGTTGCGGGTAAGACTATTTAAGAATTTACCGTAAAGGTCTTTGTTAAAGGTTTTTATGAAAATTACTTTTCTGAGGAATATTTTTCCAGGGACATTCATGTGTTAATTTCGTCGTGACCGGTTTTGACCCCAGCAGTTAGCCCCTAACACGCTAGAAACATGGATTGTCGATGCGAGGTTCTAGCGTGACTTTGGGCCGTATAAGACCGTAGATTGATGTATGAATAAGAATCTTTGATTTTAGAATTTTGGTAGGAGTATCCTGAGATTTTTACGTGATGAAAGAGTTTTTTCGAGGTTTTGTAGAAGTTCTTTATTGCGCTTTCTTATTATTGTAAAAGTTTTGTAAATATCGAGTATAACAGCATATATTTTAAAACGTGGAAGTAAACGAGTATATGTATACATACCCACTCCCCCCCCTTTTGGAGAGGGAGAAAGCTGAACTCGTCTTTCGATAAGCTGCCGACGTACCCCTTTCGAGGATCAAGCCATCTCAAAGTTCTGTTGCGACCGCGAGTGTGTTTACTTGTTTTCGACGGCTGCGTTGATCGCTTTAGTCGTGGCGACTGTAGCTGGACGGGCGGCTTTTCCCGGGTTTGTCTCCTCCTGTTGGGTAAGGGCGCCGGTCATCGTAGCCTGCTGGTTTGAATCCGTCGCTAGAGATGATGTATCGTCTCTTTTCAAAGCGTTTTCAGCCGAAGGCTGAGTTATCTTCGTCTGTTTTGCCTTCGCCGTTGCAGTGACTGCGACTTGTCTCAGCTTATGCTCAGCAAGAAAACAAAGTCGCGACTGCTTTTGACATCTCCAGATTGCAGTGATTCCGCTCTGAGTCGGAAACTTGATGCCCAAATGGTAGGTAGATGGGACTGCCTTCATAGCTTTGAGCCAAGGTGTTCCCATGATGACATTCTAGGTGGCTGTATGATCGATAATCGCGAAGTCGACGATTTTCGTATCATCTTTTGCCATGACTGGGAGTTTGATCGATCCGAGGGTCATCGACGTTATGCCTGAAAACCAATTAATGGTTTTGGCGTTGGTACGACTTCTTCGAGCTCCACATTCATCCTCTTAAGAGTATCACTGAAGATAACATTGACTGTGCTTCCCGTGTCGACGAGGATTCTAGCGACCTCTAGATCTCGTATAACGGGATCTATGACGAGTGGGTCGCTGTGGAGCTGTTCAATTCCACCAGCTTCTTCTTCTTCGAAAGTGATTGTATTTTTCTGAATGTTTCGGGGTGGAGACCAGGTTGCCCAATTTGCGCTGGATTTGGCTTTTCGCTGGTAAGCTTTGATGGCCGAGACTATATCGTTGCAGTACTGTTGGGGTCAAAATCGGTCACGACGGAATCAATGTCGGAAATCTCCCGGGAAATGTTCTCTTTGAAAAAGAAGGATAAAATTCAAAAGAATGGAGAAGTGGGAAAAACTAAGTCAAGTTTCGCAACGATTACGAAAAGGATTCACGAAATAAGTCTTCAAGAAAGGTTGCCCATGGGCTCGGACAATGGATCCCGGACAGCGAATCACTCATCGTCCAACCCACCAAATGAGAGAGTTGGACCGAGCAAGCCGTCCAACTCGCCAAATGGGCGAGTTGGACCGAACATGTTGCCTTCACCCCATTCTCATAGCATCCTCTTCTCTGATCAGATCGAACTGACTCTCGTTTCGTCTCGATTGGAGTCACCATCAGAACTTTACAGTTTGGAAACCGCAAAGAACTCGTTCTCTCGAAGGAAATTTGGACTTCTTGTGTAAAACGGCAACGGTTAACTGAACACCTCGAACTGCCTACGCTATACGAGAAGTTTGGATGTTCTTCGAAATTGACGTGGTTTCAAAAATACTCTTTATATAAAATCATAAAAACGCTTAGGTCGGAGAACGGCCCGAAAGGGTCCAGAACCCGGCAAAAAGCCCACTTGTGATCTTATGTGAAATCGAGCCCAAATCGTTATGATGGTTTATCCCTTTATGCAGGAGAAGATAAATGTCAAGTTCGGAGGATAAATGTGAAGTTTCCGAAGATAAACATGAAGATCAAGGGAAAATAAAATATTTCTACAAAGCGATAAACTCGACCGAGGGCAGAAAATGAAAGAGCAAACTACCTCTTGAAGAGTATATAAGGATGTCGAGGTTGGAGGCATAAGGGGACGTGAATTTTCTACTCAGAGCAATACTTAGCACTTAGAGAAATTTAGGCATACTTTCCGTTTTTGTTATCGAGCTACGACTCAACTAGGTTTTCAAGTCATACGTTGCTAGAACTAGGAATCTCGCCGACAGCCCTTGTGTCCGAAATCTCTTACCTTGTTGTAACGCTCAAACGCAGATTCGAAATAATAAGCCTCTTGCTCTCTTTTCGATTCCTTATATTTATTTTTCGTCCATACCTTCGTGTTCTGATTGCTTGGCGTGTGGTTTAGCAGATATCCGGGACCTCTGGGAAATTTAGGGTTTCCTAACTTTTCTAATTTAAACGGAAATCGACAGTGCGAATTTCGGTTCCCACAGTTTGGCACTAGAAAGAGGGGGGGGGGGGGTACAGATCAATCTAACTCTCAGCCACCGACGCTCGATCAGACATGTCAGGTAATGATCTTTACAACCAATAAACTCGCGACGACAATACCGTCGAAAACAACGCCGTCGACGACAACGTTAGAAAACTCCAGCAGCAAACGTTACCTCGGTTAACTTCAACACAGGAGCGTTCGAGGAGGTTTAGAAGATGTTCTCGGCTTTTGAAAAGAAGTCGGAAGAACGGTACAAGGTCATTAGTTCTCTCGCTAAACAGGTCAAAAACCTAACAACAAGAATCAGGGCCGTCCTTCCGCGCGGAACAACCCGAGTCCACGGAAGAAGCCTCGATTTTGCAACTCCTTTGGACTGGTCCGACAACGCGCTGAGGAAAACGTCCGGGCAAAACCCAGAAGAAATCACTCCTGCACCAACGCGGAAAAACCCAGGAGATCTTCCCCCTATCGTGGAAGACAAAGTGGAAGGAGAAATCGGGCGTGTTGATGTGGATTCTAGCAGCCAGTCCGAACCTACGGACGAAGACGCAGACATGCATCCGCGTCGCACAAGGAGCCGTGCTGCTCAAGAAGAAGAAGCTATCTTCTGGGACGAACAAGAAGAACTGGCCGAGGAGCAGACTCGGAACTCTTGCGGCAAATGCCGACAAAGTTGGAAACCTGCTAGCGAGAAATCCCAGATCCGCGAACTTCGCGATCATCTCATGAAAACGGTTGCAGAAGTCAAAGCGGTGAAATCTAAGATTCACCACGCCACAAGCACCGCGCCCGAGATCGATCTGGTGCTCGAGGAATCTCGAAAAACGCCCTTTACTAACCACATCAGCGGAACTAGGGTTTCGGATCCTGGAAAGATCAAGGTAACGCCTTACGACGGTACGACCGATCCAAGGGCACACCTGCAGGCTTTCCAGATCGCAATGGGGAGAGCTAAATTCAGAGATAGCGAAAGAGAAGCCCGCGAATGCCGCCTCTTCGTCGAAAACCTCTAAGGAGTAGCACTCGAATGGTTCTCTCGCCTGAAGCGAAATTCCATCGGAAGCTTTCGCAAATTCGCCTCAAATTTTCTCAAGCAGTATTCTATGTTCATAGACCGAGAAACCTCCGATAAAGCCACGGACTACATAATCATCGAAGAAGAGACGAAAGTCTTGCCGCAAAAACAGAGGCTCATGAAGACATCGTCGAAGGATCCCGAGTCGGATCAGAAACCTAAAAGGAAAAACCCTCGTAACGACAAAAATGTCCATCACTGGGAAGACGAGACCCAGGGAGCGCATAACTACGCCATCAACTCCGGACAGGAGCAAGGCCGGATGACGGGTAATACATGGACCCGAAATCCGAATTACGACGAGAACGCCTTATGCTACTTTCACCAGGCCCGCTGCCACTCGACCATAAACTGCAAGGTTCTCGGTGACAGGTTGGCTGCAAAGCTGCTCGTGGGAGAACTCGCCAAAGTATCTAGCGTAAAAGATCTCGTCCGCGATTCAGACCGCCCTCCGAGAAACGATAAGGCCCCTCAAACGGAGAACACTCTCCAAGGGAACCAATCAGGAGAGAAGCGCGGGAGAAGGGCAATAACAATAGTCGCCACAGAGTCAATATGATCATCAGAGGATCGCAATACTGCAGCGATACCATCTCCGCCATCAAAGCTTATGAGCGCAAGGCTGAGACAAGCGCAAATTCGCTAACCTTTTCTGCACCTAGCGACTTCACGAAAGGAGTGATCACTTTCGACGAAGAAGAGGCCGGCGAAATCTATCTCGTGATAAGAGATCTCGAGGTCGCGAGAGTTCTCATCGACCCGGGTAGCACGGTCAATGTCATCTTCCGCGATACTCTTAAAAGGATGAACGTCGAGCTAGGAGAAGTCATACCATCTCCCAATCCGCTAACCGGTTTCAAGGGCACGACATCTATGACTCTCGGATCGATCAAACTGCTCGTTGCAGCGAAGGAAGTCACGAAGATCATCGATTTCGCAGTCATTGACCACCCGACCATCTACAACGTTATCATGAGCACACCTTGGCTAAACGCCATGAAAGCAGTGCTGTCAACTTATCACTTAGGCATCAAACTCCCAACTCATAATGGAATCAACGGATCTGGGGATCTCAGATACAGTCGAGACGCTGCTTCCTGGCCGAACACAAGCTACAGCAATTCATGACCATCGCAATGGTCAAGCCCAAACAGGCAAAGCCCAAACGGGCAAAGCTAACTCAGACATCAACTGAAAACGCTTCAAAAAATACGATCCCGAATTTTCAACTCAAGCAACGATCAAAGAACAACCAGTTTCAGAGCCTAACTCTTGTACCCAACCGGAGGAAACAATCCCGGTACGAGACGTCGATCTTGCAACTAACGCGACTGACGCAGCAGCCGAGTAAACACACTCGCACAACAAGCAGAACTACGAGATGGCTTGATCCCCGAAAGGGGTACATAGGCAGCTCGTCCAAGGAAGAGTTCAGCTATCCCCCCTTTCCAAAAGGGGGGGGGGAGTGGGTACATATACGAATACTCGTATATTCCCGCATTCTAAAAATATTTGCCTTGTACTGAATATTTTTGAAACTTTTTCGGCAATAAAGACTTCGTTAACATCTCTCTTATCACAGAAAAGCATCAAGAGATATTTGCGAAAAAAGTAAATCGAGAACACAAGTAGCAGCGAGCATAACAGAGGGAACTCTTTCTCTCCGCTCTGTTTACCGCTGGTTGATTAATATGTTCCGCTCGAAAAATGAATATGTCATCCTCTCAAAAAAACCTACAAAAAACGTTTCGCGACTAGATCATAACGAAATAACCTTCGTTAAAACTCCATGAGTTATTCCAAGGAAATCTCGCCAAAGATCGAATCAAAGCAGAAACGCGTCCCGTAAATTCTGCGGAAACATCGCTACTTTGACATCTCCGATTTACTATCTTCGTAGAGCGCTGACTTCTACATTTCACCTCCCTCGGATACATTCCAGCCAAAAATAACCTCACGACTGACCCCATATGGTTTCTGCATCAGGCCTCTTAGGCATCGTCTCCCTCAGACAAAAAGGAAATGATTTTCATAAGACTATAGGTAACATTATACGAAACGTTCATCGTATAACTGAAACCTAAACTGGAGAATCGTTTTCTACGACTATCGGTCATCTTAACACGGATAACACCGGTAGACTCACCCTATAATTTCGAAAGTGCTCTTTGCCCCTCGGTCAATTACGCATCCCAGTGAAATTCTGAACCAGAATTCGGTGTCCCCTTTTAAGGACAATCGTAAACTAACATGACCTTAGTGTTAACACGAAAGTACCATAGTCTACAACGCCCTTGGCTATCCGAGTGAACACATCCTCCACGCCAATCCAAAGTATTTAAGCAACCATCTCTCCATCACTTAACGACAATCTGCGATTTGTCTAAAAACGTCATGTAAGAAAATAATTATCGTACCATAGTCGGAAATCATATGATAAATTCTACATAACTAAACTCAGTCCCAACAACCAAACGGTTAATGGAAAACCTAAACTCGTCGACAATCGACCAAATTCAACACGTTCCACAATTCACTTTAAGCCCACTACGTTTTATCCACAACACACGGCATGTAAGGAAAACTCGTAACAGAGCTCCTAGAGCCGTACGAAACATCCTCAAATACACACGAAATAGATCTCGGAAAGCCAACACTTCACAAAGCACTATGAAGGAAAACGTTTCTTCCCAGAGACAAATTTACGCGACCCCTCGGTCCTAATCCCTCGATTGCAAATCAAATTATTAGCATCTAAACATGAACAACAATTTTGGCTGCCAACATCCGTAGACAAACAAAAATATTTCTCAAACGCAGGGTTAAGACTAAAAACCCTTGCAATATCGCGAAACATCTTCAAGCCAAAAAAAAATCAATCGTCAGCATTGCGAGACGTTACAGACTCCTTAAGAACCATTTTTTGACAAAATTACCTTCCTCGATAAAGGCACCTTCTTTGAAGACCAAACAGTCATACGCACTACCATCTTCCCAAACATGTATTCTTCGCGAAGGCTCAAAAACGGTAATATCTACCGATAAGTTTGTTGCTGATCACAAAAGATTCTTAACGTCCTAAACAGAGTAAGCCATCTCATAGAGATAGCTCCCGTACACCCGACACAGGGGTAATAGCACTATATAAAAAATCCAAAATTTTGGTTTGGACTTTCGGGAGACTTAAAAATTGTCCTCGAAGAGATGCTCGATTCCTACCGTACAAGTCACGTAAGCCGAGAACATATCGCGGACTTTAAAGCGGGACGGAATCAGGTTGAAAACGATACGGGAAACGTAAGTCGAAATAGTCATCGCAACCCTTAAATCCGTGATTAGTCCTAGGTCTTGCCCTAAACCCAGAACACTGGTCTCTAACAACTCTAGGCATGATATTAAAGATACGAGATCCTAAAACATGTCTCTTTGTCGATATTTGCGCGTTTATGAGACTCCTCGAACACAAGTCTTCGGACCTTCTCATCTTATGTAACGACAAGTATCACGATCCGCAGAGTTAGAAATGAGATGACAACTCACACTTTATCTCTCGTCTCCGCGTATGGCCTCTCTATACGTTTTTAAAAGGAGATAACCCACCGAAAAAAAACAAAAACAGCCAGCAAGGCTACTCTCGAGGCCGACAAAGGTCCGATATAGAATGCCATCGGCAGAAACATGCCCGATAATCTCTACATGATACACAACTAGACCGTAAAGGTCTCACTGGAAAACTGGTCGTAAGAGACTTAACACCAAAACGAACTACAAAATGCTTGATCCCCTCAACAAGGGTACGTAGCAAGCCTTTTCAAGGCGCAGCCCCAATCTTACCGCACTCCACTTTTAGTAGAGTGAACAGACCACTTCCAACCATTAATTTGCCTAACTTACTTGACCTGCCTAACCGCTCGCAAGTAGATCGCAAAAATTCTAGCGAGCTGGGGGGTAACTGTTGGGGTCAAAATTGGTCACAACGGAATCAATGTCGGAAATCTCTCGGGAAATGTTCTCTTTGAAAAAGAAGGATAAAATTCAAAAGAATAGACAAGCGGGGAAAACTAAGTAAAGTTTCGTAACGATTCCGAAAAGGATTCACGAAGTAAGTCTTCAAGAAAGGTTGCTCAAGGCCTCGGACAACAGATTCCGGACAGCGAAACACTCATCGTCCAACCCACAAAACGGGAGAGTTGAACCGAGCAAGCCATCCAACTCGCCAAATGGGCGAGTTGGACCGAGCAAGCCGTCCAACTCGCCCATTTGGCGAGTTGGACCGACCAAGCCATCCAACTCGCCAAACGGGCGAGTTGGACCAAACATGTTGCCTTCGTCCCATTCACATAGCATCCTCTTCTTTGATCCGATCTAACTGACTCTCGTTTCGTCTCAATCGGAGTCACCATCGAAACTTTACAGTTTGGAAGCCGCAAAGAACTTGCTCTCTCGAAGGAAATTCGGACTTCTCGTATAAAACGGAAACAGTTAACTGAACACCTCGACCCGCCTACGGTATACGAGAAGTTTGGATGTTCTTCGAAATCGACGTCGTTTTAGAAATGCTCTTTCTATAAAATCTTAAAAACGCTTAGGTCGGAGAACGGCCGGAAAGGGTCTAGAACGCGGAAAAAAGCCCACTTGTGATCTTATGCGAAATCGAGCCCAAATCGTTATGACGGTTTATCCCTTTATGCAGGAGAAGATAAATTTCAGGTTCGGAGGATAAATTTGAAGTTTACGAAGATAAACTCGACCGAGGGCAGAAAAGGAAAGAGCAAACCGCCTCTTGAAGAGTTAATAAGGATGTCGAAGTTGGAGGCACAAGGGGACGCAAATTTTCTACTCATAGCAATACTTAGCACTTAGAGCAATTTAGGCATACTTTCCGTTTTTGTTATCGAGTTGCGACTCAACTAGGTTTTCAAGTCTTAGGTTGCTAGAACTAGGGATCTCGCCGACAGCTCTTGTGGCCGAAGCCTCTTACCTTGTTGTAACGCTCAACGCAGATTCTGAATAATAAGCTTCATGCTCTCTTTTCGATTCCTTATATTTATTTTTCGTCCATACTTTCGTGTTCTGATTTCTTGGCGTGCGGTTTAGCAGATATCCGGGACCTCTGGGAAATTTAGGGTTTTCTAAATTTCCTAATTTAAACGGAAATCACCAGTGCGAATTTCGGTTCCCACAAGTACTGTAATCCTCTGATGATCATGTTTACCCTGCGACGATTGTTATCGTTACCTTTGTCGTCTTGTCTCCTTCCGTGTTTGTCTCCTGACTGGTTCCCCTGAGAAGAGCTTTATGGGGACAAGTTTTTATCAGTCTTTGGAGGACGGTCGGTCTCGCGAGCGAGATCCTTTATGCTGGTCACCTCGTAGAGCTCTCCAGCGAGTAATTTTGCGGCCAGCCTTGCCCCAAGGACTTTACAGTTGATGGTAGAGTGACCACGGGTCTGGTGGAACTCGCAGTAGATGTTCTCGTCGTAACCTGGATTTTGAGTCCATGTGTTTCACGAGGTCCTGCCCTGCTCGGAGTTGATCGTATAGTTATGCGCTCCTTGGAGCTCTTCTCCTTCGTGATGGATGTACTTATTGTTACGAGAGTTCTTCTTTTTAGACTTCTGGTCTGAAGTCGTATCTTTCGAAGACGTTTTTGTCGGCTTATGCTTTTGCGACATGACTTTTGTCTCCTCCTCGATGATGTTAGTCAGTTGCCTTGTGGAGAGCGTCATGGATCGTATGTGGCTTGTCGAGGGTTATCCATTTTCTGAACTTCGACTTGTACCAAAGCGTTTTTCTGAGCACGTCTATGGCCACCTTATCGCTTATTCCGCTAACCCTTGTCATGACCAGCTGAAACCTGCTCATAAAATTTGGGGAGAGGCTCGTCTTCTCTCTGGGAAAGACTACAGAGGTCGACCTCAGAGGTTTCTTAATCTATGAACATAGAATAATGTTCGAGAAATTCCGATGCGAGTTGGCGAAAACTTCCGATGGAGTTTCGCCTGAGGCGAGGGACCCATTCGAGTGCCGCTCCTTCCAGGTTTTCGACAAAGAGGCGGCAGTAGCCGGCGTCCCTCTCGCCTTCCTTAAGTCTAGCCCTTCCCATCATGATCTTGTAGATATCCCTTAGGATCAGTTGTGCCATTGTAAGTTGGCACCTTGATCTTTCCAGTGTCAGATACTTTTGTCTCGGTGGTGCGAGTCGTGAAGGGCGTTTTTCACGCTTCCTCAAGCAAATGATCGATTTCAGGGGCGACGCTGGTAGTGTAATGGATATGGGATTTCACTGCCTTTACTTCCACAGCAGTCTTTGTTATGTAAACGCGAAGGTCGCGAATGTCAAGATTTTCGCCAGCAGTTTTTCGACCACGTTGGCGTTTTCTGTGAGTGATCTCGGCCTGCTCTTCGGCCAGCTTTTCCTGTTCAACCCAGAAGGTATTCTCCTCTTCTTCCGTCATGGGTTTACTGAACGGAGAGTCTTCTCGAGCCGTACGGCTTCTTGTTCTTCTCGGATGCATGTCAGCTTATTCTTCCGAATCATTGGAATTGTCGCTGGGATCCAGGTTGATTTGCCCGACTTCGTTATTCTTTGTATCCTTTGCGGGAGATGAAGGGTTTTCAGAGTTCTGGTTTTCGACAGGGGTATCTTCACTAGGGTTTTGTCCCGAAGGAATCTCCCGCGAAGTTCCAGGCCTACCGAGTGGAGTAGCGAAGTCGAGTCTTCTTCCGCGAACTTTTGTGGTTCCGCGAGGAAGGACTGCCCGGGTCCTTGCTGTCAAGGTTTCAAACTGTATAGTCAAGGAGCCTACGAGCTTAATTTGTTCTTCTGACCTCTTCTCATAGGCGGAGAAAATCTATTTAAACTCCTCAAGAGCCGCGGCGTTGGCTTTTGTGTTGGCCGCCGAGATCTCCGCTGCTGAAGTGTTGAGATTTTCATTTCTTCCTCCGTTGAGTGGATGCCATCATGCAGGTTGTTCAGGTCGTCGGTTGACATGTCTGATCGAGCGTTTGTGGCCGAGAGTTAGATTGATCTATATCGTCCCCCTCCTTCTAGCGCCAAACTGTGGGAACCAAAATTTGCACTGTTGATTTCTGTTTAAATTAGGAAAGTTAGGAAAATCCTAATTTCCTAGAGGTCCCGGATATCTGCTAAACCACACGCCAAACAATTAGAAACACAAAAATATAGACGAAATTATGAGAATTGAAAAGAGAGCAAAAGGTGTCTTATTCTGAATCTTCGTATGAGCGTTACAACAACGTAAGAGCCTTGGCTACAAGAGCTGTCGGCGAGATCCCTAGTTCTAGCAACCTAAGACTACAGAAACCTAGTTGAGTCGCAGCTCGATAACAAAAACGGAAAGTTCTAAGTGCTAAGTTTGCTGTGAAAAAGTTCTCTCTTTGTGCCCCTTGCCTTGGACTTTTTATATGCTCCCTCTTAGGTCGGTTTATGCTTTCCCTTTCTGCCCTTAAGCCGACTTATCATCTTGCGGAAATATTCCATTTTTCTCGATCTTCATGATTATCTTTAGAAACTTGACATTTATCTTCGAAAACTTGGCATTTATCTTTTCCTGCGGACAAAGCGTAAACCATCATAGTGTTTGTGGGTTCTTTCCTGGTTAAAATCCTAAGTGGGCTTCTAGTCGCGTTTTAGGTCTCTTTGGACCGTTTTTCGACTCGACGCGTTTGTTACGATTTTTTGGGAAAAATAAGTTTTCGCTGTTTTTATCATAAAGTCTTAACGATAACTCCGATCGAGGTGGAGTGAGAGGTGGTACAGCCGTGGTTCATAAGAGATAGCATTGAGGAGTAGGCGAGAATGCATGGATACGTAACATCCCGGTCGTAATACGTCAATCAGCGTTCGGGACTACCCGGTCTGATGGATTTGCGATTAAATGAGATGGGCTTGAAGTATATTGCAAATGTGTTTATGAACATGTATCCGCCCAAATAAAGAAAGGGCAAACAAGAAATTATAAGTGATGGTCGTATAATATATCAATCTGACGGCAATTCAGAAACCATCGACCATGTGGAAGCACGAGACCAGCCGAAGATTCTTACGGCTACAATCCTTCAATTTCGGTCAAGACATTTATGATTTTGGTCAAATCAAAGTCTTCGGTCAAGTCTTCCTTGGTTTTATAAGGTTCTAATTTCTATGTTTGACTAGTCTTTTGTATTCCAACCTTTTTGTATGCCTTGCCTATTATATAAAGGCCATTTGATCAATGAAATAAAATAAGCTTTGATTATTATTTTTGGAACCTTGAGATGGATTCTCACTTCTCGTTTCTTGGTGTGGTTAGCTCCAAGTAAACACCTCTTTCCCGTTGGACTTGTGCATCATATCAAGCAACGGATCGAGATTGCTTCTTTGTTGGGCCGGTGCGTCACATCCGGCAACAAATTGGCCTCGGGAATATCAGCAGCCTTCCGCATCTCCTGTACGACCCTTCGATCCACCATTTCTTCCTTTTTTGGACTTGTGCGTCATATCAAGCAACAATCGAAGCTCAATAGTATCAAGAGACTCTCCGCCCCGCTTGTGTCACCATTCAATCCACCAGTTCTCCCTTTTGGCGAGTTCATATCCCTTAAGTCCGATTCGAGCGGTCGCCATATGCCGACCGGTTTGTACGCTCGACCGGTCGCCAATCTGTTCAGACGCCCGACCGGTCGGCATATGGCGAACGGTTAACGTGCTCAACCGGTCGCCATATGGCGACCGGTTTGGATGCTCGATCGGTCGCTATATGGCGACCGGTTCAGATGCTCGACCGGTCATCGTATAGCGATCGGGTCGTGTGTTTGTCTGGTTGTTCTCTTGAGCGTGTTTTCGGACAATTGGTGCTAGCTTTGGTGTTGCGGGTAAGACTTTTTAAGAATTTATCGTAAAAGTTTTTGTTAAAGTGTTTTACGAAAAATTACTTTTCCGAGAAGTATTTTTCCGAGGACATTCAGGCGTTAATTCCGTTGTTACCGTTTTTGACCCCAACACACATGTGAAGAAGTTGGAGACACAAGTGATTCAGGCAAGAAATGTTGTTAAGAGGCAAGATACCTTCATCTAGAGTAAAGGAGATGAAGCACTGAAGTACCACGTGAATGCCATCATAGAGGATGATTTCTAGGAAGTAGTTAAGGAAGATAAGCTTCAGGAGGGAGATTTCGAGTTGACCTCTATGAGTTTCAGAAGTTCACATCGGTATCGACCGACACAGAGAGAGGAACATCGACCGATGAAGTCAAATGAACACCGATCGATTCCTGCTGCTCAACATCGATCGACGATTCATACAGAGCCAGTTGCATCATGTGAGACAGTAAGAATCATGACCCATGAAGAGTTCAAAGCTAAGCACCCTTATCCACCCAAAACCTTTCCTGTAACCACGCGAGACATCGATCGGCACCCTGAGCCAGCCGCCGATCGACAGAGAGACTCAACCGACGATCGATAGTCACCTCCTAGCATCAATCGACGACCACCTATCTCCTACCGAATGCAACTACCTAAAATCGATGTAGTACGATTGAATGCACTCGGAAACCCATCTCAACCTTTCAGAGACATCAACAGACAACATCAGTGAGCAATTTGAAGATGCGCCAGAGCATATGCAAGTTGATCGGGCTACTGTGGGAAGTACCTTAAGGAAGAGGAAGGAAAAAGTTCCTAACCATCTGAAGAGAGGAGCTAATGATAAGGAAATGGATTGTTTCACAAAGAGGATTCTAAGGATCCCAATGGATAAGCCATTTGAGGAAGCTTACTTTATCAAAAGGTGTGGATGTTCTTAAGAGAGACTAAGGAGACTGAAGAAGACATTAGGAGAATGTTCCACCAGGTCAGAGAGAAGATGAGACAGAGGATTACACTGAAGAAGAAGAGTGATCCTGGAAAGTTTGTAATACCATGCTTGATAGGAGGCATTGACTACCCCAGTGCGCTCTGCGACACAGGTTCTTCAGTCAGCATTCTACCAATGGTGACTCCGATCAAGATGAAAAAAGAGCAGGTTCGATCCGATCTCGAAGGAGAGAGCTATGAGGATGGGAAGAAATCAGGCTAATTGATCCAACTCGCCGAACGGGCGAATCGAACTGCTTCTTTGATCCAACTCGCCGATTCTGTGAGTTGGACGACTTGTTCGATCCAACTCGCCCATTGGGTGAGTTGGATGGTGCACTCAGTCTAACTCGCCCATTCAGACGGTGTGTTTGGTTTGACTCGCCCCATCGGTGAGATGGACGATATGGCTTTGTGGTTGTTTCGTTGTTTGGGATCCGTTTGTCCAAGGCCTGGAGTAACCTTTCTCGAAGACTTATCATGTGAATTCTTCTCGGAGTTGATACGAAATTCGATTTAGGTTTTTCCCGCTTTTCTTTTCTTTTGAGTTTTATCTCTCTTTGTCAAAGAAGACATTTTCTAGGAATTTTCTGACATTGATTCCGTTGAACCGATTTTGACCCCAACAGGGTCCATCAGCCTCAGAATGTTGACCAATTCAGGCTTCGAGGTAGGAGAGGTGGGAGATGTCTTGCCATGTGGACACTGTCATCCCTTCGGCTTTCTCCAGGGGCCGGTTTTGGTACCTTCACCGGTTCTTGCTTCATGCCTCCTTTCTAGGCTTTTGATAGTGTTTCTTTTCTCTATTATTTCTATCATTTCTGGTCCTGCTTCTGCGGGACCTTGGATCGACTCGCGACATCTTCTTCCCATTTTACTTGTGCTTAGCCTCGTGATATTACGTCTTCCATGGTTTTGCACTAATATTTGGTTAGCTCCTTGTATAGGTTCCCATCTTGTAGTAGGCTTCTCTTGAAGGATGAGATTGCGGTGGAGGCATTGCATTCGGGGATGGCTACCTCTTCTTGATTGAAGCGTGCTATATAGTTGCGCAGGGGCTCAGCTCGATGCTGGAGGACCTTGTAGAGATTGTCGGCTGTCTTCTCGAGGCTCTTGGTGCTTGCATACTGCTCTACGAACTTGTGCTTCAAGGTTGCGAAGGAGCATATCGACCCGTTGGGAAGGTTAATGTACCATTGTAACTCAGGTCCTGTCCAAGTTGATCTGAAATCCTTGCACATGGTAGCTTTCCTTAGCTCCTTTTGGACTATTACAGTGAGCATTTGTTGCTTGTATTGGGTTGTCTGGGTCATTGGTACCATCATACATCATCATGTTGGGGAATGAGAACTTCCTTGGCATCTCTACGAATGCCATCTCGTCAATATAGGGAGTATCGGTGTATGAATTGGGATCGCTTCTTTGGATCGAAGGAGCCACTACCATAAGTCTTTCCACCATAGACCGGATGGTGTCGAAATACTTAGAGAACACCCACTCGCAGTCACAGAGGACTTCTTCGCAGTTACTCCTTTTGGTGTCTCCTCATCAGTTTCCATCTTGGAATCGTCGTCATCAATGAGTTTGACTCGATTTCTCCTTGCAGCATCTGTTCCCGCAGCGGTATCTCCATTCAGTGGTAGAGGCTGTCAGATATCATTGCCTTCGGTAGTCAGAGTTTCTAGAGGCTGCATGGGTCGAACATGCGTTCGAAACCGGTGTGGATTGTTGCATGTCCTGTAGAGGGCTTGATTCTATTCTCGGAGAGCTAGGTTCTCTGCTACGAGCTGTGAGAGTTTCTCCGTACTTTGCTCTATCAGCATGGAGTGTTCTCCTAGCGTATTCTTTAAGACTTGAACTTCTGTGAGAAGCTCAGGATTTTCTACAGTGGCGTCTTGAGCTTTGTTCAGCTCAGTGACTTGACTTTGCAAAGGACTGATCTGATTTTTCTGCTCAACTTCTCTCGGACTAGCTGGAAATTGTTTGTCTTGTTCGTTTGTTGTCATCGTCATGTAGCTTAGATTACCCCCTCTTTCTAGCGCCAAAATGTTAGGGTATTTTAAGGTAGGATCTTGGAAGGCACTACGGAGTATTAAACAAACAAGAAGATAAAGACTAAAAGAGAGATTCTATTGATGATATGAGCATGAACTACAATGTTTTAGTGTATAAACCCTAGTTCTAGCCGTCAAGCTTTAGTTCTTAGTCTCTGAATGTCGATCCCCTGTTTTAGTGTTTGGGCTTCCCGTTTATAGCTTAGTCGATGTCGGTTGTTATGTTAAACTCTTCCATATTCAGAAATATGGAATATCTCCTTTAATAGAAAACTTTCATTTAACCCGGAGGCAGGGATGGAAGCAGGGATTAAGCCGGGATTTCTCTAGGCAGGAACTTGAAGGCCAGTGTCCTGTTCGGGGGATTGAGGAATTCCTTGCAGAATTATTTTTCCCAGCACCAATGCCACCGGTTTGAGGTCCATCTGACGGTTAAATCTAAAGTTATGCTCGTTTTACTGAAGAGTGGTATGTCTGCCTCGCGAGAGGAAGTAGTTGGGAATCAACTACTGTCGCCCGATGATATTACTCAAATTACCCTAAGGAGTGATTTTACTCTCTCAAATAAGAGGTTCAGTTGTAGTACTTAGGGACCGTATCCACAGAGAGCTAGGGCACACAAAAGATCTAATAGTTATATGATTAAGTTAGGCTAATAGGTATTAAAGCAGTAAATTTAGTAAATTACAGGGCGAACAAGGTAGTTGTTCTTATGAGACTGAGAGTTGTTTGATGGAAGGATGGTTACTAGACTTAGGGGTTCATTTAGGTTATTAGAACTCTAATCTATAGATGCTAAGGATTGATTCTAGAACTCGATATCTGATGCAAAAGACCACCAGCTCTCACTGTGAGTCTAATGTATTGACTAAGTTTAGTGTTTCAGCACTCGCATGGCAACACGGAACAAGCGTCGATCGATGCTATGGTATGAGCGTCGATCGATGCTACGTTATGAGAGTCGATCAATGCTATGGTATGAGCGTCGATCGATTCTGCCTTAGGCAAGCATTATCGATCTGATTGATTATGTTCAAATAGATTCCTAGACCAATGCTAATATGCGCCTAGGTATCTAATCCAGCAGGATTCGGGTTCCGTTAATTGATTGCACTCTTGTGCCTCTCAATTGTCCTATGAATCTAGGTTCAAGCAATTAGTCACACTCTCGAGATTTTCCAACTACTCTAGATCCTAGTATTACAAGCTACCCTGGTGTAGAGATCTATAGATATCCTATCAATCATATAATTCAGAAGTTCATTCAAAACCCTAGAAAACCTAGATCTAGCATGTGGATCTAGTCATGAATGATAGTTGTCACATAAATCATAGATGAACATAAAAAATTGCAATAGATATTAAAACCAAAACCAAAGGAGTTCTAAGAGGAATCTGAAGGAATTCCTGTCTTCTCTCCTAACTAAGAACAATGAATAAAAGAAAGCTTATTTGTCAACAATGGCTTAGAAAACAAATAAATACGGTTTTAAGTCGTCCAAGGGTATTCTGGTAATTTGTGGTTGCTTCTGGGCTTCAGTCGGTCATAACATATGCTTAGCCCGTATTCTGTCATCACCCTTGATAGACACCAAGGCTGTGTCATCGATCGACGGTCCTTCATCTCCTCGACAGCTTTCTCTCGCGAGGCAGACTGACCATTCTTCAGTAAAACGGGCATAACCTCTGCTACATGATGCTTATTGACCTCAAACCGGTAGCCTTGGAAAGCTAACGTAAATCTCTATCTTCTATCACAAGATGGGTTCAATCTAACGGTGGGAAGGCCTCCATCCATAGCTAAACATTTGATGCGTCTGTGCAGCTCTGCACTCAAAAAGCTCCAAAAGACACCAAAATCACCACTTTCCTCCAAATCGTTCCTGAACCTGTAAAAAACATAAATAGAATCTATATCGTAGTAATTAGTTATTAAAACACTTATAAAACATGGCCAAAAGTGGGTAAAATCCATGGCCTATCAACTCCCCCAGACTTACCCTTTTGCTTGTCCTCAAGCAAAACACACATGCAGTCTCTTTGAAAGAGGTTTGAAGACAGTAGGGACTCACAGATTTAAAACTCAGAATCATCACCTTAGGAAATCCTAATCTCAGAAGTACATTATACCATATCCTAGTCTAGCAACCAAATTCACCTAGTCAACAACTTAGCAAATCATGTCTGACAATCCTCTCTACCAACCTCATTTCTTGCATAAATAAAAGTGTAGGCTTTACCTTGGGAGTATCGTTCATAGGATGCAAGGATGCTCAAAAAAGTATTTGGACCTGCAGGTAAATGGGAGTTCCTTTCCTATCTCTCTACTAGTCTCTCTCTCAGTCAAAGTCTGCTTTTATTGCAAGTTCATATACCAAGATTAGACATGTTTTCATGAATCAAGCTTTAATGGTTTTAGCCACTAAATCCTGTTCACTTCTTTTTGACCTATATACTAGGATTCTTTGTGAATCAAGCCTTAATGGTTGTAGCCACCAAGTCCTGTTTGAATCCTTTACCTATAGAATTCTTATGAATCAAGTCTTAATGGTTGTAGCCACCAAGTCATGTTCCAATTCTTTTCCTAAATTATCATATATATATTTTTTTTCCTTTTTTTTCTTTTTTTTTTCTTTTCTCTTTTTTTTTTATAATCAAAATTTCGAAACATAGAGAGAGAGAGGGTGACATATCTACACAAGGCTTTACCTTCCAGACTTATTTGAAGAATCCGATCCCATGTATACCAAGCCCCAAGACAAGCAAAGTTGAGCTCAGTTAGGTTAGAGATCAGCTTTGGTTCCTTCAAATATTCTCAGCAAGTGTAACATAGTTGACATGTTGATTCACTTTAGTATCTTTAGTGCTATCTGCAACTAGTAAGTCTAGAATGGTGTGGTTAGATAACAAGCAAAATCAATAAGTTCATTGTCCCCTTCTTGACTCAAAACTTCTTTTTGAAATCTTTTTAATAAGACTCATGAAATAAACCTCCCCCTAGACTTAAACTACACTGTATCCAGTGTAAATTCAGTCGGAGTTATGGTGATAACATAAACATAAGTACACAATTTAACAAGTAAGAACGATAACCTGTTCGCTGATGTCAGTGTCGATCGACACAATGAACTGACAATCGATCGTTGTAGCTGAAGTGTTGTCTAATGATAGCGACATGGTCTCATCGGTCAATGGCTAGAACAATCATTCGACACAATGAAGATACAATCGATCGTTGGATCTGAAGTGATGTCGATCGATATCGAGCTGGTCTCATCGGTCGATGTGTTGAGGAATCGTTTACTCGGATATGTTTTTTTTTTAAGACTCATCATAAAACACAATATTAGTGGAACCTCCCCAGACTTAAACAACACCGTGGCCACTGTTATACAATCTAAGATTGGTGGAAAAATAAATCATTAGGACAAATATTAACAAACGTTTGCGAGTATAAATGCGATGAATGTGAGTATCGATCAACAAGTTAAGTGGCGATCGATACTTGTGATGCTCTGTCGTGCGACACCAGTCGGTTGTCTATCGATGCTGGTGCAGAACTCGTCTTCCTCGTATCTATTTCTTCTTACACAACATAAATAAAACACTAAAAGTCAGTAATAAATAAATAATAAAACCAATTATCTAAATTTTTTCCTTTTTTTCTTTATTCTCCATGAACAGTGACTGCTACAGTAGCCTTGCTACAGTATCACAGCTACAGTATCTCAGCAATAAGGAGTGCTCGAAGCTTTGCAAATGGTTGTTAGAAGCATCTGCTGCGCACTCTGGATTTCCTGACACCATCTGAGAAGCGAGAAATCAATGATAACTGATAACTCCCTTGGTCATTTTCCTCTTCTTCCAATTCCTCCTCTTATTTTCCCCAGACTTATCTGATCGCGTGGTGGTGCCTCCATCAAAAAGATTTCGACACACTTCATACTCTTTCTGTCTGATACGCGATGGGTGTCGATCCATGTTGAGGTGAAAGTGTCGATTGATGTTGAGGTGAAAGTGTCGATCGATTCCGGCTTGTTGGTGTCGTTCGATGCTATCCGGTCGGTGTCGATCGATGTTGCTTCTGCTGGGCCCTTATCGACTTCATCTTTAAATCCCAACCGTCTTTGAGAAGCTTCTACGTGCTGATGATCATCCAATACCTTAATGTAAGAACTCAGATGCGCACCTTTATCTGGTGGGATAGGAAATTCAACTTCAAATACTGCACAAGCAACCACAATCCTCACAGGATCATGTATCCTCTTCACTCTTTTGTGATACCCAACAGCTTCTTCTGTTTAGATAGGTGGTCTCTGATGTTTAGGGACAGCAAGGTGTGAGGCCTTAGACATGTACATCCTTTCCTCAACTTGTTCCAGCTCGACTATGTATCATGGCAGTTCATCCAACCATGGGTGTTGATCAACGCAATCGTGTGGGTGTAGCTCGATGCTATCTAGTGGGGGGCGATCAATGATATAGGGCGGGAGTTGATCGACAGTGAAGGGTAGGTGTGGATCGATCTCATCATGTTGTTGTGGACCGATGCTAGTCTTTGACGAAGTCTCTAGATCTTTCCTCTTAGCGTTCCGTTCGTCATCAAGCTTTTACTGCGAGTCCAACCATTCCTCCAGCTCCAAGAAGTCTTCCATAGTGACTTCCCTACTCGAATCCAAATCTCCAAGCTTTTCTCCATCCCCAACTCCAAGAATTCTTCGAACTCCAAGGAATTTTCCATGGTGATTTCTCCGTCTCCATCTGAGGTAGGATCACAACTTGATATATCAATGCTCTTCAGTGTTGAGTCTGCAATGTCCTAAGGACAACTCAAACTTTCAAGGATTTCAATAGGTGTCAATCGGCAACATGGATTTCTGTCGATCAATGTTGAGATGGTGATGTCGATCGTTTCTGAGGTCGTACCGTCGGTCGACATTGATGTCGTGCCGTTAGTCTACGTTGAGGTCGTACCATCGATCGATCTTGAGGTTATCCTGTTGGTCGACGTTGAGGTCGTACCGTCGATCGGCGTTGAGGTTGTCCCGTTGGTCGACGTTGGTATCGAACCTTCGGTCGAAGTTGAAGTCGTACCATCAATCGACGTTGAGGTCGTACCGTTGGTCGACTTTGAGGTCATACCATCGGTCGACGTTGAGGTCGTACCGTCGGTCGTTTCAGAGGTGCTGGGGTCGATCGACGATGAGATGGTGGTGTCGATTGATGTTGAGGTCGGATCAGCAATATTAGCTTCTTCTCTTCGTGCAGTCTCATCTGTCTATTGAACCTCAATGTCTGGCTTTTCGATCTGAGTGTTTATGGTTTCAGATTCCTCATTTGGCTCAGTGTAGACTACACCCAACATCTGACTGAATCTAGACATCAATTCCTTCTCCTGACCTTTAATCATCTTGTCCAACACATCATCAAACTTCCTCTGTCGAGTTGCTGCAGCTTCATAGAGAAATTTTTTGAGGAAGGCGGTCTTGATGTCCTCCCAGCAGGTTAAAAATCTTGGCTGCAGCTGACCGAACCAACTAAATGCATCTCCAGATAGACAATAGGGGAAAATCTTGCAGATAATGTGGTCTATGGATACTTCATTCTGCTTGCTTACAGAGGCTAGATCCTCAAGTTCTTTGATAAGGTCTCTTGGATTTTCATGAGGAAGACCTCGGAAAGGGTCCACACTTCCCCAATCATACCATTCGCGGTTAAGATAAAAGTCGATTGTCTCAGCAACATCAATGACATCATGGATTACAACACCCTCTGCATTAATCAATTGTCATGTGCTGTTGCGAGGGTGACCTTCTTCGTCTCGTAACATCTCATTCTCATCGACCTTAACTATAAGCACTTCGACCTTCTCTGTCTCCACACAAGTGGTGTCGGTCATCGGATGAACAATACCATGATGAACAGTGCCACGGTGAACAGTGGAAAAATTGGGAAAGTGGGTCGCAGCCGACTTATGAATTTGGGTTTCGGGTCGCGTTAAGTTTTTATTTGTGTAATGGGTCGCGACCATTTTCAACCATGTGCAAGTTACATGTAAAATACGCTGAACACCCTGGTCAACCACTTTAATTTGAAAAACGCCATTGACACCTTGCACGTGAGAGACTGTCTCGATTCCCAACACCGTCGACCCATTAACTTCGTCGTCTTTACTGACTGACCCGTTATTGGCGGTAAACCACTGAGGTAATTAAACACCTTTACTCTCTATCTCTCTCTCTCTCTCTCTCTCTCTCTCTCTCTCTCTCTCTCTCTATCTCTGTCTCTCTCTTTCTCTCGCTCTCACACCTCTCTCCTCGCTGCAGCGATTAGTCGTGGAATCTAGAAATCCCGAGAACTCTTTCGTGGCTGTGAGCTCTGTTTCAGCTCGGAGAGCGGCGAATCGGCTTATACTATACAGGTATGGTGTTGGAAGCAGAGAAAACGGAGAAGTTGGTGCGTCGGCGGACCAGATCGAGGGGCGAAAAACAGGATCGTCGATGGACTCGAGCGCAGAGGGTGGGGACGTCTGTTCTTCGGCGTCGTAATATCCTTCAAGGCTTTTTGCCAAAAATTCTTACCCAACTGGTTTGCGTCTGAACATTTACACGAAGGCCAACGTCATCGGTGCTGTGGCAAAAAGTCTTCAAGGTTCGCCCAACATGGACATTTTGCTCCGCTCTCATTTTGGAAAGCTTTTTCAGCTGCCTGTTGTCCGCTGCCATAACTCTACAAAGCTCATTGGTAGCCTTCTCTGCCGTCAGCTTATTACGATCCGCAAATTTGAACTTTGGTTCACCTTCGGTCGTCATCCTCTACGCTTCTCGCTCGACGAATTCCACGACGTCACTGGTTTAAACTGCGGATCATTCGATGTTTGAGATTCTGAGGCTGACGAAGCTCCAGGTTCTACAATGTGGAAGAAGCTAGATTTGATACAACACTGGGGGACATTCCCGTGAGTCACGCTCTTGAGATGCTGCGGAATCTATTCCTGGCTGGATGGAAACGTGTTCCTTTGGCTCTAATAGCCTTGGTGGACGGGGTTGTGTGTTGCAATAACAAAACCTCAAACTCACCCCGAGGTATGTCGAGATGCTCGGCGACATTGAAAGCTTCTTGGCGTATCCATGGGGTAGAGAATCGTTCTTGGCGACCTTACCTCGTTTTTTACCTCCCCCAGTCAGTAAATTTATAAAAGACCCAGGGCAAGCAATGCGGGTCCGGTTATCTCAACAGACAACAGCTTGCTATGGTTTTCCACTAGCTCTCCAGTTGTTCGCTTTTCAAGGTTTGCGTCAACTGTTGTGTAAAATTCCCGACGGAGCAAGAACTGTAACTTTCTTGGGGGACCCTACAGCTTCCAAAGATATCGTTACTATCCTCAGCGTAGAAGACATTCTTGCCGTCGAAGCAGATGCAGCTGTAAGTTCATTCTCCCTTGATCGTCGATAATAGATTTATTAGGTTCATTGTCCTTTTGCATTTTTATTAAACTAATTATTTTTTTTCTCAATAGTTATCCGTACACCTGGACCTGATTCCTGAAAGAGAACGACATATGTGGTTGGAAGAGGTTGAAGATGACCGAGTAACTCGTTTTGTTGAGATGATGCGTAGTGGAAAAACATTAAAACCTGAAGATTTTCCAGGTGGAGACAGGTCATTTGCCCCTAAGATAGAGGGAAAAAAACCGGTGGACGTGTCCTTAAGGACGAAAAACCTTGTGCTGGAACCGTCTACCGCCGGAATTTACGTCCATGTAAACCTGTGGTTGTTATTTTCATTGACGAATCATCATCTGGAGACGGCGTACCAGGGGGACCTCCTCAAACAGGCAGGTGTACACACGAAGATTTGAAGCCGTGGTTTGCTGAGCAGTTGAAAAAGCTGTCGACTGAGTTTAAGCACCAGTTGTGTGAAATGGAGAAAAATATATGTAGGCGCTTAGGGGTGCCCGAGGCTCCCATCAACAAGAGCCGGAAGAGGAAGGCGAACGAGGATAATCATGGACAGTCTGAGTTTCAGTTCAGTGGTGGGAAACAAACACGGTCGCCAATCCGTATGGCAAAAAAAAAACAAAACCGACGGCTAGTAGTCCAGGAGGGAAAAAACATTCTTATGCACTTCGCTCCGGAGACGGCAACGACGCATCTGAAGTGGTACACCCAAGTGATCATGTACTAAGTTGAACATATTCGGATATTTTATATGTTCTAACCCGACCGCTTTTTTCAGGCAACCAAAGGAGACACCCCAGCGTTATTTGAGAGGGAGAAATGTTTTGAAAATGAATATCACAACACTCGTAGTCCACCATTCGATGAAAATATCACCGATGAGGTTAAGTCTGTGACTCTTGATTTGTTATTAGGTTGGTTTGTAATTGGTGTACACTTTTATATGTGGTATACGGTTTTCTTACAGGGTATGCGTACACCCAACGCTGCTGAGGATTGTCTGCAACCAGAAAATTCAGGCACTGCGGTCACTGCACTCACCGTGTATTCAAATGTTTTATTAGTTCGGCCTCAGTCTTATGTGTCACCACCAAAGGTCAGTTTAACTGTAACTGTTAATAGTTGGATGTTAATTGGCTAAAAAATTGTCAATAAATAGTTATGATACTATCATCTTTTTACTGTTTGCAGAGTACTCTAACCAGGCGGTACCGAGATGAAGAACACGTACCTGTTGCGTGGGAGGAAAGAAACCCTAATATTTATAATTCGGTTAAAACAGTACATGCGAGTCATCCTGCATCATCAACCTACCCCGAGTCTGAACCAAAGGTTTCTCATATACCATGGATTTGACCTATTTTCATCCATGGTATATGAGTGTTTTACTATCTATATATTATATATTCTATCCTAGTAGGTATGTTTTAAGGTTCAGGAGTATCTTGGAGTAAAGTGATGATTATGGAGCATTTAGGAGCCTAAAATAGATTTCATCCGAGCTGACCATTAGAGGTCGATATGCAGAAGAAGCAATCGATATGCACACCCAGTGCCGTCGATCGATACAGAAGAGAAGACTCGACGATTGAATATTATGATCGATCGATGTACATCCTGTACCATCGATCGATGTCGAGACGCGAAACACACAACTTGGTTCCAGCCGACTTTAAACCCAAGGCTTCGCCAAATTACAAGATTACCCCTGACGAGTTTTTAACCTAATAGTTTTATACTTTCCTAAGTGTTAGGAGGCTAGGAGAGCTTTTACCATCATTGTATTCTTGCTTTCAGCAAGAGAGAGAGAGAGTTTTAGGAGAGAAGATCATAGAGAGATTTGTGATTGGAACTCCATTGATTCATCTATTCTATTCTATGCAGTTTTTATCTATATTTTGTGTCATGAGTTGCTTAGCTATTTTTGAGTAGTTTACTTGTTAGATTCAGGGTTCAAGTAGGTTAGAGGGATTAGCCCCAACTATAGAGTTGCTTAGTTGTGATATTCATTGATTGATTGTTCTTAATGCTTGTTCTAGCCTTGCTACCTAGGATATTGAACCTAGGAATTTGCATGTGTCAAGCATCCTTGATCATCCTGTCTTGAATCTAATCTGTCATGCTAGGACTGCTAGAGAGAGCTAACCGCTGATATAGGAGACTAGTGAGCATTATCAACCTGCGCCTAGGGCTTAACTAGAAGCTATCGATCGATATCGTCATCTGACAATCGATCGATATTGCGAAAGGTGTATCGATCGATATCCCTATAAGATCATCGATCGACACTTTCTTGTGATCAAAAGACGACAGTTGAGATCCAAGATCTAGTTAGTTAACCAGTGAAACATTGCCATCGCTGATCACTGTGATTAAGGAGTTCAGCTCTAATATATCATGCACGCAACTGGTAGGCATCTATAGGATTATAATCTCCAACACCTGAATAGAAACCCTGCATCTAATATCTTCCAATAAAGTTACACCCCCAATCATCTTGTTAGTCGGGCAATAGACCTGCTCAATTAGGATTGCTATTTACTTTTAAACCCATAAAACAACAAACACCTAGAATTAATAACCTGACTAGATTTAATAGGTTCCCTAGCTCCTTTTGGATTCGATCCCTAAGTACTGCAACTGAACCTCTTATTTGAGAGAGTAATTCACTCCTTAGGGTAATTTGAGTGGTATCAAATTTGGCGCCGTTGCCGGGGAGCATTGATCGCCATTAGATTTAGTGTTATTGATTCTTATTCTTTTCTCTACCCCCATTCTGACACAAAAATTTTTCTTGTCTTTTCAGGTGCATGCCCAGCAGGACTAGAAGCAACAAGGACAAACACCTGCTCTTCTCAGAAGATCCTGCTCACTTGGAACGCTCGATCCGCAAAGACCAACGTTCCACATCAATCGACGCAGAAGCTTTCACGTCGACCGATTCTCGCACCCAACCGTCGACCGACACCCGACCTTCTTCGTCGACCGATTTACCTCGTTCGACATCGATCGACACTACACTGCGTACATCGATCAATCCTCAGTCACGAAGCATGATTGCGATTGTTATTCTCAGACACGAGAATGGAAACCTGTATGACAAGGATGGTCATATGCGTAATGCAACAGGTCCGAAACTAGACGCTCAGGGGAATGTAATCCCTGATACTGATGCTACAGGAGCTGCTCAACCTGTAGAAGAGGCTGCTCGACCAAGGGCACTGGCCGACTACAATCGTCCAGATGAGTAGTACGCCAACAGATCAGCTATTCGACTTCTAGAGATTCAGAAGCAGAATTTCGAGCTGAAGCCTCAGTACTACACACTCGTGTCGCAAATACCTTACTCTGGGTTACCGCACGAGCATCCTATGGACCACCTTGAAAGGTTCGAGGATCTTATCGTTGCTATTCGTTTGGATGGAGTCCCTGAGGACTACTTATTGTGCAAGCTCTTCAAGTATTCTCTGACTGGAGAAGCGATGCACTGGCTTAAGCAGCTACCCACAGGATCACTAACATCCTGGGCCGACATCAAAAATGCTTTCTTGCGAAACTTCTTCAAAGATGCGTGGATCAGATTCAAGTTCTTCCAGCGAGACTGTCCACACCACGGATTCAATGAAGTGCAACTGCTGAGCACTTTCTTCAGAGGTATCGCCTTGAGGTATCAGATGGCTCTTGATACAGCTAGCGAGGGAAACTTCAACACTAGGAATCCGGTGGAAGCTGTGAGACTGATAGAAAATCTAGCAAACAACATCAGCACCAAGAACACTGACTTTGAAAGAAAGAAGTCTGTTGCATCCCTAGGGAAGGAGCAGATGGACGAAGTTAGAGCAAAGTTAGATGTAGTTCATGAGCTTCTCATGAAGCAAGTCTGCTCAGCTGAAGGAGAAGAGGCTGTAGACATGGAAGGAGAAGAAGATGTGAACTACATTGGAGGTACTGGATTTCAGAGGTCTGGAAACCAGGGTGGAAACAGAAACTTCTATGGCAATGATCAGAGGAGTAACCAGAGTTCACAGTTTCAGAAACCTTTCAGCAACAACAGTAGAGGCTATGGAAACTCATTCTACCAGAATCCACCATCACAGACTCAGGAGAGCAAGATTGAAGCAATGCTTGACAGAGTTCTGGAAGAACAGCAACAACTCACTGTGGATTTCAATGGGAAGATAGATTCCACCTACAACAGTCTGAACACAAGAATTGAGACCTTAGGGACTCAGGTTAGGAAGCTTGAAATGCAAGTAGTTCAGACTGGAGACACTGTAAAGAGGCAAGAAGCCTTAGCTAAAGAGGCAGGAGTTGAGAAAGAAAAACACCACGTTAATGTCATCATAGATGATGATTTCTGGCAAGTGGTGAGGCATGAGAAGCTTGGAGAAGGAAACTTCGAAGTTGAAAGCTCCATGAGTTTCGGCGGATCACAATGGTGTCGACCGATGTCAATGGATACACATCGATCGACGTCGTCTGCTGAATCGACTGCGGAGTGTAGTGCAGTTCGAATCATGACTCATGAGGAATTCGCAGAGAAACATCCTCACCCACCCTCCCCTTTCTACGTCAAAATCGATCGACCGCTTGAGCCAGCTGTCGACCGACAGAGAGAGATTGACATCGATCGACCCCCCTCACCTCCCATCGATCGACGGGCACCTCTCACCTACCGAGTGCGGTTACCATCTATAGATAATGACCGAATCAACGCATTCAGACCACCACCTAAACAATCAGCCAACCCACCAGAACTTACAACCAACCTTTCAGACACTACACCAGAGCCTATGCAAGTTGATGAGGCAACTGAAGGAAGAAGGTTAAGGAAGAGGAAGGAGATGGATGGTTTCACTAAGAGAGTCCTCAGAATCTCAGTGGAGAAACCTTTTGATGAAGTTTATTTCAAACACAGGTTGTGGATGTTCTTCAGAGAGACTAAGGAAACTGAGGAGGACATTTGGAGAATGTTTCATCATGTTAGGGAAAGGATGAAACTAAGGATCGCATTGAAGAAGAAGAGTGATCCTGGGAAGTTCGCAATACCATGTGTGGTGCAGGGTATTGAATTTCCCCAAGCACTTTGTGACACAGAAGCATCAGTCAGCATACTACCTAAGGTTATGGCAGACCAGCTGGGTCTGAAAATAGAGCCTTCATCAGAATCTTTCACCTACGTGGACCTTTCAGAAAGAAGCTCAGGAGGCATCATAAGAGACCTTGAAGTACAGATTGGTAATGCCCTTGTCCCAGTAGATTTTCATGTCCTGGACATAAAGCTAAACTGGAACTCTTCACTTCTGCTTGGAAGAGCTTTCCTAGCTACAGTAGTAGCTGTATGTGACATGAACACCAACATATTGTGTCTGACACTAATAGATCCAGACGTCCACTGTGACCTAGTTCGAGTTGTGAGACAACATGTCAACCTCGTGGAGCTTGGAAATGATCTTGGCTACATTGCAGCATGCCATCGTGGAGCAGAGTACGAAACAGAGTACTCGAAATCGATCGACACTCACACTGTTTCATCGATCGATTCCAATGAGTCACCGACGACCGATGAACGCTATCCCACGTTGCTCGACGGGAAGCAACCAGTAGACCACTTCACATTACCAGATCAGTGTTATCCAGACTTTTCCTTTCACACCTACAAGACTGGCACCAGAGATCTACACCAAGGATGAGATTAATGAGATGGTGACATGTATTTGTGAAGATCAGGAAAGGCTAGGAGATGAACTCAAGACATTGGTAGATGACACCTATCAACCTTTGGACAGAGGTTACAATGAGCTTTTCAGAAGTATGTTAGGAATGAGGACAGAGATTGAGAGTATGCAGCACATCATTGAGAAGGAAGCTACGACATCGCTTTCGATCGACGCAGACAAAGCAACATCGATCGATGTCAAGCCACAGACACTCAGGCCAATCCGCATCCCTTCTGTGTTGTTTCATATCTGCGTAGTAAGGATCCGTCATTATAATTTGCGAAGTGGCATTTGAATATACCTTTTGGTGTTTGTTGAGAATAGAAAACATCATCGTTCACTCTCTTTAAATAGGGAAACAAAGTCGACTTTTCTAAATCCTAACGGTAATATTCGTTCTCAATCTCTTCCAACGGCTAGATATGTTTTGAATATCACCTAACGGCTCTATTTGTTTTGAATATCACCTACACTATTTAAAATTACACGTGGCAACTGTTATTGCCACATATCACTCCTAAAGACTATTCTCCTTATAAATCTCATTTTGTTTCCTTATAAATGTCCTTAAATCTAATTTCATTTCCTTATTTCTCTAATTTCATTCAACATGTGTTCATCTAAACTGAACACATGTACACCTAAGATCATTCTCCTTAAAAATCTTATTCCATTTTCTTATTGATCTAATTTCATTCAACAGGAGTACATGTACACCTAACACCTAACGCCTGTACACCATTCAACAGGTGTACATCTTAATATTCAAATATTTCTCTAATTTCACTTCATTTTTTCAGTAATTGCGTTATTTTAAAATTAAAAGATCTTGCAGTTGAATTATGGATGCCTGTGCAGCTGCATTTGATTGGTGTACACATGTTGTTTTACATACGTAACTAGAACTCAAAATAGTAAACAGCAATACATGATTATAATAACACACCTTAAGTTCATTGGTTAACTAAGCAAACACAACCAACGAAACATTAAGTTCAGACACCATTATAACAACACACCTGAAGTGATCATGCATGCGGAAAACGTTTTGGAAAACCGACAGGTGAAAGAGAGAAACTTCTACTTCATTGAGCCCTTGTTTGTAACTCTAAAATCGCCAATAAATTCTTCGTAGCAGTCCATTGCATACTTCTCTCGAAATCTGTCAACAATTTGGTCCGTAATCAGACTCATCTCCTCCTTGCCATCCCGCAGTCGCTAGTCCTTCCATTGTGATAGATCCCTACAAGGCGACTCCACGAGTAATATCGCCGTTCTTCCTTCACGTGGTGAATAGTATACCCTACGTACTGTTACAATATATATGTTAAGGAGCTAAGCAGCAGAGCCATGTATGCATCGACTTCTTCTATAGTTCCACAGTGAGCGATGTAAGAATCAAGGATCGTCACGTTCGTGGTGAGCAAGTTAATACAGAGACCCACCCAATGATCTGCACCCCACATCATTGGAGCGTACACCATATCGACATCGCGGCCAAGTTCTAACTTCAAGTTTTTTCCCTTGGTCTTTCCTGTCACATAACTTGCTATGTTCTTGTCCCAATCGAAATGTAGCTTATCTTCAACTTTACTGAAAGCAGCCCAGGATTATTGAATGAGTTTTTTGAAGTTCAGATCAAACATGATCATCCGGTTTTTTTTAGAAACTGCACATGACGCCTCCACAACATTTTCATTATGACATGCATGTGCTGTGTGACATTATTATAAACAAAAAGATTAGTTGCAAAACTCTCTTCGTAAGAGATAAAAAACGAATACGTGACGACGGTACAAATATAAATAGTACCTCGTCATACAACCATTTCCCTGGCTCAGCTATGTCAAGGAAGAAGGAGTTGGTGACAACAATACCAGTTTTGATTTCGAACTTCCTGCAAATTTCAACAGGCAAAACGATATTTTCTCATCATTTTAATACAACCTTGAAATGAAGTTATGTATATATGTATATAAGCAAATATGGGATCAAAAACTTATTGCGCCAGGTATTCACTCAAAATATCTCTAAACTTGTTAAAAACCGCTCGACTCGTCTTCCTTATGGGCTTATACTCAACCTTCCTCTCGCCGCTGAACAAAACTTTCAACCTTGCGTCTGGGGTGTACACTCCACGAATCTTGTTGGAGTTTGTGCGCTGATGTTTACTACCACTCTCCACATCATTCGAGCCATCGTCAGTGTCATATTGTGGATGGCCTCATTTAGGTTGGGTTTCTTTCTCTTGCAACTGGGAATCATTGGAGATATCTTCCTTGCAACTATCATATTTTTCGTCCTCCTCCATCGGAGAACAAGGTTTCCTCTCCTCTCCGGGAGGTGGCTCAGGGGCAACGCCCTCCACAACAGGGGAAGTGACTCCTTCAAGATTCTCTTCCACAAGCACTGGTTCCCTACGTCTTTATATTCGGTGGATAAAATTGATACCACTCAAATTACCCTAAGGAATGAATTTCTCTCTCAAATAAGAGGTTCAGTTGCAGTACTTAGGGATCGAATCCACAAGGAGCTAGGGAACCTATTAAATCTAGTCAGGTTATTAATTCTAGGTGTTTGTTGTTTTATGGGTTTTAAAGTAAATAGCAATCCTAATTGAGCAAGTCTATTGCTCAACTAACAAGATGATTGGGGGTGTAACTTTATTGGAAGATATTAGATGCAGGGTTTCTATTCAGGTGTTGGAGATTATAATCCTATAGATGTCTAACAGTTGCATGCATGATATATTAGAGCTCAACTCCTTAATCACAGTGATCAGCGATGGTAATGTTTCACTGGTTAACTAACTAGATCTTGGATCTCAACTGTCGTCTTTTGATAACAAGAAAGTGTCGATCGATGATCCTATATGGATATCGATCGATATACCTTTCGCAATATCGATCGATTGTCAGATTACGATATCGATCAATAGCTTCTAGTTAAGCCCTAGGCGCAGGTTGATAATGCTCGCTAGTCTCCTAGATCAGCGGTTAGCTCTCTCTAGCAGTCCTAGCATGACAGATTTGATTCAGGACATGATGATCAAGGATGCTTGACACATGCAAATTCCTAGGTTCAATATTCTAGTTAGCAAGGCTAGAACAAGCATTAAGAACAATTAATCAATGAATATCACAACTAAGCAATTCTATAGTTGGGGCTAATCCCTCTAACCTATTTGAACCCTGAATCTAACAAGTAAACTACTCAGACATAGCTAAGCAATTCATGACACAAAATATAGATAAAAACTGCATAGAATCGAATAGATGAATCAATGGAGTTCCAATCACAAATCTCGCTATGATCTTCTCTCCTAAAACTCTCTATCTCTCTCTCTTGCTGAAAGTAAGAATACAATGATGGTAAAAAGCTCTCTTTGCCTCCTAACACTTAGGCAAGTATATAACTATTAGGTTAAAAACTCGTCAGGGGTAATCTTATAATTTAGTGAAGCCTTGGGTTTAAAGTCGGCTGGAACCAAGTCGCGCGTTCTGCGTCTCGACATCGATCGATGATACAGGATGTACATCGATCGATCATAATCTTAATCGTCGAGGCTTCTCTTCTGTATCGATCGACGGCACTGGGTGTGCATCGATCGATTGCTTCTTCTGCATATCGACCTCTAATTGTCAGCTCGGATGAAATCTCTTTTAAGCTCCTAAATGCTCCATAATCATCACTTTACTCCAAGATACTCCTGAACCTGAAAACATACCTAATAGGATAGAATATATAATATATAGATAGTAAAACACTTATATACCATGGATGAAAATAGGTCAAATCCATGGTATATCAACTCCCCCAGACTTACTCTTTTGCTTGTCCTCAAGCAAAACAAACAGGCAGTCTCTCTGAAAGAGGTTTGAAAAAAGTAGGGACTCACAAAATTAAAACATAGAAATCATCACCTCTACAATATTGCAATCCACATCTAAAAGGTGCTAATCACAAAAGCACATTATGCAATATCCTAGCTTAGCAACCAAATTCAACTAGCCAACAACTCAGCAAATTCTGTCTGACATTCCCCTCTACTAACCTCATTTCTTAACATAAATATAAAAGTGCAGGCTTTACCTTGAAGGGATCGATCATAGGATGCAAGGATTTCCAGACAAGTATCTGGAACTGCAGGTAAAAGTTAGTTCCTAATTTCTCTCTCTCTGATTTCTCTCTTGAGTCAAAATCTGAATTTATTGCAAAATTAGTGACCAAGATTGGACAGGCTTCCATGAATCAAGACTTAATGGCGGTTGCCACCAAGCCCTGTTCACTTCTTTTTGACCTATATTCAAGAATTCTTTGTGAAGCGAGCCTTGAAGATTGCCGCCTCCGAGTCCCGTTCGAATTCTTTTTATTGGAATCTTTATGAATCAAGCCTTAATGGTTTTAGTCACCAAGTCATGTTCAGATTCCTCCTAACTAAATCCTAAGTCTTATTTAAATAATAAATTTCGGATTTTTTTATTTATATATATATATATATATTTATATATTTTATAACATTAACTACTGTAGGGTCGAAATAGAGAGAGATAAAGTGATAAATGAATCTACACAAGGCGTTACCTTCCAGACTTGTCTGAAGAATCTGATCCCGTGTATACCAAGCCCCAAGACAAGAAATTATGTCAGGTTTAGTGTTGGAGGTCAGCTTTGGTTCCTTCAAACAATCAAGGCAAGTGTGTATAGTTGACAGGTTGATCCACTTTAGCATCTTTAGTACTATCTGTAATCAGTAAATCTAAAATGGTTCTAAAGAGTGGTTAGACATTCAAGTATAAATAAATAATAAGATCATAGTCCCTTTCTCATAGCTAAGTATAACTTTATTAAAAGGAAGTATAACTTTATTAAAATCCTTTTAATAAGAATCAGAATAAATAATGTCAGTAAACCTCCCCCCAGACTTAAATTACACTGTCCCAGTGTAACACAGTCGGAGTTATGGTGGAAATAAATCATACGTACTCAATGTAACAAGTTAGGAAGATAAACCTGACCGGAGTGGGAATCGATCGATGTGCATCGGTATGCATCGATCGTCGCAGGTTTCAGCATGTCGATCGATGTCGACGTTTCGTCCGCAGTCGATATGGTGGTCATCATCGTACTTGGATCTTAGCAAATAAATCTGAAAGAATGAAAACGAAAGTAAATACTAGTAACTAAGAAAACCAATTAAAATTACCTAATTGTGGGTTGCCTCCCACTCAGCGCTTTGTTATAGTCATTTAGCTTGACTGTGGAGGTGTTTGGCTAGTTGGTGGAAAGACAGCTACTTGTTGGGAAACAAGCATCCACCACATCTCTGCACATTCTGGACCAAGCTGCAATAAAACTTTTTGTGGCCTCATCGTTTCTGGTCCATCTCTCATCCATCTTATGTATTGCATTTGAGATGTTCTGTAGCCTCTCCTGAAGAGTTTCAATGCTGAACTGATGCCATCCTATCTTGTCGTAGGTGTATGCTGATTGCTCGTTCAGTTCCTAGTGCATTGACTCCATCTTATTGTGTATCAGCTGCTCGTCGTCTGATGTAGACTGGGTATCGATCGATGCGACCATATGTCTATCGATCGTTGCTGGTGCAGTACTGTCGATCGATTTAGAGCGTGCTCTATCGATCGATGCTGATATCTGGTGTTGAGATGCGAGTTGCCTTTGAATGGCTTTGACTTCCTTCTGTAGCCACTCTACTTGGCTATCTAGTCCACCGAGTCGAGTAGAAAGTAGATGTCATCACACCGCTTCTCAAGTCGTTCCTCCATGGTGTCTATAGCAGTGTAAAGCTTTGATGTGATCTGATCAACTTCTTCTGCTGTGTAGGGAAGGTGCTCTGTAGGTTTCTCCCCATCGAGCGATGTCCACCGGAACCTATCGATCGATGTTGGACCTTCTTCCTAAAAATCATGTTGATCATTAAGCTTGCCAATATCCTTCTGGACTTTCATCATCTGCGTAGACAAGCTGTCCAAGTATCGCATGATAGGTGAGGTGAAACGGTCATGCATATCCTCATAAGATTGTAACCTATCTTCCATGGCTGCGAACTTGCTGTCGATCGATGTGATGTTTCAGATATCGATCGATGTGGCTGGTTGTGGCTCCTTCTTGCGAATGGTGTCCAAATCTTGCTGTAGCAGATCAATTCTTGTGCTTAACCAGTCCACGTTGTTGTTGAGAGGGTTGTAGACGTCGTTAATCTTCATGTTGATGTATGCGATCTCTCATTCATCCTTCTTCTCTGCCAAACTTTGCGGTTCTATAGGGATTTGGGATGTTTGTGGTTTGACATCGATCGATGTTGCTTTGTTGGCGTCGATCGATGGCGATGTCGTAGCTTCCTTCTCAAGGCTGTGCTGGATACTCTCATTCTATGTCCTCATCTCTGCCATACTTCTGAAAATCTCATTGTAACCTCTGTCCAAAGGCTGATAGGTGTCATCTACCAATGTCTTGAGTTCATCTCCTAGTCTTTCATGAGCTCCACAAATACCAGTCAACATCTCATTAATCTCATCCTTGGTGTAGATCTCTGGTACCAGTCTTGTATGTGTGAAGGAAGTGGCATGTTCTAGAAGACATATGTGACTCTCTTCATATAGTGATGCTCTTTCCAGAATTTTTCTGATGTTGTCCTTAGTAACAGGGATCATCTCACCAGGTACGCTCCTTGCATATCCAAACTCATCTCTGTAGACTCCATATTCGTCCTTTTGTTCCCATCTGAACTTTCTGGCTCCATAGATGTCATAAGCGCGATGTCCAAACTCGTAACGTCTGTCGTTCGATGGTGAGGGTGCCTTCTCGAGCGACGTTGGTGTTACCCTGTCGAACGATGTTGGAGCAACCTTGTCGATCGATGCGTGGCCAACTGGTTGGTATGATTGGTGTGCACCAATTGCTGTTGTGTTAGCCCCTGGATGTTCGTCTAGAATTGTTGGAATGTTGTCTGGAATGCTGCGTTGCTGCATAAACAAGTTGTCTGGTCCATTGGCCACTTGAAGAATGTTTGCTATGTCCTCTTTGGATACTTTTAGAATTATTCCATCCATAGCTCTTGCATGGCCATCTGTGTCCCTGAAAATACCAAATTCATCAGGAGTTAGAAAACCGTAATCCATACTCATATTCTTCTTAGTAATAAAGAAAGTTGAGTTTTAGAATGAGTATCGATCGATGTTGATACTGGAGTATCGATCGATGGTAGACGTTTTTCTGCGGAATTAGGGTTTTTGGATTGAATGCTCCTCCTGGATGTTCATCTGATTGGTTTGTGAGAGCATGCATCTTTTCTGCTTCGGTGTCGTGAGAAGTAATCTGGGGTGCAAAACTCCTTATATAGGTATTGGTAAACCTACTTGGAATTGGAATATTCCCTTTTTCCTTTTCAAAAGCGGCGGCTTTAATATCGATCGATGTACCAGATATGGTATCGATCGATGCATAAGAACGTCTTGCTGGATAATGCTGAGTGAACTCTGTCGATCGATGGTGGAGACGTGTTGTTGAAGGAATGGCCCGAATATCCGTCATCCTACATAGCAATCTCTATAGCTTTTTCCTTCCAGTAATCCTCATCATACTCCTCTGTAGGATCCTCATTGGATGAAGGAATTACAGTATACACTGCAAAACTTTCATGGAATCCACTGTCTGCCCAACTGCCTATTGAATAGTCATCTCGTCCTCTGTTGTTGGGTTGTTGAAAGGCAAAGTCTGGATAACACTGATCTGGTAATGTGAAGTGGTCTACCGGTTGCTTCCCGTCGAGCGACGTGGGATAGCGTTCATCGGTCGTCGGCGACTCATTGGAATCGATCGATGAAACAGTGTGAGTGTCGATCGATTCCGAGTACTCCGTTTCGTACTCTGCTCCACGATGGCATGCTGCAATGTAGCCAAGATCATTTCCAAGCTCCACAAGGTTGACCTGTTGTCTCACAACTCGAACTGGGTCATAGTGGACGTCTGGATCTATCAGTGTCAAACACAATCTGTTGGTGTTCATGTCACATACAGCTCCTACTGTAGCCAGGAAAGCTCTTCTAAGCAGAAGTGAAGAGTTCCAGTTTAGTTTTATGTCCAGGACATGAAAATCTACTGGGACAAGGGCATTACCAATCTATACTTCAAGGTCTCTTATGATGCCTTCTGAGCTTCTTTCTGAAAGGTCCACAAAGGTGAAAGATTTTGATGAAGGCTCTATTTTCAGACCCAGCTGGTCTGCCATAACCTTAGGTAGTATGCTGATTGATGCTCCTGTGTCACAAAGTGCATGCGGAAATTCAATACCCTGCACCACACATGGTATTGCAAACTTCCCAGGATCACTCTTCTTCTTCAGTGTGATCCTTAGTTTCATCCTTTCCCTGACATGATGAAATATTCTCCTAATGTCCTCCTCAGTTTCCTTAGTCTCTCTGAAGAACATCCACAACCTATGTGTGAAATAAACTTCATCAAAATGTTTCTCCACTGTGATTCTGAGGACTCTCTTTGTGAAACCATTCATCTCCTGCTCATTAGCTTCCTTCTTAAGGTTCTTAGGAATCTTCTCCTTCCTCTTCCTTAACCTTCTTTCTTCAGTTGCCTTATCAACTTGCATAGGCTCTGGTGTAGTGTCTGAAGGGTTGGTTGTAAGTTCTGGTGGGTTGGCTGATGGTTTAGGTGGTGGTCTCAGTGCATTGATTCGGTCATTATCAAAAGATGGTAACCGCACTCGGTAGGTGAGAGGTGTCCGTCGATCGATGGGAGGTGAGGGGGGTCGATCGATGTCAGTCTCTCTCTGTCGGTCGACTGCTTGCTCAGGCTGTCGATCGATTTTGACGTAGAAACGGGAGGGTGGGTGAGGATGTTTCTCCGCAAATTCCTCATGAGTAATGATTCGAACTGCACTACACTCCGCAGTCGATTCAGCAGACGACGTCGATCGATGTCGAGAGTAATCTGTCGATCGATCTTCGTCATGGTCTGTCGATCGATGTGTATCCATTGACATCGGTCGACACCATTGTGATCCGCCGAAACTCATGGAGCTTTCAACTTCGAAGTCTCCTTCTCCAAGCTTCTCATACCTCACCACTTGCCAGAAATCATCACCTATGATGTCATTAACGTGGTGTTTTGCTTTCTCAACTCCTGCCTCTCTAGCCAAGGCTTCTTGCCTCTTTACAGTGTCTCCAGTCTGAACTACTTGCATTTCAAGCTTCCTAACCTGAGTCCCTAAGGTCTCAATTCTTGTGTTCAGATTGTTGTAGGCGGAATCTATCTTCCCATTGAAATCCACAGTGAGTTGTTGTTGTCCTTCCAGAACTCTGTCAAGCATTGCTTCAATCTTGCTCTCCTGAGTCTGTGGTGGTAGATTCTGGTAGAATGAGTTTCCATAGCTTCTGCTGTTGTTGCTGAAAGGTTTCTGAAACTGTGAACTCCTCTAACCATTGCCATAGAAGTTTTTGTTTCCACCCTGGTTTCCAGACCTCTGAAATCCAGTACCTCCAATGTAGTTCACATCTTTTTCTCCTTCAATGTCTACAGCCTCTTCTCTTTCAGCTGAGCAGACTTGCTTCCTGAGAAGCTCATGAACTACATCTAACTTTGCTCTAACTTCATCCATCTGCTCCTTCTTTCGGGATGCAACAGACTTCTTTCTTTCAAAGTCAGTGTTCTTGGTGCTGCTGCTATTTGCTAGATTTTCTATCAGTCTCACAGCTTCAACCGGATTCCTGGTGTTGAAGTTTCCCTCGCTAGCTGTATCAAGAGCCATCTAATACCTTAAGGCGATACCTCTGAAGAAAGTGCTCAGCAGTTGCACTTCGTTGAGTCTGTGGTGTGGACAGTCTCGCTGGAAAAACTTGAATCTGATCCACGCGTCTTTGAAAGACTCTCCTGTCTCTTGCGCGAATGTAGCGATTTTGCTTCTCAAGTCTTCAGCGCGTGCCTCATCGAAGAAGTTTCGCAAGAAAGCATTATTGATGTCAGCCCAGGATGTTAGTGATCCTGTCGGTAGCTGCTTAAGCCAGTGCATCGCTTCTCTAGTCAGAGAATACTTGAAGAGCTTGCACAATAGGTAGTCCTCAGGGACTCCATCCATACGAATAGCAGCGATAAGATCCTCGCACCTTTCAAGGTGGTCCATAGGATGCTCGTGTGGTAACCCAGAGTAAGGTATCTGCGACACGAGTGTGTAGTACTGAGGCTTCAACTCGAAATTCTACTTCTGAATCTCTGGAAGTCAAATAGCTGATATGTTGGCGTAGTACTCATCTGGACGATTGTAGTCGGCCAGTTCCCTTGCTCGAGCAGCCTCTTCTACAGGTTAAGAAGCTCATGTAGCATCAGTATCAGTGATTACATTCCCCTGAGCGTCTACTTTCTGACCTGTTGCATTACGTAGATGACCATCCTGGTCATACAGGTTTCCATTCTCGTCCTGTCTGAGAATAACAATCGCAACCATGCTTCGCGACTGAGGATCGATCGATGTACGCGGTGTAGTGTCGATCGATGTCGAACGAGGTAAATCGGTCGATGATGAAGGTCGGGTGTCGGTCGACGGTTGGGTGCGAGAATCGGTCGACGGTTGGGTGCGAGAATCGGTCGACTGAAAGCTGCTGCGTCGATCGATGGGGAACGTTGGTCTTTGCGGATCGAGTGTTCCAAGTGAGCAGGATCTTCTAAGAATAGCAGGTGTTTGTCCTTGTTGCTTCTGGTACTGTTGGGCATGCACCTGAAAAGACAAGAAAACATTTTGTGTCAGAATGGGGGTAGAGAAAAGAATAAGAATCAATAACACTAAATCTAATGGCGATCAAAGCTCCCCGGCGACGACAGAAAATTTGATACCACTCAAATTACCCTAAGGAGTGAATTACTCTCTCAAATAAGAGGTTCAGTTGCAGTACTTAGGGATCGAATCCACAAGGAGCTAGGAAACCTATTAAATCTAGTCAGGTTATTAATTCTAGGTGTTTGTTGTTTTATGGGTTTAAAAGTAAATAGCAATCCTAATTGAGCAAGTCTATTGCTCGACTAACAAGATGATTGGGAGTGTAACTTTATTGGAAGATATTAGATGCAGGGTTTCTATTCAGGTGTCGGAGATTATAATCCTATAGATGCCTAACAGTTGCATGCAAGATATATTAGAGCTCAACTCCTTAATCACAGTGATCAGCGATGGCAATGTTTCACTGGTTAACTAACTAGATCTTGGATCTCAACTGTCGTCTTTTGATCACAAGAAAGTGTCGATCGATGATCCTATAGGGATATCGATCGATACATCTTTCGCAATATCGATCGATTGTCAGATGAAGATATCGATCAATAGCTTCTAGTTAAGCCCTAGGCGCAGATTGATAATGCTCACTAGTCTCCTAGATCAGCGGTTAGCTCTCTCTAGCAGTCCTAGCATGACAGATTAGATTCAGGACAGGATGATCAAGGATGCTTGACACATGCAAATTCCTAGGTTCAATATTCTAGTTAACAAGGCTAGAACAGGCATTAAGAACAATCAATCAATGAATATCACAACTAAGAAATTCTATAGTTGGGGCTAATCCTTTTAACCTATTTGAACCCTGAATCTAACAAGTAAACTACTCAGACATAGCTAAGCAATTCATGACACAAAATATAGATAAAAACTGCATAGAATAGAATAGATGAATCAATGGAGTTCCAATCACAAATCTCTCTATGATCTTCTCTCCTAAAACTCTCTCTCTCTCTCTCTCTTGCTGAAAGTAAGAATACAATGATGGTAAAAAGCTCTCTTTGCCTCCTAACACTTAGGCAAGTATATAACTATTAGGTTAAAAACTCGTTAGAGGTAGTCTTGTAATTTGGTGAGGCCTTGGGTTTAAAGGCGGCTGGAACCAAGTCGCGCGTTCTGCGTCTCGAATGGTACAGGATGTACATCGATCGATCATAATCTTCAATCGTCGAGGCTTCTCTTCTGTATCGATCGACGACACTGGATGTGCATCGATCGATTGCTTCTTCTGCATATCGACCTCTAATGGCCAGCTCAGATGAAATCTCTTTTAAGCTCCTAAATGCTCCATAATCATCACTTTACTCCAAGATACTCCTGAATCTGAAAACATACCTAATAGGATAGAATATATAATATATAGATAGTAAAGCACTTATATACCGTGGATGAAAATGGGTCAAATCCATGGTATATCAAAGACCATGATGTTGAACAAGAAAATGAGACTTCGGCAGATACCGAAAGTGAGTGGTCTCTTCCGGATCCGGTCGAAAGGAGTGATGATGAGTTGGACGGTAAGGTTGATCTTAAAGACTATCAGAAATACCGAGAGAAGCACCACAAGTCGGATTCTGATTCTAGTGAAGATTCCAATATGGGCCCTTGAATCAGTTCGTTTATTTAATCTCCAGGAATGAGTAAATTTCAAATGCAAAAGGGGATTAATGGTTTCGGGAGATATGTCAAACACAGTGTCTTTTATTAGAATTACATTATGTTAATTTGAAAATTATTTATTTGTTTTTTTTTAGTTTCAAATTTTAAAATTACTAGAGTCTTTGTCCGCGCTACGCGCGGAAAATGAGTTTAAATATATTATGTTTAGGATTTAAATCTTTAAATAATATTAAGAATTTATTTGATATGTTTAATTAAGTTTTGTTTCAATGTTGATATTGAAAAAAATATGTGAAAGATAATTGTGTGCTGACTCTTTTAATATTTGGCGTTAATTGTGGCAGAAAATACTACTCATTTGAACCAATACCTAACTAAACCAAACCTAATATACCAAAACCTAAATCTAATCTACGCCGCCGTCTTCATCTTCCGACTCCATCCTCCTCGCATCTATGTCTTCTCTTCTTCTCCGCCTTTCTCTTCTTCTTCTTCTTGCTCGGCTCCACTACCACCACCACCGCTACCTTCCTTTGACATCTCCACACCACACCACAGCTTCTCCAGATCCTGCTTTTCGTTTCTCTACAGAAGAATCAAAACACAAAACAATCAGAAAATAAAACTGATGAGAAACCAATACATAACAAATGGAACACGATACAGAGACCGAAGGTGCGAGTCCGATAGATGCAGACACGGCGTGGTTCATTGGAGTAGGGAGGAGCGGAAGGAGATGTGAAGAGGGAGATAGATATTGGTCGGATTCATCTCGGCAGAGCTAGATCTGGTGGTGGTGGGCTTTGTGTTCATCGTCGTCATCTTATTCATCCAGTCATGAGCTTCGTCGTTTTCCTCTAAAGCCGTGACCTTCGACTGTTTTCTTCTTTCAGCCAAGCTTTTTGTTCATAGAATGATAAAGAATTAGACGAAATTGACGAGAGATTGAATTTTGTTTTACATGTTTCCATGGAAAGATTAAGAGATTGGGTGAGAATCTATGGAGAGAAGATGACTTTCGGAGAAGAAAAATAAAGGAAAAGCGAAAAGCAAAGTGTCGACAGAGAGAGAGAGAGAGAGAGAGAGAGAGAGAGAGTGAGAGAGAGAGAGAGAGAGAGAGAGAGAGAGAGAGAGAGAGTATGGTCAGATGTGGTCCGTTGGATTAAATCTAATCCAACGGTAAAGAATGTGATCCGGGTAGATTGATATTAAATTCATTTTTTATGGAATTTATTCACATTCACTAAAAACTAAGGAAAGGCAAAATAAGAAGCCCAAAATAAAAGACGAAGCCCAAAATCAAATAGAAACAGATAACATGGATGATTGTTGTAATATGAGTGGCTGATTTTCTGATCCGACGTGGCATAGCTAAGAAGGCTTGTTATTCTCCTTTTAATAGAGTTAGATTATAAATCTTGTTAAATTGGTCTCTTTAGTAGGTTCATCTATTTAATCCCCACAAATGAGTAAATCGATTAGAAGGGGATCTAAGGTTCGGGAGATTTGAAATTAGGCGATCTTCATAGTTATTGGAGAAAATTTCGGAGAGTGGAAATTTCGTGGCTGCGAACTCCGAGAGTATCATCTCGTCATCCTCAACCGAGCATGGGGTACGTTGCGACTATAACCTTACGGCAAATTCTGTGAGGGCGTGGATGCGTAAAAACCCCAGGCGGAGATTCCTTAGTTGCAGAGGTCGGCGAGTTGGTCGGGACTATGTTAAGTGCGATTTCTTTCAGTGGTTTGATCTGGAACCACCACATGGATGGCAACACCTTGCTTTACTTGAAGCGAGGGATATAATTAATGAACAAAAAGAGGAGATCGCCAAGCTGAGAAACCAGGTAAGTAAACAGGCACACCAGAACTCGAATGTCCAAATCTCGAATGATCTGGTTGAACAGCGGAATGACAAAAGTGAAGAATGTGAACCTTTGAAGAGAGCAGTGTTGGTACTTACTGAGAGGAGTTCAGTGCTTCGTAATGTGTTGGTGGCATCGTCGGTTGGATTTGTTGTTGTTTTAGGAGGGATCATTGGTCTTAACTTCAAGTTTTAGTGTGTTTGTCAGTTTATGTCGTTGTAATTTGCGTGCTTCATATTGTTGGTAAAATAAGGAGTGTTTGAAGTTATTGTTAATTGAAGTCATGTACACTTTTTGACTTCAGGTACACCAATATCCAAAATATGTGTACACTAGTGGTCATGTACACCAATATCCATGAACACCAGTGGTCATGTCCACTTCAATTGTTGTACACTACTATTCTTGGACTCGTATATCCATGTACACCAGTCCTCATATACACTTATATACATGTACAACAGTCGTAATATACACTTTAATTCGTCTACACACGCCGTTAGGTACACCAATTAATGCGCTGCGCTTTGTAAAAAAAAATAGATAACCCACAACATAGTTGATGGCAGTTGTTTATGTACTTGAATACTGAATACATGTGTACATGGATAATGGTGTACACCAACATGCACGTACACCAACATCCATGTACAAAAATACTAAATTTTATGTGCACCACTTGGTTAATGCACTGTGATTTGTTAAGAAAATAGATAAACCAACATAATCATAGCCGGTGTCAAAAAACAAAACAAGAAAACATAGCGAAGGGAGATTTTAGAGCATGTGAGCAATATTGGAACAGATCCAAAAGAGCCTGTAGTTTTTGCAGGAACCTTCAAGGTACTTTGCGTAATCATGGCCATAGAGACACTTTGGTGATTTGATGACCTCATCGTCAGGAAATTTGAAGGTTAGAGGGTAGCTGTTTAAATGTGGCGCCAGGAACAGAGTCAATCTCCACTCAAGCTCATCGGTCAGTTCCAATATGGCATCTGACCTAAGCTTGTCATGAATTGCACCGAACTCCAAAAAAACTTTACTGGCTTCTTTATCTTTACCAAGACAAACGTTGAAAACACCGACGTCCAACGTTGACAATGCGTGCGTTGGGACGTTTGGTTCCAAGACATTGATGGCATGCTCCACATCAAATGTTGTTCGTAGAGACCTTCGTAGTAGACGGCCTCTGTATTTCCAGCACTAACGCATTCGAGCAAGGACTCGTGGAATTTTCCACCTAAGCGGATTTCTAATTTTATAAGCATAGGAGTGACATTGCACGTCTGCAAGACCGAGGGTTCATGGACAAGAGCAAATCCACGCTTCCCAGCCCGCAAGAAAGGTCCAAGGTGCCAAATTGAATCATCCCCAACCAATCCAATTATTTTGCAAACAATTTCCTCAGGAAGATTAGGAAGAAGTTGACCTGATATCGTATTCGGTGCAAAATGTCTTTGTTAAAAGGTTGATAATGTTGTCTGAGTTAAATAGAAAATTTATTTTACCCCCCACTCCCAAAGAGTAAATGTAGTTCTGATATTACGTAGCCTCCTATGACAAAAAGGGAAAAGTTAGTGTGGAATTAAATTTGGCATTTACTGTGGGAACCGAAATTCGCACTGTCGATTTCCGTTTAAATTAGGAAAGTAAGATAACCCTAATTTCCCAGAGGTCCCGGATATCTGCTAATACCACACGCCAAGGAATCAGAACACGAAACAAGAACAGTAATAAAATAAGAAATCGAAAAAAAAGAGCAAGATAGTTCTTATTCCGAATCTGCATTTGAGCGTTTACAACAAGGTAAGTGTCTGGGCTACGAGAGCTGTTGGCGATATTCCTAGTTCTAAAACCCTAAGACGGCAAAAACCTAATTGAGTCGCAGCTCGAATAACAAAAACGGAAAATTGCCTAAAATCGCTCTAAGTGCTAAGTTTGCTGTGAGAAAAGTCCTCTCCATGCCTCTCGCCTAGGACTCCTTATATACTAGCTCCAAGGTCGTTTTACGCTTTTCCTCTTCTACCCTTAAGCCGCCATAGCATAAAAATGGTGATATTCCATTTTTTCCGATCTTCGTAATTATCTTCAAAATTTTGTATTTATCCGCGGAAACTTGACATTTATCTTTCCTTGCGAACCAAGCGTAAACCGTCATGTGGCTTACGGGCTGTTGGTTAAGAAATCGTAAGGTAGGCCTCGAGTCATGTCTTAGGTCCCTTTGGACCGTCTTCTGACTCGAAGCGTTTATTACGGCTTCTTTCGATAAAGAACGAACTTTCCGCGGTTTTTACGGTAAAGTTTGATCGATAACTTAGAATAGCGGGGAACGTGAAATGGGTTCGCTATGGTCTTCGGGAGATAGCATCGAAGGGTAAACGAGAATGCATGGACTAATTTTGTATCGACGTTTTGGAAGAGCTCGGTCGCTACGTAGCGACCGAGTTTTGGCTCGAGCTCGGTCGCTACGTAGCGACCGAGCGGAACACGCGTTCGGTTGCTGCGTAGCGACCCTTTTCGAGCTCTTGTCCGATGACTCGCGTTTCTTCCGCAAAGCTTTTCGTAAAGAAGAATCCATTTCGAAAAAGTATTTGTCGAAGAAGGTTTCTACGTTTTCTTCTTCAGGGATTTGGACGTTAACTTCGTCGCAATCGTTTCCGACCCTAATAGTTAGCCCCCAGCTCGTTAGAGTCGAGACTCTAGCGGGCGGTTTGACGATTTTGGCAAAGTTAGGCGTATTGAACGAAGTTTACTTCAAACTCCGCGGAAGAGAATTCTCGAGAAAGTGTTTATTTAAAAATAAAAAATTTCGAGCCCATACTTCTATAAGTAGTGAGCTCTTGTCATTCATTTGCTTCATACCTTCCCTTCTTCAAACCTTCAAAACCTCTCTAGCTCCAAATCTCTTGTTTTTAACATGTCTTCTTCCCATGGTGACAAGCGAAGTTCCGATGTGGAGATGGGCGAGGCCACCTCTCCGGCGCCGATTCCGACTTCTCCGGTCGAAGCGCCGGCTTGCGTTGCCGACCATCTATCCTTTCGAGAGAAATTAGTTCGTCGCCAAGCCAAGAAAGAACAGGTTCGAGCCGGTGCCGAGTTACCGTCCTCTTCTGCACTGGCCGTTGCTCCGGGTCATGGGACCGAGGGCGTAACTCCGCGAGATACGGGAACTCTCGCAGGCTCGGTCATTCCGGATGCTTTGGCTTTACCTGCTGGATCGTCCACGACTCCGATTCTCGTCGAAGATAAGGAGAGGGCTGCTGACTCTATGCCTCCTCCTCCGGCCAGGAAGGGGATCGTTCTAGCGCTGCGCGCTCCTATTGTTGTTCCGGTTGCTCAGCCTAAGGGCCGGAAGAGGATGTTTACATTTTACTGAAATATATCACCTAAGAAATTATTCTAACCTTAACTCTCAACCAAACTACCTTTACTCTAACCTTTACTGTTACCTTTAGCTTGAACCGATACTGGTTAGAAGTATGGCCCAAATGTATTTCGTTGTTTATCATTGCAGGCCTAGTGTATTAACATTAAGACCGATTTTGTGGTGGTTCGCCTAACTAAATGCCATTAAGTGGTTTTAGAATGACTGACGTTACGGTTGAGTTGCTAGAAGTATATGACCTATTCATCATCTGCTTCCATCCGTCGCAGGAACCGTGATCATGCCAGAGAACCACCTGTTAGATTTTTGACATTTGAATCTCGCCTCGAAGAAAGTCGGTGGTGCTTTATCGGCAACGAACCGGTAGCAAACCCATGGTCTCTTCATCATGTAACTGAAGAAATTTTTTGTAAGTATCAACAACTATGCATACGAGGGGTTTTAGTACAAGGGATATTACTGTTAGATTATCCTGCTATTGCTGAAGCTCGGTGGATGGTAGAGGATGTTGGGTTGATTCACACTGTTTTGCATGTCCGGCCTATCTGTCCAAGAGTAGTTACGGAATTCATCTCCAACCTATGCAGTGCCGATGACAGAGTTTATATTAGGGGTTGCCGTTTTGATTTCGGTCCCGTCGTGATAAATCAACAATTTATGACTCCATTTGTGGAAAAGTCTCACGTTTGGGAGGATGAGGATCTGACGCAGGCAATCGTCTTCTTGACGGTGGACGCTTGTGGGAACCGAAATTTGCACCATCGATTTCCGTTGAATTAGGAAAGTTAGGAAAGCCCTAATTTCTCAGAGGTCTCGGATATCTGCTAAACCACACGTCAAGCAATCAAGAACACGAAAAGACAGACGGGAAAAATATGAGAATCGTAAAGAGAACGAAATTGGTCTTATTCTGAATCTGCGTATGAACGTTACAACAAGGTAAAGGCCTCACCTGCTAGAGCTGTCGGCGAAATGCCCTAGTTCTAGCACCCAAGATTGAAGAAAACCTAATTGAGTCGCAGCTCGAATAACAAAAACGAAAAGTTGCCTAAATTGCTCTAAGTATTGCTCTGAGTAAAAATTCTTTTCCCTATCTGCCCTCGGTCGAGTTCATCGCTTCGCGGAAATATTCCATTTTTCTTCGATCTCTGTATTTATCTTCGGAAACTTGACATTTATCTTCGGAAACTTGACATTTATCTTCTTCTGGGCGACAAATGATAAACCGTCGTAACAACTGGGATTGGTTTCACAAAACCATAAGTGGGCTCTTTGCCATGTTATGGCCCTTTCTGGTCCGCTTTCCGACTTTGGCGTTTTTATGATTTTATAATAAGAATGCTTCCGAAACGACGCCAATTCCGAAGAACATTCAAATTCCTCGTATAGCGTAGGCAACCTTGGGTGTTCAGCTAACCGTTGCCGTTTTATATGATCAATCCAAATGTTCTTTGAGAAAAAGCGAGTTCTTGCGGTTTTTAAATCGTAAAGTTCCAATGATACCTTCGATCGAGACGAAACAAGAATGAGTTTGATGCAATCTCGGGAGAGGATTTACAAGGACGAAGTGAAGACGGACTCCGGTCGATCCAGCTCGGGCATTCGCCGAACTGGATTGGTCCAGCTCGGCGAACGGCCGAGCTGAATCCGTGTTCGATCCAGCTCGGCGAACAGCCGAGCTGAATCCAAGTTCGATCCAGCTCGGCCGTTCGCCAAACTGGACTGGTCCAGCTCCGCGAACGGCTGAGCTGAATCCACATTCGATCCAGCTCAGCAGTTTGCCGAGCTGGACTGGCCCAGCTCCGCGAACGGCCGAGCTGAATCCGTGTTCGATCCAGCTTGGCCGTTCGCCGAACTGGACTTGATCCAGCTCGGCGAACGGCCGACCTGAATTCCACGGACGATCTAGTTTGTTCGTTTTGACGAACTGATCATTAGAACTTTGATAGCTTTTTTTTGTTCTTTCTTAACTTCTTTTTGTTTTTATGGAAGAAAAGATTTTATCAGAATTTTTTTCAACTTTGATTTCGTCGTAACTGATTTTGACCCAAACAGTTAGCCCCCCAGCTCGTTAGGATCGTGATGTTCTTGCGAGCGGCTTAGACATGTTTGAATAAGTTAGACTGAATCGACTGTCCGAAAATCCGAAGATGAATAGTGAATCTTTCTGCCTATAAGTAGTTGGAGTAAGTTTTCAAATTCTTTACTTGCTCATTTCCACAAATTGTTTCCCAAAGAAGATCCTTTGATCTCTTCTCTTCCTTTAAATACCAAATTCTCTACCTTTCCCACTTTTTTCTCTCTTTTTTTTTTTGAGAAGGAAGGATCATGCTTTCAAAGAGAAAATCTTCCACCAAGTCTCGTCGCGATCGTTCAGTTCCTGATGGTTCCAGCTCGCAGCATGTCGGTGTTGTGCCAAAGGTGGAATTCTCAGCAGACTCGATCGATCCTGAAGAGATCGATGCATACTGGACGACTAGGGGTGAAGTGAAACCTCGCCTTCCTATGCTATGGGTTCCTCCCCTTTAAAAACAAACCCTGTGGCTGGCTGTCTGAGCAGGAGCTGTCCAAATGGGCTTACGGCCATTACACGTTTCTGCAGGATTCCTGAATCAGTCTAGTTTTGCCTCCTAGAAGGTTGGGAAGTGTCGCAGTTTCCGCACAAAGGCTATCTCACGTGCTATGAGGCGTACTTGATGCAATGTCATCTATGGTTCCCTATCCCGGAGCTTATCGTACAACTTCTTAATCGTTTCAACTTGTCGATTAGCCAGGTAAATCAATGCGGTTTACAGCACCTCGTTGGAATCTTAGTGCTGAGTTACGAACTGGGAATCACCCTTGACGCTGATCTTCTCGAGGCTTTAGTTGAGCCCTGATGGTCTACTTCACTCATAGTCCAAGTGAGGCCTCGTACGAACATGGCGATCATCTTGGGGTTCATATCGAAATACCATTTTTGGAAGGAGCAGTTCTTCTTGGTCCGTGTTAGCGATGCCTCGGTAGAAGCGAGCACCATCCCCATCTTTAGGACTGGATGGGGAAAAAAAGGTATTCCTGATTCTGAACGTTTGCTATCTTTGGTTTCGACGATGTCTGATCTTCAATTGTGTTTTTTTTTAGTGTCCGCCACTTTCTATCTGGTTCCCGAGGGATTGCTCACTATTCGAGAGTTATTAGGCGGACGTCCATCCTTTTGGGTGGACTTTTCCCCGAAGCGGGTCCGTCGTGTTGTCGCGCTTTACCGTTCCCGGTTTCAGCCGGACCTGCCGACCGAAGAAGGGTTGGAGTCTAGTATGGATGGGTTTATTCCATATGTGCCTCATACGAAGAGAGACAGGTCGAAGCCTCACAAGGACAAGCATCTTATGGTGGATAAATACATGGTTGACAGACAGCTTTCTCCTGATAACATACTCAAGGACTATCTTGACAGTCAAGCTGGTGGAATCAGCGGCGAACAGTTTAACTTCGACGGGTTATTTGAATTCGACTTTCCTCCGATCGAGGGTGGATCCAATGAAGTGCAAGATTTTTCCAAGGCGGCGAGGATGGTCAATGGGGTAGGTTCTCATCTTTGGACACTCTCGGGTTTTGTTTGGCCCTAAGCTTTACTGATTTTGAGAATTCTCACAGGGCCTTCTTATGATAAACCGAGCCCTCGATACGAGCAAACAAGAGGCTCGGATGGCTTGATTCAAGGCTAAGGTGGCTGACTAATGTCGTATCGACGTTTCGGAAGAGCTCGGTCGCTACGTAGCGACCGAGTTTTGGCTCGAGCTCGGTCGCTACGTAGCGACCGAGCGGAACACGCGTTTGGTTGCTGCGTAGCGACCCTTTTCGAGCTCTTGTCCGATGACTCGCGTTTCTTCCGCAAAGCTTTTCGTAAAGAAGAATCCATTTCGAAAAAGTATTTGTCGAAGAAGGTTTCTACGTTTTCTTCTTCAGGGATTTGGACGTTAACTTCGTCGCAACCGTTTCCGACCCCAACAGTTAGCCCCCAGCTCGTTAGAGTCGAGTCTCTAGCGGGCGGTTTGACGATTTTGGCAAAGTTAGGCGTATTGAACGAAGTTTACTTCAAACTCCACGGAAGAGAATTCTCGAGAAAGTGTTTATTTAAAAATAAAAAATTCCGAGCCCATACTTCTATAAGTTGTGAGCTCTTGTCATTCATTTGCTTCACACCTTCCCTTCTTCAAACCTTCAAAACCTCTCTAGCTCCAAATCTCTTGTTTTTAACATGTCTTCTTCCCATGGTGACAAGCGAAGTTCCGATGTGGAGATGGGCGAGGCCACCTCTCCGGCGCCGATTCCGACTTCTCCGGTCGAAGCGCCGGCTTGCGTTGCCGACCATCTATCCTTTCGAGAGAAATTAGTTCGTCGCCAAGCCGAGAAAGAACAGGTTCGAGCCGGTGCCGAGTTACCGTCCTCTTCTGCACTGGCCGTTGCTCCGGGTCATGGGACCGAGGGCGTAACTCCGCGAGATACGGGAACTCTCGCAGGCTCGGTCATTCCGGATGCTTCGGCTTTACCTGCTGGATCGTCCACGACTCCGATTCTCGTCGAAGATAAGGAGAGGGCTGCTGACTCTATGCCTCCCCCTCCGGCCAGGAAGGGGATCGTTCTAGCGCTGCGCGCTCCTATTGTTGTTCCGGTTGCTCAGCCTAAGGGCCGGAAGAGGAAGTTTACCAAGGGCGGTGACGGGGAATCTCCGCAGCAAGGAGACTCGAGCATAGCGTCGGGGCTTTGCGGAAAGGTTTGTCGCTCACTTACTTTCTTGATTGTTACATATTTTTCTAAAAGACAAAGAATCCCTAACTTTCTTCTCGTTTCGCAGTTCATGTCGTTGATCGACGGGATGATCAGCGAGTGCGGTTCTGAGACCAGTCGTCTTGCCGGGGAATTGTTGGAGCTGCAGGGTAGATGGTCTGAAACCGAAGCCATGCTGACGGCTGTCAAGGATTCTCACTCCGTCAAAGTGTCGAAACTTGAGGTCGCGATAGGGGAGCTCGAGAGGGACCTCGGGAAGACGGCGAGTTCATTGCTTAAGGAGAAGAAAGCCAGGAAGGCCAAATCTTCGGAGGTGCGTCGTCTTCAGCGTCAGATTGAGGGTGATGCAGGATTAGCGAGCCGCGGGATTCGAGAGGCCAAGGACGCTCTTTGTTCTGAGTTTCAAGCTCGCTTGGCGAAGATCTCCGCCTTTCTGGGCTCTCTCGAATGCATCGGGAACAGGGATTTAGCCTTGGCGACGATTGAGGGCGGGATGGCCGTGGTTCAGTCGTTCCAAAGTGAGACTCCTCCGACCTTAGAGGCCAAAGAGGCCCAACTGTCCGGCTGCAAGGGAGATTTGGCAGTCGTGGATGGAGATTTCGATCTCATCCTAGGTGACCTGAAATCCGCGTGCTTTCTTCCAACATGTTCAGAAGGCCCGGAGGGGAAAGATCCGGTGCTCGGAGAAGGCGGAGGTGATGTGGCTCCAGGCTTGGACGAAGCGACGGGTGAAGAGGGAGCGTGAGCTCTGAGGATGACTTTGGTTAGATCTCTTGCGGGAGATTTTTTTTTATGTTTGATGTTTCAGCCTTAAATGGCCTCATTTCGTGTTTCGGGACTGGTCGTACGTGGCTTTGAATCCCTGCCGCTCTGCGGCTTTTTATGACAAGATGGTCGAGTTGCATTTTTCATAAGCTTACGTATGGCGTGGAAGAAGGGTGATGAGTTGTCGTCTCATATCCTTCTTCGATGTGAAATGTTTTGTTCGAGATCTAGTTCGAGAGTTTTTCTGCGAGATATCGACTTCGCGGGATATCTGAAGATGTCGAATGTAAACATAGAGGCATGGTTTTGGGATCTTGTATCTTTTCGATATCATGCCTTGAGATGTTAGAGACCAGTGCGATGGGTTTAGGGCAAGACCTAGGTTTACTTTCGGTTTTAAGATTTTATGCGGTGACTAGCCGGCTATCGATTTATCTGTCGCGATTTTAACCTGATTCGTACCGATTTAAAGTCCGCGATAGGTTCTCGGCTTATATGACTTGTTAGATATGAATCGAGCATCTCTCCGGAGACAATTTTTAAGCCAACCGGAAGTGTTGGACCAAAATTTCGGGTTTCTTTTATAGCGCTATTATCCTTGTGTCGGATGTACGAGAGTCATCTTCGTGAGATGGCTATGTCTGTTTAGGACGTTCAAGAGTTCGATGTGATCAGCACCCAACTTGGCGGCAGATGCCGTCGTTTAGAATTTTTGCGCAAGATATGTGTTAAAATGTTCATCATTTTTTGACGGAGTGTCCGTTTTCGTCGTTCGGAAGAAGTAACCCTCGAGGCATCTCTCGTGATGTCTCGCGATGCCAAAGGCTGCTTCTCCCTAACGGCTGATTTATTTTTGAATATTGAAAATGTTTTGCGGATAAAAGATAATTTGCTTGGTTAAGATATGTCGGAAACATCGAAGGCGTGGTCGAATATTTTCGAGTTTGAGAGTATATGAGTATACGTATCCACTCCCCCCCCTTTTTGATGAGGGGGGACAGCTGAATTTGCCTTTCGACAAACTGCCTACGTACTCCTTATGGAGATCAAGCCGTCTCGTAGTTCGGTCATTGTGAGTTGATTTGTTTAGTGATAGTATTTTTTGAGATGCAACGCGTTCCAGGTCCTTGGAATTTTATGCCTTGCATGTTGGCAATTTCGTAGGAGCCCGGTCGGACGACTTTTTCGATTTTATAAGGTCCTTCCCAGTTTGCTCCGAGTTTTCCCGCGTTTCGTTCAGTGGTGTTTTGGAAGACTTTGCGAAGGACTAGATCTCCCTGGTTAAATCTGCGATTCCGTACGTTGGAATTGTAGTACTTTGCGGCTGCGTGTTGGTAATTTTGGATTCGGATGAGCGCTCGATCTCGGCGCTCGTTAATGAGATCGAGATCGTCGAGGAGCATTGCGTTGTTTAGCTCCTCTCGTTCGGGAAGTAATCTTCTTCGAACACCGGGGAACTCTACTTCTGCGGGAATCATGCATTCCGTTCCGTACACCAGAGAGAAAGGGGTTTCTCCTGTTGCTCGCCTCGGGGTGGTACGGTGGGACCAGAGGACTCCCTCGAGTTCGTCGGCCCACCTGCTTTTTTTGGCCTCTAAGCGTTTCTTCAGTCCGTCGAGAATTGTTTTATTAATCGTTTCAGCTTGTCCGTTACACTGCGGATACCTGGGCGTTGATTTGTTAAGTCGTATCTTCCATTTTTCACAGAACGCCTCAAATCGGGTGGAGATAAACTGAGATCCGTTATCGGTTACGATTTCGTAAGGAACTCCATTTTTCGCAGAACGCCTCGAGCAAGATAGTTCTTATTCCGAATCTGCGTTTAAGCGTTTACAACAAGGTAAGTTCCTGGGCTACGAGAGCTATCGGCGTGATTCCTAGTTCTAAAACCCTAAGACGGCAAAAACCTAATTGAGTCGCAGCTCGAATAACAAAAACGGAAATTTGCCTAAAATTGCTCTAAGTGCTAAGTTTGCTGTGAGAAAAGTCCTCTCCATGCCTCTCGCCTAGGACTCCTTTTATACTAGCTCCAAGGTCGGTTTACGCTTTTCCTCTTCTGCCCTTAAGCCGCCATAGCATAAAAATGGAGATATTCCATTTTTTCCGATCTTTGTAATTATCTTCAAAATATCGTATTTATCTGCGTAAACTTGACATTTATCTTTCCTTGCGAACCAAGCGTAAACCGTCATGCGGCTTACGGGCTGTTGGTTAAGAAATCGTAAGGTGGGCCTCGGGTCATGTCTTAGGTCCCTTTGGGCCATCTTCTGACTCGAAGCGTTTATTACGGCTTCTTTCGATAAAGAACGAACTTTCCGTGGTTCTTACGTTAAAGTTTGATCGATAACTTAGAATAGCGGGGAACGTGAAATGGGTTCGCTACGGTCTTCGGGAGATAGCATCGAAGGGTAAACGAGAATGCATGGACTAATGTCGTATCGACGTTCTGGAAGAGCTCGGTCGCTACGTAGCGACCGAGCGGAGTGGACGCTCGGTCGCTACGTAGCGACCGAGTTTTGGCTCGAGCTCGGTCGCTACGTAGTGACCGAGCGGAACACGCGTTCGGTTGCTGCGTAGCGACCCTTTTCGAGCTCTTGTCCGATGACTCGCGTTTCTTCCGCAAAGCTTTTCGTAAAGAAGAATCCATTTCGAAAAAGTATTTGTCGAAGAAGGTTTCTACGTTTTCTTCTTCGTGGATTTGGACGTTTACTTCGTCGTAACCGTTTTCGACCCCAACAGTTAGCCCCCCAGGTCGATAGAGTCGAGACTCTAGCGGGCGGTTTGACGATTTTAGCAAAGTTAGGCGTATTGAACGAAGTTTACTTCAAACTCCGCGGAAGAGAATTCTCGAGAAAGTGTTTCTTAAAAAATATAAAATTCTGAGCCCATACTTCTATAAGTAGTGAGCTCTTGTCATTCATTTGCTTCACACCTTCCCTTCTTCAAACCTTCAAAACCTCTCTAGCTCCAAATCTCTTGTTTTTAACATGTCTTCTTCCCATGGTGACAAGCGAAGTTCCGATGTGGAGATGGGCGAGGCCACCTCTCTGGCGCCGATTCCGACTTCTCCAGTCGAAGCGCCGGCTTGCGTTGCCGACCATCTCTCCTTTCGAGAAAAATTAGTTCGTTGCCAAGCCGAGAAAAATCAGGTTCGAGCCGGCGCCGAGTTACCGTCCTCTTCCGCAAAGCTTTTCGTAAAGAAGAATCCATTTTGTAAAAGTATTTGTCGAAGAAGGTTTCTACGTTTTCTTCATCGGGGATTCGGACGTTAACTTCGTCGCAACCGTTTTCGACCCCAACATTTACCAACTAATGTCAAATTTATTAACTAATGTACACATCCTATGATGACACGTACACCCCTAATAAATTGGAGAAAAATGATTCAAATATTGTATTTACATATACTGTTAGAGTTTGATAGCCATAAATGAAGTTGTGTACATTTTACTGAAATATATCACCTAAGAAATTATTCTAACCTTAACTCTCAACCAAACTACCTTTACTCTAACCTTTACTGTTACCTTTAGCTTGAACCGATACTGGTTAGAAATATGGCCCAAATGTATTTCGTTGTTTATCATTGCAGGCCCAGTGTATCAACATTAAGACCGATTTTGTGGTGGTTCGCCTAACTAAATGCCATTAAGTGGTTTTAGAATGACTGACGTTACGGTTGAGTTGCTAGAAGTATATGACCTATTCATCATCTGCTTCCATCCGTCGCAGGAACAGTGATCATGCCAGAGAACCACCTGATGCTTTATCGGCAACAAACCGGTAGCAAACCCATGGTCTCTTCATCATGTAACTGAAGAAATTTTTTGTAAGTATCAACAACTATGCATACGAGGGTTTTTAGTACATGGGATATTACTGTTAGATTATCCTGCTATTGCTGAAGCTCGGCGGATGGTAGAGGATGTTGGGTTGATTTACACTGTTTTGCATGTCCGGCCTATCTGTCCAAGAGTAGTTACGGAATTCATCTCCAACCTATGCAGTGCCGATGACAGAGTTTATATTAGGGGTTTCCGTTTTGATTTCGGTCCCGTCGTGATAAATCAACAATTTATGACTCCATTTGTGGAAAAGTCTCACGTTTGGGAGGATGAGGATCTGACGCATGCAATCGTCTTCTTGACGGTGGACGCTTGTGGGAACCGAAATTCGCACCATCAATTTCCGTTGAATTAGGAAAGTTAGGAAAGCCCTAATTTCTCAGAGGTCCCGGATATCTGCTAAACCACACGTCAAGCAATCAAGAACACGAAAAGACAGACGGGAAAAATAAGAGAATCGTAAAGAGAACGAAATTGGTCTTATTCTGAATCTGCGTATGAACGTTACAACAAGGTAAAGGCCTCACCTGCTAGAGCTGTCGGCGAAATGCCCTAGTTCTAGCACCTAAGATTGCAGAAAACCTAATTGAGTCGCAGCTCGAATAACAAAAATTGAAAGTTGCCTAAATTGCTCTAAGTATTGCTCTGAGTAAAAATTATTTTCCCTTTTTGCCCTCGGTCGAGTTCATCGCTTCGCGGAAATATTCCATTTTTCTTCGATCTCTGTATTTATCTTCGGAAACTTGACATTTATCTTCGGAAACTTGACATTTATCTTCTTCTGGGCGACAAATGATAAACCGTCGTAACAACTGTGATTGGTTTCACAAAATCATAAGTGGGCTCTTTGCCATGTTATGGCCCTTTCTGGTCCGCTTTCCGACTTTGGCGTTTTTATGATTTTATAATAAGAATGCTTCCGAAACGACGCCAATTCCGAAGAACATTCAAATTCCTCGTATAGCGTAGGCAACCTTGGGTGTTCAGCTAACCGTTGCCGTTTTATATGATCAATCCGAATGTTCTTTGAGAAAAAGCGAGTTCTTGCGGTTTTTAAATCATAAAGTTCCAATGATACCTTCGATCGAGACAAAACAAGAATGAGTTTGATGCAATCTCGGGAGAGGATTTACAAGGACGAAGTGAAGACGGACTCCGGTCGATCCAGCTCGGGCATTCGCCGAACTGGATTGGTCCAGCTCGGCGAACGGCCGAGCTGAATCCGTGTTCGATCCAGCTTGGCGAACAGCCGAGCTGAATCCAAGTTCGATCCAGCTCGGCCGTTCGCCAAACTGGACTGGTCCAGCTCCGCGAACGGCTGAGCTGAATCCGCATTCGATCCAGCTAAGCAGTTTGCCGAGCTGGACTGGCCCAGCTCCGCGAACGGCCGAGCTGAATCCGTGTTCGATCCAGCTCGGCCGTTCGCCGAACTGGACTTGATCCAGCTCGGCGAACGGCCGACCTGAATTCCACGGACGATCTAGTTTGTTCGTTTTGACGAACTGATCATTAGACCTTTGATAGCTTTTTTTTGTTCTTTCTTAACTTCTTTTTGTTTTTATGAAAGAGAAGATTTTATCGGAATTTTTTCCAACGTTGATTTCGTCGTAACTGATTTTGACCCCAACAGTTAGCCCCCCAGCTCGTTAGGATCGTGATGTTCTTGCGAGCGGCTTAGACATGTTTGAATAAGTTAGACTGAATCGACTGTCCGAAAATCCGAAGATGAATAGTGAATCTTTCTGCCTATAAGTAGTTGGAGTAAGTTTTCAAATTCTTTACTTGCTCATTTCCACAAATTTTTTCCCAAAGAATATCCTTTGATCTCTTCTCTTCCTTTAAATACCAAATTCTCTACCTTTCCCACTTTTTTCTCTCTTTTTTTTTTGAGAAGGAAGGATCATGCTTTCAAAGAGAAAATCTTCCACCAAGTCTCGTCGCGATCGTTCCGTTCCTGATGGTTCCAGCTCGCAGCATGTCGGTGTTGTGCCAAAGGTGGAATTCTCGGCAGACTCGATCGATCCTGAAGAGATCGATGCATACTGGACGACTAGGGGTGAAGTGAAACCTCGGCTTCCTATGCTATGGGTTCCTCCCCTTTTAAAACAAACCCTGTGGCTGGCTGTCTGAGCAGGAGCTGTCCAAATGGGCTTACGGCCATTAGACGTTTCTGCAGGATTCCTGAATCAGTCGAGTTTTGCCTCCTAGAAGGTTGGGAAGTGTCGCAGTTTCCGCACAAAGGCTATTTCACGTGCTATGAGGCGTACTTGATGCAATGTCATCTATGGTTCCCTATCCCGGAGCTTATCGTACAACTTCTTAATCGTTTCAACTTGTCGATTAGCCAGGTAAATCCATGCGGTTTACAGCACCTCGTTGGAATCTTAGTGCTGAGTTACGAACTGGGAATCACCCTTGACGCTGATCTTCTCGAGGCTTTAGTTGAGCCCTGATGGTCTACTTCACTCATAGTCCAAGTGAGGCCTCGTACGAACATGGCGATCATCTTGGGGTTCATATCGAAATACCATTTTTGGAAGGAGCAGTTCTTCTTGGTCCGTGTTAGCGATGCCTCGGTAGAAGCGAGCACCATCCCCATCTTTAGGACTGGATGGGGAAAAAAAGGTATTCCTGATTCTGAACGTTTGCTATCTTTGGTTTCGACGATGTCTGATCTTCAATTGTGTTTTTTTTTTAGTGTCCGCCACTTTCTATCTGGTTCCCGAGGGATTGCTCACTGTTCGAGAGTTATTAGGCGGACGTCCATCCTTTTGGGTGGACTTTTCCCCGAAGCGGGTCCGTCGTGTTGTCGCGCTTTACCGTTCCCGGTTTCAGCCGGACCTGCCGACCAAAGAAGGGTTGGAGTCTAGTATGGATGGGTTTATTCCATATGTGCCTCATACGAAGAGAGACAGGTCGAAGCCTCGCAAGGACAAGCATCTTATGGTGGATAAATACATGGTTGACAGACAGCTTTCTCCTGATAACATACTCAAGGACTATCTTGACAGTCAAGCCGGTGGAATCAGCGGCGAACAGTTTAACTTCGACGGGTTATTTGAATTCGACTTTCCTCCGATCGAGGGTGGATCCAATGAAGTGCAAGATTTTTCCAAGGCGGCGAGGATGGTCAATGGGGTAGGTTCTCATCTTTGGACATTCTCGGGTTTTGTTTGGCCCTAAGCTTTACTGATTTTGAGAATTCTCGCAGGGGCTTCTTATGATAAACCGAGCCCTCGATACGAGCAAACAAGAGGCTCGGATGGCTTGTTTCAAGGCTAAGGTGGCTGACAAAGAGATTGCTCGTTTGAAAGATGAGTTGGAAAGTTCTCGTTGTCGTGAGAGAGATTAGTTTGAGAGGGAGGTCAACCATGCCTTTAGACGAGGGAAGAGAGAGATAGTCGAAGTTATGAAGAGCCGTTGTGATAAGTTCTCGCAAAAGTTTGGAGAGCTCATGGGGCGTTACTAGGCGCTCGTGGATTATCGCGAGTGTCATTGAACCGTGGGTGGCTTGTACCTTACGCGGCTTCCTGACTACTCGTTTACTAACGAGTATGCGAAGCAGACCAGGCATATGGTCGAGAAAGGCAAATATTTTAAAATTTTTGAGGTTGAGGAAGAGATTTGGGAGCAATGGGAACCAGTTCCCGTTTCTCCCGACACGGTGGAGGCCGAGACGGGAGATCCCGGCAAGGCGGGCGAAGTGGACCAGTCGGTGGCTCCGCTTGATATGAACGACTACTCGATCGGAAGATCGATGAGTGGGGACTTCGATCTTGGCGATTGACCGCAAGGTTCACTGTGAGTTGTTTGGAAAAGTGTCCCCTTGACTTTGTAATTTGCTTCTGCTATTTGTACGTGTGCTGACCACCCAGTATGGCCATGTTTTTATGTAATGGGACTGGCCGAGTGAGGCTTCGAATCCCTGCCGTTTTACCGGCTTTTTGTTTGAACCATGCTTTTATAAAAAGGAGGTTTTAAGTATGTTTCAATTTTTTGCTAATTGTAAGGAGAAGGTTTCGAGTTGTCATCTCGTCCTTCGCCTCTTTTTATTTTGGTGGATCGTCGAACTCATTGCTTATTGAAGCTTTGAGCGTGTTTTTGGTTATGGACGAAGAGACGTGCTTTCAAGATCTCGTATCTTTTCGCTATCATACCTTGAGATGTTAGAGACCAGTGTGCTGGGTTTAGGGTAAGACCTAGGTTTACTTTCGGTTGAAGGCTTTTGCGATGACTAATCGGCTGTTGTTTAGCCTGTTGCGATTTTAACCTGACTCCATTCCACTTTAAAGTCCACGATATGTTCTAGGCGAATCGAGCATCTCTTCGAGGACAAGTTTTAAGTCTCCCGAAAGTGCTGACCGAAATTTTGGATTTCTTTTATAGCGCGCTATTTTATCCTAGTCAGATGTAATAGAATCTATCCTTCGGATAGATCTAAATGCGTTCGTTTAGGACAGCTAATATGCTCGGCGGGGCCAGTCGACGAGCGTTTGAAATTTATAGTCGCGAACGGACAAAGAGCATGTTTTTGAAGATCTAGGCGACGTCACGCTTATTTTTCTTTTCGAAAACACACTGTTAGCGATATTTTGAGTATCTCGTGCGACCGAAACATTTTGCAAATGAGTTTCTGTGATGGAATCTGTTGATTCCGGCCATGCCTTAGTCGATGTGACGAAGTTTCTTTGTCGGATAAGTTAGTGTGGAGTTGATCCGTTTCGAGGCAGGATGATTTGTTGCGAGTTTCCGCTTTTTAGTTTCGTACAATAATCATTTTGCTCATCTTTGGATGTTTTTCGAAAGTATAACAAGATGTTTTTCCAAAATAAGAGAGATATTAACGAAGTTTTATTGCCGAAAAAGTTTCCGAAATATTGAGTACAAGGCAAATATTTTAGAATGCGGGAATATACGAGTATTCGTATATGTACCCACTCCCCCCCCCCCTTTTGGAGAGAGGTGATAGCTGAACTCGTCCTTGGACGAGCTCCCTACGTACCCTCTTCGGGGATTAAGCCATCTCGTAGTTCTTCTTTTTATGAGAGTGTGTTTACTCGGCTACTGCGTCAATCGCGTTAGTTGCAGGATCGATGACTTTTACCGGGTTTGTTTCCTCCGGTTGGGTAGAAGCGTTGGGTTTGAAACTGGTTTGTTCTATGGATGTTGCTTGAGTAGACGATTCTGGGTCGTCTTCTTTCGAAGCTTTTTCAGTAGACGTTTGAGTTAGCTTTGCCCGTTTGGGTTTCGCCATCGAGATGGTCGTGATTTGCCGCAGTTTGTGTTCGGCCAGGAAGCAGCATCTCGACTGTGTCTGGGATCCCCAGATTGCAGCAATTCCGTTATGAGTCGGGAATTTGATGCCTAAGTGATAGGTCGACGGGACTGCTTATGGCGTTCAGCCAAGGTGTGCCCATGATGACGTTATAGATGGCTCGGTGGTCAACGACAGTGAAATCAATGATCTTCGTGACTTCTTTCCCCGCAACGGGTAGTTTGATCGATTCGAGAGTCATAGAGGTCGTGCCCACAAAACCGGTTAGCGGCTTGGGGGATGGTATGACTTCTCCTAGCTCGACGTTAATTCTTTTAAGAGTGTCGCGGAATATGACGTTGACCGTGTTGCCCGTGTCGATGAGAACTCTTGCGACCTCAAGATCTCTTATCATGATATCGATCACAAGCGGGTCGCAGTGGGGCTGATCGATCCCGCCGGCCTCTTCGTCATCGAAAGTTATCACTCCTTTCGGGAAATTGCTAGGCGCGGACCAGGTTAGCGAATTTGCGCTTGTCTAAGCCTTGCGCTCATAAGCTTTGATGGCGGAGATGGTGTCGCTGCAGTACTGCGATCCTCCGATGATCATATTGACTATGCGGCGACTATTGTCATTGCCCTTCTCGTCCTGCCTTCTCTCGCCCTTTTCTCCTGATTGGTTCTCTCGGAGAGAGTTCTCAGTTTGAGGGGCTTTATCGTTTCTCGGAGGACGGTCTGAGTCTCGGACGAGATCTTTTACGCTAGATACATCGGCGAGTTGTCCTGATACCACTCAAATTACCCTAAGGAGTGATTTATACTCTCTCAAATAACATGTCGAGTTGTAGTACTTAGGGATCAAATTCACAGGGAGCTAGGGAACCTAGGAAATCTAATATGATTTGTTAAGCAAGATGGTTTTAGAGTTTTTAAATATAAATTGAAGTTTTATATTGAACAAATAGTTAGACTTAAGGTTTTTATTCAGGGAACTTGGGATTATAATCCTACTGATGCCTAATGAGTTGCATGCATGATAATATAAAGCTCAACTACTTAGTCAACAACTCCATCAGCATTCGCAATGTTTGGACTTGTCTATTAACTAGATCAATTGATCTCAATTGTCGTATTTTGATCAATAGAAAGTGTCGATCGATAATCCTATAGGGATATCGATCGATACACCTTTTCCTCCATCGATCGATTATTCAAGTATGATATCGATCGACGCGCTATTGTCAAGCTTTATGCGCGGGTTGAATAATAGCTTATTAAGCTCACTAGATCATCTCTCGCCTTGCTCATAGCAAGAAACATAGTTCTATTAGAATGTTTTCAGGATGAAAATAAAGCTCTCGCTTTTATCAATCAAATCCAACGGCAGGTTCTAGGTAGCTAATCTAGACACATGCTTTAATGAACAATCCTAAAGATGATTATCACAACTTAGCAATCTATAGTTGGGGCTAATCCCTCCTAACCTATTTAAACCCTTCAATCTAAAAATGGAACTACTCAGACATGGCTAAGCAATTCATAACAGCAGTTAAGTATAAAAACTTCATTAGAATAGTAAATAGATATTAATGGAGTTCCAATCACAAATTATAACTTTGGATCTTCTCTCCAATCTATCAAAATCCTAAAAACCTTTGCTGTGAAAATAATAAAACTAGAAAAGCACATTTTGCCTCTAACATGGCGGAAAAGCTTATATAATTAGGGTAAAACTCGTCAGGGGTAATTTTGTAAAATGGTGAAGACTTGGGCTTCAAGTTGGCTGTGACCAAACGGGCTTTCTGCGCACTTCGCTGTCGATCGATACACAGATGTGAGTATCGATCGATTATTCTTCTCCAATATCGACCGATGGTCGAGCTCGATGGTCATCTCGGGTGCTTGCTCCAAATATCTCTAAAACGCTCTAAAATCATCACTTATCTCCAAAACACTCCTGATCTTATAAATATAATAAATAGACTCTAAAATATAATAGTTATTAGTAAAAACACCTATAAACTATGGATGAAAATGGGTCAAATCCATAGTCTATCATCTCCTGCGAGCAGCTTTGCGGCCAATCTGGCACCGAGAACCTTGCAGTTTATGGTCGAATGGCCGCGGGCCTGATGAAAGTCACAGAAGGCGTTCTTGTCGTAATTCGGATTACGAGTCCATGTATTTCCCGTTGTCTGGCCTTGCTCTGGTTCGGAACTGATGGCGTAGTTATGTGCTCCATGGGTCTCCTCTTCCCCGGGATGGACGTTTTTGTCGTTACGAGGGTTTCTTTATTTAGATTTCTGATCCGACCCGTGATCCTTCAATGAAGTTTATGCGAGCTTCTGTTTTTGCGATAAGATTTTCGTCTCTTCTTCGATCGTTATGTAGTCTGTGGCCTTATGGAACGCGTCTTGAATCGTATGTGGCTTATCCAAGGTTATCCACTTCCTGAACTTTGACTTGTACCAGAGTGTTTTACGCCACTTTGTCCCTTATTCCGCTGACTCTAGCAATGACAATCTTAAATCTTTTTATGAAGTTGCGGGGGGGGGGGGGGGGGGGGGGGGGCTCGTCCTCTCCTTGGGATATGCTCCAAAGATCGACATCAGAGGTTTCTCGGTCTATGAACATAGAGTACTGCTTGAGAAACTCCGAGGCGAGTTTGCGAAAGCTTCCAATGGAATTCCGCTTAAGGCGGGAGAACCATTCAAGCGCTGCTCCTTGGAGGTTTTTGACGAAGAGGCGGCATTCGCTGGCATCTCTTTCTCTTTCTCTGAATTTGGCTCTCCGCATTGCGATCTGGAAAGCTTGCAGGTGTGCCCTGGGATCAGTAGTTCCATCGTAAGGCGTTACCTTGATCTTTCCAGGGTCTGAAACCCTAGTTCCGGTGATGCGGGTTGTAAAAGGCGTTTTTCGAGATTCCTCGAGCAGGAGATCGATCTCGGGCGCGGTGCTAGTAGCGTGGTGAATCTGAGATTTCACCGCTCTGACTTCTGCAGCCGTTTTCATGAGATGGCCGCGAAGATCGCGGATCTGGGATTTTTCGCTAGCAGATTTCCGATTTTATCGGTGTTTGCCGCGAGTGTTCTGAATCTACTCCTCGACCAGTTTTCCCTGTTCGTCCCATAAGACAGCTTCTTCTTCTTCGGTCATAGGATTATCGAACTGGGAATCATCTTTAGCCGCATAACTCCTTGTACGACGCGGATGCACGTCTGCGTCTTCGTCCGTAGGTTCGGACTGACTGCTAGAATCCACATCGACGCATTCAATTTCTCCATCTTCCTCGTCTTCCACGATAGGGGGAAGATCTCCCGGGTTTTTCCGCGTTGGCGCAAGGGTGGTCTCGTCGGGATTTTGCCCTGACCTTTTCCCCTGCGCGTTGCCGGACCGGTCCAAAGGAGTCGCGGTAACGTTCGTTGCTGGAGTGCTTCGAACGTTGTCGTCGACGGCGTCACCGTCGCGAGTTTGTTGGTTGTTGAGATCGTCAGCTGACATGTCTGATCGAGCGTTGGTGGCTGAGAGTTAAATTGATTCGTACCCCCTCTCCTTCTAGCGCCAAACTGTGGGAACCGAAATTCGCACCGTCGATTTCTGTTGAATTAGAAAATTTAGGAAAGCCCTAATTTCCCAGAGGTCCCGAATATCTGCTAAACAACACGTCAAGCAATCAAGAACACGAAAAGACAGACGGGAAAAATATGAGACTGGTAAAGAGAACGAAATTGGTCTTATTATGAATCTGCGTATGAGCGTTACAACAAGGTAAAGGCCTCGGCTGCTAGAGCTGTCGGCAAAATCCCCTGCTTCTAGCACCTAAGATTGCAGAAAACCTAATTGAGTCGCAGCTTGAATAACAAAAACGAAAAGTTGCCTAAATTGCTCTAAGTATTGCTCTGAGTAAAAATTCTTGTGTCCCCTCGTCCCTCCAGCTTCGATCCCCTTATATATGATAGACTATGGATTTGACCCATTTTCATACATAGATTATAGGTGTTTTTACTAATAACTATTATATTTTAGAGTCTATTTATTATATTTATAAGATCAGGAGTGTTTTGGAGATAAGTGATGATTTTAGAGCGTTTTAGAGATATTTGGAGCAAGCACCCGAGATGACCATCGAGCTCGACCATCGGTCGATATTGGAGAAGAATAATCGATCGATACTCACATCTGTGTATCGATCGACAGCGAAGTGCGCAGAAAGCCCGTTTGGTCACAGCCAACTTGAAGCCCAAGTCTTCACCATTTTACAAAATTACCCCTGACGAGTTTTACCCTAATTATATAAGCTTTGCCGCCATGTTAGAGGCAAAATGTGCTTTTCTAGTTTTATTATTTTCACAGCAAAGGTTTTTAGGATTTTGATAGATTGGAGAGAAGATCCAAAGTTATAATTTGTGATTGGAACTCCATTAATATCTATTTACTATTCTAATGAAGTTTTTATACTTAATTGATGTTATGAATTGCTTAGCCATGTCTAAGTAGTTTCATTGTTAGATTTTAGGGTTGTTCATTAATGCATGTGTCTAGATTAGCTACCTAGAACCTGCCCTTGGATTGATTGATAAAAGCGAGAGTTTTATTCTCATCCTGAAAACATTCTAATCGAACTATGTTTCTTGCTATGAGCAAGGCGAGAGCTGATCTAGTGAGCTTAGTAAGCTATTATTCAACCCGGGCATAAAGCTTGACCAGAGCGCATCGATCGATATCACACTTGAATAATCGATCGACGGAGCAAAAGGTGTATCGATCGATATCTCTATAGGATTATCGATCGACACTTTCTATTGATCAAAATACGACAGTTGAGATCAATAGATCTATTTAATAGACAGGTCAATACATGCGAGAGCTGATTGACTTGTTGATCAAGTAGTTAAGCTTTACATGATCATGCATGCAACTCATTAGGCATCTGTAGGATTATAATCCCAATTTTCCTCATTAAAAACCCTAAGTCTAACTATTTCCTTTTTAAGCACCAAAACCTCAAACCAGCTATTGAACAAATACTTGTTCAATATAAAACTGCAATTTATATTTAAAAACTCTAAAACCATCTTGCTTAACAAATCATATTAGATCTCTTAGGTTCCCTAGCTCCCTGTGAATTCGATCCCTAAGTACTACAACTCGACCTCTTATTTGAGAGAGTATAAATCACTCCTTAGGGTAATTTGAGTGGTATCAAATTTGGCGCCGTTGCCGGGGAGCTTTGATCGCCTATTTATCTAATTTTTGTTAAGTTTCTGACATAAATTTTTTTTTTTGGATTTTCAGGTACATGCCCAGCAGTACCAGAAGCAACAAGGAAACTCAACTGCTATTCTCACCAGATCCTGCAAGTTTGGAATGTTCGGTCCGCAAGGAAAGGCGCTCCTCATCGACCGACAACAACACTTGTGTGTCGCTCGATTCTGATCAACCACCGTCGACCCAGATACTAGTCCCGTCGACCGATACTCGCTCACCACTGTCGACCGACAACACTCACCTTCCGTCGACCAACATCCTTCATCCGACATCGATCGATACTCCATCCCGGATATCGATCGATACTGAGCCGCGAGACATGGTTGCGCCTTTGATACTTGTACGAGACAATAATGGATACCTGCATGACCAAGAGGGTCATCTGCGTAATGCAGCAGGTCAAAGGATAGATGCTCAGGGGGCTGCAATCCCTGAGCCTGATTCTAATGCTACAGGTACTACTTTGCATGTCGATGAGGCTGTGCAACCCAAAACGTTGGCTGACTATAACCGTCCAGATTGATACTACACCAACAGATCAGCCATTCATCCTCCCACAATCGAGAGGGATTTTGAGTTGAAAGCGCAGTACTACACGCTTGTGAAACAGCTACCCTACCATGGAATATCCCACGAGCATCCTATGGACCATCTTGAGAGGTTCGAGGATCTGATTTCTGCTATTAGAGTCGAGGGAGTCTCTGAGGACTACCTGTTATGCAAGCTCTTCAGGTACTCACTTGCTGGAGAAGCTCTGCATTGGCTCAAGCAGTTACAACCAGGGTCTCTTAAATCCTAGAGCGACATCAAGAATGCATTCATATGCAATTTTTTTGATGAAGTGCGTGCTAAAGACTTGAGGAGCAAGATTGCTACATTCACTCAAGAGCCTGCAGAATCATTCAGGGGCTCTTGGATCAGATTCAAGTCTTATCAGAGAGACTGTCCACACCATGGATTCAATGAAGTACAACTGCTCAGTACTTTCTACTGAGGCATCGCGGTGCAGTACCAGATGGCTCTTGATGCTTCCAGCAATGGAAACTTCAACACCAGGAATCCAGAGGAGGCATTCAAGGTTAGAAAACCTAGCATCCAGCAACAACACCAAGAACACTGATTTTGAAAGAAAAAGATCTGCCACCATCCTTGGGAATGATCAGATTGATGAGGTGAAGGCAAAACTGGATAGTGTTCACAAGCGTCTCAGGAAGCAGGTCAGCTTTGTTGAAGATGCAGAAGCTGTAGAGGGTAAAGCAGAAGAAGAAGAGGTGAACTACATTGGTGGAACTGGATTCCAAGGTTCTGGAAACCAGGGTGGAAACAGAAACTTCTATGAAAATAGGAGTAACTCCAACCAAAATTCACGGTACCAGAAACCCTACAACAACAGCTACAACAACAACATGAATTATGGAAGTTCCTACTACCATAAGCCACCGCCGCCTACTCAAGAGAGCAAGATTGAAGAGATGCTCGATATGGTTCTTCAGGCACAACAGCGGATGACAGTGGACTTCAATGGGAAGATAGATTTTGTCTACACCAACCTGAACACAAAGTTTGAGACTTTGAGCACTCATGTGAAGAAGCTGGAGATGCAGGTTGTGCAGACAGGAGATGTTGTTAAGAGGCAGGAAGCCTCAACAAGAGGAGTATGGGATGATGTGATGAAACACCACGTGAATGCCATCATTGAGGATGATTTTTGGCAAGTGGTGAAGGAAGAGAAGCTGCAAGAAGGAGATTTCGAGGTAGAAAGTTTGATGAGTTTCGGCGGATCGCAATGGTGTCGATCGACGCCAGACCTCGATCATCGATTGACATACACCAGTCCAAATCGATCGACAGGAACTCCAGAGCATCGATCGACGATGCCTACGGAGTCAACTGCGTCTTGCAACGCCGTGAAGATTCTAACTCACGAGGAGTTCGCAGCAAAACACCCACAACCGCCCAGCCCTGTTAATGTACGAATCGATCGACATGGCAACAACAACATCGATCGACACTCAGAGGCCGCCATCGATCGACAACCTCCAGCTTCTATCGATAGACGTGCACCTATTGCCTACCGAGTCAGATGCCAAAGATCGAAGTTGCACGACTTAATGCACTCAGACCCAAACCCAAACCTTCAGATTACTCACCAGAGCCCGTCAGGACACCTTTAGATGATGGAAAAGATCCTATGGAAGAGGATAGGGTTCCTACTGGAAGAACCCTAAGGAGAAGAAAGGAAAAAGTGGCGAAACATCTGAAGAGGGGTGCCAATGATAAGGAAAAGGAAAGTTTCCGGAAGAGAGTCTTCAGGATTCCTATAAATAAGCCATTCGAGGATGCTTATTATACACACAGATGTTGGATGTTCTTCAGAGAAACTAGAGAGAAAGAAGAAGACATCAGAAGAATGTTCTGTGAAGCTAGAGATAAGATGAGGATGATGATTACATTGAAGAAGAAGAGTGATCCTGGGCAATTTGCAATACCATGTACGGTGAAGGGTATTGAGTTCCCACATGCCTTGTGCGACACATGAGCATCAGTAAGCATCCTACCTAGGGTTATGGCAGACCATCTGGGTCTGCAGGTGGAGCCTTCGCAGGAATTGTTCACTTTTGTGGATTGTTCCCAGAGGAACTCAGGAGGAATTGTGAGAGACCTAGAGGTGCAGATTGGTAATTCCCTAGTTCCAGTTGATTTCCATGTCTTGGACATCAACTTAAACTGGAACTCTTCTCTACAACTTGGGAGAGCTTTCTTGTCAATAGTGGGAGCAGTGTGCAACTTGAATACCAACCAGTTGTGTCTAACACTCATCGATTCTAATGCCCACTACAACCCTATCCCAGTCAAGACACCACAGACGATCTCCAGAAGAATCAATGATCCATGAATCATTGCAGCTTGCCACTGTGGAGCCGAGTACGAGACGGAATACTAAGCGTCGATCGAGACTCACACAGCAACATCGATCGACAGTGGCCATCAGAAATCGACCGACACACCACATGACGAATCAGTTGATAGTCGTCCAGATGATTGGGAGAACGACTACTACAATCCCGCTAATGCCGCATACACCAGACAACACATGCATAGAGAAGAGTATGATGAAGACTATGAGGAGGAACGAGCTACTGAGTACAGAGCCATCCTTGATGAGGAAGATGAACTCTTACATCATTCCTCCTGGAAAAGGAATGCACCATCGATCGACATGACAAGCTGGCCATCGATCGACACTCAACCTCATTAACGATGCCGAAAACAAGCATCGACCGATACTGTCTACTACAAATCGATCGACACTGAAGTCAACCGTGCACAAGAGGGAGACTACTCGATTGGCAGTTGGGCAGATGAACACCACCACGAAAGCTTTGCAGTACAAACAGAAACCTATGCACCAAGAGCAGATAAACTACAAGACAGTTTCACAGACGAGGAGCTGCTCAACATGCAAAAACGCGATGGAACAGATCAGATTCGAGCAGAAGTTGCTTGGGAAAGAACTCGTTTCAGCCATCCGATCGAAAAGGAAATCCACCCATCAATCGATCGACAACAACAATGCAACATTGATCGACGTTGCCATCCCAACATCGTTCGACAGACAGCCAGAATTCGGTAGAAGAGCTTATGATCTCTATGGTAACATGGAATTTTACTTGGAAGAGAAGGATGAGTATGGAGTCTACAGAGATGATCAGAGATACGCCAGAGATCTAGATGGAAACACCATTCGTCTTCACAACACGGATATCAGACGACTTTTGGAAAGAGCTTCAAGAGATGAGCCAAGCTGGTACATTCTAACCTATTCACACAGACAAAGCTGGTACCAGAGATCAACACTAAGGACGAGATCAATGAGATGTTCTATGGAGTCTGTGAAGAACACGAGAAGAACAAAGAAGCTTTACAGATAAAACATGATGGTGTCTACTATCCATTGAATGATAGTATCAGTTGGCTAACTACTTGCATGGAAGAGATGAAGCAAGACATTGCCAGAATTCAGCACGCGACCGACGTTGCTCGACCTCCATCGATCGACAAAAGACGACCACCATCGATAGATAACTGACAACCTCCATCAATCGACAGACATCATCGCACATCGATCGACAACCCCATGGCAGCATCGATCGACGACAGTCCACCACGCCCACATACAATGAAGTCTCAGAAGGACTTTCACACCAGGGAAGAGATAGATAAGTTGATATAAGGGATCTCTATAGATCAGTTGATATAAGGGATCTATAGAGCTCTGGAAACTACATAAGAGAGGCTCGATGGGAGATGTGATGACATCAATTTCCCAACGGATCTTAGCATCAGTGCTTTAACATCCAAGATTGAAGCTATACAAAGGGAATTGGTGGAGATTCAGAGTTACATTGCTCGTCGACCAGAAGCATCGTCATCGATCGACAGACGCAACAACATATCGACCGACATTCATCATCGAACATCGGTTGACGACACTACAAACTGAGGCCAGCTAGTACCAAAGATGACATCAGACATGTCCGACATACATTACCATGGAGAGGAGATCTCAGCTGACACTTATGCCACACTTAGGAGACATCAGTTCAACCTGGAGAGTCTTGAAGAACGATTGCAGAGGATGGAAAACACAACTGCAACAATGAAAGAAAAATGGCGAAAAGGGGATGAAGCTATGAGAGACTTCACTGGTACATGGTTCAACAAGCGCAAAGAAGAAATGGATACTTGTTTTCCAACAAGTCTAGTTCTCAAGATTACTAGCCAAATCACCTCCAAAGTCAAGCTAAATGACTATAACAAAGCGCTGAGTGGGAGGCAACCCACTATTAGGTAATATTTATTAATTTTTTATTAACATACTATTTATGTTGTTTTTTAATTATTTCAGGTCATAAAAAAATGAAAGAACCGAGTAGATGATTGCCATCAGTATCGAGCGACGCGAAACTGTCGACATCAATCGACATGGCTTTACCTGCATCGACCGACTTCAACATCATTACATCGGTCGACATTCATTCAGGTTTGGTATATCATTCTTACTTGTTACATTGAGTCCTTATGATTTATTTCTCACCCTAACTCTGACTGACTTTACACTGGGGACAGTGTAGTTTAAGTCAGGGGGGAGGTTTACTGATATTTATTTACTTATTAGTCTTATTAAAATATTTTCAAAATTAAGTTATTATTGAGTCAAGAAGGGGATTATGAACTTTTACATTTTTGCTAGATATCTAACCACTCTCTAGCACCATTCTAGACTTACTGATTGCAGATAGTACTAAAGATACTAAAGTGGATCAACCTGTCAACTATCCACTCTTGCTAAGATTGTTTTGAAGGAACCAAAGCTGACCTCCAACACTAAACTTGACACAACTGCTTGTCTTAGGGCTTGGTATGCATGGGATTGGATTATTCAAACAAGTCTGGAAGGTAAAACCTTGTGTATATAGATTTATCACCCTTTCTCTCTCTATTTTCGAAAAAAAAAATTATTATTATAATATATATATAGAGATTTATTAGGAAAGAATTTGAACAGGACTTGGTGGCTACAACCATTAAGGCTTGCTTCATAAGAATTTCATAGGTACAGGATTAGAACAGGACTTGGTGGCTACAACCATTAAGGCTTGATTCAAAAATAATCCTAGGATATATGTCAAAAAGAAGTGAACAGGACTTAGTTGCAACCACCATTAAGGCTTGATTCATGGAAGCCTGTCCAATCTTGGTCAATGATTTTGCTAATATAAGCAGACTTTGACTAGGAGAGAAAATTAGTAGAGAGAGAGGATATGAACTAATGTTTACCTGCAGGTCCAGATACTTGTTTGAAAGTCCTTGTATCATGTGATCGATACCCCCAAGGTAAAGCCTGCACTTTATTTATGCTAAGAAATGAGGTTGGTAGAGGGGAATGACAAACAAGATTTGCTAAGTTGTTGGCTATATGAATTTGGTTGGTAAGCTAGGATATGGTATAATGTGCTTTTGTGATTAGGACTTTTTAGATGTGGATTGCAATATTGAAGAGGTGATGTTTCTAAGTTTTAAATCATGCGAGTCCCTGCTATTTTAAACCTCTTTCAGAGAGACTGTCTGTTTGTTTTGATTGAGGACAAGCAAAAGGCTAAGTCTGGGGGAGTTGATAGACTATGGATTTGACCCATTTTCATCCATAGTTTATAGTTGTTTTTACTAATAATTATTATATTATAGAGTCTATTTATTATATTTATAAGATCAGGAGTGTTTTGGAGATAAGTGATGATTTTGGAGCATTTTGGAGATATTTGGAGCAAGCACCCGAGATGACCATCGAGCTCGACCATCGGTCGATATTAGAGAGAAATAATCGATCGATACTCACATCTGCGTATCGATCGACAGCGAAGCGCGCAGAAAGTCCGTTTGGTCACAGCCGACTTGAAGCCCAAGTTTTCACCATTTTACAAGATTACCCCTGACGAGTTTTACCGTAATTATATAAGCTTTGCCGCCATGTTAGAGGCAAAGTGTGCATTTCTTGTTTTATTATTTTCACAGCAAAGGTTTTTAGGATTTTGATAGATTGGAGAGAAGATCCAAAGTTATAATTTATGATTGGAACTCCATTAATATCTATTTACTATTCTAATGAAGTTCTTATACTTAATTTTTGTTATGAATTGCTTAGCCATGTCTGAGTAGTTCCATTGTTAGATTTTAGGGTTTAAATAGGTTAGGAGGGATTAGCCCCAACTATAGATTGCTGAGTTGTGAAAATCATCTTTAGGATTGTTCATTAATGCATGTGTCTAGATTAGCTACCTAGAACCTGCCCTTGGATTGATTGATAAAAGCGAGAGCTTTATTTTCATCCGGAAAACATTCTAATAGAACTATGTTTCTTGCTATGAGCAAGGCGGGAGCTGATCTAGTGAGCTTAGTAAGCTATTATTCAACCCGCGCATAAAGCTTGACTAGAGCGCGTCGATCGATATCACACTTGAATAATTGATCGACGGAGCAAAAGGTGTATCGATCGATATCCCTATAGGATTATCTATCGACACTTTCTATTGATCAAAATACGACAGTTGAGATCAATAGATCTGGTTAATAGATAAGTCAATACATGCGAGAGCTGATTGACTTGTTGATCAAGTAGTTGAGCTTTAGATGATCATGCATGCAACTCATTAGGCATCTGTAGGATTATAATCCCAATTTTCCTGAATAAAAACCCTAAGTCTAACTAATTCCTTTTTAAGCACCAAAACCTCAAACCAGCTATTGAACAAATACTTGTTCAATATAAAACTGCAATTTATATTTAAAAACTCTAAAACCATCTTGCTTAACAAATCATATTAGATCTCTTAGGTTCCCTAGCTCCCTGTGAATTTGATCCCTAAGTACTACAACTCGACCTCGTATTTGAGAGAGTATAAATCACTCCTTAGGGTAATTTGAGTGGTATCAATATACTCCTTCTAAGGTGGTTTACCTTTTCCCTTTCTGACCTCGGTCGAGTTTATCGATTCGCGGAAATATTCCATTTGTCTTTGATCTATGTATTTATCTTCGAAAACTTGACATTTATCTTCGGAAACTTGACATTTATCTTCTTCTGGGCGACTAATGAAAAACCGTCGTAACGACTTGGATTGCTTTCATAAAATCATAAGTGGGCTCTTTGTCGTGTTATGGCCCTTTCTGGTCTGTTTTCCGACTTTGGCATTTTTATGATTTTATAATAAGAATGCTTCCGAAACTATGTCAATTCCAAAGAACATTAAAATTCCTCGTATAGCGTAGGCAACCTTGGGTGTTCAGCTAACCGTTGCCGTTTTATACGATCAATCCGAATGTTCTTCGAGAAAAAACGAGTTCTTGCGGTTTTTAAATCGTAAAGTTCCAATGATACCTCCGATCGGGAGAGGAGTTACGAGGACGAAGTGAAGATGGACTCCGATTGATCCAGCTCAGCCGTTCACCGAACTGGACTGGTCCAGCTCGGCGAACGGCCAAGCTGAATATGTGTTCGATCCAGCTCGGCTATTCGCCCAACTGGACTGGTCCAGCTCGGCGAACGGCCGAGCTGACTCCCCGTTCGATCCAGCTCGGCTGTTTGCCCAACTGGACTGGTCCAGCTTGAAATGGTTGAAATGGTTGCGGAGATGGAGATGAAAGGGTTAGAGGCTGAGATACCATTTAAACAATTAAATGTCGTAATTAATAGAAACTCTTATTAATTATCCCTCACCAGTAACTGATGGCGTGGTTTACGTATACGTTTAAACAAAATGATTGCTAAGTATGAATGTGCATTAGGGATGTCAGAATTTAATGAAAATCTCACCTTTTGATGCTAAGTTAAAATGTGTTTCCACCGCCCACATTTATCTGATTAGAAGAGTTATTTAATAAATTAGAAATGAGTCCTGTAACCGATTGACATTTATAATTATTGGAAATCATCTACTATTTATATGTTTTTTTCAATTTTGTAATTTATAATCGTGTATTAAAAATAAATACTCCAACTTCATAAAAAGGTGCTCACCAAGAATACAATAAATCTCCTTCGAGTTTATCACCTACACAGATATGATAGGATGTTCTTAGATTATAAATATTGAAACCTCATAAACTCACATACAACGTATCTCCTTTGAGGTTTTAGAAATTGTACACTATATGTCTAAAAAGTGTACACAATATGTCTAAAGAGTGTACACCTAGATTATCACCGACGACGAACCTTTACTGCCAAGTATCAAAGTCCAGAAAACTGGTACATGGCTGAAATTCACGTATAAAAAGAGCAACCTCTTTTGTCCAGAAGCAGCGGTTATACATGTCTTCAGCCTTGTTGTGCTCAATGTGCCAAAGAACCCAATCCTGTTGCAAAATAGGAAAACAAGGGCAACTATAGAACAACGGGACGACTGTTGATATGAACATGTGCCTCTTCGTTAGGATCGCATCGTTATGATCCTTTTTCTTTATCAAAGCAAGTCCCTCTACGTGACGATCTATCCTGTAGAAATACTCTACACCCTTGACGTAAAGAGTACTAGGGTTTCACTCCTCAAAGCATCTTCTCAACAATAAATTTCTCAAGCCGACGTACCAAGGGTATTTGAACAAATAGAACGCAGCATAAACCCCACCATCGTCAGCCAACGCACGCATAGACTTGCAGATAGCGCGGACTCTATAAAGATCTGCAAAGGAGTTATGTGCCACGCGTTGCACCACTAAAGCTTGAACCTCTGCCGGGAGGCTGAATATCGGGAATTCTGCCGTTATGAGAAGATATCTGATGATACCCTACTATTATCGGGAGATGTGTTTTAAGAACTAGTACAGAGAGAAATATTCTAACAGACAATTAGTATTAATAAGGAGTGGACCTGTAAGTAACCAACACAAATGAAGGGATGTGTTTTCGAAAGAGTGTCTTGTGGATTAAACCAACACTTGCAATTGTAAGCAGATTATGCAAAAGTTTGCAAAGAACGCGAAGATTGTCTTCTCGATGAACTCAATGCGCCAAACCCCAATGCGCAAAACCGAATGCACCAAACCCTAACACCATACCCTAAACCCTAAACTCTAAACCACTAAACCCTAAACCCTAAACACTAAATCCTAAACCCTAAAGATCAAAACCCTAGAACCTAACCTCTAAATTCTATTCCCTAACGAGTTTATCGTTTAACTTACTACACAATCTGATTCAAATAATTCATGTACAAAAGAAATGCACATGTTTTAGTACGCAAAATGCTCTGTGGGAATAAAGAACTACTACTTAATGAAACTTATATCATTCCACAAACAACAAGAAATCCAAAATAAAGGGTTGGTCCAAGTTACAAAATAACGAGGTCGTCGGAATTGAAATCAAGGCACTGGTTAATTGCATGTAGTTTTCTTGTGACCTTCCTTAAAACACCTAGAACACTTGTTCGGTTTCTTCTTTTTCTTCGGCCCCTCCTATAAAAGAAAAAGTATAAATTATTGGAAGGTGTGTACTATGCCTTTTTAAAATATTAGTGAAGGTGTAAACAAAGAGTTTTACAAGAAACTCTCCAGCTGAAAGTTTCCTTTTAATGTATGGCCTTCCCTTCGTTCTTTTGGTCATTGGTGGATAAAGCTCGACCTTTAGTATTTCGGCGGGAACAAAGACATCTTTTGGATCTGGAATAGGTAGTATGATACCCTTTACAGTTTCAGCCCATGTTTGTTTCACATGGTATTCAGAAACAAACAGGTTGTATTCCATGTTCCGAGAAGAAGCAGCAGTAATGGCATGTCGGCATGGCAACCCAAGCATTTGAAATTCTAGGCAAGTGCAATTTCGTTTATCCAGATCAACAGTGAACCAAATCCAGTTGGGGCGTGTGTAACTTCGAATTCTCAAGTGGAACATGGCAAAACTAGAAGGCCCGTAGACAAAACTAACTGTTCAACCAGTATTGGTCCAATATCCTTTGGAATATTTCCCTTCATCTTACTGATCTTGCAGCGTCTGCTCTCATACCATCTAGTCAGCATCCGTCGAATAAACTCTAGCAGGGCCATTATAGGACTATCACGCGCTGGAATCAGAGCATTATTCAAAGATTTGGCAATGTTTGAAGTCATCATGTTATACCTCTTCCTACGAAATGTGAACGTGTCGACAACTTGCGGTCGATTTTCTCCAAATAATCCCAACATCTCCAAAGCTTTATAAGCTCATAGAACTTATAAATTCTGAAACCTTGAATGCTTCCCCTGCTCTGCCGACCATATCCTTCTGTTGCAGCCCTTTATACTTGTCAGACACGTTTCGCTGAAGGTGTACAAGACAAATACCATGGTGTGTACGTGGATACCATTTCTCTTTAGCTGCAAAAATTGCGGCGCATCTATCGGAAATTATACTTAATTCACAGCTATCTTCTACAATAGTTGACAACCTCTCGAAAAACCACTTCCAAGAATCCATGTTCTCGGTAACCACTAATGCGAAAGCAACAGGGAATACCTGGCTGTTTGCGTCTTGCCCGCTGGCACTAAGCAAAACCCCTTTATACTTCCCAAACATGTGGGTGTCGTCCACCGCAAGGACCTTCCGCAGATGCTTCCACCCATCGATACATGTCTTCAGCGACATGAATGCATACTTGAACCTTATTTTTCCTTCTTTATCCACTTCGGTTTTAATATCGTTGATTGTTCCAGGGTTTGCGTATTTAAGTACATGGAATTACTGTGGTAGCATCTTTTAAGACTCCTCTTCTGTTCCTTGCGCAGACGCAATTGCTAGTTCTTTCGCTTTCCAAGCTTTCTAGTATGTGCATATATAACTGAATTTCGTTCGCAATACTTCCGGAAGTTCCATTGCACGAGGTCCACACTGGAGTCTTTCGTATTTCGACCGCAAAAGAGCTGCAAGCACTTTTGATGTACCCTGTTTTTTGTACTGTCCTCGAACTTCGGAAGTGCATACATGTCCCAAAATTGTCTTCTTCACCATATAAGTAGGAGAATCACCAAGTTGCTTAGCCATTACCCTCCAACTACTACATTGTTTGCTAACGCATTTCGCCGTGATGAAGTGTTTGCAATGCCTCAGCTTAAACCTGCACACCATCGCTAGTGCATAGATCGCCATTGTCAACTTGAACTGTGTTTTGTCTATAAACAGCCTTCCAACGTATATATGTGAGTCCTCCTTGGTGTAGTCGATCTCCGGCGGCTCGAAACTACTTCCCCTCATTTCATCAAACACAGGATTTACATCATTATATCCATACATTTTTGAAACTTGGATACCTCTCATGAATGATTCTCCACCCTAAACTTGTGTAGACTGGGTGACGGGAGGATCAACAAACTTTTCACTATCTTCGATCACACGTTTGTGTTTTGGAGGTGTACACCTACGAGGATCAACAAACTCAACATCAGCACCTACTCCATCATGACCTTATGTACACTCGGTGATAGGAGGATCATCGGCCTCATCATCGTCTTCGATCACACAGATGTGTTTGTTATATTGTTTTGGTGGAGTAACCAGCACAACATCAACACTTTCGCCGGTGTCACCGCTGCGAACACTTTCAACAAAATCATCATCATCTTCAATCACACGATTGTGTTGGTTGTTAGGTTTTGGTGGAGTTAAAAGAACAACATCAACGCCTTCTTCGGTATTTTTTTCTTCGCTGTACGCAAAGCCAACTATTCTTGAAGTGCATATATAATCTCTTACTTCATCTGTGTTCACCTCTGAATGTCTCCGGATGCAAGCCTTTTTCGTTGATTTAGATACGCCCGTAGCACTTGATCGTTGACCTCTACAAGACACCGGTTTTCCAGATCCTTGGCCTCTACCACTCATCGGCCCAGATCGCCAATTACGGTTACTTCTAGACTGTCCACCACCCCCTTCTTTTTGGTGGACTTCCTTCGAAATCGTCATCTTCATCTGTCACGCAATCATTTCTACAATACTCATGCCAGTAATTATAGTCATAGTCGCCATCGTCGTCTTCATCTTCTCCCATATCATCTCCCTTGTTTTCTCCACTGTCAACTGCCATATTTGCTCCACGCAAACCAAACTGTTCATTGTCCACTGCCATATCTGCTCCACGACTCTTTTCCTTATCTTGTACACTACAGTTTTGTTGAGGAAGATCATTTGAACCCAGATTAACTCCACATCCTCCTTCAACATTAGCTTCCTTACTTTTTCCATTATCCACCCCCAAATTTTCTCCACAAATATTTTCCTTCTCTAGTTCGGTAACGCGGAAACACTGAAGCATGATTAACCCTACATCCTGCATCAAAAGGTTCTCCGAATTTATCTTGATCCTTCGAATTTTCCCCCATCCTACCGGTCTTTGTGTTAACTCCAAAAGATGCTTCAATTGCTTCAACGTGCTGTAGTAGAGCTTCATCATTGTCAGGAGCGCCGTCAGCTCCATTAATTTGCGACATAATTACTCGTTCTGACCTTAGAAATATCATTTCACCCCCAACAAACTCTCTAAATGTGACGAAGACATTAACTGATTTCTCTGCTCGGTGAAGAGCCTTGAAAATTTTGTAATCAGTGTCGGTTGTTATCTGAACTGGTGCAGCTCATACACCAACCATATCACTCTCTCCATCATTAATCCAATAGGACATTTCAGCCGAAATTTCCCTTCCCAACAAACAATACTCCGCAAAAATACTTACTTTTAACCCGTCAACGCCTTTGATTTTCGAGCAATCAACTGTTCTACCCATTCTATCATTATCTATCTTGAAATCCCAAGCTCCATTCTCATACATTATCCACCTTCCCGCCATTATTACGACAATGTACGACTCGGCAAAGTTCCCGTTAAATTTTATTTGACAATAACACACACATTCCAACTCAATTTCGTGTAGAATCAGGATAAAACACAGTACCTTCGCTGATGTTGTTACTGATTTCCTTCCCTTAACCAAAAGAACTTTCACCGCAGCTCCGAACTCCGTTAGTAGTGTCCATCAATTTAAGATTTGGTGGATGCATCTCGGTGGAATCAGGGGCACAAAAACTCTTCTGCTATTAGAGTTCCTCCTTATCATCCACATGTCTTTATTATCTCACCATTAACGATTAAGCAGACCCAAATCTTTATTTTTATTATAATAACCCAAAAAATCAACACAATTCTGGCGGGAAAAGGCAAGAAAAGGTCCCACATTTAACCAGGTAAAACCGGTTACCAGTCATATAGAGTAACTCCGACGGGTTGAGAAAAACAAATTTTCCTCTGGCTGAAGGTGGGGTCGGACTCGCACGTGTGTGGAGCTGCTTTTCGTTGGGTCCGAAAGCGTTTGGGTCATTTTTTAATTGTTAAAAAATTAAGTTATGTGGGTCGGAAGTTGAAAGTTATTGGGTCAAAAGGCCAAAACTTGAATCGATTATTTCTCTCTCTCTTAGGTATGCAAAACTCAAATAAAAACTTGGGCCGACCCAAAGTCACAATTAAAACTTTTGTGCGACCCACTTTGATAACGGACTCGTGAACAGTGTCTCGATGAACAGTATTTTTTAGAACTGTAGTAAAACCTAGACTAAATCTAACTAGACAAAATCTAATGGCGATCAAAGCTCCCCGGCAATAGCGCCAAATTTGATATCACTCAAATTAACCTAAGGAGTGATTTTACTCTCTCAAATAAGAGGTTTAGTTGTAGTACTTAGGGACCGTATCCACAGAGAGCTAGGGCACACAAAAGATCTAATAGTTATATGATTAAGCTAGGCTAATAGGTATTAAAGCAGTAAATTTAGTAATTTGCAGGGCGAACAAGGTAGTTGTTCTTATGCGACTGAGAGTTGTTTAATGGAAGGATGGTTACTAGACTTAGGGTTTCATTCAGGTTATTAGAACTCTAATCTATAGATGCTAAGGATTGATTCTAGAACTCGATATCTAATGCAAAAGACAACCAGCTCTCATTGTGAGTTTAATGTATTGACTAAGTTCAGTGTTTCAGCACTCGCATGCCAACACGGATCGAGCGTCGATCGATGCTATGGTATGAGCGTTGATCGATGCTACGTTATGAGCGTCGACCAATGCTAAGGTATGAGCATCGGTCGACGCTGCCTTAGGAAAGCGTTATCGATCTGATCGATTATGTTCAACTAGATTCCTAGACCAACGCTAGTATGCGCCTAGGTATCTAATCCAGCAGGATTCAGGTTCCGTTAATTGATTGCACTCTTGTGCCTCTCAATTGTCCTATGATTCTAGGTTCAAGCAATTAGTCACACTCTCGAGATTTTCAACCTACTCTAGATCCAAGTATTACAAGCTACCCTGGTGTAGAGATCTATAGATATCCTATCAGTCATATAATTCAGAAGTTCATTCAAAACCCTAGAAAACTTAGATCTAACAGGTGGATCTACTCATGCATGATAGTTGTCACAGAAATCATAGATGAATAGAAGAAATTGCAATAGATATTAAAACCAAAACCAAAGGAGTTCCAAGAGGACTCTTAAGGAGTTCCTCTCTTCTCTCCTAACTAAGAACAATGAATAAAAGAAAGCTTAGCCGTCAACAATGGCTTAGAAAACACATAAATAGGGTTTTAGGTCGTCCAAAGGTATTCGGGTAATTTGTGGTTGCTTCTGGGCTTCACTCGGTCATAATATATGCTCGGCCCGTATTGTGGAATCACCGTCGATCGACACCAAGGCTGTGTCATCTATCAACGGTCCTTCATCTCCTCGACAACTTTCTCTCGCGAGGCAGACTGGCCACTCTTCAGTAAAACGGACATAACTTCTGCTACAGGATGCTGATTGACCTCAAACCGGTGGCCTTGGAAACCTAACTCAAAGCTCTATCGTATTTGAAAAGATGGGATCAATCTAACAGTGGGAAGGTCTCCATCCATAGCTAAATATCTGATGCATCTGTGCAGCTCTGCACTCAAAAGGCTCCAAAAGATACTAAAATCACCATTTTCCTCCAAATCGTCCATGAACCTGTAAACACTCTAAATAGAATCTATATTGTAGTAATTATTTATTAAAACACTTATACACCATGGCTAAAATTGGGTAAAATTCATGGCCTATCACACGACACCACCACTGGAGTGTCGATCGACACTCCTCCAAATCAGGCCCGACAAGTTTAATGAAGATCCAAGAACTGCAGTTTTGGCCCAGAAGTTTTTCTTATTTACAAAAGACCCCATAACGTGTTTTAAACTCTATATTGTGTTTTTAAGCCACTGTTGACGGATATGCTTGATATGATTCTACAGGAAAGAGCTTAGGATTGGAGAGAGAGAGATTTGAACACATTCAGAGAAGATCTTGAAATCCCTTTATTTCTTACTCTATTTTATCTATGTAGTTTATTCATATTTCAATTATGTTCTTCGTGATTATGTCTGACTAATTCTATTGTTAGAGTTAGGGTTTATCAAGGATTTCTTTATGAATTGTTAAATTGTAATACTGTTAGGGAAATCCATAAGTTCGTTATCTAAGTTAATCTTAAAGCTATCTTTAAGATTGATCACCCTAATCTTAAATCCTAGGATAACTAACACAAGCGAAAGCCTGGTCTATTACCTGAATTGAGACTTAGATAAACTAAACAACTAGGTATATGAGAGTTGACCTAGGTGGTAGAGAACACATCAAATCCGCGCCTAAGGTGGCAATCAACACCCTCCTCGGATTAAGTTACAACAGTAGAGGTCCTTGGTTTAAACATTAGATGATCTTGCAGTGAAATTTGATTGATTATAACTTGATTTTGAGTCGAGATGTCTTTATTAATTCCATGATAGTCGAAATAGTTTGCATTCCTAAAGAATCTAAGAGTTCCCAAAAGTCTAGCTTTTTACCATCTTGATAACTTACAAAACAATTGCATTTTTTTTTTTTGTCAAAACAAAACAATTGCTATTTCTTGCATTTTATTATTATCATCTAGCTTTAATTCGAAAACTAATAAATATATTGAGTAATAATAGAGTCTATGTGGATTCGATCCTTAAATACTACATTTGAACCTCTTATTTGAGAGAATAGCTTAAGGTTGATTTGAGCATATCAGTTTCCTTCCGCATCACGAATCAGAACAATCGGGGGAAACGATCTCTGTCCCGGTGTGAATGGTGTCGTTCGACACTAGTAGGGTGTCCCTCTATGCTTGTTGGGAAGTGGTGTCGCTCGACAATGCAAGAGTGTCAATCAACACTGTTTGTTTCTGGCGACGGATCTCGTGTTCCAACTTAGCTAACTCTTTGTTGGAGAGGTCCAATAGCTCTTTCTGTTTGTTGTTTCAAGTACTGCAGGGCATGCACCTGAAAAAAAAATAATAACGCCAATTTTAATGATGCTAACGTCACTAACTAAACCCTAAACTTTAAATCTAAACCTAAACCCTAAACTCTAAACTCAAACTCTAAACCCTAAACTCAAATCCTAAACCCTAAACCCAAATCCTGAACCTTAAACCCAAGCCCTATATCCTAAACCCAAATCCTAAACCCTAAATCCAAACCTTAAACCCTAAACCCAAACCTTATATCCGAAACCCAAAACCTAGACTCTGAACTCAAACCATATATCCAAACCTAATCCCTAGACCTTAAACTCAAATCGTAAACTCTGAACCCAAATCTTATATCCTAAAGGTTTGGGTTAATGTTGATGTTGTTTCTTTATGGTTTAAGGTTTGGGTTAAGAGTCTAGGTTTAGGTTTAGGATCTAGGGTTTGAGTTTAAGGTCTAGGGTTTGGGTTTAGAGTTTACGGTTTGGGTTTAGGGTTAGGATTTGGGTTTAAGATATAGGGTTTGAGTTTAGGGTTTAGAGTTTAGGTTTAGAATTTAGGATTTAGGGTTTATAATTTAAGATTTAGGGTTTAGTTAGCAGCATTAGCGTCATTAAAATGAGCGTCATTACCAATCAAAAAAAAAGAAAGTGAATTTAAAGGTTCACCTTAGGGGTGAACCTAAGTTTTGTTCATAATTTTACCTTCGTGCCCAAGTGTATATGACTGCAATGATATTTCATCGTAACTTCATCCTAACATTTAGTAGGGGTTATTGGTTGTTGTATTTTAATGGATTTGGAAATCCGAATTAAATCTAGTGTTATTGGTTCTATGATTTTAAAATATGTATTAAAATCATGTGTTATTGGTTTAATGATTCATAAATTTTATATCAAATCAAATGTTATTCAATCGTATGGATTTACTAATAAATTTGATTTTATAATGGATTTGAATGGATTTGTTTGGATTTTTTTGTTAAAAATACAAATATTTACTTAGATTTATAAATACTACATTGATTTCTAAATCAATCAAAATATATAAACCAATAACACCTCCTCAGAGGATGTCGATTTAGAATATTTATAAAATATATATATTACCAAATATGAAAATTTATATGTATGTGAATATTGTTGTTTATAGAAACTCCATTATTACTTATTAGGTATATTCTTTGGTATTTAATGTGGCATGTTATTCTCCTATGACTTATTCTTGGGTTCAACCTCTAGGGTAAACTTCTAGGTTCACCAACCAATAGGATTGTGTTATTTCATATTTGATATCTTTTAAAAAAAGAAACAAAATATTGTCAAATTATATTTTCTTTTTAAAACTAATAGGTAAAAAGAAATAAATAAAAAATAGTAGTAATTACAAAAAAAAAATTTTAACGTCGTCAGCAAAACATTAAACCTTAAACCCTTGGGTAAACCCTAAACCCTAAATCCTAAACCCTAAACCCTTAGGTAAACCCGAAACTCTAGGATAAATCTTAAACTCTAAATCAAAATCACTAAACACTAAAATATTCAAGGGTTTACGGTTTAGAGTTTTAGGGTTTACCCAAAGGTTTAAAGTTTACCCAAGGGTTTAGGGTTTACCCAAGGGTTTAGGGTTTAGTGTTTTGCTGACGACGTTAAAAAGATTTTTTTTAATTCTTTTTTCTGTAACTAGTTTTTTTTTTTTACTTTATATTTTACAAGTATAATATAACTTGACAATATTTTGTTTCTTTTTTTAAAACATATTGAATTTGAAATAATGAAATCCTATTGGTTGGTGAACGTGGAATATCTCTTCTCCTATATATTATTTGAGGACTTATTCTTGGGTTCACCAACCAATAGGATTGTGTTATTTCATATTCGATATCTTTTAAAAAATGAAACAAAATATTGTCAAATTATATTATCTTTTTAAAATTAAAAGGTAAAAAGAAATAAATAAAAAATAGTAATAACTACAAAAAAAAATATTTTTAACGTCGTCAGCAAAAGATTAAACCCTAAATCCTAATCCCTAAACCCTAAATCCTAAACCCTAAACCCTTGGGTAAACCCTAAACTCTAGGATAAATCTTAAACTCTAAGATAAATCTTAAACTCTAAATCAAAATCACTAAACACTAAAACACTCAAGGGTTTAGGGTTTAGGATTTAGGGTTTAGAGTTTTAGGGTTTAGTGTTTTTATTTAGAGTTTAGGATTTATCCAAGGGTTTAGGGTTTATCCAAGGGTTTAGGGTTTACCCATGGGTTTAGGTTTACCCAAGGGTTTATGGTTTAGGATTTAGGTTTTAGGGATTAGAATTTAGGGTTTAGGGATTAGAATTTAGGGTTTAGTGTTTTGCTGACGACGTTAAAAATATTTTTTTAATTCTTTTTTCTGTAGCTGCTATTTTTTTTTTACTTTTTTATTTTAAAAACATTATATAACTTGATAATATTTTGTTTCCTTTTTTAAAAGATATCGAATTTGAAAGAATGAAATCCTATTGGCTGGTGAATCTAGAGGTTCACCCTAGGGGGTGAACCCAAGAATAACTCTTATTTGAGGACTTATCCTTGGATTCACCTCCTAGGGTGAACCTCTAGGTTCAACAACCAATAGTATTGTCTTATTTCATATTCGATATCTTTTAAAAAAGGAAACAAAATATTATCAAATTATATTATGTTTTTAAAATTAAAAAGTAAAAAAAATAAATAAAAAATAATAGTAATTACAAAAAATATATTTTTAACGTCGTCAGCAAAACATTAAACCCTAAATCCTAATTCGTAAACCCTAAACCCTAAATCATAAACCCTAAACCATTGGGTAAACTCTGAACTCTATGATAAATCCTAAACTCTAAATCAAAATCAATAAACACTAAAACACTCAAGGGTTTTGGGTTTAGGGTTTAGGATTTAGGGTTTAGGGTTTTAGGGTTTAGTGTTTTTTATTTAAAGTTTATGATTTATCCAAGGGTTTAGTGTTTACCCAAGGGTTTAGGGTTTACCCAAGGGTTTAGGGTTTACCCAAGGGTTTAGGGTTTATCCAAGGGTTTAGGGTTTAGGATTTAGGGTTTAGGGATTAGTATTTAGGGTCTGGTGTTTTGATGACGACGTTAAAAATATATTTTTTTTAATTCTTTTTTCTGTAACTACTTTTTTTTTATTATTATATTTTATTTTAAAAACATAATATAAATTGATAATATCTTGTTTCCATTTTTAAAAGATATCGAATTTCAAATAATGAAATCCTATTGGTTGGTGAACCTAGAGGTTCACCTTAGGGGGTGAAAACAAAAATAACTCTTATTTGAAGATCATTTAAAAAGGGGAAATTCTTGGGTTCACTCCCTAGGGTGAACCTCTAGGTTCACCATCCAATAGTGTTTGAGTATTTGATATTTGATATCTTTTAAAAAAGGAAATAGAATTAAATATCCAAATTAGATTATATTTTTAAAATAAAATAATAAAAATATATAAAAATAGTTACAAAAAATAAATTAATTAATATTGTAAAGTCTTCAGCAAAATACTAAACCCTATACCGTAAATACTAAACCCTAAACCCTAAACGTTAAACCTTAAACTTTGGATAAACTCTAAACCGTTGGAAAATCTTAAACCCTAAATCATACATTAAAAACTAAATTTTAATAACACTAAACCCTAAACCATCACTAAACCCTAAACTCATGGATAAACCTTGAACCCTTGGATAAATCATAAATTTCAAATAAAAAATATTTAAAATTAAACCCTAGAGTTTATGATTTATCCAAGGGTTCAGAGTTTACCCAATGGTTTAGGATTTAGGGATTAGGATTTAGGGATTAGGATTTAGGGTTTAGTGTTATTAAAATTTAGTTTTTAATGTATGATTTAGTGTTTAAAATTTGCCAATGGTTTACGGTTTATCCAAGATTTAAGGTTTATAATTTAGGGTTTGGAGTTTAGGATTTAGGGTATAGGTTTTAGTATTTTGCTAACGGTTTAACAATATTTATTTATTTTTTTTTTTGTAACTATTTTTATTGTTTTATTTTAATAATATAATCTCATTTGGAAATTCAATTTTATTTTCTTTTTAAAAGATATCAAATATCAAATACTCAAATACTATTTATTGGTGAATCTAGAGGTTCACCCATCAATTTCTCTTTAAAAAGTTATAACCTCAATTTTTATTAATTACAAATTGAACTTGCTTTAGGTGTCATCCTCGTATTTCTTCTAACTGTTGATGTAGCATCATTAGAAAGCATTTAGACAAACCTTAATCTATTTTTTTTGCTCTAGCGCAGCAACTATTACGTACCTACCGACCAATATTTAGAATGCGAACGTTTATGTACATCCCCTATTACAAAGACGATTTGCACTTTTGTAATTATGTGATATATACAGTCTTCAGTTCTCAATGTTTCTTTATTCCAAATGTTCACCTCAAGGAATAAACAAAGTATAACCGAGAGCTATTGGTCTAATGGTAATGGAACTCCAGCTGAAGTGTCTGTCCTGGGTTTGAATTGCCTTGGCCACTTTCCCATCTATAACCGTGCGTGCCCGGATGGAAGGTTTCGTAGAGATTAGTCTGGATTTACCGCATGAGATCATCCACGGATATCAAAAAAAAAAAAAAAAAAACAAATACCTTTTAGTTTCGTAATAGAACTAAACATTGTCTGAAACATTTCACACCAGTAGAGTAAACAAAATTCATTTTTCATACCAACCATAGAAATATTTCAGTGATCGAGCAGCAAGAAAAAATAGATTTCAAATTTTTATGATTAGTTAGTCCATACGATTTTGTTGATCTCGGAATCTCTATATCATTCCTATTATTTTTATTGTGTAAAATACAACTATGTGACTGATTGAGATATAGTCTATACTTGAATAGACAAAGTATAATATACTATCAAGTATGTATTATACAAATACAATAATCCTTTTATATTTTATATTCGCTATATTGTATACTCTATATTTGAAAAATATATCGAATAGAATACCACTATTTATTTCGGTTTTGAAATGTGATGTTGGTTCAATGACTTTATAATTGCAATTGAACCGAAGCGATTCTATGATGGTTAGAAAGGAATAAAAATCCCAATTAGCGTGTTAAACAATTTTTGAATCAGGCGAATTTAATAATTTTAATTTAATTGTTTCATTACTAGCAGAAATATTTTTTTTTTAAAAACATGGAAGTTCTCCAAACGTTGATACACAATTTATTTATAGGTTCTACATGGTAAGGATAATTGAAGACTAAAAATTAGTTTGTCACCAAGAAAAAACTTACCTAATGTTTTGGTGATTGTTAAGGAAAATTTACATTACTTTGTATATTTTTTCACGCTAAAAATTAGATTCCTAGGTAGTTAATGCTAATTACTTTTGCTTCGTAAACAATCCATTAACCTACCTACCTATCATACATATATACACTATCGACTGCTCCATATGAATACCATAAAATTTCAAAGCATCGTTTAAGCATACGACTAAGAGATTAAAATGACACTAGATTAAGATCTGTACCTTGCGCGGAATAAAAATTATATATATAAATTATTTTATGTATTATATGTTCTTACATATTATGAAATAATAAATATATATTGAATAATTAAAAGTCAGTAACTATTACATATATAATTAAATTGGTGCGAACGTATAAATTAATTTTACTAATCCAAACAATTTTTTTAAAAAATTTGATAGGATATGTAATTAAATTTAAATGATATTAACATACATAGTATATTTTTAATATTAATGTCTATTTTTTTTAAAATGATACTTTCTACTCATATGTTTTTTGATCATGTGTATCTTTAATAGCAAAAACTTTAAATTACTGATAACAAAATTTTTATTGTGGGATTAATAATTTTAGTAATTGATAATTTAAAAAAAATTATCAATGTTAGTTCAAAACTTTTATCAAAAAAAATTATTCAAAGTAAATTTTGAAACTAAAATATTTATTTATTCAATATGGTTTATAGTTTAATTTAGAATGATATATATATACATATATATTTTAAATCTTAATGATTAATTAAATTAAACTTTTACTTATATGATTTTGTAATCATTTGTATTTTGTCATAACAAAAATTTTAAACCATGGATCGCAAAATTTGAATGTGAGACTTTTAACAATTTTAGTAATTTATAGTCATTTTTTAAAATTCAAAATATAAAATATACAGAAAAATCTAAATTTTTATAATATAGTTATTTTGTTTTTTTAAAAGTTTTTTTAATAGTTTTAAATTAAACAAATTTGATAGAAGATATATTTTTCTTTATCAGATCTTTATTATTCAAAATCATGTCATATATACTTTACCCACATTAGGCAATTCCGTAATCTTTATTTAAGAAAATAATAAATGACACTAATAATGAATTTATGGTTAGTTTAATAAACAGTTTATTATATAATTACGTGGACCAACCTATTTCTCTAGTAATTCTAAGAATCATCATAGTGATGACATGTGAGTACAAAAAGAAGTTGTAATGTTTCACAAATAATATATAGGGGATGTATCAGTTTGATGGTTGATCTGAAACCTTTCAAACCTATATGGAAGATAAATTTTAAAATAATTCGACTGTGGAAACAGTATTGTTCACTTTTTTCAAAAATGTGTTCGATGAAAAAAATAAGGTTTTTGTGTCATAATTTGTTTAATGTCCAATCCGATCAATTCATGATAAATTAATTATAGTTTAGGTCCACAAATTTTATTAAAAATTGATCCGGTCCATCAAACAGAAATTATATAATAACAACAAAAAACATTGTATATGTATAAATAAAATAATAAAATATATAAAAATATTGTCGATAATTTATTGGTAATATTTACAAATAAACTCTCCTAGTTTGATATTAAAATCAATCAAACCCCAAATAATCTTTCAAACTATACTAAACCACCCTTGTTTAAAGTTAATCCTTGTTTTGTCTTTTGAAACTGTCCGACATGTTGAATCAGAATGCCATGCTTGGTTCGAAGCAAACATGAAACAAGAAGAACATACAGTTACAACAATCTTTGACCAGATAGCAAGTTCTGAGAGATACCTAATAGATGGCTCATGAACACATGACGTATTCTTCAGTGGTTATGGATGGACATGGAAAACCTCAGGAGGAACTACTCAGCTATTGGGAGGAAGAAACCAGCGGCGAAGAATCTCACCACTTCATTCGGAACTTGATGCCCTTCTATTGGCGATGGAATGCATGCTTCAACTATCGACATGTCAGGCTTTTGGCACTAATTGTAAGGATTTAATCTCAATTATTCAAGACCCAGGAGCATAGCCCAACTTCTCCACCGAATTAGATGAGCTGCAGAAGCTGAAGAGCAGATTCTCAGACTTCTCGATTGTTTTTATTCCTCGTTCTGAAAATGTATCGTCCGATTCTTTAGCTTAAATAGCAAAATCCTTTCACAGGGACATGTATTACATTGGTTGTTTTATTCCTGTCTTGTTATCTAGACCACTTTAAGCTATAATAATAGATCAGCCCTTTGAAGTCAAAAAAAAAAAAATTCCTTGTTTGTGTCTTTCTTGCGTGTAGTTTCTCTCTTTTAAGGCCTTTTGTTTTCATTCAATAAGGAGAAGCGCTTCACTAAGGAAAATCGGATCGCGGCTAAATAAATCGCTTCTGTTTGGTACGTTCCCATTCTGATATCCATCCCTTCGGTTCGGTCCTCAATTTTGAAACTCGATTTTCTCTAAACTCTCTTATCAATCCAATTGTTTCATCGAGAGAGCTTTCATACCTCGAATTTTGTTAGTCCCCGATCTGATCCCGGAATGCTCACTCTCTCCATAAATTTGATCTATTTAATCTAGCACAGACCCGAGATCGCACTGAACGCTCTTATCTCTGAACTCTGGCTTATCCATCCTGATCTTTCACAATGGTGGTCTGTAAATGCAGAAAGGTATGACTCATTTGATAATCTTGAGTGTTCGTGATTTCGGATTTCTCAATGTTTTTCATTTTTTTTTTTGTTTTTGTTCAGGCTACGAAGCTGTATTGCTTTGTTCACAAGGTCCCTATTTGTGGGGAATGCATTTGCTTCCCTGAGCATAAAACTTGTGTGGTATGTTTATCAATATCATATGCTTGTTCTCTTGAGTTATTAAGTGTCTTGTTGTTTGGAAGATCTTTCACTGTTGAAAAAATATTTAGTTGATAGACACTGTTCAGGATATTTGTGTCTTGTTTCAATCTGCTTCGTGGTTGACATGGAGGGAAAGTTTTTTTTTTTAATCATGTTGTAATCAATAGGTCCGGACTTATTCAGAATGGGTGATAGATGGAGAGTATGACCAGCCAAAGTGTTGTCAGTGCCAAGCGGCATTTGATGACGGGGCAGGTCTTCAAGTTACTCGGTTGGGCTGCTTGCGTATGTTATCTGACTCTTGCTATTATGGGACTGGATTCTTATTTCTGACTTTTTACAACTAAATAAATGAAACCTTTGTTTTTATCAGATGCTATACATACAAGCTGTTTGGTTTCACTTATCAAGAGCTTTCCTCCCCATACTGCACCTGCTGGTTATGTCTGCCCATCATGTAGCACCCCTGTAAGACCTATTGATTTTTATTAAATAGTTATTTTGTTTTCTTGTTTCTATCGCATGGGAACTCTTGTTTGGTGTCTCATATTGATACATAAGTTTTGATAAATATTTGAGTTGTAGTGATTTTGTGTTTCACTATAACAATCATGAGCACTGAATCACTGTTGTTCTTTATTAATAGGCATAGACATAGTATTTACATGCGGGGGACCCATGTGTGCTTTTTTCAGAGAATCTGGGTGTCTTTTTTTAGGCCTAATGTTATAGGTTGAGTGTTTGTAATGTAGCAGATTAAGGTCAAGCAATCATTTTTATGTCTGCTAGTGTAGATAAATCTTGGAGAAGTAATTAAAATAAGAGTTGTTGATGATACTCTCTCTTGAGTCTTTCTATTAAAATAAGAGTTGTTGATGATAAATCTTGCTAGTATAGCTATCTAGTTTATTTTGCTTCCTTCTTGGAAGAGTGCAATATTATAGCTCTCATATGGTCGTCAAATGCAGATATGGCCTCCCAAAATGGTTAAAGATGCGGGATCTCGGCTTCATGCACAGTTAAGGGAAGTGATTTTGCAGGTCAGTTTTATATTTTAAGCTAAATTTCTGTTGCAGATTATTCAACTTTTTCTTCTTGAAAGAAGTTAAAATCTTTAAAGTACTATTTTGCTCTCACTCAAGACATCTCTACGTGAGAGCCTATAATATTCCCATTAATGCGTCAGCTTAATTTTATGTTTCTCTGTATGGCAGACTGGTCTTGAGAAGAATCTTTTTGGGAACCATCCAGTTTCTCGATCCACAGAGTCTCGTAACCCACCCCCTGCATTTGCTTCAGATGCATTGGTTAATGTATTATCATCTTCTCATACACAAGAAGGGAAAAATCTTCTTGATGGAGAATATTCCAAACCTGTGGTTTCAGAGATAGTTGAGATAGATGTTCCTGCTTCTTCTGGGAATTACATGAAAACCTCTAGCCCTGGAGTAAGGCATTCTTTTAAAAACATTAATTCTTCTTCAACAAAAACTAGTTGTGGTTTTTCAATATTTGCCTCTTAATGGTTTGCCACTAACTATCAATTGATGTTGTGTATAGTTTGCTACTGCTGCACGGAAAGGTGTACCCGCTGTAGACAGACAGAACTCCGAGATTCTATATTACGCAGACGACGAAGACGGGAATAAAAAAAAGTACTCAAGAAGAGGTGAGAGTATGAACTTTATCTTTCTTACCTCTCTTGTCTGAAATAATATATATGTTATTGATTTTACTGACTGAGACTGGTTGTTTTTTTTTTCATGTTAGGTCCACTCCGTCACAAGTTTCTGCGTGCATTACTGCCATTCTGGTCAAGTGCATTACCAACTCTACCCGTGACTGCACCACCTCGTAAAGATCCAACACAGGCAGACGATGGTTCAGAAGGACGTGTAAGACATCGATCATCAAGGATGGATATAAGGAAAACGCTCCTTTTCATAGCAATCATGTGAGACCTCTGCTTATTGTTTTTTTAAACTGTTTTTCATATCATCAACTGTAGGCTAATTGTTAACTCTGTGTAACTGATGTTCAGAGCGTGTATGGCAACAATGGGAATTTTATACTACAGACTCGCACAACGAGTAATTGGTCAAGAAATACCCGATGAGGAGCAGCAATGAAAGTAATATTGTATCGGACAGGGTGATAAGACTGGCTCCACATATATTTCTGCTTTGGGTCCTTTTGGACGATTAGAAACTGTTAATTTTGAGAATTGTGGGAAATGGTTCTTTGTGACGGTGTTGTCCAATTTTTTGTCGCGGGTCAAAGCTTATTGATTGATCTGGTTCTGTTTCGTTTGGCATGTTTTAGTGGTATAGGCGAAAATGCATTTTCTGTGCTTAACTTTTTGTGGGCTCTCTAGGTAGTCTCTCTCTACGAGAATCGCCATCATTGTGGTCTCTAAATCTGAGTTAGAATCTGTTAAGGCTTCGTTAAGGGGATTGCATACACGCAAGAAGCAGTTTATTGGTTTAAGCTAGTAAACATCAGTGATTACAGAGTCTGGAGATGAGCACAAAGCAGAAGATTTGGGCTTATCAAATTAAAACGAAGATTTGTTTTAGGAGGTATCGAGGCTGAGACCTTTTGCTTTATACGTTTTTGAGAGTTCAGCAAGTTGAGAAACTTGGTGAGTGAACAAACAAAAGTTGTGCACATGTTGTTATGTGGTAAGATTTGGTAGAGTAGAATTGGTCACGGGCGATTCTCGACTTGTGAGATCGTGTTATTCTGATTAAACAGATACAGTTGTGTCTAGATTTCTAACAAAAAATTATGAATTTTGAGTTTAAGTGTGTTCTTAATTTATAAGGAAATAAGAGCACGTATACATAACAAACACATAAATTAAGTTTGTAGGCATAACAAATATTTTGTGTATTTTGTATAATATTTCATTAACTACTCTTCATCAACCACAACCGTTTATACATTGTTATAAATCATATTGTGGATGTCCATAACCGGCCCATACTTAGAGAGAGAGAGGCGGCCGCGGCTCCAAGAGAGAGAGAGCGAGAGAGGCGGCTAGAGAGAGAGACAAACCTAGTTTCTTTTTGAGAAAAAGACAAAAATAGCACTAAATCAAGTTTTTGTTCCCAAACTAGCACTCATGGTCAAAAGTCACAAAAATAGCACTTAATGTTTTATCAAAAGTCACAAACTTAGGGGTTAGAGTTAAAGGGTGGGGTTTAGGATTTAGGGTTTAGAGTTTAGAGTTTAGGGTTTAGGGTTTAGGGTTTAGGGTTTAGGGTTTAGAGTTTAGGGTTTAGGGTTTAGGGTTTAGGGTTTAGGATTTAGGGTTTAGAGTTTAGGGTTTAGGGTTTAGTGTTTAGGGTTTAGGGTTTAGGGTTTAGGGTTTAGGGTTTAGAGTTTAGGGTTTAGGGTTTAGGGTTGAGGGTTTAGAGTTTAGGGTTTAGGGTTTAGAGTTGAGAAATGAGGTTATGGGGATTTCAAATTTTGAAAAATAAAAAAATTAAAATTTTCAAAGGGTAAACTTAGAAATGTGCTATTTTGGTCATTTTAGTTTTTGAGTGCTATTTTTGTGATATAAACTTAGAAATGTGCTATTTTGGAGATTTGCCCTTTCTTTTTCCTTATTGATTTATGATTTGTACACTTTCCATATTTGTAGTCTTTCATTTTCTCTCATGTAATTCTCTATATATAAAGGTAACACTTTATGTTTATGATAATAAGAACTTACAGATTCCAAATCCAAATCATGTAATAATAAGTTCACAACACGTTATCAGCACGAAACTCTAAAACCTAAGCTAAAACCAAATCGAAAAACCTAACCCTAGCCGGCGATCCGACGAACCCTAAACCCCGATCGCGTCTCTTGTTCCCGCGCTTGTTCCTGCTCGCATCCCCGTCTCAGCTCAGCCTACAGACGATCTCAGTCCCATCCTAGCTCTGACGAACTCAGCCTCAGCTCGCATCCCGGACAGCTCGCGTTCCCAATAGCAAAGCATACCGTCCGCGACCCGATAGAAGCGACTCGATCCATTCCAGCTCGCGTCCTCGATCAGCTTCAATCCGTTCGTGTTCAGCTCGAGGATAGCTCGCGTCTCGTTCGTGTCCAGCTCGCGGTTACTCTTTGGTGGTCCGTTCAACAACATCTAAGGTTAAAGGTAATTCGAAACCTAAGAACCTATAATCGAATATGGATTCCTTGATAAAGAATGAAACCATAAAACCCTAATCTTTTATGAATCAAAAACCATAGGGTAATAGATCAAAACCCCAATGAGTAAATCGAAGCTCAAAAGTTCGATACCCCAAAACCCTAAATCGAGATTGATCTATTGATCAATTAAAATCAAAATTTTTAATGGTTTTGAATCTCAAATCGAACTCCATTGATCTAAGATCAAATATCGAAACCCTAAAACCCTAAATTAAAATCGTTTTGAGAATTGAATGTTTTGATCGGATGTTTCTTGATTGTTTAATTCAAATCGAAAACCCTAATGTTGAAAATTGAAATCGAATTGATTGTCTTGATCACATAGAACTGTTTCTAAGATTGTTTAAACTCGAATTTGATACTTGAAATTGAATTGATTGAAACCCTAATATTTGTTTGAACCGAAAACAGTGTGTTTGTCGGAATCATACAATGAAGAATTTAAGAAATAGATTTCTTAGATTTTTGAGGCTAAAGAGAAATCAACATAGAAATCAAATGGAAAAAGAACATCAAAAAGAATTTATTGATTAAAGATTATATTACATGTATGATTACAAGTGTAAATAAATCTAAGAATCAATAAGCTCTTTGTATGAAGTGTTTAATATGTCAAATGGGAGAAGAGAGATCCCTTGGTAAAGAGAGTTGTATCTCTTATTTATACAAGGAAGAAGCTAGGGCTTCATAGTAAAATGAGTCTAGTTTATTGTCTAATGGGCCTTGAGGAAGGATGTAAATCCACCCTCAACAGTAAGCCCCCCCAAGTTCGTAGAGAGATGAAGTCGATCTCTATGAATTTTCCGAATGGGGTTTATTAGACAATTAACTAGACACATTCATGCCTACGACGATTTAGGCGAGTTTACTTTAAACTTGTGCCTAGTAAAAGGCGAATTTGCTTTAAACTCGTGCTTAGTGAAAGACGAGTTTACTGAACTCATGCTGAGACAAAGGCGAGTTTACTGAGAACTCGTGCCTTGTAGAAGGAGAGTTTCTGTAAACTCATGCCTAGCCAAAGACGAGTTTTTGTAATCTCGTATCTAACGATAAGCGAGTCGAACGCAAATTTGTGCCTAATAACAAGCAAGTTCAATTTAACCTCGTGCCTAAAATACAAGTTTACCGAACTATTGCCGACCCAAAGTCTCGTGTTGAGATCGTGTGTGCCGAGCAAGTTGTTGGCTTGTATGTTCGTCAGGCTGTGGTGACGAGAAACTTCTGGCTTGTTCCGCTTGTGCCGCTTCTGACAAGCTCGTAGCTGAGCCGTCCTCCGAAGCATGAGGACATGATGGTGGCAGCCGCTTGTCTTTGGCTCAAAGCTGGTTCACAAAAAGCATGATCATGATTAGATCAATATAAACCAAAAGACATAACCAACTTTGGCATAATCAATAAGCAAGCGATCAGACTTGTTTTTACTTAACGCTCACAAATTGCAGTATGGCAGTAGTAATTTGTTAATTACTAAGCAGTGTTGTTCACAGGTTGCAAGTAATAAAGCAATCAACGTTAGTTATCTCATAAAGGTTTCAAAACACTTATCTTAGAGGTGAAGAAGAAACAAGCGTCCGAGGTAGAGATCACGTGACTGCCAAGATCAAGTGATATAAATCCAATGAAGAGGCTAAGACGCGATCTTGACAACGTCAAGCACGGGGATGCGCATTGATGGTGTTGATGATCATGAGCTGAGCTAGTTTGCTCAAGCTCCATACTCTCCGCCGACGAGTTTTTCTCGGATAGAAAGCTTGTGCCGTGCTCTTGTAACGTTCATGAGATGACAAGATGGCGAACTAGGAGCTTGATAAAGGCATGACATCTGTTCGTTATTACGCCGAGATCATTATGACGAGTTGTCTGAACGGAACGTTTAAGCCGCAGTCTTCAATGTGTTTACGGCGAGAAGCTTTTGCTAATTACGGCAAGCATGTCTCGAGATCCTCAGCGAAGAAGCAGGGCCTTGCCACCACTGAGCTCGCCTTGATGTTGAAGCTGTTTCCTTTGTGGAGAAAATGGTGGAGCTAGGGTGCAAGCTTGTCGTCATTGAGAGAGATGCCGAGCTAGTGTGGTTGACGAGATGGAAGTTTCTCTTCTCTCCCCTTTTTTTTTGAAGTAGATGACCATGAGTTGACCGTGAAGAGACACCGCACTGGTCACGTCCTCTGTTTTCTTCTGTTCCTTTTGGAGCTTGAAGCAGTCGACAATGAGGAACCGTCTCGCATACGGAAGGAGAGGCACGTCTGAGCTCTTCTTCCACATCTCTTTGCAGTCCCTTGCCGCCGTTTCACCCGAATGGCTTCGTTTTGACATCTGAGAAGCGAAGCTGAGCTTGATCGGAGAAGCCAAGCTCCGTTGGTAATCTCCTGGCCTTGGATGTTAGTGGGAATTCACTGACTGGGAAGCTGCCGGTTTGGATATTTCAAAATGGTTCTCATGATAACTCGACTGGAGGTATCAAGAAGATCCGAGTGCTGGATTTGTCGAGCAATTCTTTCTCTGAAGCCAATTCGTCGAACAAGACGTGTGCAGATCAGGACATCAACAACTCCCGCGGCGTCTCTCTCTCTGAGACCTCTTGATGAGCACAAGATGGTTGTGGTGAAGAGGAACAAAGCTCGAAATTGGCAGAGAGAAGCAGAGCTGGTTACTTGACGTGTAATGGAACTTGAAGTCGACAGTCATCACGAGATCGCCATTGCCGCCCAAATAAAGTACTGAGCTTCTTTGCAATCTTTCCGAGACTGAAGCATCACGAGACTGAACAAAAAAGCATCACAGGACTGAAGCGTCCGGATAAAGTACTCATCTTTTTTGCAATCTTTCCGAAACTGAAGCATCGCGAGGCTGAAGCATCATGAGATAGCCATGGCCGCCAATATAAAGTTTTGAGCTTTGCTGCAATCTCTACGAGCCAAAGGACGAGACGGCAAGCTGAGAATCTTCGGTTCGTTGGTGACATCAACGGCAAGGTTTCGAATAAAGCTTCGTCCTTTTTCAAGACTCGTGTTTTTCCAGATTTTCTAGCCGTCGAAATCGAAGAAGAAAGAAGTCGGAGTCAAAGAAGAAAGAATCGATTTTGGATTCTTTTTTTTTTTTTTACCCTAGATCTAGGGGTTTTCCAAGTTTGACATGCTACGAAGATTGTTCTCTTTGGCCCCCTCCTTCTAGCGCCAACTGTTTGAACCGAAAACGGTGTGTTTGTCGGAATCATACAATGAAGAATTTAAGAAATAGATTTCTTAGATTCTTGAGGCTAAAGAGAAATCAACATAGAAATCAAATGGAAAAAGAACATCAAAAAGAATTTATTGATTAAAGATTATATTACATGTATGATTACAAGTGTAAATAAATCTAAGAATCAATAAGCTCTTTGTATGAAGTGTTTAATATGTCAAATGGGAGAAGAGAGATCCCTTGGTAAAGAGAGTTGTATCTCTTATTTATACAAGGAAGAAGCTAGGGCTTCATAGTAAAATGAGTCTAGTTTATTGTCTAATGGGCCTTGAGAAAGGATGTAATCCACCCTCAACAATATTGATAGCCTTGATATTTTTAATTAAAATCGCTTGATCAAATCATGTCTTGGCCGTGCGGCTTGTTGCATCATTCATACATAACCTAATTTGATCACATTGATTGATTGCAATTACACTTAGAATCTTATGCTAGGATGGTAATGGATTGATTGCATCAAGTAGCCGTGTGGCTTGATCTTTGACTTGGCCGAGAGGCTTGTTTGAGCATTACCGTATTGATTACATATAGAAACCGCCTATGCTAGGAATGAAATTACACAATGAACTGAATGCATTAAAACAAACTGATTGCATCCAGTAGCCGTGCGGCTTGTTTTTCTTGCTTAGCTGTGAGGCTTGATTTTGGCCGAGAGGTTTGGCCGTAAGGCTTATTATTTGTTTGAACATTAAAATTGCTAAAAGATCTAAATTATATAACCTATGATTTCAGATGTCGAAAATCAACAACTTGAATTTTGCTGCCATAAATCTCTCTGGAGATAATTTACCTTCAATGGGTGCTTCATGCTAAGATCATCCTGAAATCCAAGGGACTCGGTGAATGTATCACCGAGGACAATAATGCCAGTGAGAAAGATCGATACAGAGCCATCTTGATCATTCGCCATCATCTAGATGAGAGTCTCAAAGATCAGTATCTGACCATTGAAAATCCACTAGATCTCTGGACAGAATTGAAATCGAGATATGATCACCAGAGAACGGTGATCTTACCAAAGGCTCGGTTTGATTGGAGGAATCTCAGAATCCAGGACTATAAGTCTGTGGACGAGTATAACTCGGCACTGTTTAAGATTGTTTCTAAATTGAAACTGTGTGGTGAAAGCATTACGGATCAGGATATGCTTGAGAAAACTTTTTCCACTTTCCACACAAGCAATGTGCTGTTACAACAACAGTACCGTGAGAAAGGTTTCACGACTTATGCTGATCTTATTTCTTGTCTCTTGCTCGCTGAGCAGAACAATGGATTATTGACGAGAAACAGTGAAATGAGGCCTCCTGGATCAGCCCCACCACCTGAAGCACACGCCACAGAGGAAAATAAAGAATCCCATCACGTCCAAGGAAACGGCCATCATGGCCGTGGTCGAGGAAAGTGGAACGGATGTGGCTGTGGTCGTAGCTCTTTTGGCCGTGGGCGAGGGAATCAGCATGGTCGAGACCATGGGAGAGACCGTGGCTCATTTGGAAGAGGTCATGGTCGAGGCCGTGGATCTTCATTCAAGCCTCAAAACTCGACCAATTCAACCGAATCAGTGTGCCATAGATGTGGTATGGACAATCATTGGGCTAAAACTTGTAGGACTCCCAAGCATCTAGTTTACCTCTATCAAGAGAGTTTGAAAGGGAAGAATCCTGTAGCCCATATGACTTATCAAGATGGTGAAGATGATTTCAATCATGACAAAGACGATCTTATGGATTATGAAACTTCAGATTGTCTAAAAGACTGAAGAATGATTTCGACATTTGTAATCTAAATTTTGTGTTCTTTGCTTTGGTGTTTTTTCAAATCTATGTTGTCATTTCTTTGAACTTGCTTTAAACTTAATAAATAAATGAATGATTTTATAAATGAAGTCTCTAAGTAACATCCTTTGAATCTTGTTTTTAGAAATGATCGATAACAAGGATGTATTCGTAGTGGACAGTGGGTCGAGCCACACGATCTTAAAAGACAAAAGATACTTCATAAACTTGACACTAAAAAAAACGCCAACATCTCCACTATTGCGGGTATAGCTAGTCTCATAAAGGGTTACGGTCAGGCTAACATCATGTTACCTATGGGTACACATCTTGAGATATCAGATGCCTTGTATTCACCCAACTCTAAGAGAATCCTATTAAGCTTTAAAGACATTCGAATGAATGGATTTCATATTGAAACCAAGGGCGAAGGAAACAAAGAGTTCCTTCAGATCATTGAAATCGTCCAAGGTCATAAGAAAGTTTTAGAATCCATACCCGCACAATCTACTGGTCCTTACCATGCTAAATTCAGTATGATCGAGGCCAATGTCACTTTTAACAAAGAGGCAATCGACAACTTCACTTTATGGCACGACCGGCTTGGCCATCCCGGTTCGACCATGATGCGTAAACTGATCCTGAACACAAACGGTCATACCCTTAAAGAGAAAAGAATTATCCCTAAGCACCTAACGTGTGTTGCTTGTTCCCAAGGGAAACTCATTTCTAGGCCATCACCAGTCAAAGTCACTAAGAAAACGATACTTTCTGGAAAGAATTCAAGGAGACATCTGTGGACCAATACACCCACCTTGTGGGACATTTCGATATTTCATGGTCCTCATTGATGCATCCACTAGATGGTCGCATGTATATCTCCTGTCAACCCGTAACTTGGCATTTTCTAGATTGCTTGCTCAGATAATTCGGTTACGAGCTCATTTTCCAGATTTTCCTTTAAAAACTATACGTCTTGACAATGCTGGTGAGTTCACTTCCCAAGCGTTTAATGATTACTGTATGTCCATGGGGATAACTGTGGAACACTCCGTGGCACATGTACATACATAGAACAGCTTAGCTGAATCATTTATAAAACGCATACAGCTCATTGCTAGACCGCTGCTTATGAAATCAAAGCTGCCGGTTTCTGCCTGGGGACACGCCGTCCTACACGCAGCCGAGCTCATACGCATCAGGCCATCTAGTGAACATAAATATTCCCCATTGCAATTGCTTACGGGTCATGAGCAAGACATTTCCCATCTTAAGACATTCGGCTGTGCCGTTTATGTTCCAATTGCTCCACCATAGAGAACAAAGATGGGACCTCAAAGGAGGATGGGGATATATGTTGGATTTGATTCTCCCATGATTTTAAAGTATCTCGAGCCAACTACGAGTGATTTGTTTAAAGCCAGATACGCGGATTGTCATTTTAATGAATCCGAACATCCAACATTAGGGGGAGATAGCAGTAAAATGGTAAAAGAAATTACTTGGAATCAAACATCCATATCTTGCCAAGATCCTCGAACTCAAGAATGTGATCTAGAAGTTCAAAAGATTATACATTTACAAAAGCTAGCTAATCAATTGCCAGATTCCTTTGCTGACCCGGAAAGAGTGACTAAGTCATATATACCAGCTGCTAATGCACCAATAAGAATTGATGTTCAAGAGGGACACAATCGAGTTGCTACAGAGTCTAGACAAAGTTTGAAACGTGGTAGACCAATAGGTTCCAAAGATAAGAACCCTCGGAAAACAAAGAAAGGTGCTGAAATAGAAACTGAGGGTCATGATATCCGAGACACGGCCGCGGCTGATCCGAAATCCCGAGACACAGCCGTAGTCGATCCTGATGCCCTTGATGTGGCCGGCTCTGATGTACCAAACAATGATTCTTGGGACGCCAAGATTCATGGTACTGAAGTTCCTGATAATAATGAGATCTCAATAAACTATGTCTTGTCTGGGATACAATGGAACAGAAAGAATGTCGACATTGATGATATATTTGCATACAAGGTAGCACTTGAACTTATGGATTTATACGAGGATCAAAAACCCACATCCATTTATGAGTGCACTCAACAATCAGATTGGATCAAATGGAAAGAAGCTATAAACGTGGAGTTAAACTCTTTAAAGAAGAGAGGTGTATTCGGCCCTATAACCCGAACACCATTTGATGTAGTTGGATACAAATGGGTCTTTGTGAGGAAAAGAAATGAACATGGTGAAGTCGTGAGATATAAAGCACGGCTTGTTGCACAAGGATTCTCACAAAGACCAGGAATCGATTATGAGGAAACATATTCCCCTGTGGTGGATGCTACTACTTTTAGATTCCTGATAAGTCTGGCTATAAGAGAAAACTTAGACTTGCGGTTAATGGATGTAGTAACTGCATATTTATATGGTCCACTGGATAATGAAATTTACATGAAAGTCCCAGAGGGTATTGAATTGAAAAACAAAGAGAGTTCTCGAGAACAACATTGTATAAAGTTAAATAAATCTCTTTATGGATTGAAACAATCAGGTCGAATGTGGTACAATAGACTAAGTGAGTACCTAGTGAAAGAGGGCTATGGAAACGACCCGATCAGTCCATGTATTTTCATAAAGAAATTCGAAAATAAAGGATTTGTGATCATAGTAGTATATGTTGATGATCTGAATATCCGAGGAACCTCTGGAGAGATTTTCCAAACAGTTGAATATCTTAAGAAAGAATTCTAAATGAAAGATCTTGGAAAAACGAAATTCTGTTTGGGATTACAGCTTGAGTACATTAATTATGAAATCCTTGTGCATCAAATGACATATACAGAAAAGGTACTCAAGAGATTTAATATGGCCGAGTGTCATCCTCTGTCCAGTCTCATGGTCGTGACGTCCCTCGGCCTGGACACTGATCCATTCTGTCCCAAGATGGACGATGAAGATGTCCTTGGTCCCGAAGTGCCATATCTAAGTGCCATAGGAGCTTTAATGTATTTGGCAAGACACACACGGCCTGATATATGCTTTGCCGTGAACCTACTATCTAGGTTTAGCTCTTGTCCGACCCAAAGGCACTGGAACGGGATTAAACATGTTATCCGTTACCTGCAAGGAACGAAAGACTTGGGTCTATTTTATACTAACCATAACAAAGATGGTTTAGTTGGCTTTGCTGATGCATGCTATTTATCAGATCCTCACAATGCTCGATCACAGACAGTTTATGTCTTTACACATGGAGGTACGGCCATATCATGGCATTTCATGAAACAGACGATCGCGGCTATATCATCCAACCACTCTGATATATTGGCCATACACGAGGCCAGCCGCGAGTGTGTGTGGTTACGGTCCATGACCAACCACATACGAGTTGATTGTGGGATGACCGAGGGCGCAGACGCTCCGACCGTGATGTATGAGGACAATGTTGCGTGCATTGCTCAGCTCAAAGACGGCTACATCAAAGGAGACAGGACGAAGCACATATTGCCCAAGTTCTTCTTCACTCACGAGTTGCAGAAAGCCGGAGAGGTCCAAGTGGTCCAAGTGCGTTCCAGCGACAACTCAGCCGACCTGTTCACCAAATCACTTCCGACTTGCACATTCAGGAAGCTCACACATCAGAATGGGATGGGTATGCTGAAAAATCTTCAGTGATGTTCAGAACAGGGGGAGTAATACGTGTTGTACTCTTTTTCCTTCACCATGGTTTTGTCCCACTGGGATTTCCTGGTAAGGTTTTAATGAGGCAACATCTAAAGCATATTACAATCCATGTATGGTTATGGCATCCAAGGGGGAGTGTTATAAATCATATTGTGGATGTCCATAACCGGCCAGGTCCATAACCGGCCCATACTTAGAGAGAGAGAGAGAGAGGTGGCCGCGGCTCCAAGAGAGAGAGAGAGAGGCGGCTAGAGAGAGACAAACCTAGTTTCCTTTTCCTTATTGGTTTATGATTTGTACACTTTCCATATTTGTAGTCTTTCCTTTTCTCTCATGTAATTCCCTATATATAAAGAAAACATTTTATGTTTATGATAATAAGAACTTACAGATTCCAAATCCTTAAGTTCACAACATACATGCATTTCTCCTCTTTTATTGGGTTTTTTGCAAATATGACTCCAAACTCAAAGTCAAACACAAAACCAACCCATGATTTTTTTGAAACTTTCATTTGTCCTATTCACCCCAAAGTTCGGATTATTTATGAAAATGCCATTATTATTTTTTCGAAAAAAAGTTTTTTACTCTTTCATCATCATGTTTTTCAAGTATTTACATATTGACATTGCCATCAATACACCAACCACCATGAACAACCAATTTAAAGTTTTTAATGCACCTAAAAATCGATTTTGACTCCTTCTATCTCATTTCTTATGAACTAAAAATAACATTTCTTTCACTTTCTCTCTATATTCATCCAAAAATCCCAAGATTTTGATTCTAAATTTTTTAAGGTTCATAGAACCATTCAAGCTTCGTGGTTATAAACAAGTAGGTTGCTTTGGTGGTGAAGTATTGTGTGGTTGGAGAAGCTAAACAAGTTATCTCACTGGTTAAAGCTATGGAATCAATTTTGTTTCCCTGATCTGTCCGTCAGAAGACTTCCGTATAAGTCTTCTCCGACGAGAAGCGGTCAATGCATATGTTAGTTTCGCAATTGACTTTATGTGTATCTTTTAGAGACGACTTCTTTAGAAGTCTTCTGGTTTTCTTTGTTTTAAAAAAAATCAAAGAAAACTTCCCGGTAAGTCGTCTATGATAGATATGTTAGTTTTGCATTTGACCGGATTGTATCAGAAATTTGACTTTTCCTAGACGACTTACACGGAAGTCGTCCAGCAGAAAAATTAAAATTAAATAATTAATTTTTACTAGACGACTTCCAAGTAAGTCGTTTAACGTTACTTTTTTTTTGGTAGGCTGCAAGAGACATGAGTCTCCTACTCTTTCTGGACACCCCATTACGATCCTCCAACAAAACAGAAGAAACATGCTCCGGAGCAGACTCAAAATAATGTAAACCAAACGGTAAAGAAAACGCATAGTTAGCTAATCCATCTTCTAGATAATTAGTCCCTATACACGTGAGAAATTTTGACTAACCAGTCTCTTGAAATGAAGCCATAGCACAAACATACTAGGAAGGACAAGGGATGAGAATCATGAATCCCTGTCTGAAGAAAGCCCACCACACTTTCTGAATCAATTTCCACCTCCAGCCGCCGAATACCACAATCCCATGCTATGCACAGTCCATAGTAAACACCGCACAATTCTGCTAAAGGAGCCGAGCAAATGCCAATGTTAAGCGCAAAGCCCCCTTTCCACATTCTGTACTCATCACGCACAACCCCACCCGTAGTGGCCAGTCTAGGGTTGCCTCTAGCTGCTCCATCAGTGTTTAATTTAAACCAGCCATTCACGGGTCGCTGTCATGCAATTTACTTCTCCACCCGACCCCCGACAAACGAGCGATCTCTCAGATTTTTATTTGCTTTCATCACTTATCGGGCCTTGTCTCTAACAAACTGCACTCTGTCCCGACATTACCCTATTTCACCAAAGACATAACCACATCGCCATTTCCAGCACCACCACGAAGTGAGGGCAAAGAGTGTTGGCCACTGGTCTCCCTTACCTGGCTAGTCCCTCGCGAGGTTCTCGTAAAGCCATTCTAGAAGAGTTAAACTAAAGAAACGCTGTTGTCTACTCGGGATCACAATTTTCGCCCATAATCCCGCAGCTGCCAGACAATCTCGAAGAGCATGGAGAATAGTTTCGTCTCCATTCTTACACAACTGGCACACACCATTGTCACTCAAGTGTCTACGCTTCCGTTCCATGTTCGTCATGATAACCTGATGAGTCACCATCCATAAGAAGACGCGGACTCGTTCTGGGGCAACGAGACGCCACACCCGACTGTACAGAGCTTCCATATTTGGTCTCGGTACTGCATCTCTTGTCAAAGAGGCATACGCAGACTTAACAGAAAACAGTCCCTCTGTACTCTCTCCCCACGACATTCTATCTCGGGCGCCAGTAACATCGTCAATCACTACTGAAGCCAATCTTAACCAATTCTGTATTGACATATACGGCTCGATAGCTTGAAGTAGCCAGCCGGTTCCATTCTGCCATAAATCACGGGCCCTTGCCTCTAAAATCGGCTCCGGGATATGCACCATGCTTAATTCGTGTAGGGGTTCGTTCAACAACCAATTATCTTTCCAAAAACGGACCCGGCGACCATAACCCAGGATCCAACACGTTCCCGGAACAACAACCTCTCGGATCCCCACCACTAAGCTTCTCCAAGTCGGTGACCAAGTCCCCTGGACTATCAACCATGTTGGGTCATATAACTCCCCCTCTCGAAAAATTTTCCGCCAAATCTTGACCCATAAAGCATCATGTGTATTCAGCAATCTCCATTCAAGTTTTGCTAATAAAGCAATATTCATTTCCTTTGCCAACCTTATACCAAGCCCCCCTTCTCTCTTATGTTTGCAAATTTTATCCCAAGACACCAAATGTTGTTTTCTATTTCCTTCACTGCTACCCCAGATAAAGGCCCGAGCAATCTTATCTAGTTGGTCCATAGTTGATGTCGGCAGAGCTATAGTACTTGATACAAGCCTAAGCTATCAAAGGCTAGATCACAAGGCAACAAGAGTTGTCGAGCTTGAATGGATCGATTGTCGCCACAAAGGGTTGCGGAAGTATTCCTTTGATAAGACCAGAAGCCTGCGCCTATGTGAATACACACAAAGACAGAGAGACCTACACTTGTATCCTAGAATGAATCCACAAACTAAAGAGACAAGCAAACGAACAAGAAGTCTAAAGGAATCCACCTAAAGACTAGTTGAACAAAACAAAGACAAACTTTGTAAACTGAATAATACTTTATTGATTTCGTGCAAGGGTGGTTTACAGATGAGGCTTAACTCAGTTTAAATAGAGAAGAAGACAAATGCCAAAAATAATAACTTGGAAAGAAATAATAAGTAAAAAAATTAGCCGTTGGACTTGATTGGTGCAGAATCTATCCAAGTATGGAAGTTGTCTTCTCACCTTGTATCTTGTGAGTTTGAGCAGAAAGAAATGAGTCCTTGGGATCTCATTTGATGTCTGGATAGTGTCTACTTCGTGCCTGAGCAGAAGAGGAAGGAGCCGTTGGTCTTCAATAACTCCAAGTGTGAATGCATCCATGTAAGGTAAGTTGATAAATAAGGGGTTCATCTTGATCCTGTGGCTACTGGTGCATGTAAGGATAATGTTGAACTCTTCTGGACGTTTAGATGAGTCTCCTGGTCGCCAATTTCTTGTTTGTAATTGATTAAACCAGTGAGCTTTCCAATAAGGCAAGTCGAGAACTGGTTTGACCGGTTTTGTGAAATGAATCATAGCTTTAACTTTCCTTGGCCATTTCGTCGGTTCTTGGGCTTGTTGGATTGGTAAAAGATCCATCTTGAACTCCTTGGGTAGACCTGGTGGTGGCTGCTTCATGTTTGGGCTTCATTTTCTTTCATTAAGCTGATACTCGAAATCTGATGGGCTGGAGAACCTCTGGTTTGTAAAATCCATATCTTTTTCTTCCGTGAATATTTTCCAATTATTCAAACTTGAAAAGACTCTGTGGTGAGCTGAGTGTCTAGGAGAATTGGTTTCATGATTAAACTCTTCATGGTTTGAGAAATATGCTCTTTTGAGTACACCTACGTCGCATCTGTCTCCTAGGCAGCTTGAGAGGAGACTTTGATGGAGCTTCAGTTCAGCTAGGGATCTTATGACCACATCAGTACTCATCGTATGAACCGGACTAGATGAGAGAAAAGATTTGGTGAGTGTTATCCTTCCCGCCAAACTCAAGAATCTCTTTTCCATCCAGCAAGTTTTGAGAAAACCTTCTCAATCACTTCCCCAAAAGTCTCCTTATTAATCCTCTTCTGCAAAACTGGAATACCCAGGTACTTTCCCAAATCCTTAGTTCCTTTGATGCCACTCTCATTGCTTATTGAGTTTGCTAGATCCCGATGGACATTCTCAGAGAAGAAAATTACAGATTTCTCCAGATTAACTTTCTGCCCAGAAGCTCCACAAAACCTCTCAAGAACCTTGTGTTTACTCAAATTTGCGATATTGAGGCCTCTGCAAACAAGATCAGATCATCCGCGAAACAAACATGTGATAAAGACGGTCCACCCCTAGATAATCTGATTGGCTTCCACTCCTTGTTAGCCACCGAGAATTTGATTTGATGACACAGTCTCTCCATGCATAGCACAAATAGATACGGGGACAGAGGATCGCCCTGTCAGAGTCCAGGCTGAGGCGTAAACGCTTCTGTTCTTTTTCCATTCCATAATAAACTCATTCCAGGGTTCGTAACACATTCCATAGTCCATTTAATCCAAATATGTGGTAGCTTTGCTGCATAGAGTGTATCTTCTAAGAAATCCCACCTGATTCTATCATAAGTGTTCTCGAGGTCTAATTTAAGAAGCATCCAGCCTGATCGTCCTTTCTTCCTCCTCATTGAGTGAACCGCTTCTTGAACAATGACAATATTGTCAGAACTAAGTCGACCTTCGATAAAGCTGGCTTGCGCTTGGCCTATGATCTTCAACATGAGTTTCTTCAGTCTCAGCACCATCGCCTTTGTTATAATCTTGAAAAGAACATTAAATAAGCTTATAGGCCGGAACAGCATAATTATTTCTGGCTTGAGAACCTTCGGTATAAGGACCAACATTGCATCATTCATACCTTCCGCTAGAACTCCCGATTCAAAGAACTCCAGCCCGAAACGAGTTACTGACTCCCCCACCACATCCCATGAATCTTGATAGAAGACAGGTTGAAAGCCATCCGTCCCTGGGGCCTTGTATTTACCCATAGATCTAACAGAAGTCTCAACATCTACTTCCGAGAACAGTTTATTCAAAATCTCCAGCTCATCTCGTGTAAATTCGGTAAAGCCTTGCGGAGAGAGCTTTTTCGTGTCTAGAGTGAGGTCCTCGGTTGAATACCGTCTTTTATAATAGTTTATTGCTAGCTTCTCCAGCTCTTCCGACTGATCTATTCAACAGCCATCTTCATCTTTCAGCATCTCAATCCTATTCCTCTTCCGCCGTACTATTGTACTCGTGTGGTAGTACTTTGTATTCGTGTCTCCAAGAACTATCCATTTTTCACGCGATTTCTGATACCATAGTACTTCCACTTGTAGACGACTTACACGGAAGTCTTCCAGGATTTTATTCCGAGATTCTGGTCAAACATTGGTTATTACAGAAGACTTTTGTGTAAGTCTTCTGCCGGAAGACTTACATGGAGGTCGTCCGGATAAAATAAAATATTTAAGTTTTATTTTTCAATAGCAAAAGTAACATGAAACGACTTATATGGAAGGCGTCTAGAAAAATACGACTTCCGTGTAAGTCGTCTAGGAAAAAATAAAATTTTGAAACAATCCGGTCAAATGAAACACTAACATGTTTATCCTAGACGACTTTCATGTAAGTCGTCTAGGAAAAGTCAGATTTCTGACACATAAAGTCAATTGCAAAACTAACCTACGCATTGACCAGAAGACTTCCGTGTAAGTATGCCAAACGACTTTCACGAAGTCGTCTACGTCAACATTTAATAAAATTTCATTTTCTCCAAAACTATGAAGACTTTTGAATATTTTCTTGTTAATTCATGTATATTAGTCAATATTGGGGCTCCTGAATGAAATTCATAACTTAATTGGTGATAGTTATGAGGTTAACAACATTCATGCTTATTAATGTTTCTAGCTAATGAGAGAGTTCTCAACTGGTGTAGATGGTGTCGTCACGTGAAGAATGGTCAGCTTTTGCTACACACGTGGAGTTTTGCTGCAGTAAGACTTTTTTCCCTAATTTCAAGATCCGACATATTCCAAGGGCACAAAATACAATAGCGGACAAGCTTGCACGTGGTGCGAGGAGTTCTGCTTCAGCTATGTTATATGTTGATTCCTTACATCCGACATGGCTATCCAACCCGGTGGTTTCTTAGTTAGTAGTTTTTGTTGTAAAAAAAAAGCTAATGAGAGAAGTCTTCTCCGTTAGTTTTTGTAAAACTTGTATTTTCAACTTTAAAAAATATTTTTTTTTTAACGTTCAAAAGTGTTAAGTTACTTCAAGAATATCAAGTCATATGGTTCAATGTGTCTTCTTAGATCATAAGATATACTTTTTTAACTTTCATGAAATTTGAAATTTTAATTTTCACTTAAAATTTGAATTTCCCGATTAAATTTTAATTTCCCGCTTAAATTTCCCCCTTATATTTAAATTTCCCGCTTAAAATTTAAGTCTTCCAAAAAGTCTTCTGAGAAGAAGTCTTCCGGAAGACTTCCCAGAAGACTTCTAATAAAACTGTTATTGGTTTGAACTCATTTAATGTTTGATCTTTTGTGAATTTGACAAAGTTTTCTTGAGAAGTTTTCTCCTTTAGTTGTAGAAAATTTGACTAATTTTTTGTATTATTATGTTTTGCTATTGAAGTTGTATAAATAACTTGAATAATGTCAAGTACTTTTGGCAAGATAATATTATAGACATGAGCATATTTACCTTTTTTTTTTATTAGTATCTTTTCAAATTTACAAAGAATACATAACTAAAAAAGTACACATACAAATTACAAAACAGACCAAAAACAAAACTATTATAGTCCATTCATCCACAAAGAAAAGCTTAGACTCCACTTGACATGGGAAAAGACTTTGTCAGAAGATTTCCATGAAACCGTCTAGTGCATTAAATGTTTGAAGACTTCCGAGAAGACTTCCCTCCAAGTCTGTCTCAGATCTGAAAAACCTACATATCCAAAAGCATTCAAATGACTTCAAAACTTCAAAAAAGAACTATGAGCTTAAAACAACAATTTTTTTTCTCAAAAAGTAAGAGCTTTAAACAACAAGATGTTACCAAATAAGAATATATGATTTATAGATTTACCTTTAAAGGAGAAGAAGATGAGAACTATCTAATGAAAAACCTACAAAACAAGATGCGTTAGTAAGAATGACATGAGGCAAAAAAATGATAAATTGATATAAAGTTTGATGTTTACAAAAAAGGGTTAACGGCTTATTTCCACACCATAACTATCATATAGTAAAAAAATTCACACAAACTTTCATCCTCGTCATAATTAAACATACTATAACTATCTCAACCTATTACCTCCTAATTTGAAAGATCGAAACCCGAATCCACACAGACGAAAATTGAACTTGGTTTTAATGGTTTATAATGCTAACCGATATTAAACCTGTTGCTATCAGTTGATATTGGTACAATCCGACCCAAACAAAGATCCGACCGTAAAACATGTTTTAAAATTCCAAATAGAACATGAGAACCCTAAAATTGAATTTTAAAATTTGATTGTCTAAATATCCATCGATCAAAATTAATGATGTATGGATCGTCAAATACTACAACCAGAGGTTCGAGTGAATCATCTAACCTGCTTTACCGAGTTTTCGTTTGGTCATAATAAATTAATCTAGGGAGTAAAAGGAAAAAAAGCTTTTAAAATCAAAATTACAAGTGCTAAATTGTATTTTTTAATAGGGGTCTGTTATATTTGGATAAAACGCACAAGAATCAGTTAAAAAGCTATAAATGGTGAAAAAGTGAGTGAAAATTCGAATTTTAGGGTCTGCAAATAGCAGAGAAGATTGAAGAAGACAAGGGTAAAATCGTCAATTTATATTCATTTAATTAAAATCATAAAAGATATTAGAATGTGTTACACCTGGTTCGAACTTGTGACCGCATCCCTTGTTATAAGAGGCACCAACCACTATCCTACTAAATCTTCATCGAACGTCAATATATATAGTATTATATAATTACTAGCCTACGTATCTGTTAATAAAACTTCATCTTCTCCGTATCTTCTTTGCAAATATATTTCTTTCATTTTTCGAATGAATATACATTTGTCTCTCTGCGTATAAGTATATTGTATCTACGGTGCCTTTAATCTTTTCTATTTGACTTCAATCTTCTCTCAAACTTCACTTTTATTTTCGATTTTGAAATTGGAACACACAATTTGAGTTAACAAGTTTTTCCGATTTGTATTATTAATTTTAGGGTTAAATATGTCGGATTTTGGGTCAGGTTAAAGGATTTGGTTCTAGATTGGGGTTAATTGGTCCACTTATACCGGTTAAACTGTCTAATCGGGTTGTTTGGGTTAAATTAGGTTAACCACTGGTTAACATTTTAACCAACAGCTAGTTAACCAACAGTAAACCACTTTGTGGTGGTTTTAGATCGGTCATTATAGTTCAGGTGGATTCGGGTTTTGATCTTTCGAATCGGGGTAATAGGTTGAGATAGTTAAGTTATGTTCAATTATGACGAGGATGAAAGTTTGTGTGTATTTGTTACTATATGATAGTTATGGTGTGGAAATAGGTCTTTAACCCTACAAAAAATGATAAAATGTGAAAAGGATAAGAGCTTTAAGCAAACAAAAGTTATCAAATAAAAAAAATCAAACATATAAACTTACCAAAACACTCAGATCTGAAATAAAAGAGCAGACATAGGAGAAGACTCCGCCAGAAGTCTTCCAGAATAAGTCTTCTAGTGCATTAAAAGTTAGAGCATCTCCAACCCCACTCCATAATTTACTGCAAAATAGAGTGGGAAATGGAGTGATGAACAAACAAAAAACCCATTACTCCATTTTTATGGAGTAATGGTTTTTTCTTTGTTCATTACTCCATTTCTCTTAGAAGACTTCCGAAAAGACTTGCATATTCAAAAGCATTCAAATGGATTCAAAACATATAAAAACTTCAAAAATAAGATACGAGCTTAAAACAACCAAAAGAGTTTTCAAAAGATAAGAGCTTTAAGCAACAATAGGTTATCAAATAAGAAAATATTATTTATAGATCTACTTTTAAAGGAGTGGAAGATGAGAACCATGTAATGAAAAACCTGCAAAAACAAAATAAATCAGTGAGAAGACATGAAATTGATATAAAGTTTGGTGTATTTAAGTTCAAAGAGATTAGAGAGGGGTTTGAGAGTTTAAGAATGAGAAACAATACATTTTTGTTGCAGCCTTTTGAGAGAAAAAAAAAAAATAAGTAAATTTTCTTTATAAAGAGAAACAAAAATTCCAATAAGGTTAAATTTTTTCGATTCAGAAGACTTTCAAATAAGTCTTCTAATAGAAGACTTCCTAAAAGACTTACCTGGAAATCTTCTGGAAATTAAAATATTATTAGCGGGAGTTAGAAGACTTTCGGAGAAGTCTAGACCCTAAATATGAATCTTAAACTCAAATAACTAATTGAATAGAAATAAACACTTCATTAAACTTAAAAAGTGTTTAACATACACAAAACTAAACATATATATGTCAAAATTTAAATTTTCAAAAACATGTTAAGCTTCCAAAATCTAACTCTAAGAATACATACAATACTACAACATATGTTGTCAAACCCTAAACCAAAGAATATCATGACTCACTATTTTCATTCATCTATGTTGAAACCAATTCAATTTTATTAATTTTAATTTATATCACTTACAAATGTTTATAATTACATGATTTCAATTTTTTCCTATCAAAATATTTTTTTGCAAAATTTATAAATTACTAGGGGGGTGTCCGCGCTGCGCGCATAATATTGTTTTATTATTGCTAAGAACATGATTTTTTGGATAATGTAATTATGTTGTCGTTTTTATTTTTTAAGAGCATTATTTGGTGTTTTTAATGTGTTATGTAGTAGTAGGTGATAAGTTAATATATTTTATGTTTGTTTTTTTGAATAATGTGTTATTGTGTGTAAAGTACTTGTTAATAGTGAAGTGAACCTTTAACGTAAAAGAATATTGAATTTCAATAACTTTGCATCTACGCATTTGTTGATTAATTCTAAGATTAACGGATTTAACGTCAAAATTGTATTATATTTTTCACATTTTTGAAAATTAAAACTTTTAAGATATTTTTTGTCCTCTTCCCATATTTTGACTTGAGTCGTCACCGTCTATGTAGTTCATTATCTTTCTGGTGTGCGGTGCTTCTCACCATCACCGGAAAAAGACTCACTTCTTTCTCTTGTTTTTCTTTGGATTCTTCACCTGTGAGATTATATGGTATTTGTTGTAGATCAGATTTCTGAGTTTTCAGTTATTCGGTTGATTGTCACGGTATTGTAGGCTGTTCCAGTCAATATTGATTGCTCATCTTTTTCTTTAGATTTCAGCTGATGTTAGGAATTGTATCTCCTTGGTTGGGTCAGAGTTTAGTCGTCTTTGATGTTTTATCTCGTCGTTGGCTTACCGTCAATAGTCTTTGCTCGTCCTGGTTTTCAAGATCTAGTTTTTGGTGTTCTGACTTCTATGCTCTCTTTCATAGCTCGAGGGCGGCTCCATAGTTTGCTGATTTCGTTTCGTCTCTCTTTCCCTCTCTATTCTCGCATCTCTTTGCAGCTTTCATCGCATCTCTGGTGGCTCTCCCTTTCACCATGTTTGCCACTCGAAGTTTAGATAATGTTTTCGTTCGTGTATGCTATGTTGGCTTGGAAGGTAATTTTTGGTGTCAAGTTTAGTTTCTGATTTTTTGGTGGTTGTCTTCCATTCTCCCTTCCTCAAGTTGTTTCTTTTCTTTCCATGTTTCCTTTGGTATAGGTGTGCGGAGTTAGTCTCTTGGAGCTTTGGTCTTTTCTATCCAGAGCTTTGTGTTTTTTCATTTGCATGGTCGTCTTGTATGTTCGTGTTTAGTTTATGAGATGTTTCTTACCTTTTAGCTACTGGTTGTGATTCCGGTGCTTTAAGCATATATCTTCATGCTTCTTGGTGGCTTTGGCCTTTCGATTATTATTCTCCATCTGACTCGTTTTCTTGGTTATTTGTGTTGGTGCTCTAATATCTTATTTAGTTTGATTATCTTATGATATTAATAGTGAAATAAATATATAATTTGTAAATAAAATAAGAAAAATTAGTAAAAAAATAATAAAATGGTGAAAGTTTATGTATTTTTAGTTATTAATAAATTTAAAATTTTAACTATATTTATATTATTTTATTTATTTCGGACCAATAAGTGCGAGAAGGATTAGATAGTACACAATTAGAAATTTATAGAGTAAATTGTAATAATTTAAAAGAAGAAGGATTTAAAATAAAAAAAAAAAAGAAAACATGAAGACACATGAAAGTCATCCGCAGCATCCCTTGTTTCTTACCTCATCCGAACCCATTGACTGTGGTGCTTGTAATGAGATTGCATCACCTGTATTGAACTGCGTTGACTGTGGCTTTTCTTTGGGATATGACTGCGCTACTTTGCCTAACAAGGTCAAGCACAAATGCGACACACATTTTCTCTCTGTCTGCTATGGAGAAGAGACGAGTGGGGAATACTGGTGCGAGGCATGCGAGAGAAAAGTCAACCCGAGTACAAGATTCTACACATGTGAAGATTGCAGCTCCACTCTTCACATCACATGCGTGATTGGGGAATTCACATTCTGGAGACCAGGGAAGATGGCCATATCACGTCACGAAGTCGCAATAATTCCCAATGATTTTGCATCTCGGCCATATTGTTATATGTGCAGGTCCCGTTGCGAAGACACTTCAGGTATTATATATATCTCAGAGAAGCACATATGTTCCTCTAAATGTTTAGAAGTGTATATCAAGTTCGACCTTACATTCTCCAAGTTGGAGACAGTGGAGATGGCGCTTCATAACTTGGAATTATTTCGACTTGACCATACCAGCCATGGCTGGAGCATTCTGTAAAAGATCCTTTTCAATCATTGTATGTTCTTCTGAATGAACTTTTGTTGAAGAAATTAAATATTAATAGATGAAATTGGATAGAAAAAAATTCCCATAGTCCTAACTTTTTTAATCACAAATATAGCAGAATCAAAACAATCCAAATAGGTTTAATCAAAATGGATTTTTAACTTTAAAACATCTTTGCTAAGTTTGTTTTGAGCAAAAAACCTCAAACTAAGTATTTAACGAAAAAAATTCACAAACTAACTTTATTTTTGTGAATTAAATCATAGCAGGTCATAATTATCATTACTACCGGTAAATCTTTAGTTTATGGATTTCTACATTAAGTAAACATAATTGAGTGGTTTTACCATTAAATAAACAGAGTTGAAAATATGATAAAAATTATCTAAAGATTTATTATTACATTTTTATTATTTTTTCTTGTTTTTTACATTTTTAATCTTTTAGTATACATGTAAATCTTTAGATAATTTTTATTATATTTTTTGGGTTTTTATATTTTACAGGGAATTTGCAGCAGATGTCAATGATAACAAATTTTATTAGCTAAACGGACATGGCACTGTGTGTATTTTCATAATACCAACATTACCCCTATTTTGTCTGCAAAATAGCTATACATGACTGACATAGACCTTTATTTTTCCAGTCAAGCACGCGCTTGAATTAATGATGAAATTCTTTGAATCCTCAACTCGTGTTACTTTCTCACTTATGCAAAAACCAAGAGTTCTAAATATCATATCTCTTACATACCAATCGACGAGATAGCCATCAATTTCATTCTCAATACACTTGTAGAAGACAAGATCCATTATCTACGAGGACTTCCTTATATATATTGACGTCACAGTTTACACAAACAGACACACGTCTCTCTCTCTCAAAACTTAAATTCTTCATCCCGAGCTTTGATTCATCGTCTCCATCTGAGGTATTTCTCCAGATCCTTGTAGGGGTATCGTCGTGATTACTGTTTCATTCTTATGTGATTTTTAGAGAGGGCTTTGGTTCGATCTGTTTGTTTCTTCTCCCATTGATCTAATCGTTGAAATCTCATATTGATTGATTGAATAATTGTACTGTTTCTTAGGTATTTTATTCTCCCATAGGCTTCGGTATTCAGGAATAGAACATAACTCATGCTCGGTCTTTTGACCTCCAGATCCTTATACTTTGTTGTTCATACGCTTACTGTTTCAATCTTGTTTTTTTTTTTAATTTTTTTTTGTTTCTTAGACTAATAAGGATATTTTCCGGATTTTCCATAGTATTGCTGGTTATATCCGGTTATATGCCGTCTATACATTAATTTTAATTTTTATCCGGATATTAAAGAAACAATGGTTTGCTTACTATCTCAAGATATAACCGGTTATCACTATTAATATCTGGTTTTGCCCCCACTTTCTTTGTATTGTTTTCGTTGTAACTGGTTTAACTTTTCCCACAGCGTCATCAACGTTGCTAATCTATTCGCCAGCAAAGACACTACTAAAATTGCTGAAACGAACCAACCACTACCCGCCAAGGTTTGCAACAATATACATTGTAAGCCATTGACCAAAGACCTCCTCCCAATTTCGCAAATGTCCCCGTTCTTACTGAAATACTCTGGTCGCATTGAAGCGGTTGATGGAAGAATCAAAGGCGTTGCACATAATGCCAAATTAGTTTATTCTGGTCTTATGGTAGCTCTCCTAATACAAACGCTTGCCATGTTTGGACCGGAGACGTGCACCTGCATCACCCCATTTGGTATACATGAAGAAGCACAAATGGCTGTTGTCATGATGTACGAGTACCACCGAAAACTTTAGAATGTTATCTCACAATTCAATGTTATTTTCTTAAAACCTTTGCTATCTGCTTTTCCATTTTATAGCCAGTTTCAACTTTTCTCTATGAAACTTTGTTGAAACATCATGCAATTCTTCTAGGACTCTTATTTTTTTTACATGGGCTCTCACATCTTCTACCATAATACCTTTCCTCAAAGCTTTATAGCCAGTTATTATATCATATAACCTTGCGGGTTTAACCTTTCATATTTTGTCCTTTTCGGATACTATGCATGAAAACTGGTCAGAACCATTCTCAATGTTTGTATGTGGACCCTAAATTAGACTTAAGTTACATTTCTGTAATTTTTCAGGCATCTAAATCACAACTTCATACATCCTCATGGATGATGATTATTCCCATGATTTTATTTTATCTGATATTAAAACCGGTTATCCACTCCATAGGGTGAACCTTTAAATTCACTTTACCATCTAGGACCAATCAAAATGCCACATAAATATTTAAATAAAATATATTAAATTTTTAAAAAATAGTCGAAAAAGAATAACATCAATTTTAACGACGTTAACGCCGCCAGCTAAATCATAAACCCTAAATCTTAAATCCTAAATCATAGACCCTAAATCCTAAATCCAAACTCTAGAACTTTAACCCAAACCCTATACCCTAAACCCAAATTCTAGTCCCTAAACCCAAACCGTATACCTTAAACCCAAATCATAGGCCATAAACCCAAACTGTATACCCTAAACTCAAATCCTAGTTCCTAAAGCCAAACCGTAAACCCTACACCCAAACTTTAAACCTAGACGCTATAAAGTTTGGGTTTATGGTTTACGGTTTGGGTTTAAGGTCTAAGATTTGGGTTTAGGGTATTGGGTTTGGGTTTAGGGTCTAGAATTTGGGTTTAGGGTATATGTTTCGATTTAGGTTTACGGTTTGGGTTTAGGGTCTAGGATTTGGATTTAGGGTATATGGTTTGGGTTTAGAGTCTACGATTTAGATTTAAGAGGTAGGGTTTAGGGTTTATATTTTAGGTCTAGGATTTAAATTTTAGTTTTTAGGATTTACCTGAGAGTGCTAGCGTCGTTAAAATTGAATTACTTTTTTCTTTTAGCTATTTTTTTCTAATTTAATAGTTTTTATTTAATAATCTACGTGGTAATTTGATTGATCTTTGAATGAGAAGTTAATACTTTTTCTTCATATTAAAAACATACTTTTTCTTCATATTAAAAACGATATCAGGTGACACAAGCTTCCGGTTACATAATAGATAATTTTATAACCACATTCTTGTCGGATATAGAAAAATATCCAGATATTTAACAGACATTCTTGAATACTACAAACTCAAAAATGTACTATATCACATGAATACTACAAACTCAAAAATGTACTATATCACATGAGTACTATAAACTCAGAAATTCAAAAATGCCCACCTAATGTTTACCGTGTCTTATTATATACAGAAAAGCCATAGTTGTGAAGGTCAAGGCAAACCGAGACATATGCAGAAAACATATGATGATTCACCAGCATTCAACAGCTGACTGCCACGTATATCCACTTCATTATTTTCATAACACTATCTGTTCTTGTACACAGATTGAAAGCTTCCCCAGAAGCTAAATATATTTTAGAGAAAATTGCCAAATATGACTCACAACTTGATTTCAAACACAAAGGTTAACTCAAACTTGAATCAAATGCAAAAGTAACCTAAAAGGCTATTGAAATTACAACCAACCTCTTGTGAACAAACAAAAAAACCGAAATTTTTTTACGTTTCTAGCCCCCGTTAGTCGTCTAGTTATTCTTCCTTTGGCCCGCTTTTTTAGTTTATGTGTTGGTTGTCTAGTTTCTTATTCTTAATTTGATTATCTTATGATACTAATATTGAAATAAATATAATTTGTAAATGAAATAATAAAAATTAGTAAAAATAATAAAATGATGAAAAGTCTTGCTATTTTTAGGTGTGAATAAATTAAATATTTAAAATATATTTATATTATTTTATTTATTTCTTGAATTTTAGAGACCAATAAGTGTGAGAAGGATTAGATAATACACAATTAGAAATTGATGGAGAAAATTGCAATAATTTAAAAGAAGAATTTAAATACAAAAAAAAACATGAGGACACATGTCAACAAACCCCCCTTCCACATGTCATAAGAATGGAAAAAGCCAACTTTATATATAAAGATTTTTAAGATCTACTATAAAAGAAGACTTCTTGGAAGTCTTCCAGAAGACTTACAGAACCTCAGAGGACTTACAAAATCTCAGAAGACTTTACGGGGTTATATTCGTAAAAATGAATAATGGGTTTTTGTTTGGTCATAAGGAGCTGGTTGTAATTTCACTTGTCTTTTGGGTTATTTTTGCATTTGATTAAAGTTTGGATAGTTTTCAAGTTAAAATCAAGTTTTGAATCATATTTGGTAAATTTCCCCTTTTTATTTCCTTTGTTTTTTTTCTTCTCCCCCTCCCAATTTTATTTGATATGTATCTTTTGTATCATATATAATTAAACCAAATAATTATGTTGATAAAAACATACGTATTTTTCTACATATGTTATAATTTGAAATTTGTGGGAACCGAAATTCGCACCGTCGATTTCCGTTGAATTAGGAAAGTTAGGAAAACCCTAATTTCCGAGAGGTCCTGGATATATGCTAAACCACACATCAAGCAATCAAGAACACGAAAAGACAGACGGAAAAAATATGAGAATTGAAAAGAGAACGAAATTGGTCTTTATTCTGAATCTGCGTATGAGCGTTTCAACAAGGTAAAGGCATCGGCTGCTAGAGCTGCCAGCAAAAAAAACCCTAGTTCTAGCACCTAAGATTGTAACCCCGACTCCTACGCCGACACTCCCTTCACGGATGAAATCACCTTGATCGAGATGCCCAGGAAGTTCTCCTTCCCCAGCATAAAGGCGTATGATGGCACCACTGATCCGGACGACCACGTCGCCCAATACATACAAAGGATGCTCGTCGTAGCACTCCCAAAGGGGTCGCGCGAAGCTACCATGTGCAAAGGGTTCGGCTCCACCCTGACCGGGCCCGCTCTACAATGGTATATCAACCTACCTTCCAGGTCCATAGCTCCCTTTCACGGTTCTCAGCGACAAATTCATGAGCAATTTGCCAGCAGCAGGGACCTGGAGAAGACCTCCGACAGCTTTTACGAAATCCTCCAGCACCGAGCGGAACCCCTGCGAGGCTACATAGCCCGCTTCAAAAGGTCGCCATCCCCGAATGCAGTATCCCCACTGCTATCTATGCCTTCAAGAGAGGCCTGCTCCCCGACGGGGACCTCTATAAGGAGCTGACCAAATACCAGTGCAAAACCATGGAAGACGTCCTATCTCGAGCCTGGGCACATGTAAAATGGGAGGAAGATGTCGCCAGCCGCGCCAAGGCACAGCAAAATCATGATCCCAAGACGATCAGACCAGACCGAACCGAGCTAGAGGAGAAACCCTCTCAAAGACCAGCCAGGGACTCCGGAAATCGAAACAGGGGCATATACCAGAACCTGCCGATCGAGAAGGCAGAAGGGATGGCAGTGTCCACATAGCCAGACATCTCTCACCTCTCCGTCTCAAGGCCGGAGCTGATCAATGTTCTGAGGCAGATGGGCCAATAGGTCAAGTGGCCTACGAAGATGAAAGCACCCGACTCTTTCCGGAATCCTGGTTTCTGGTGCGACTTTCACCGAGACCACGATCAAAACATGGAGGACTGCGTCGCACTAAAAATCGAGGTCAATGAGCTGCTTAAGAAAAGACACCTCAAGGAGTTCCTTTCCGAGAAGGCCAAGAGCCATCTAACCAAGGAGACAACGGGTAAGCCCACTAAAGCTGCTCCCGTCTCGCCACCGCGACAGGACTGAGTGATCCATGTCATATCGGGCGGTTCGGAAATCAGCGGCATAAGCCAAGCCAAAATGCCTGCTCCTAGGAACAGACTAAATAATCTTCACAGCCAAGGAGCAGGAGAAAGTTCTCACCCCGCATCACGACGCCCTGGTCATATCGCTCACTATAGCGAACTGCCTGGTAAAAAGGATACTGGTAGATAATGGAAGCTCCGGCAGCATCATCTTCCAGGCCGCATACAAGGACCTGGGGCTGGAGGAAAGCGCTCTAACTCGGAGGATAACCCCCCTTATTGGGTTCAACGGGGAAGTCAAACAAACCGCCGGGGAAGTAACCCTCCCCATATACGCTGAAGGAGTCAACATGTCAACCAAGTTCCTCATTGTTGACTGTGACTCGTCTTACAACATGATCCTAGTACGGGCCTGGATTCACGGCATGGGGGCCGTCCCCTCGACTCTTCACCAAATGGTGAAATTCCCTACACCCTCGGGCATAAAGGCAATTAGAGGGGATCAGGAGTATTCCCGCTCCTGCTACCAGACCACTCTGAAAGGAAAGCCAAAGTCTTACAGCAATTACAGAGTAAGCCTCCGGCTCATCACACCAAGGAACCGGAGGTAGAGGAAATGGACGACGTGCCTTGAACTGAAGATGATCAGACCCGACACCTCAAGATCGGTTCCAAACTGACTGAAGGATTGAGAAGAAGACTGATCGCTTGGTCCCACGCAGATATGCTTGGGATCGATCCGGAAATCATAATGCACAAGTTGCAAGTGGACCCCCTACATCAACCCGTCAGACAAAAGAGAAGGAATTTTGCCCCCGAGAGAGACGCGATCATCACTGATGAAGTCAAAAGCCTGCTCGGTGCGGGGTTCATTCATGAGGTGCAATAGCCAGAGTGGCTAGCCAACGTCGTCGTGGTCAAGAAAAAGAACAGGAAGTGAAGAGTCTGCATCGACTTCACGGACCTCAATAAGTCCTGTCCAAAGGACCCCTTCCCGCTACCTCATATCGACAAGCTGATGGACGCCACCGCGGGGGACCAGCTGATGAGCTTCATGGACGCGTTCTCCGGCTACAATTAGATACTTATGCATCCGGAAGACCAGGAGAACACATCCTTCATGACGTACAGAGGGACTTACTGCTACAAGGTTATGCCCTTCGGCCTAAAGAACGCAAGGTCAACCTATCAACGGCTGGTGAACATGATGTTCGCGGACCAAATCGGGAGAACCATGAAGGTCTACATCGATGACATGCTGGTCAAGTCCCTGGAGGCGGAAGACCACATATCTCATCTGCAGCAAGCCTTCTCCACCCTGAGGAAGTATAACATGAAGCTCAACCCGGCTAAATGCTCATTCGGGGTCAGTTCTGGCAAGTTCCTCGGGTACATCGTAACCCACCAGGGCATCGAGGCCAACCTGGAGAAAATCAGGGCCATTCATTCAATCCCCTCCCCGAAGAACGTCAAGGAGGTTCAAAAACTAACGGGAAGGATGGCGGCCTTGAGCAGGTTCATCTTCAGACTCTCCGACAAATCTCATGCCTTCTTCGGAACCCTCAAGAATCCGAAAGACTTCCAGTGGGCGGAAGAATGCGAATCCGCTCTCCAAGAGCTAAAGTCATATCTCACCACTCGTCCTCTCCTATCCAAGCCACTACTCGGTGAAGTCATGCTGCTATATCCAGCAGTCTCCGAACACGCCGTGAGCGCCGTCCTAGTTCGCGAGGAGGGAAACAAGCAGCTACCAATCTATTATGTAAGCAAGGCTCTCCTGGATGCGGAGACCCGCTATATCCATCTAAAGAAGCTGGCCTTAGCCCTGATAGTCGCTGCTTGTAAGCTCCGACCCTACTTCCAGGCTCATCCAATCGTGGTTGTTACCTCCTTCCATGAAAAGTTGGTCCTCCAGAAACTAGAAGTCTCCGGACGCCTAGCCAAATGGGCCGTGAAACTAGGGGAGTACGATGTAATATTTCGACCCGCCACGGCTATAAAGTCACATGTCCTAGCAGACTTCGTGGCTGAATTCTCCCCTGCCTTGCTCCCAGCTTTGGAGCAGGAGGTACACCTCTGAGGCAAAACTAAGGAAGAGGGAGAATGTATCCTGCACGTTGATGGATCCAGTAACATCAGAGGAGCTGGAGTGGGGATAGTGCTTACCTCGCCAACGGGGAACACAGCCTCAAGGGCCGTGAGATGCAACTTCAAAGCAACCAACAACGAAAGCGAGTATGAGGCCCTAATCGCAGGTCTAACCCTCGCCCACCAAATAGGGGCAGAGAACATCCAAGTCTTCGGCGACTCCCAGCTGATAATCAACAAGGTACAAGAAGAGTACCAAGCAAATGATGACAGCATGATCTAGTATCTGGCGGTCGCTCAGCGACTAATCAAGAAGTTCAAGAGCTGCAAGCTCACTCAAATCCCCCAGGAACAAAACTCGCAAGCCGATGCCCTGGCTAATCTAGGGTCCGCCCTCGAAACGGATAGCCAGATGAGTATCCCCTTGCTCGTGCTTCAATGGCCAGCTATCCTGGAGGAACCCCCGCCAGAGGAGGTATCTGCCGTCGAAGAAGGCGAAACCTAGGAATGACAATTGGTACCACCCGCCCAACATAGTTAAATATAAACTTCACCAAAAGAACAGAAGAAAAAACGGCATTAGATATTATATCAAGTCATTACCAACATTATGTTGGCAACACAATCAGTCAATCATTAGATTTCATCGTATACATATTATATCAAGTCAATACCAAGTGTTTTACTCGTATCATATGACTCGTATGTGGGACTGATACCAATGCATCATTTACGTGATAGTGATATTGTTTGCAGAAGTACATTACCAAAAGCACAGACAAACACTACAAATTTTTCAAGTCTTAACCAAATTTAAATTAAACAAAACACCAGATCCAAACGATGAATCCCAAAGGTAATAAAAAACCAAATCCAAACAGTCGTTCTAAATGTAGATAAAAGGAAAACACCAAATCAAAAAAAAAATCAAACTTCTTCTTCTTCATCTTCATCTTCATCTTCACCATTGACAATGGATTCAAATGATGGTAGCTTCTCTTCTTCATCATGAATTTCATCTTTAGAAAATATCAATAGTTGAAGTTAGTAAATATTAATAGTCATGGTACTCAAAATTATATGATAATGTGAATATTTTACCATGTTCATAAGCTTCATATCCCTTTAGTCAGTTCCTAGTACAGATCAGAGCTTGCACATTCTTTGGGAGTAGACGGCTCCTATATTTATTAAGGACTCGCGATCCAATGCTAAAGGAAGATTCTGAAGCCACTGTTGTAATAGGTAAATCACAAGCCATTGCTAACAAATCGCCATACCTATGAGTATTATCTTTCCACCACTTGAGAATGTCCATGCTCCGGAAACTATTAAAGTCCAAGGGTGGTTCATCAAGATAAGCTTCTAGAGGTGTTTTTCCACTCACAACGCCGCTGACTTTGCGAAACGCAAAGAAAACCTATGAAGGTTTAAAAAAAGGATCAAAAACTATTTTTAAAAAAATAAATAAACAGAATGTTAAAAAAAATCGAAACACTCACATTGTAGTTCTCAAACATACCAATTGACCCTTCAGCACAAACATTTTGTGGAACCGTCTCACATGGCTCTGTAGAAGGTGAGTTAGTCTTGAATTTTTTGTCGTAAGACTCGAACAGAGTACTGAGCTTATCACGCAAGTTTCTCAACTTTGCATCACGTGTACTCATGTCAAGCTTCCCTAAACAACAATCCACAATAGAAAGCTTAAAACGTGGATCAAAGACGACTGCCATCGCGAAAACACAACTGACTTCTTCCCAATATTTATCAAACTTCTCTTTCATCGGTGGCACCATCTCTCTGACAACCTCATCTTCGCTTTTTTCATTAATTCGAAGCCAATCATGGATCAACCAAACCTGATAGAAATACAAGTTCGAAGTCGGGTAATTGGAACCAGACATCAAACTTGTAATCACAGCGAAAGGTCCCAAAAAAAGGGCAGATATTCTCAGCTCTTGTCCATTCCTCAGCTGTAGGCGCCATTTTATAGCATCTCTTATCAAATGTCTCCAACTTAACAAACGCTTTGCGGAACTTGATGGCTCTTTCAAGCATATAGAAAGTTGAAACTCCATCTTGTCTGCACATCCAGTATCAGACCCTCATTTTCCTTTATACCAGCAGCAACCACACATTTATCGAACAATACTTCACGCGCTTTCGATGCTAATACATACTTAATACTCTCTCTTAGTTTGTGCAAAGAACCTCCAATAACCTTCAAACCATCTTGCACTATGAGGTTAAGTATGTGAGCTGTACATCTGACATGGAAAAACTCTCCGCCACACAACAAGTCACCGTTCAACATCAGCTGCGATTTCACAATATCTTGCATCGAGTCGTTGCTTGTAGCATTATCTAATGTGATAGAGAACACTTTTTTTCTATTCCCCACTCTTTCAGTGATTCAAGGAGCTGCACCGCAACATTCATACATGTATGTGGTGGTGATAAAGCACAAAAATTCAGGATCTTGCTGTTTAACTTCCAATTTCGATCAATGTAATGAGCCGTCCCTCACGTTTTAGCGATGACCACAAATCAGACATCAAGGAAACTCTTCCAGGAAGACTCGCTAATTCCCTCTTCAGTGCATCTCTCTCGTTTTCATACAACTGATACACATCTGATTTCGCAGTGTTTCAACAAATTGTTTGGACATTAGCATTCAAATACCTCCAAGTGTCTCTCACTTTTTCATACTCCACATACGAAAATGGGAGGTCATGCTGGACTATTGACTTAGCTACCAGCTGCCTAAACACAAGATGGTCATATTTGGGAGGTACTAATTTCCCTTCAGCATTGACATTCATCTTCCCATTCAACCTTGTATACATTTTGCATATACCACGATGTCTTTTCAAGGACGTAGTTCCATGCCCGTGAGAGCTCCAAGCATACACATTCTTGCAATGATTGCATTTGGCATTCTCCTCGCCATTGGGTTTTCGAATCACACAAAAATCCCCCCAAACATCTGACCTTTGCCTACTCTTCATAGCAGCATCCTCATCGTCCTCATCAACATCATCATCATCATCCACATTAATCTCCTCTTCATGTTTTTTCTTCTTCTTTTGCGGCTGCACCGAGTCTGTCTCGGAAACCTGCTTCTTTCCATTTTTTGGAGGCGCTTGGAACACCTCCTCCCTCCACGTATTGTACCAGCAACCGGTTTTTTTCTTCCTTCCATCGCCTTTGAAGACGATCCGGATACAGTTGAGAAACTCCCTGATCCGAGAGCACTCCCTGATCCGAGAGAAAATTGTTTGCAAGGCTGAGTGGGTTTGATTGGAGGAGGAGTCTCCTCAACATCACTATCGACCTAATCATCAGCTACCTCAATCACTCGTTTTCCTTGTTGCTTCTTTCCATCAGAACAACCCATCTCAGTCTCACGACTCTCATCAGCAGCGGCAAGAGCTCCTATCAGGCGTTGAGTGTCTAAGTCACAAGTATCCAAGAACTTGAAATTGGGATCCATCTCCTTTGTAGCCGCTCTAAAGTTTCTTTCTTAGTATTTTTGTTTTCCTCACAATAAGTCGTGAGAGAGTTGTTTCCGTGTGTTTAGGTTTGTTTTGTTAGGATTTTTTAATTTACTTCGTATTTTAATTTTACTTTTGAAAATTAATATTTCTAAATTTCAATAACAAACGACAAAGTCACAAAACAGAACCAATACTTACTTCATAATATAACTTAGACAAGATCAAACATCAAAGTGGGACAAGCTATACTTTGACAGACTCAGGTTTCATGCAGACAAGAAGCAATATATTTAGCTACACAGTCTACGGTAAGACCAACAAAATTGATAAGTTCTCACAGTCTATCAAGAGCAATATACTGAGCTACACAGTCTACTGTAATACCAACAAAATTGTTAAGTTCTCACAGTATATCAAGAGCAATATACTCAGCTACACAGTCTTATAGTTCCTCATCAAACAATCAGAACAATAAGAGAACATAGAGGTAGAGAGACAGAGAGAGAGAGAGACATACCTGTTTCCTAGACCTAGAATGAGCAACAGATTCTCTGTTTTTGATCATACGCTTATGCCTTCTATCTCCTCTGCTTTCATTAGAATCTTGGCTTCTTTTCTTCCCAAACCTCGCAAATTAATCAATAAAAAACAGAACAACAATAAGTATCAGTATGACATTATCAATGAATGTCTATTCATGCAGACAAGATCAAACACGAAGAGAGACAAAACTCATATCAGAACAACTCATGATGAACCTATAAATCATTTGACTTTGTAGCTTAGTTGAATCTCAGATTTCAACCCAAAAAACATAAGAATGAAACCAACATGGACACAGAGGTAATATACAAAAAACATGCTCAGTGATACGACCAATGCTGTGCTTGCGAACAAAAACCACCCCGAGTCTAAACTAGGGACCAGCATGAGTCTACGTTCATCAACAAACATATCAGAAACAAACTACTTCAGAGCCTAAGCAAATACCTTTGTAGTCCAGGAACAAGAAGCTACCGCATATGGTGGTAGATCGAGGAAGAAGACAAGCTATGGTGGGATTTTTTGTAGATCGAGGAAAAACAGAAGCTCCAGTGGAGGCTCGAGGAAGGAGAGAAGTTCCAGTGGCGGGATCTCCAAGAAAAAAGTTATGGTGGTGGTAAGAAGACAGAGAGAAGCTCCGGTGGAGGCTCGAGGAAGGAGAGAAGTTTCGGTGGCGGGATCTCCAAGAACAGAAGTCATGGTGGTGGAAAGAAGACGGAGAGAAGCTCCAGTGGTGGCCTTAGTCGAGGAGAAGAAGAACCGGTTGGTGGTGATGCTCCTCTGGTGCTCGTCAATGGAGTCATGGCTACAGAGAATATGAATCGCCATTTTTGTCTCTCTCTGTTTTTTCAGGTGTAGACACAACAAAAGAGGAAGTGGTGCGGGTTTTGTGTGCCCCGCAAGACCCGCAATGACCCAAACCGCAAAGGCCCAACCCGCATGAGACTTAACCCACGAGACCCGCTGGAAGGAGAGAAGTTCCGGTGGCGGGATCTCGGAAAGAGTTCTTGGTTTGAGGGGCTTTATCGTTTCTCGGAGGACGGTCTGAGTCGCGGATGAGATCTTTTATGCTAGATACTTCGGCGACTTCTCCTGCGAGCAACCTGGCACCGAGAACCTTGCAGTTTATGGTCGAATGGCCGCCGGCCTGATGAAAGTCACAGAAAGCGTTCTCGTCGTAATTCAGATTACGAGTCCATGTATTTCCCGTTGTCCGGTCTTGCTCTGGTCCTGAATTGATGGCGTAGTTATGTGCTCCCTGGGTCTCCTCTTTCCCGTGATGGATGTTTTTGTCGTTACGAGGGTTTCTTCTTTTAGATTTCTGATCCGACTCGGGATCCTTCAATGAAGTTTTCGTGAGCTTTTGGTTTTGCGATAAGATTTTCGTCTCTTCTTCAATGGTTATATAGTCCATGGCCTTATGGAGCGCGTCTTGAATCGTACGCGGCTTATCCAAGGTTATCCACTTCCTGAACTTTGACTTGTACTAAAGCGTTTTACGGAGTGCGTCTACTGCCACTTTGCCGCTTATTCCGCAGACTCTAGCCATGATAATCTTAAATCGTTTTATGAATTCGTGGAGAGGCTCGTCTTCTCCTTGGGACATGCTCCAAAGATCGACATCGGAGGTTTCTCGGTCTATGAACATAGAGTACTGCTTGAGCAACTCTGAGGCGAGTTTGCGAAAGCTTCCAATGGAATTCCGCTTCAGGCGAGAGAACCATTCGACCGCTGCTCCTTGGAGGTTTTCGACGAAGAGGCGACATTCACCGGCATCTCTTTCGCATTCTCTGAATTTGGCTCTCCCCATTACGATTTGGAAAGCTTGCAGGTGTGCCCTGGGATCGGTTGTTCTGTCGTAAGGTGTTACCTTGATCTTTTCAGGGTCCGAAACCCTAGTTCCGGTGATGCGGGTTGTAAAAGTCGTTTTTCGAGATTCCTCGAGCAGCAGATCGATCTCGGGCGCGGTGCTAGTAGCGTGGTGAATCTGAGATTTCACCACTCTGACTTCTGCAGCCGTTTTCCTGAGATGATCGCGAAGATCACAGATCTGGGAGTTATCGCTAGCAGGTTTCTGATTTTGTCGGTGTTTGCCGCGAGTGTTCCGAGTCTGCTCCTCGGCCAGTTCTTCCTGTTCGTCCCAGAAGATAGCTTATTCTTCTTCTTAGGTCATAGGATTATTGAACTGGGAATTGTCTTTAGTCGCACGACTCCTTGTACGATGTGGATGTACGTCTGCGTCTTCGTCCGTAGGTTCAGACTGACTGCTAGAATCCACATCAACGTGCTCAATTTCTCCTTCTTCCTCGTCTTCCACGATAGGGGGAAGATCTCCCAGATTTTTCCGTGTTGGCGCGGGTTTGACTTCGTCGGGTTTTTTCCCGGATATTTTCCCCTGCGCGTTGCCGGACCGGTCCAAAGAAGTCGCGAAATCGAGTCTTCTTTCGGGGATTAGGTTGTCCCGCACGGAAGGACGGCCCTGATTCTTGCTGTTAGGTTTTCGACCTGTTTAGCGAGAGAACTCATGACCTTGTCCCGTTCCTCCGACTTCTTTTCGAAAGAAGAGAACATTTTCTGAACCTCCTCGAACGTTGCGGTGTTGAGGTTAACTGCGGTAACGTTCGATGCTGGAGTGCTTCCAACGTAGTCGTCGACGGCGTCGCCGTCGCCAGTTTGTTGGTTGTTGAGATTGTCAGCTGACATGTCTGATCGAGCGTTGGTGGCTGAGAGTTAGATTGATCCGTACCCCCCCCCCCCCCCCCCCGCTCTCCCTCTAGCGCCAAACTGTGGGAACCAAAATTCGCACCATCGATTTCTGTTGAATTAGGAAACTTAGGAAAGCCCAAATTTCCCAGAGATCCCGGATATCTGCTAAACCACACGTCAAGCAATCAAGAACACGAAAAGACAGACGAAAAAATATGAAAATTGAAAAGAGAACGAAATTGGTCATTATTCTGAATCTGCGTATGAGCGTTTCAACAAGGTAAAGGCCTTGGCTGCTAGAGCTGTCGGTGAAAAAACCCTAGTTCTAGCACCTAAGATTGCAGAAAACCTAATTGTGTCGCACTCGAATAACAAAAACGTAAAGTTGCCTAAATCGCTCTAAGTATTTCTCTGAGTAATAACTATTGTGTCCCCTCGCCCCTTCAGCTTCGATCCCCTTATATACTCCTTCTAAGGCGGTTTACCTTTTCCCTTTCTGCCCTCGGTCGAGTTTATCGCTTCGCGGAAATATTCCATTTTTCTTTGATCTCTGTATTTATCTTCGGAAACTTGACATTTATCTTCGGAGACTTGACATTTATCTTCTTATCGGCGACAAATGATAAACCATCGAAACGACTGGGCTTGGTTTCATAAAATCATAAGTGGGCTCTTTGCGTGTTCTGGCCCATTCTAGGCTGTTTTCCGACTTTGGCATTTTTATGATTTTATAATAAGAATGCTGCCGAAACGATGTCATTTCTGGAGAACATTCAAATTCCTCGTATAGGGTAGGCAACCTTGGGTGTTCAGCTAACTGTTGCCGCTTTATATGATCAATCCATATGTTCTTCGAGAAAAAACGAGTTCTTGCGGTTTTTAAATCGTAAAGTTCCAACGATACATCCGATCGAGATGAAACAAGAATGAGTTCGACGCAATCTCGGGAGAGGAGTTACGAGGACGAGGTGAAGACGGACTCCGGTCGATCCAGCTCGGCCGTTCGCCGAACCGGACTGGTCCAACTTGGCGAAAGGTCGAGCTGAATCCGTGTTCGATCCAGCTCGGTCCTTCGCCGAACTGGACTGGTCCAGCTTGGCGAACGGCCAAGCTGAATCCGTGTTCGATCCAGCTCGGCGAACGACCGAGCTGAATCCGTGTTCGATTCAGCTCGGCCGTTCGCCGAACTGGACTGGTCCAGCTCGGCGAACGGCTGAGCTGAATCCGTGTTTGATCCAGCTCGGCGAACGGACGAGTTGAATTTGTGTTCGATCGTTCTGCCGTTCGCCGAACTGGACTGGTCCAGCTAGATAATTCGTTTCTCGGAGGACGGTATGAGTCGCGGATGAGATCTTTTGCGCTAGATACTTCGGCGAGTTCTCCTGCGAGCAGCTTTGCGGCCAACCTGGCACCGAAAACCTTGCAGTTTATGGTCGAATGGCCACGGGCCTGATGAAAGTCGCAGAAAGTGTTCTCGTCGTAATTGGGATTACGAGTCCATGTATTTCCCGTTGTCCGGCCTTGCTCTGGTCTTGAATTGATGGCGTAGTTATGTGCTTCCTGGGTCTTCTCTTCCCCGTGATGGATGTTTTTGTCGTTACGAGGGTTTCTTCTTTTAGATTTCTGATCCGACCCGGGATCCTTCAATGAAGTTTTCCTGAGCTTATGTTTTTACGATAAGATTTTTGTCTCTTCTTCAATGGTTATGTAGTATGTGGCCTTATGGAGCGCGTCTTGAATCGTACGCGGCTTATCCAAGGCTATCCACTTCCTGAATTTTGACTTGTACCAGAGCGTTTTACGAAGTGCTTCTACTGCCACTTTGAAGCTTATTCCGCTGACTCTAGCCATGATAATTTAAAATTGTTTTATGAATTCGTGGAGAGGCTCGTCTTCTCCTTGGGACATGCTCCAATGATCGACATCGGAGGTTTCTCGGTCTATGAACATAGAGTACTGCTTGAGAAACTCCGAGGTGAGTTTCAACAAGGTAAAGGCCTTGGCTGCTAGAGCTGTCGGCGAAAAAACCCTAGTTCTAGCACCTAAGATTGCAGAAAACCTAATTGAGTTGTTGGGGTCAAAAACGGTTACAACGAAGTTAACGTCCAAATCCCCGAAGAAGAAAAACGTAGAAAACTTCTTCGACAAATACTTTTTCGAAATAGATTCTTCTTTACGAAAAACCTTTGCGGAAGAAACGCGAATCATCGGACAAGAGCTCGAGAAGGATCGTTACGCAGCGACCAAACACGTGCTCCGCTCGGTCGCTACGTAGCGACCAAGCTCGAGCCGGAGCTCGGTCTCTACGTAGCGACCAAACGTCCATTCCGCTCGGTCGCTACGTAGCGACCGAGCTCGAACCAAAAGTTTGGTCGCTACATAGCGACCGACCTCTTCCGAAACGTCGATACGACATCAGTCCATGCATTCTCGTCTACCCTTTGATGCTATCTTCTGAATACCATAGCGAACCCATCTCACGTTCCCCGCCATTTCTAAGTTATCAATAAAACTTTACCGTAAAAACCACGGAAAGTTCATTCTTTATCGAAAGAAGCCGTAGTAAACGCTTCGAGTCGAAAGACGGACCAAAGGGACCTAAGATGTGACTCGAGGCCCAACTTACAATTTCTTAACCAAAAGCCCGTGAACCACATGTCGGTTTACTCTTGGTTCGCAAGGGAAGATAAATGTCAAGTTTCCGCGGATAAATACGAAATTTGGAAGATAATTACGAAGATCGGACAAAATGGAATATCTCCATTTTTATGCTATGGCGGCTTAAGGGCTGAAGAAAAAGAGCATAAGCCGACCTTGGAGCCAGTATATAAGTGATCCTAGGCGAGAGGCATGGGAGAGACTTTTTCAGAGAAAACTTAGCACTTAGAGCAATTAGGCAACTTTCCGTTTTTGTTATTTCGAGCTGCGATTCAATTAGGTTTAGCCGTCTTAGGGTTGCTAGAACTAGGAATCTCGCCGACAGCTCTCGAGCCCAGGCTTATACCTTGTTGTAAACGCTCATACGCAAATTCGGAATAAGACTTCTCTTTGCTCTCTTCTTACGATTTTTATACTTCTTCGTTGTCATTATTGTGTTCTGATTTGCTTGGCGTGTGGTATTAGCAGATATCCGGGACCTCTGGGAAATTAGGGTTTTCCTAGTTTCCTTATTTAAACAGAAATCGACAGTGTGAATTTTGGTTCCCACATTTTGGCGCTAGAAGGTGGGGGGGGGGGTACGGATCAATCTAACTCTTAACCACATCACGCTCAACCAGACATGTCAACTGACGACACGGATAACGTGCAGACTCCCCTTAACGGAGGCAGCGGCACTGATCTTCATACTCCCGCAGCGGACATATCCGCGGCCAACGCACCAGCCAACGCCGCGGCGCTCGAGGAGTTTAAAAAGATGTTCGCCACCTACGAAAAAAGGTCAGAAGAACAGGATAAGCTCGTGAGCACCTTGACCAAACAAGTTGAAACTTTAACGGCAAGGACTCGAGCAATCTGCCCCCGTGGAACCACTAAAGTCCGCGGGAAAAGATTCGACTTTGCGACCCCACTCAACAGGCTTGGAGCCGCCCAGGAACGACCTTCGGGTCAAAACCCTAGCGAGAAGTCTCCCATCGAAAGGGGAAACTCCGAAAGCCCTCCGCCTCCCGCGAAGGCTTCGGAGGACAACGGAGTCGACCAAGTCGACCTGGATCCTAGCGATGTCTCCAGCAATACTGATGAGGACACCGACAGACATCCAAGAAGGACCATAAGCCGATTCACTCGGGAAAGCTCTCCGTTCGACAAACCAATGACAGAAGAGGAGGAAATCCTCTATTGGAACGAACAGGAAGAGCTGGCTGAAAAACAAACTGAGCTCACTCGCAGTAAACGCCGACAAGCGCGGAAACCTGCTGACGAGATGTCGGATATACGCGATCTTCGCGACTATATCACCAAGACTGCGGCAGAAGTAAGAGCCGTAAAATCTCAAATCCATCACGCTACGAGCGCGGCCCCCGAGATCAACAGACTGCTAGAAGGGGCTCGGAAGACCCCTTTCACTGCTCGCATCTCAGATACGAGGGTATCCGATCCAGGAAAAATCAAAGTACCGAAGTATGATGGTACAACCGATCCGAGAGCGCACCTTCAGGCTTTCCACATCACTATGGGAAGAGCGAGGCTGAAGGACGGCGAGAGAGATGCCGGCTACTGCCGCCTGTTCGTCGAGAATCTAGAAGGAGCAGCCCTCGAATGGTTCGCGCGCCTTAAACGAAACTCTATCGGGAGTTTCCGACAGCTTGCATCGGAATTTCTCAAGCAATACTCTATGTTCATAGATAGAGAAACTTCAGATGTCGATCTCTGGAGTCTGTCCCAGAGGGAAGAGGAACCCCTCCGCGAGTTCATCAGCCGGTTCAAGTTGGTAATGTCCAGGTTCAGCGGGATAAGTGACAAGGTGGCCATCGATGCGCTCAGAAAGGCGCTCTGGTACAAGTCAAAATTCAGAAAATGGATATCCCTCGAAAAACTGCGGACGATCCAAGACGCTCTCCACAAGGCGACGGACTACATCATGATCGAGGAAGAAACGAAAATCTTATCGCAGAAGCATAAGTCGGCGAGATCGTTCTCGAAAGATGTAGACCCGAAAACAAGGAAGAAAAACCCTCGTAACGACAAGTATGTCCATCACGAGGGGGAAGAACTCCAAGGAGCGCATAATTACGCGATCGGCTCAGACCAGGGCCGAACCACGGGTAATACGTGGACTCGCAACCAAGGATATGATGAAAACACCTTCTGCGAGTTCCACCAATCCCGAGGACACTCCACGACTAACTGCAAGTTCTTGGGAGCGAGGCTGGCCGCGAAGCTACTAGCCGGAGAACTCTCGGAAGTGACCAGCGTGAAAGACCTCATCCTCGAGACCGATCGCCCCCCGAAGCCGGACAGAAATCTTCCCGCGGAGAGATCTCCCCAAAGAAACCAATCTGGAGATAAATACGGCAGGAGGCCAGACGACAAAAGGAACGATAACAATCGTCGTAGAGTCAACATGATCATCGGAGGATCGCAATTCTGCAACGATACGGTTTCGGCCATCAAGGCTTACCAGCGGAAGGTGGAGTCAAGCGCGAACTGGCCTACATGGTCTCCTACCCGAGACGATCAGAATTGCTCAATCACCTTCACAAAGGAGGAAGCCAGCGGGATCGATCAGCCTCACTGCGATTCGCTCGTCATAGACCTCGTCATACGAGATCTGGAAGTCGGAAGAGTACTCATTGACACGGGAAGCACGGTCAATGTAATCTTCCGCGACACTCTCAATCGGATAAGCATTGAACTCGGAGAAGTAACTCCAACTCCGAAACCGCTCACAAGCTTTTCTGGCGAAGTATCGATGACCCTCGGATCGATTCAGCTACCTGTCATGGTCAAGGAGGTCACAAAAGTCGTAGAGTTCGCGGTAGTCGATCATCCTGCCAGCTACAACGTGATCATGGAAACCCCGTGGCTCAACGCTATGCAAGCCGTTCCATCGACGTACCACCTGGGCGTCAAATTCCAGACCCCAAACGGAATCGCAGCTATCTGGGGATGTCAGAAACAGTCGCGACTGTGCTTCCTCGCAGAACACAAGTTAAGACAGATGACAACCTCTGCAATGGCAAATCGCAAACGCACGAAGATCGATAAATATTCAACCAACAACGTTTCGAGAAAAGACGATTTCACATCGTCTGCCGACGCAGACGCTTCGGGTATCGAAACTCAACATGAGTCCGAAGCCGACACTACAACTCAACCGGAACATCCGGAACAAAAAACTGACCCTGCCACGATCATCTCGATCAAGGCGGTCAGCATGGCGACAACCGCCGAGTGAAAACGCTCGCGGAGCCAAACAGAACTACGAGATGGCTTGATCCTCGAAAGGGGTACGTAGGCAGCTCGTCGAAGGACTAGTTCAGCTATCCCCCTCTCAAAAAAGGGGGGGGGAGTGGGTGTGTATACTCGTATACTCCCACATAGGAAAAGATGCGTTATTGTAATCGAATTCTATAGAGATTTCGATAATTTTTACGAAATATGCGTTGCTCTTTTTAAAAGACAAAATCTCAAAACAATCTCACTTCAGCACCAAAAATATACGTATAGTCTTCGAAATAACTGCGAGACGTCGCCAAGTTAAAAATCGAGATGATGCGAACAAATTGTCTGAACGCGACCACAACAAATCTTACACTCCGTTCTTCGATTGGCCTCGACGAACACATCAGCCGTCTTAAACAAACGCAACCTGATCACTCTTTTGATCTTCAAACGTCCAACACAAGGACGAAAGCGCGCTACAAAAAAAATCCGAAATTTTGGTCTAGTACTTCCAGTTGGCTTAAAAATTGTCTCTGGAAAGATGCTCGATTCGTACCATACAAGTCGTATAAGCCGAGAACCTATCGCGGACTTTAAATCGGTACGAATCAGGTAGAAATCGCAACAGGAAAACCGATAACCGGCTAGTCACCGCACAAACCTTAAAATCGAGAGTAAACCTAGGTCTTGCCCTAAACCCATCACACTGGTCTCAAACATCTCAAAGACATGATATCTAAACGATACGAGATTCCTGAAACATGTCTCTTCATTCATATCTCAACGTTCCCGAAAAATCGTAAATAATTTTTACGAAAACTCACGTCTCGAACGAACTAACAGATTGAACGCCTCAACGAAGATAAATATGAGACGACAACTCATGTTCACTTCAAACCCACTCTAAACAAAGTAACTCAAACAAACATCCATTACATAAACCGCATAGCGGTAGGGGTTCAAAGCCACCAACGGCCAATCCCGACGAAAACGGCCAAAATAGGCCCATACAAAGATCGAAAGCCATACTCGGCCAGACATACATGAACAAAGGCCACACTCGACCGCTAAATACTAGATAAAGGAAAAAAAAAACTCATTAAAACCCTCACAGATCAAAGTTAAAACTCCCGGACAAGGAGGCTGTGAATGCATCCGCGGGAAAGTTCACTTCCTCGTCGTCACCGGCAAAATCAGTCGTAGTTTCTACGGTATCAGGGGAAACCGGAATGGGATCTCAGAATCTCTGAATCTTCCCATCGATCGGAAGAATGGTCGCCTCAGCGTGAGCATGATCCTTCATGCCACCCTTCATTAACTCCATCTCCCTTTCGAAAACGTAGTCATCTTCATGCGTCTTCCAAAGACTCCCGACGGAGCCGCGACACTCACGGAAGTCGCCCAGCGAGTTGAAAGCGCCCTTGAAATTTCCGTACTCAACCTGGAATTGAGAAGCGCGAGTCTTCATCACCTCAACAATTTCCCTCTTGCCCTTCCATTCCGCCCTGTGAACAGCCCTAGCATGATCACGAGCGAGTTGAGCGTCTCGCGCCAACATCTCGTCTCGCATGCGAGCAAGATCATTTTCCGCCTTTTCCGCCTTCTCCGCTTTAAAGCGATAGATCATGGCCTCTCTGTGGCTCGCCTCAATGGCCGATCCAAGCAAGTTCAAACCCTGTAAAACCGATTGACACGTTATAAGCAAAAAATAATAATAACGATCGTCAGAATTCTTAAAATTTATACCCCGTTAATGATGCGAGATCCTTCCGCAACAAATTTTGGCCTCCCTGACTCGCTCGTGGCCTGAGGAGCGTCAATGCCCGACGGAAGACCAGCAAAGAAATCATCGAAGTCCAGAATAGGGACCTCGCTCATACCACTTCCATCGCCAAAAGCAAGGTTCAGATCCCATCCTGGAAGCATGGAATCGTCCACCGAAAACTCCAGGTCGCCGAGATCAATATATTTCCCCTTCGAAGAATTTGGCCCCATCACAATAGTGGGAGCGGCGTTGGGACCGGCGTTGGGACCTTGGTCTTCAGGTTCGGAATCACTCCTTGTTTCTCCGCCCAAAGCAGGACCAGGATGCACAAACCTCAAAGCCTTATGAACTTTCTTCGGCGTAAAAGAAGTCTAGAAAAAAGGACCATTCCTGAGCAGATCCCTCATCGCAATAATGTCCTCAGGAAACGGAGCAAGAAGGTTGATAAAAGGACGATCGTTCGGCAACCTCCGAAACAGTGAGATACAACTCTCCTTAACGGACGCCGCGTCTACACGGACGAAGAAGAAAAACTTCCTCCACGAGTTGAAGTTAGAAGCGAACCCCTTTACCACTGACATGAAGTTCCGAGGAACTAGCCTGTACGTGTTCGTGTCCCGGATGATCTGTAATCGAAGAAGCGCTTCGAAATGATCAACGGTGAGAGAGAGACCATGCTCGTAGCTCAGGACCAGGATCCCTATGAGGTGTTGGATGCTAAGAGGATTCAGTTGGCTTATCGCCACCCCGAAACGACCCAACACACGGACGATGATCTCGGGGATCGGGAACCACAAACGGCAACGCACTACGAATTCCTCGTAACAAGTAAAGAAGCCCTCCAGGGGACTACTAGCGCATTCTCCTTGACGAAGAACCCTGAATTCCACCGCGTCCGAAATATGGTAGAACGACCGCATGACCTCGAGGAATTCACTAGTACTCCTACTCGGCGCACCTGCCTCCACCGAGCGATGGTTCATGACCGGGAACGATTTTTCTTTGGGAGGTGTGATCGAACCATAACACGCCACCCACCATGCCTCGTTCTCGGCTGGATCTACCGAATGAGGAACGAATTCCATCTTCGGCACTCGAAGCTCTTCAGAAACGTTCGCGGGCAAGGATCCTTTCTTCGAACTCCTCTTCTTACTCGACATCTCGTGTTTTTTCTTTTTCTTTAAAATCAAGAAGGAAATGACAGAGAGAAAGAGAAAGAACTTTTCAAGAAAAACATCTCTATGAGAATGAGTAAGTGTGAAGATTGTGAAGAAGTTACCTCCCTTCTTATAGGAATGAGAAATTACTATTTACTTGCGGATTTTTGGACACGAACTTCGCCCAAATACACCAATCTCGTCCAAACTCGCCATACCACGCATTGGGACCTCGCTAGAAATCCACGTTCCCAACGAGCTGGGGGGCTAACTGTTGGGGTCAAAAACGGTTACGACGAAGTTAACGTCCAAATCCCCGAAGAAGAAAAACGTAGAAAACTTCTGCGACAAATACTTTTTCGAAATAGATTCTTCTTTACGGAAAACCTTTGCGGAAGAAACGCGAATCATCGGACAAGAGCTCGAGAAGGATCGTTACGCAGCGACCAAACACGTGCTCCGCTCGGTCGCTACGTAGCGACCGAGTTCGAGCCAAAGCTCAGTCGCTACGTAGCGACCAAACGTCCATTCCGCTCGGTCGCTATGTAGGGACAGCGACCGAGCGCTTGCTCGGTCGCTACGTAGCGACCGAGCTACGTAACGACCGAGCTCGAACCGAAACATCGATACGACATCAGTCCATGCATTCTCGTCTACCCTTCGATGCTATCTCCTGAATACCGTAGCGAACCCATCTCACGTTCTCCGCCATTTCTAAGTTATCAATCAAACTTAACCGTAAAAACCGCAGAAAGTTCATTCTTTATCGAAAGAAGCCGTAATAAACGCTTCGAGTCTAAAGACGGCCCAAAGGGACCTAAGACGTGACTTGAGGCCCAACTTACGATTTCTTAACCAACAGCCCGTGAACCACATGTCGGTTTAGGCTTGGTTCGCAAGGGAAGATAAATGTCAAGTTTCCGCGGATAAATACGAAATTTGGAAGATAATTACGAAGATCGAAAAAATGGAATATCTCCATTTTTATGCTATGGCGGCTTAAGGGCAGAAGAGGAAGAGCGTAAACCGACCTTGGAGCCAGTATATAAGGGATCCTAGGCGAGAGGCATGGGAGAGACTTTTTCAGAGAAAACTTAGCACTTAGAGCAATTAGGCAACTTTCGGTTTTTGTTATTTCGAGCTGCGACTCAATTAGGTTTAGCCGTCTTAGGGTTTCTAGAACTAGGAATCTCGCCGACAGCTCTCGAGCCCAGGCTTATACCTTGTTGTAAACGCTCATACGCAAATTCGGAATAAGACTTCTCTTTGCTCTCTTCTTACGATTTTTATACTTCTTCGTTGTCATTATTGTGTTCTGATTTGCTTGGCGTGTGGTATTAGCAGATATCCGGGACCTCTGGGAAATTAGGGTTTTCCTAGTTTGCTTATTTAAACAGAAATCGACAGTGCGAATTTCGGTTCCCACATGAGTCACAGCTCGAATAACAAAAACGGAAAGTTACCTAAATCGCTCTAAGTATTGCTCTGAGTAATAATTCTTGTGTCCCCTCGCCCCTTCAGCTTCGATCCCCTTATATACTCCTTCTAAGGCGGTGTACCTTTTCCCTTTCTGCCGTCGTTCGAGTTTATCGCTTCGAGGAAATATTCCATTTTTCTTTGATCTTTGTATTTATCTTCGGAAACTTGACATTTATCTTCGGAGACTTGACATTTATCTTCTTATGGGCGACAAATGATAAACCATCGTAACGACTGGGCTTGGTTTCATAAAATCATAAGTGGGCTCTTTGCCGTGTTCTGGCCCTTTCTGAGCCGTTTTCCGACTTTGGCGTTTTTACAATTTTATAATAAGAATGCTTCCGAAACGACGTCATTTCCGAAAAACATTCAAATTCCTCGTATAGCGTAGGCAACCTTGGATACTCAGCTAACCGTTGCCGCTTTATACGATCAATCTGAATGTTCTTCGAGAAAAAATCGAGTTCTTGCGGTTTTTAAATCGTAAAGTTCCAACGATACCTCCGATCCAGACGAAACAAGAATGAGTTGGACGCAATCTCGGAAGAGGAGTTACGAGGACGAGGTGAAGATGGACTCCCGTCGATCAAGCTCAGCCGTTCGCCGAACTGGTCCAGCTCGGCGAACGGCCGAGCTGAATCCGTGTTCGATCCAGCTCGATCGTTCGTCGAACTGGACTGGTCCAGCTTGGCGAACGGCCGAGCTGAATCCGCGTTCGATCCAGCTCGGCCGTTCGCCGTACTGGACTGGTCCAGCTTGGCGAACGGCAGAGCTGAATCTGCGTTCGATCGAGCTCGGCCGTTCGCCGAACTGGACTGGTCCATCTCGGCGAACGTCCAAGCTGAATCCGCGTCTGATCTAGCTCGGCCGTTCGTCGAACTGGACTGGTCCAGCTCGGCGAACGGCCGAGCTGAATTCGTGTTCGATCGCTCGGCCGTTCACCGAACTGGACTGGTCCAGCTCGGCCGTTGGCCGAGCTGAATCCGTGTTCAATCCAGTTTGGCCGTTCGCCGAACTGAACTTGGTCCAGCTCGGCGAATAGGCTGAGCTGAATTCCACGGACAATCTAGCTTGTTCGTTTCGACGAACTGATCATTAGACCTTTGATAGTTTTTTCCATTCTTTCTTGACTTCTTTTTTTTTTAATAGAAGAGAAAATTTTATCGGAAGTTTTTCCGACGTTGATTTCGTCGTAACCGATTTTGACCCCAACAAAATTTTATAAAATGGATTTTTGAAAAACTGTTGTCCAACTGTGGTTGTATGGTAAGATTTGGTCGGCTAAGAATTGGTCACAGGCGATTCTCACTTGTGAGATCGTGTTATTCTGATTAAACAGATACAGTTTGTATACTTAAAAGGTTTCTAACAAAAAAAATATGAATTGTGAGTTTAAGTGTGTTCTTTAATTTATCTGGGCGATCTAGCTTTTACATTTGGTATCAGGGTAAATTACTTTCTAAATAAGATTATCTATTCACATGTTGAGATCATGCGAGATACATCGAAAGAGTTGCTGGCTGTCCAGAGAACTCTTATGTTAGATGTAAAAAACTTTGTTTGTTTCTAGCCTTAACATCTCCGAATTGGATAATAAATGATTGGAAAATTTTCATTTTTACCACTTTTTTGGTACCATTATTCATGTTTACACTAATGAAGAAACATTTTCAAAAATATATTCTTCATTAAGTGGCAAAAGACTCGTATACCATTGTTCTCTCTATACATAATATTTAATTATTTAAATAATTAAAAAATATGCTTTCGAATTATACTTTTTCAAATTTGATTTTTTTATAATTTTTTTGAATTTTTTTTTCATAATTTCTTATTAAAATCGAAAATTTATTTTGAAACTATTTTAAATTTTTTTTATATATTAAAGTATTTGTTTATATATTTATTAGAATCCTAAATTTCACATTCCAAAAACCCTATCTTTACCCCTCAACTCTAAACCATAAGTCTTGATTAGTTAATCCTACGGTTATAAATATTTTTTACCCTTCGTTAAAAGTGAAGGTAAAAGTGCTTAGTGTAAACATGAAAAGTGGTATTATGAATGTGTTATTTTTGGCAATTTTCTTAAATTATTTTAGAGATTTGAATGGTGTTTTCTTTAGGTTTTACAAGTCGGTCTCGAAAGCTCATGTTCCAATGAATACAGATAGGGATGTCAATCAAGGAGCTGGACCGCGGGCCTGACCCGTAAAAGCTTGCTGCGGGACGGGATTGGGCCTCCATTTTGTAAGCCTGCAAAATTGCAGGCCTCGCGGGACGGGTTCAAAGCGGGACGGGTCAAAAGTGGGACGGGTCGAAAGCGGGACGGGTCGAAAGCGGGATGAGTCGAAAGCGGGATGGGCTACAGGTCAACCTGCGGAATTTTGAAGACCCGCAACCCTAAGTCCCCATTTCTTCTTTCACCTAAAACAGAGAGAGAGAGAGAGAGAGAGAGAGAAGGCGATTTGACGTTATGTAGCTCCAGTGACGGTGGCTTCAGGGTCGATGATGCTTCCGGTCTGCACCGGCGAAGCTTCTTCGAGTCATCATAAGAAATTTGAAAACTCTCTTTCCACCGAAGAAGAAGATATAGTTCCCGCAGGGTTCTTCATAGTTTTGCCTATATGTATTTGTTCACATTATCATACATTTTGGAGTTTTAGGTTTCATATATCTTTAACTGACTTCTATTATTCTTATTCGCATAAGATGAAGTTGATCGTGAAGAAGATAAATCTCCATCTTTTTGTCTCTTTTTGGTGATAAAGATGAAGAACAAGAAATATGATTGGTGTTTTCTTTTTATTTATTTTTGGGATTAGTATATTTGATTTGGTATTGGTTTTATTTAATTTTGGATTCAGAAAACTAAAGCATTTGTTATGAACTTATGAGTTATAATATTTGGATTCAGCAACTAAAGTATTATTTATTTTTAAAATGTTTAGAGTCTAACAAAAGTAAATAAACTAGTGTTTTGATCCAATTAAAATCTTCAACTAACAAGTGTATTGTTTTATCCAGTCCAATCTTCGACTAAACTCACTTACTGATGCGTCATGAAACTGATAAAGCGTCATGAATCATGTCTTGAAGCGTTCAGGAGCCATATGTCCGTTTGTAATTATATGTCCCGCGGGCCGATCCGCAAAGGCCTACATATTTTGCGGTACGGGTTTGGTCAGCCATTTTGAAGACCGCAGCCCGCACGGGACTGACCCACCGTGACGCGCTCGAAAACGAGCCCGCTACGGTGCGGGACGGGATAGGACGGATCAACCTGTTTGACATTCCTAAATACAGAGTATTGTTTCAAGAAGGCACATAAGATTTAGGTGAAGTTACCTATGGAGTTCCCTCCGAGTCAGGTGACCCATTCGAGTGTTGGACAGGTTAGGTTCTCGGTGAAGAATCGACAATAGTCGTTTTTTTGTCAGTTAAATGCCCTTGAAATACGGCTAGGAGAAAGATTAAAAAGCTTTTGGATTGGTGTCCACCAAATATTCTTGAAAGTGGATTTTGCCTATATTTTGTAGTCTCGTGCTTGCTATTCTGTTGGTAAAAGGCGTACGTCAAGTTTTTTCGATGACTAGATCTATATTCAGTGTCGAGCTTATTGTCATATGCATGATGCCTTATATTTTTAATAATATATATATATATATATATATATATATATTTAATATAATATTTTAATTTAAGAAAAAAGATTTGATGAAAAAAATTTACACAGTATACTAAATAACTTAGTTTACTAAAGAACGAAATTCACAAGTTATTCTGTTTTTCCGTTACTCAACTAAGTATCCTCCTAGACGTGAATATCGAGGCGCCGCATCAGAGACAGCTCTCCGACGCCGGTAGAGCCACTGCTCGCCGGCGTCGACCTCCACATACTTGTAGTTTCGTTTTGTTGCTTCTTTCCTCCTTGTTCATCCTTTTGTTTCTCCTTTTTCTTTCTCTCGGGTTGGACTGGTCCGCAAGGGGGGTGACTCCGACTGGTGTTTTGGCTTCTGGTTCGATGTCAACCATCTATGTCAATGCTCACTCTTTCGCTGCCCTAGATCTAGAATCTGAGCTTTTTTACGGTGCTCAATCACCGCTCAATCACAAACTTTCTCTTCTGGATCTGAGATCCGGATCTGAACCCTTCTCGGAAAACCTCCGAAGATTACTCTCCATCACCTTCGTGCACGGGCTAGCCGCTGGTATGGTAGGAGGCGGATGGACCTCCATTAAGGAGAGCTTTGCACTTCACTTTAAAACAGACACTACGTCTATTCCCGATGCTCGAGTTCCACTCCTATCGCGACAACCAAAGCTGAAAACACGATGTCGATTCTCCAGCTCCATCCCGACAGCATTATGTCTTACTCTGACCTGTCTCACCAATCTTCCTGAACCTTCTTGTTCACTGCAGACAAAAATCACAAGCCATGACGGCTCTGAGCTCTCACCGCAAATCCTCGCAGCTGTACACAACAACGAAAGCTTACTCTCCTTAAGCTTTTCAGACTTCATTGACCAGAGGCTCGACTTTGGTTCTGGCAAATCTTTATTGCTCCAACACGGTAATGTTGGAAGTGAAAGTATATGCATGGATTCACTGCCTGCCCTTTTGGAATCTATTGAGAAGCTCATCCTTATGTCCGTTGACGTGAAGGTAAAAAGATCAGTGTTGCCTAATTTGTATCATTCATGTCTTCATACCATTGTCTTAGGCGCACATCATACATGCTTCATGAGTTCGTGCTTTACATTGTCAATGTCTGTTCGACCGGCCTGTGTTTGTGGGATTCAACACTTAGCTTGGCAACACAAGTTGAAACATCCACGAGTGATAGACTCAGAAGTACATACGTTCCTCCTTGGTGCAATCTTTGGAATTGTCCCAAATGTCTCAAGTGTAACTCACCATCAACGTCCAACTCCGACAACAGCAAGTACCACATCAATATTATTATTATTATGTTGGAATCTATCGAAGCTTGAAGATTGTAGTCCTTTAGCTTTTTCCACTCTTAGAAAGGCTAGCCAAACTTCTTCATGCAAGGGCCATGAGAGATCCTTTTCCACCTTCCTCCGCTTTGCAGGAGTGACAACTTCCATCAAAGTCTTCCTTCATGAGAAGGACCCCTGTCTTGGCTGCATAGCCAATGATCATTGTCGATTTCCTTACCGCTTGATACCTTGTGTGATGGTTTGTTTGGGACCGGAAGGTACAACGATACTCACCCCGGTGAGAATCGAGGTTGTGGAGCGCTCAACGTCACGATATACGGTGACTATTTCCGTTGAAGAATTTAAAGGACGCTGTAATCTCTCTAGAGGTTTCCTCGTACGTGGCACCTTCTTGTTATCAAGTTTATCTACTTGTGTCTTTATATCTTTACTGCCTTGTATTGAACGTTTTCATTAGGCTCGCACATCCAGTCTTTGATGTTGCTTTTATCTTTGTAGCTGGCTAAATTATGAATGAAAAATGTTTGCGTTACAAAAAAAAAAGGGAACGAAATTCACACACGTGTATCTGTCCGAGTTGCGAATGGAAAAGAGTGAACGACGTCGTTATTTCTCTCAGGCACTGATTGTGTGTTGTAACTTAAAGCCCCGTTCTGGTCTCTTTCTCGTACGTACTAACGAATACACAAAAAGAAAGAACAAAAAATAAAACACAAGCGAACTCGGTTAAATAAGAACAAATCAAAACCCAGAAATCTGGTTAGGGCACAACGAAGAAGACAAAAATCGCGGCTAAATCAATCGCTTCTACTGGTCCGTACCCAACTCTAATCTTCGATTATCATCCTGGGAATTTCATTCATCCCTTTTCAATTTCGATTGATTTATACTCTTTCTTCGACGATAGCTTCATGCTTTAAATTATCGGATCCTCCTCAATCTCTTCTTCGTTTTCTCCAGTTTCGTGAGTTTCTCACTAGTTTCTCACTTAAATTATGCTTTAAATTTAGTTCAATTTTATTTTCTTACTTAGTAAAGCTGAACAATTGGTTTCCTTCAATCTCCAGAATCTGATTTCACATGTTTGATTTAGATATCAGGAATTGAGCATTGAGGAGGGTTTATAGGTATTGGGGTTTGTTGAAGAAGATGGGGTCAGAATCAGATCAATGCTCTTCCAGATTGAATACCCTCGAGATCAAATCTCTCATTTACCAGAAAATCAGACATTCAAGAGCAAACAGTTACTTCGACCACCTCGGAAAGTTCCTCACCTCGAGGATAAAAAACAAGTCCGAGTTCGAAACGTCCCTCTTCACAATCGCTTACTACGTTCGATTCTCAAGAACGCAACTGTTACTAAATCTCCTCCACCAAGATATCTCTTGGGATCTCCATTACCTCTCTCGCCTCTAAAATGCAGGTCGAGGAAATTTAGGGACCGACCGAGTCCGCCTGGTCCACTTGGGAAGCCTCAGAGCATCACTACAACGAATGATGAGTCAATGTCGAAGCTACAGAGAGTTCCAATAGAATTTGCTTCTGTTGAAGAAGAAGAAGAGGTTGAACAGATTGTACAGAGGAGAATCCCGTTAACCGCGCCGCTCGGTGTTTCCATAACCAGCAAAAGAAAGTCCGTTTGTAGATGGGGTGGGACTTGTCAAAATAGCGGCAAATTGCCTGATACAATGACGTCGAAGACTGTGCTAGAGAAGAAACTTGAGAAGGAAGGGATGAAATTAATGGACTCTGCTAGTGTTTTGAATAATGGGTTGGATGCGTTTATTACAAGGCTGATAAAGCCTTGTTTGAGTTTGGTGCAAAGACAGCGAGTATCGATGTTGGATTTACGTGCTGCCATGGAGTTGAATCCACGGGTTCTTGGAGAGGATTGACCTGTACATCTAGAGAAAGTTTGTTCTCATGCTTCTGATGAGTAAAGTTGTAGAAAAAGATAAGCCATTATTTAGCGTGATTTTGGACAATGAAACGGGTGTCATATTTGATTGATCGATTCTTTTCCGGAATTCGGATGGAATTGCCACAAATAGAGTGTTGTTCTTGAGGAAGGGGATACAAAGAGGCTTCAGGTTGTACAAGTTCTCATAGTAGTTTATATATAATAGATACTAGATTTTGATCCGCGCGGGTTTGTTGTCGAAATTAAATATTTTTTTAATGAATTTCTATATAAGATAGTGTATAGGTTTGATGTGAGCCGGACCATATTAAACTGCAAAAAAAAACGAAATCAAAAGTGAACTGAATTTCATAAATAACAGAGCATATCATATATCTTTAAAACCGGTAAAATTGAAACCGAACTGAGAACCAAATGGCAAATGGATATCTGAATTTTTAAAATAAAATTATATGGTTACAATTATTAATTATATTTAATTTTTAAATACCCAAATATCATAAAATAATATTTTTATATTCCGAATTATTTGAATCACTGGATAACCTGGAAATTTTGTATTCAAAAATCATCTGAATTATCAGATCCTTTATACGAACAACTCGAATTACCTGATATCTAAACTGAAAACTCAAATTATCCGATATTTTTATCTACAAATCTGTAATTACCCAAAAATCAGAATCGAACGGAATTGAATTGGACCCTTTTTTTTTGCATATTAGCAATTTCCCAATTTTTCTACTTTACCGATTCGGCAAATAAACCGAACCCGAAAACCCAAACCGAATCTGATCAGATAAAAATGAATCTGAACCAATCCGAACCCGGCATAAATACTGAATGGATCTTATTTTATGGTATTTTGGGTTATGGGCATTATCCAACCCGAACCTAAATGGATATCCAATAGAACCCGAAACATTCAAGATTCCCAAAGAGAACTTGTACCAAACATGATCTCAATTCCTAATATGTATTCAAAATATATTGAACATCTAAAATAATTATCTATTATATGAAGATTGATGGTTGAAGGTGGCGATTGAAGGTTGAAGTTTTTAGATTTTGGTTTTATTTTCATTGAATAATGCTTTTCCATTTCATGAGAACTTGGTTTTCGTTTTATGTTTTCATTTATTTGGTTTTCTTTCGGTCAATATGTTTACCTTTCACTTGATTTTGAATGATCACATTTGATGTTCCTTTCTTTTTTTTTAACCGATTTTATTTATGTTTTGGTTACAAAATAAGTACAAATCAAGTATTTTAAAACCGATGGTTCTACTTATTTTTTTGTTACAAAGTAGATATAAATCAAGTACATTTAAACCGAAGAACCGATTGGGACCCGAACCTGAAAGTACATCGGATTGTACCGGTTTTTTGAAGATTTACTAACCCCGGCCCGAACCCGATAGAACCCGAACCGGTCCCGAACTAAATTTTCATATAACCCAAATGGGGCTGATTTTGATAAACCCAAAAAACAAAAACCCGATTGGACTAAACCGAAACCCTATTGGGACCCCGAATGCCCAGGCCTATTACCGAACCAAAAACCAAAAATAACCCAACTGAAACCAAATCAAACTTTGTAAATACCTGAACGGTTCCTAAATTTTTAGAATCTAAATTTCAAAAACCAAAAATACATGAACCAAAAACTAATCCACATGACTAATAGTGCATATACATTTAAATGGTGCGAAGAAAGAAATCTATTTTTACAAATGATTTAGCTCTTTTTAGTGTGGTGGGTACATATATGGTTTATAGACGAATTAAGACATAAGAAATATTTTTATATCAGAACCAGATCCGCACTTAAACGGGTAAATTCAGTTGTCGTATATAATATGGGCTGGTTTATATTTTTCATCTAACATTTTATCAGAGGTTCTATCAACTCATATGTTTTCACAAAATTCTGATTTAATAAAAACCTATTACAGTAAAACCTCTATTTATAGAGATATTAATTTAAAAAGGTTTTCTTGTTTAGATTTCTTATTTAAAGATATATTTATTCTAAGATAAGAAAAAATATTTGATTTTAGTGTATAGACATTAATTATTATTTTTTAAAATTTGACATTTATATTAATTTTATTATATTATTTGGGGTATATAATATATATTGCATAGAACTTAAATGTGGTTTTAAATATAATATTATTAAATCTCATCAAAAATATATTAAGTGTTAAGAAAATATAAAGATAATTCTATTGTGAATATTAAACAAACAAAGAAAATTGTCAAAAATACTATTTTCAAAGTACTACTTTTCATGTTTACACTAACCACTTTTACCATTATCTTTAACGAAGGGTAAAAAACATTTATAACCATTTGATTAACTTTGACAAAAAAAAACGTATGGTTAACTAATCTAAACTCTAACTCATCAACTCTAACCCCTAAACCATGAAACATCAACTTTAAACCCTAAACCCCGAAACATCAACTCTAAACCCTAAACCCTAAACCTTCAAATCTAAACCCTAAAACATCAACTCTAAACCATAAACGTAAACCTTAAACCCTAAATCTAAACTTAAAACATCAACTCTAAACCCTAAATCATCAAATATAAACCCTAAACAATGAAACATCAACTCTAAACCCTAAACCCCGAAACATCAACTCTAAACCCTAAACCCTAAACCTTCAAATCTAAACCATAAACCTTCAACTCTAGGGTTTTAGGGTTTAGGGTTTAGGGTTTCGAGTCAAAAGTTTAGGGTTTAGGGTTTAGAGTTGATGTTTAAGGGTTTAGGGTAAATTTTTTAGGGTTTAGGGTTTAGAGTTTACTTTTTACGGTTTAAAGTTTAGTATTGATAGTTTAGGGTTTAGTGTTGATGGTTTAGGGTTTAGAGAAGTTTAGGGTTTAGGGTTTAGAGTTGATGTTTTAGGGTTTAGAGTTGAAGGTTTAGGGTTTAGAGTTTAAAGTTGATGTCCGGAGTTTAGGGTTTAGAGTTGATGTTTCAGGGTTTAGGGTTCGTATTTCAAAAAAAAAAGGTTTAGGAATGATGGTTTAGAGTTTAGGGTTCGTATTTTTTAAAAAATTATAGGGTTTAGGATTGATGGTTTAGGGTTTAGAGTTGATTTTTAGGTTTTTGGGTTTGAATTTCGAAATAGTATAATTCGAATAAAATTAAAAAATTAGTTTTGATTTTTTTTTATTTAAATATTTATTTATTATATATATAAAGTACAAGGACATAAGAGTTTTTTGCCTTTTAATGAAAAATATTTGAAAATATCCCTTTAGTGGTGGTAAAGGAAAAGTGGCAAAAAATGTTTGAAAAATTATTTTTTTATATTTTTATTTATTTATTATATATATAAAGAACAAGGGAATAAAAATCTTTTGTCATTTAATGAAAAAAATATTTTTGAAAATGTCTCTTTAGTGGTGGTAAAGATGAAAAGTGGTAGCATGAAAGTGGTAAATATAAAATTTACTTATATAAAATATGTATACATATAAATTATTAATTTATAATTTTAATGGAACCATGTATTTATAAAAAATTATTTTATCGATTTGTGTCAAATTTTGAACTGGTCCAAGTTGGAATCGGCAAAATTTATTAATTTAAAGAGATTATTAATTTATCGAGTATTAATTTATATAGGTTCTACTGTAATTAATAATCCGATAAAACCTATAAACCCGCCATTAACCCATTAACCAACACCTGGTTAGAATTCAGAAAAAAAAATCTTATAATATTCTTTAAAATTTGATTAAAATTTTCATATACTTTATATATTTTATTTTTCATATAAAGTAAATATATCGTATTTATATTATGCATTTTAAGTTATAGGTTTTGTAGTGATCAATAACATTACAATTTTAATGTAGATAATTTATTTTTTCTATTTAGAAGCATATAACGGGTTTAGATCTATTAATTCAATTAAATTTATGATTGCTAAAATGGACGTACGAATAATATTATATTTTATTAATAGGTCTAAGCGAATTTATTATTATTCTGCATGTGTCATTTATAAAGGATATACTGGAATGCATAACACTTATCTGCATGTATAATATTAATTTTATTAATAGGCTTAAGCGAATTTAATATTATTCTGCATGTGTCGTCAATATTATTACACTATAATTCTTTAATTTTAAATAATTAATAACTCTATATGTATGAATTATAAAATAAATTGCTATATTGAATATCAATAAAAAGCCATTTATTGTTTCTTGATAGAATGCAATAATATGTTTTTAATCAAAGAAGTTCATTATATTATTAATGTAATAAAAACATATTTTTAAATTAATAAATCGCATGCAACATATTTGAAAAAGGATTATGTGTGATATACTCATTTAAATACCTTGCAATGCGGGAATATATATTGGTGAGGAGGTTACAGGAAGTTGAAAATATGTTGTTTATAGATTTTGTTAACAAAGAGTTAAGAAGAATATAATATGTGTTAGAATAGGGAAGGAATGTATAAGAGAATAAGTCTATTACATTGCAATATATTGCAGTCGTGCTTTTAAATTAAAGATAAAAACATATGTGGTTGTTATAGTGGTTAACTCACCAAAGGAGTAAAAATCGGATAAATATACGGTATAATGTTATTGAGTAACGTACTCTTTCAAATATATAAGACTAGTTTAAGATCCGCGCAATTGCGCGGAATAAATGTTATATTGTAAATAATTTTTATATATTATTATTTGTTTGTATTCATTTATGTATTATGTATATAACTAAATTATAGTAAGCACATAAATCAAAACAATACATCTTGTTTATTTACGATATTTTTTTGGTAAATAAATCAAAACAATAATTTTATTTATTTTATATGGTATATAACTAAATTTCAATGACATAGACATATATATATATAATATTTTAATATAAATATTTATTATTGAGAATTCATACTCATATGATAAACACAAAATTTCGAATGTGCGATTTTTTGAATGTGAATTTCAAAATTAAAATATTAAGGTTTCAATATTTTTTTCAATACAAATTTAGAAATTATCATATTTAAGTATTTTTCTATGTTATATAGTTTAATTTTAAACTATATTAATATATAATATGAATATCTAGTAAATGAGACTTCATATTCATACGATTATTGTATCTTGTTATTACCAAAAAAGTAACCTTTGATCACAAAATTTTAGTGTGAGACATTTAACGTTTTTAATAATTTATAGTCGTTCTAAAAATTCAAAATATAACATATAAGAAAAAAAATTAATTTTTTTGTTATATGGATAATGTGGTTGTTTAATATATTTTAATAATATAAAATTAAACAAAAAAAGAGCTAAGATACAATAATTGTTATCAAATATTTATTATTCATAATCATTAATTGTCATATATACGTTAATCATATTAGGAAATTCCGTAGCTTTTATTTAAGGAAAGTGCGAGGATACTCTTTTGTACACTATTTATCAATTTTATCATATTTAAGTATTTTTCTATGTTATATAGTTTAATTTTAAACTATATTAATAAATAATATGAATGTCTAGTAAATGAGGCTTCATATTCATACGATTTATGATAATTTGTATCTTGTTATTACCAAAAAAGTTAAACCATTGATCATAAAATTTTAGTATGAGACATTTAACGTTTTTAGTAATTTATAGTCGTTTTAAAAATTCAAAATATAAAATATAAGAAAATATTTTTTTATTATTATATAGTTAATGTGGTTGTTTAATATATTTTAATAATATAAAATTAAACAAAAAAGAGATAAGATACAAAAATTGTTATCAAATATTTAATATTCATAATCATTAATTGTCATATATACGTTAATCATATTAGGTAATTCCGTAGCTTTTATTTAAGGAAAGTTCGAGAATATTCTTTTGTACACTATTTATCAATTTAATAGCTAGTTTAATAAAAAATATAATATAAGTTAAGATAGACCAACCTATTTCTTTAAGAATTTTGAATTTCATCCTCATGGTGACATGTGGCTACAAAATAATGTTGTAATGTTTTTCAATTAATATATAAGGGATAAGACCAAAATAAAAATTAAATCTAATAAAATGGTCCAACAACCTTGCATAAGTAGTTTTTTCAGAATGTTTCTCTTTTGATAGTATAGATAGTTTAAAACACCATTTGTTTAGAAGATATCTTTTACTTATTTTCTGTATTATCTTACTTCTCACGTCTTTCTTAATGTATCAAATTTTCCATGAAGCAAAATAAATTTTTTACCATTCTCTATAGACTGTCTTATTTCATTTAAGCAGAACTTAATTAAGGCTATAATAAGAGGAAACAAAACTTATGGATACGTGAAAGTATGTCGAAATGTGTACTTGTTCAAGTTAATTCTCAAATGACCATACAGTTCAAGGAAATGTAACACCTTAGTTACGACTCTTGTGTGTGTGTTGGTGGTATCCCTCGCCTTTTGTTCGGAGTGGTTTTGCCGGTATAGTATTTAGTGGCAAATCCCTTATCTAGTTGGCGCAGTTTTGTTCTTGGCCATGACTCAGCACAGTACTTAGGCAATCGGCCAGTTTTTTCTCATGCTAGTGAGTTTTTGGAGAATCAATTGCTATATCCTCTTTAACTTTTAAAAAAAATTCAAATACTATTCTCACCTTTATCAACTAAACTAAAAATTAGAAAATAGTAAAGACCACGAAACCAAGAGAAACTTAAGTACTTACAATTCTACCGAGGACTATCCAAACCCAAATCTAACCAACCCTTTAAATTCAGATCCACTTTCAAAACTTCCCCTAAAATCGCCCCAAGTCTTTTTATGGTTCACTCTGACGAAGCGAAGCATTGAGAACGTAGAGCAGAAAAAGAAGGACTATCTCACTCATTCTTTTCTTAGTCGTCCCTTATCAGCTTCATCTTCTTCAATCCTCATCATCTTCACCGTCAATCGAAATCCCAGTCAAAGATAATCAATAAATAAAGGATTAGTGTGCTTTGGGATTGAGTTTGAGTGTGTTTGTGAGGAGAATCAGTGCTCAAACTTTATCACAACATCAAGACCTACATCTTTCTCCTGCTTTGCTGCTGTAAGTTTCTCACTTTCTTTCTTTCTTCCTATAAAACTTTGTTTGGACATACCGAAGTGTGTCAGGTGATTTATCGATGTGTTGAAGATGGACTAATTCGACCGGTATACATTCTTGATTTTGATCTCTTCAGAGAATAGCTTAACCCAACATCAAGGATACAAAGTCTAGACATTTTCCAAACATTCAGAGACTGTTTGCTTACCGCATCAAATTGATCGTGAAAACAAAAGTGGTTTAGACCGCATACGGCATAGTGAGCTAATCCCTCTCGTATGCAACTACCACTCAAACCTTGAGTGATACCGTGTCAAACCATCAAAGATGATAGTGACATCACGCAAATTAATAGTAGTTGCGGAAACAAAATTCATCACATATGTGTTCTTTGAAAATCTTATATTAACCAACCTAAATCTACATAGAGTGGCAATGCGCAAGATAGCTTAGAAGGTATTATGGTGTTTCAGCTGAAATCACTGCTGGTTTTTCGCGGTTTGCCATGTACGTCATGTAGATTGTCCAGAGATATGAAAACGAGTTGCTTACAAGAGGCTGCAAGAAATAAAAAAAAAAGTAAGACCAACTCAGGAAGCGGTAATGTGAAACGATTTTTCTTACGAGTCAAATGATAGTTACCTGTAAGTGAACGGGGAAGAACCTGAATGTTATAAAATCACAAATAGGCCAATACATGACACCGTTAAACATTGCAGGGATTACGTCCCTTTTCAATCTTGCAACTATATCTGAACCACTTTCCCCTGAACAAACAACGAAACACAGTATAGCTTAGAAACATGGTTTCGTGTAATCAGACCTTTGTATTTGTGAGACAATAGGCAAGTTAAACCAATATAACATCTATAAATGAACCTGAGATGTATAATATAAGAAACTTACCCTGTAGGGTAGCGTTTAAGGAGAAGAAAACAACGGTCATTATAGGCCCGTAGATGGTTTGTCCCATGGCCATTTTCTTGAACGTGGTGATCAAATCTTGTTTTGGAAAGAGTCTTGACATGAAGTTGAACCAATAATGAAGTGTTGGACCCAAGACCAATAGACCATACCCTCCCATCCTTGCTGTTCTCAACATGTCATAAGACTCCGAAGATCTTTTCGAAATTATCTGTTGAAAAGAAAGTCAGTTCTCAAAGAACGATATGTAACATCATAAGCTAATTAAATTACCACCTCAAGAAGTTAAAATTACTCAAACAAGAAACAGACACAAACATATGTAAGGAGCTAAAAACAAGATTTAAAGAAAGTACCTGAGAAGACAAATCGGCGGCAATGTAAATAATGGAAGAAGTGACACTTTTGGTGATGACAGGTCGTGATTTCACCATACCAAGATACCATCCTACGAATCCCACCTTCGCAGATGAGCAGAGACCGGAAGGAGAAGACGGAAGTGAGATTCCGGTTTCCTTTGCTCTACCGAGAAGCTGAGGTGCGCGGAAATCAGGCCTGGATCGCAGTTGCTTAATTTCCGCTGCCGCGTTCCGCCGTATCAGCCGTGCGGTGTCGGCGGCGACATTTCTGAATAATGCGCCGCTCATTCTGATTTGTTTTGTTTTGTGTTTGTTTGCTTCTTCTCCGAGGTTCTAATTCAGGAAAGTGCCTCTGCCTTTTGGAAGTTGTAAGCAAAAAATAATGAATTTCCTTTTCTCTAGGGAGTTGATTTTTTTTTTTTAACGCTGATTTATTATGATCTTACAACTATGATATTATAAAGATTACATAGACGATTCGACAACCGATAATACTACCTGCCTTATGAAGACTTACGCCTAACTGCATCACCTGAGCCGTCCTATGAAGATCCACGTCTGACCAGATTTACTTGCACCATGTTGAAGATCCCTTGTAAGCCTTTCTTCTGTAGTCTGCATAATTGTTTAATAAATCGCTCTCTCCGGGACTTGAAACCTGGATTTCCTGTAATCTGCAATAAATTGCATAGTCTGGGATTCGAACCCCAGACCTAAGTGTAGAAACCTTTAAACCTTAGGGTGTTCATAAAAAAGAGTGTTGATTTCGGAATTCACATCTATTTTATAATAATTCATATATATGGTCTGTGATGAAGGATTAAGAAAACAGATCACGAATTTGTTCACAATTATGAGTAAAAAGTTTACTTTTGGGTGAATACCCATGTTCGGAACTACGGTAACTTCGGACCTAGCGAGTTAACAAAAATTCGGGAATTAAACGGGCTTTACACGGAGAGTAATTTTAATTATTTTTTTAAGTTTTAAATACATATATCTATATATACAGGAACTTAGGTGAACAAACAAGTAAAAGAAATGTTGCCTGGTGGTAAATATGCTATCTTCAATTTGTCTGCACTCGGGTTCGTTTTTTGGTTCTTTTTGTGTGTTTCTTAAATGAATGGCATAACTGTTTATGTCATCTTCTTCCTTTCATTTTTTTAGGTTTACTGCAAAACATTTTCCGCTGTCAACACAAATTTGTCAAAATCCACAATTTCTACGAGTTTTTCTTGTTGTTTATGCATCAAACTCATAGATTTATCTTCTAGCATGTGATTTAAACACTTAAAACTTAAAAAAAAATGAAAGTTTTGATTTTTTGGCCGAAGATGGTGAAATCGCCACGGTCGACCTCCGTCGAGCGCTCCAGCGCCGCGTAATTGGGTTCCACGGGGCATTTTAGAACAGGGGTTAATACCCGGTAAAAACTTTGTATTTTGTTTATTGAAAGAAAAAAAAAAGCAATCAAAAAAATAGTAGTAATTGCTGGAAAAAAAATTTGATGTTTGTTTCTTCGTCAGCAAAACTATAAATCTAAACCCTAAATCATAATCCTAAGCCTTAAACGCTAAATCTAAAGTTTAGAATTTTGATGACGGTGTTAACAACATTGAAATTTTGGCAATTAGTATATATTATTTTAGATTTTTTTTTCTTAAACAAAATATGACATGACAAATTTTTATTGGATATTATTTTGGTGGTGAACCCCAAAAACTCACGAGTAAATATATATTAATATAATAATCTTCTTTTGTTGAAATGTAAATATCATTAAAAATGAGCATTGAAGTGTACAAAATACTGAAAATAAACGGTACTACCTTCAAACTTGATTATATAGCAAAACAGTTAAGAAAACATGTAATCAAAACTAAAGTCATTCTAACTTGAAGTGAATAAAACAATAAAAACGATATACTCTTGAATAATTGGATGAAAGATCGAACCGAGATATACAAGAATATAGAGATCCAAAGACTAGAGATCGAGAAACACATTGCTAGCAAGAAGTTGTTTCATCCGGCTGTATGAACAATTACCTTCCTCCGAGAAACAGAAAAAAGCCCGCTCGAAGACCGATCTCATGTCCGAGCTGGGCAAGAACTGAATCCAAATTACGACAAAGACATGACAGTACTAATCACAGGTACTAAATACTGCTCAACTAACCCAATCACACTTGTCCTCTAGTATAATACTAATTAAGCCACATAAAATAAATATTATACAACTAAAATTTTCCTTAACACTTAAAAACATTTGATTAATTTATAAAATTCGTTTAAAATAAAATTCGCGCTATTGCATATATCAAGATCTAGTCTATTAATTTAAATTGGAGTATCATTGTTGTTGGTAATTAATTTCCCCAATATACAATTACTTTATTATTTAATTGATAAATAAGAATCACAAGGGGTCTGGTAGAACTGGTAAAAATGTTGAACATGGTTTGATGCCAATACAAAGATAACAAAACACATTCATTCACAACACCAGCCACTGCCACTTCAAACTTTTTGGTAGATGGATCATGGACTTCTTTTTCACAGTTTAGTAGATATGGTTGGGTTTAGAAAGATGAATTATGAAAGAATCAACTATTAGGACTGTGAAACAAAAGAAGACACTTGTCGCTTTTGCATACAAAACTGAAAGCTCATATTTGGGCTATGACGAGCAATTTTTATATTCAACATCTCAGCAGTCTGGGACAGATGGGAAAGATCTTATTTTGATGCCCAACTTCTCAACTGAAGTAACGAAGATACAATTTCTACAAAAATTTTAAGAAATCAAGATTTTTTTACATCTGAAAGACACAAAACCTGACAGCAAATTCATTTGCTAAGATTACATGTTATTTTCATAGAGATTTAGGTTTTGTTGATTGTCCTATTCTAGTATAGATTTTCAAACCAATTTAAGATCCGTGTCTTGCGCAGAATGAGCATTATATATAAATTATTTTATGTATTATATGTTTTAAATATTATGAAATAAAATATATATTGAATAATCAAAAGTCAGTAACAATTACATATATAATTAAATTGGTGCGAAAATAAAAATCAATTTTATTAATCCAAACAATATTTTTTTTCTATTTGATAGAATATTTAATTAAATTTAAATGATATTAACATGCGTAGTATATTTTTAATATTAATGTCTATTAAATGATGTTTTACTCATATGGTTTTTTTATCATTGTATCATTTATAGCAAATACATTAAATTACCGATAACAAAATTTTCATTGTGAGATTAATAGTTCTGGTAATTTATAATTTTTTTTAAAATTAAGTTGTCAATGTTTGGTCAATGCTTTATCAAAAAAAAAATGTTTAAAGTAAATTTCAAAATTAAAATATTTATGTATTTTATATGGTATATAGTTTAATTTAAAAGGATATATATATATATATATACTTAATATAACTTTTAAACTTAATAATTAATTAGTTAGGTTTTTTACTTATATGATTCTGTAATAATTTATATTTTATCATAACAAAAATTTTAAACCATGTATCACAAAATTTGAATGTGAGACTTTTAACAGTTTTAGTAATTTATAGTCGTTTTTAAAAATTTTAATTATAACATATACAGAAAAATTTATATTTTATTATATGGTTAATGTGGGTTTTTGTAGGGGTCAAAATCGGTCACGACGGAATAAACGTCTAAATCTCCGAAGAAGAAAAACGTAGAAAAATTCTTCGACAAATATTTTTTCGAAATAGATTCTTCTTTACGAAAAACCTTTGCGGAAGAAACGCGAATCATCGGACAAGAGCTCGAGAAGGATCACTACGTAGCAACCGAGTTCGAGCCAAAGCTCAGTCGCTACGTAGCAACCAAACACCCATTCCGCTCGGTCGCTACGTAGCGACCGAGCTCGAGCCGGAGCTCGGTCGCTACGTAGCGACCGAGCTCAAACCAAAGTTCGGTCGCTACGTAGCGACCGAACTCTTCCGAAACGTCGATACGACATCAGTCCATGCATTCTTGTCTACCCTTCGATGCTATCTCCCGAATACCGTAGCGAACCCGTCTCACATCCCCCGCCATTTCCAAGTTATCAATCAAACTTTACCGTTAAAACCGCGGAAAGTTCATTCTTTATCGAAAGAAGCCGTAATAAACGCTTCGAGTCGGAAGACGGCCCAAAGGGACCTAAGACATGACTCGAGGCCTGACTTACGATTTCTTAACCAACAGCCCGTAAACCGTATGTCGGTTTACGCTTGGTTCGCAAGGGAAGATAAATGTCAAGTTTCCGCGGATAAATACGAAATTTGGAAGATAATTACGAAGATCAGACAAAATGGAATATCTCCATTTTATGCTATGGCGGCTTAAGGGCAGAAGAGGAAAAGCGTAAACCGACCTTGGAGCCAGTATATAAGGGGTTCTAGGCGAGAGGCATGGAGGAGGGAATTTTCTCAGAGCAAACTTAGCACTTAGAGCAATTAGGCAACTTTCCGTTTTTGTTATTTCGAGCTGCGACTCAACTAGGTTTTGCGGTCTTAGGTTGTTAGAACTAGGAATCTCGCCGACAGCTCTCATAGCCGAGGCTTCTACCTTGTTGTAACGCTCATACGCGAATTCAGAATAAAACTCCTTTTGCTCTCTTTTACGATTTCTTATTTCTTTTCGTCTTTACTTGCGTGTTCTGATTGCTTGGCGTGTGGTTTAACAGATATCCGAGACCTCTGGGAAATTAGGGTTTTTCCTAACTTTCCTAATTTAAACGGAAATCGACAGTGCGAATTTCGGTTCCCACAGTTTGGCGCTAGGAGGGGGGGTACGGATTACTCTAACTCATAGCCGCAAAACGCTTGATCAAAACAATGTCTGGAAATACGAAAGAGAAAGTCGCAGTTCACAACAACGCTGGTAAGAAAACAACAGCCGCCACTCCGCCTATGGCCAACGCCTATGCAAACGCCACAGTTCTTGAGAAAATCGAAAACCTTGCTGCGACTTCTCGCCACAGGACGTGCAATGAAACGATCTCGCGATTTCTCTTTTTTATAAAGGGAAACGATAAATCTTATCAAACCCCGTAAGTTTGGCTCATTACCGAACGAAAGAAATCTCAATGCGTAAGGGTTTTACCAAAACACGTTTTCCGAAAACTTTTTGGAAGGGTAAAACTTGATCTCCCATAAACCGCAGAAAACCCCTAGGTTAATCGCGAAAAAAAGAAGTGCAGCAAATCGATTACACAGCTCGGTCGCTACGTAGTGATCGAGCTCTAGCCAAGCTCGGTGGCTATGTAGCGATCGAGCACGCACAAGGCTCACTCGCTACGTAGCGACCGAGAACGCACACAGCTCGGTCGCTACGTAGCGACCGAGCACGCACACAGCTCGGTCGCTACGTAGCGACCGAGCACGCACACAGCTCGGTCGCTACGTAGCGACCGAGCACGCACACAGCTCGGTCGCTACGTAGCGACCGAGCACGCACACAGCTCGGTCGCTACGTAGCGACCGAGCACGCACACAGCTCGGTCGCTACGTATCGACCGAGCACGCACACAGCTCGGTCGCTACGTAGCGACCGAGGCTTCACATAGATCGGTCGCTACGTAGCGACCGAGCACGCATACAGCTCGGTCGCTACGTAGCGACCGAGCACGCACACAACTCGGTCGCTACGTAGCGACGGAGCACGCACACAGCTCGGTCGCTAAGTAGCGACCGAGCTCAAGCCAACTCTCCACTCGCTACGTAGCGACCGAGCTCAAGCCAACTCTCCACTCGCTATGTAGCGACCTGCAAGGCCTCAGAAAGGTCCTCCTTTGCGTTCTCGTTTGAATCCTCATCGAAACGCTTTTCGTTTCGTCTCAATCGGAGTTTCCGTTGAGATTTTACGACGAAAACAAGTAGGACTCTTCTTGGCTTGCTTCCACTCGCTACGTAGCGACCTGTCAGACCTTCACTCGCTATATAGCGACCTGTCAGGCCTCAGAAAGGTCCTCCTTTGGGTTTTCTTTTGAATCCTCATCGAAACGCTTTTCGTTTCGTCTCAATCGGAGTTTCCGTTGAGATTTTACGACGAAAACAAGTAGGACTCTTCTTGGCTTGCTTCCACTCGCTACGTAGCGACCTGACAGACCTTCACTCGCTACATAGCGACCTGTAAGGCCTCAGAAAGGTCCTCATTTGGGTTCTCTTTTGAATCCTCATCGAAACGCTTTTCGTTTCGTCTCAATCGGAGTTTCCGTTTAGATTTTACGACGAAAACAAGTAGGACTCTTCTTGGCTTGCTTCCACTCGCTACGTAGCGACCTGTCAGACCTTCACTCTCTACATAGCGACCTGTAAGGCCTCAGAAAGGTCCTCCTTTAGGTTCTCTTTTGAATCCTCATCGAAACGCTTTTCGTTTCGTCTCAATCGGAGTTTCCGTTGAGATTTTACGACAAAAACAAGTAAGACTCGTCTAAACACCTTCGCTTGCTCCTACTCGCCCTTACCTACATCTTTGTGTTCTCCTTCAAATCTCGATCGAAACGTCTCTTATTTCGTCTTGATTGGAGTTACCATTGAAACTTTACGATAAAAAAAACCCCGCAAAGACTTGTTTTCTCGCTTGGACTCAGATTAATCGTATAAAACGGCAACGGTTAACTTAACACCTTAGCTGCCTCAACTATACGATTACGTTGAACCTTTTTATAAAAATTGACGTCGTATCTAAGGAGAAGATAACAGCCAAGTTCTAAAGATAAATGTCAAGTTTAAAGGATAAAGACCAATATCGAAATTGGCGAACATACACGAGAAGAGGAAGGGAAAATAAGCAAGCAAAACTGAGAAGAGACAAAACTGCATCTTCGAGAGAACTAAGGTATTTCCGACCTGAAATCAGACTTGGAATTTTCGTAGGAAATTACTAAGAAAAAAAAACGCCTTTGAGACTGCCATAGGACTTCAGAGAACGTAAAACCTAGGTGGATAGTCTAGCGAACTAAGTCTTAGGCGATTTTTCTTGTCTCGATATATCGTTCCATAACTGTTCAGCCAGATCTTGCAAACCGATCTACACTCTCCGAAAATCAAGAAATGATCGCCACGCATATTAAGCTCGCTTCCTAAAAGAGAGAAAAAACGAGAGACATGAACATCTTCTTAAAACCGATTCGTTTCTAGCAATTTTCTCGGAACCGACATATTCCAAGTCGTCAAAGTGGAAACAAACCAAATCATAGTCCAAGCGTCGTCTTTAAATCGTCCAGGATTATTGATCATTTCAAACCATAGAAGAAGAAACGTACACAACCCTTCAAAGTATCGGTTCAACTGTTTTCTTTCGTAAAAAAAAAAAAAAAAAGGGAGTAGGTACGTATACTATACTCGTATACTCCCAAAACTTCAAAAAATTTTGCAAATCGTCAAGAAGACGATTTTGTCAAAGCAAATCGTCTCATATAGGCAAACGACAATCTAAAATTCGTCTAAACGCTAGCAACATATCGAGACGATCATGAAGATAATCTCAAAGACTATATGTCATTTCTTGTCGCAATCATGCGTACAGAAAACATATACCAATATCAAACTGAAACTCGACGATTAGCCAAAGTATTGAAGCCCTTTCTAGTTTCAGAAAGCTAGTTTCGTTTAAAAATTTCTACGAAAAATCTTCAATCACCAGAGCATTTCTTTCAGTTTCCATTGTACCAAGTGAGTCACGGAAAAGCATCGAAAACATTTGTGACGAAGAAAACTCGAGAATAGATGTAGCATCATGTACAAAGAGATGCTTTCCTCCCGATGGTGACTAGATCCACCTCTGGTCGACCAATTCGTTCCAGAACGAATGTGTCATGAGAATCCTTTCATAAAACCTATGAAAAACGTTCTGCGACTAGATCTTAATGAAATAAACTTCGGTAACACTCCGTGAGTAACTCCAAGCAACTTTCACCTAGGATCGAAATCACAGCAGAAACGATTCTCTTGAAACCCACAGAAACAACGCTACTTTAACATATGTTTACATATCACCGATCTACAACCTTCGTAAAACAGGTCCCCGTTACTTACGCGAAAAATCCTTCGTACAATCAGACCAAGTCTTACGAAGAAACTTTCTAAAGTTAACATAACAGGCTTTATGAAGAACCATGCGACTCGCTGGCTTCTTCTTTTCTTTTCCCTCGGTCACATCCGAGAAGGCAGTCGTCCCGCAACTGACTCCGCACGGACTATGTATCGAGCTTCTTAGGCTTTATCTCCCTCGGAAACAAAGGAAACAACTTCCATACGAATAAAGGAAACATTATACGAAACTTTCATCGTATAAATTAACCCTAAAGTGGAAAAACATTTTCTACCACCATGGGCATACTCGGCCTATCAATCTCGATAAACGCCATTCGTCACTCGCCCAATTACGCCTTTCCTTCGAAGCCAAACTAGGTTACAGCATCCCCTATAAGGACGATTCTAACCGACTTGACCTTATTGACAGCACAAAAGTGTCATGGTCTAATCCTTTGGCAACAACGTCCTTGGCTATAAAGTTGAGCACAACCTTCGCGCAAAGCCAAAACAATTGAGCGAGCACCGCACAATAAGTTGACGGCTAAACGGTAATCCAGAATTTTCCTTGAAACGCCAAGTAACGATTACACAAACAATTATCGTACCACCCAAAAACGAGAATCATACGGTAAATTCGTCATAACAAAACTCAGTCCTAACAACCAAACAGTTAACGGAAAGGTTCCACTTGTCAAAAATCGACCAAGTTCAATATACTACGATTCACTTTAAGCCCGCTGTGTTTTACTCGTAAAATGCGGCATGTAAGGAATACTCGTAAAATGCGGCATGTAAGGAAAACTCGTAACAGAGCTCCTACAGCTATACGGAACATCCTCAAATAGACACGAAAGAAGTCTCGGAAGGTCAACACCACACAAAGCACGGTATAGGAGGATGCCACTTTCCGGGGACAAATTTACGCGACCCCTTGGTCCTAATTCCTCGATCGCAAATCAAATCCAAATAGGAACAACAATTCTGGCTGCGAACATCCGTAGTCAAACCAGAATGTTTCCCAAACGCAGGGCTAAGACTAATCCCTTGCAACATCGCGAAACATCTTCAAGCCCGCGAACATTTCAAGCACGAAACGCGGCATACGAAAGAATAACAAATCTTCAGCATCGCGAGACGTCGCAGACGCGTGAAGATTCGTTCCTCGACGAAATTCCCTTCCTCGATAAAAACACTTTCTTGGAAGACCAGATAGTCATACGCGCTAACATCTTCTCAAAACATATCCTTCGCGAAGACTCAAAACGGTAATTTTAACCATTAAGTTTGTTGCTGATCACAACAAACTCTTAACGTCCTAAACAGACTTAGCCATCTCGTAGAGATGACTCTCGTACATCCGACACAATGATAATAGCGCTATAAAAGAAACCCAAAATTTTTGGTCAGCACTTTGAGGAGGCTAAAATATTTTCCTTGGAGAGATGCTCGGTTCCAACCATACAAGTCGTATAAGCCGAGAACCTATCGCGGACTTTAAATCGGTATGGAATCAGGATGACACTGAAACAGGATACGTAAGTCGAATTAGTCATCGCACCCTCTAAAACCAGGAGTAAACCTAGGTCTTGCCCTAAACTCAGCGCACTGGTCTCTAACATCACTAGGCATAGTATCAAAAACCTTGATACGAGATCCCAAAATTTGTCTCTTTGCCAATATTCTAGCGTCTTCAGAAATCCCGCAAATTTACACACTGCGGAAAACTCTCGAAACAGATCACGGATATAGCAGTTCACATAGAGTTAAATTACGAGATGACAACTCGTAGTCTTCCTTCTACACCCATATAAAATGCCATCGGCATCAACACGCCTGATAACCTCTACATAAAAACCAGACCGTAAAGGTCACGCTGGAAAACTAGTCATACAAAACTTAACCCCAAGACGAACTACGAAAGGCTTGATCCCTTCAACAAGGGTACGTAGGCAGCCGTCATAAGGCGCAACCCCAATCTTATCGTGTTCTACTCTTAGAAGAGCGAGAAGACCACTTACCACGAACCTTTTCGACCATTAATTCCGCCTAACTCACCTAACTTGCCAAGCCACTCGCTAAAACCTCACGCTAGAAGCTCATGGTTCTAACGAGCTGGGGGCTAACTGTTGGGGTCAAAATCGGTCACGACGGAATTAACGTCCAAATCCACGAAGAAGAAAAACGTAGAAAAATTCTTCGACAAATATTTTTTCGAAATAGATTCTTCTTTATGAAAAACCTTTGCGGAAGAAACGCGAATCATCTGACAAGAGCTCGAGAAAGATCGTTACGCAGCGACCAAACGCGTGCTCCGCTCGGTCGCTACGTAGCAACCGAGTTCGAGCCAAAGCTCAGTCGCTACGTAGCGACCAAACGCCCATTCCGCTCGGTCGCTACGTAGCGACAGAGCTCGAGCAGAAGCTCGGTCGCTACGTAGCGACCGAGCTCGAACCAAAGTTCGGTCGCTACGTAGCGACCGAACTCTTCCGAAACGTCGATACGACATCAGTCCATGCATTCTCGTCTACCCTTCGATGCTATCTCCCGAATACCGTAGCGAACCCGTCTCACATCCCCCGCCATTTCCAAGTTATCAATCAAACTTTACCGTTAAAACCGCGGAAAGTTCATTCTTTATCGAAAGAAGCCGTAATAAACGCTTCGAGTCGGAAGACGGCCCAAAGGGACCCAAGACATGACTCGAGGCCCGACTTACGATTTCTTAACCAACAGCCCGTAAACCGCATGTCCGTTTACGCTTGGTTCGCAAGGGAAGATAAATGTCAAGTTTCCGCGGATAAATACGAAATTTGGAAGATAATTACGAAGATCGGACAAAATGGAATATCTCCATTTTTATGCTATGGCGGCTTAAGGGCAGAAGAGGAAAAGCGTAAACCGACCTTGGAGCCAGTTTATAAGGGGTCCTAGGCGAGAGGCATGGAGGAGGGACTTTTCTCAGAGCAAACTTAGCACTTAGAGCAATTAGCCAACTTTCCCTTTTTGTTATTTCGAGCTGCGACTCAACTAGGTTTTGCAGTCTTAGGTTGTTAGAACTAGGAATCTCGCCGACAGCTTCTTCTACCTTGTTGTAACGCTCATACGCGAATTCAAAATAAAACTTCTTTTGCTCTCTTTTACGATTTCTTATTTCTTTTCGTCTTTACTTGCGTGTTCTGATTGCTTGGCGTGTGGTTTAACAGATATCCGGGACCTCTGGGAAATTAGGGTTTTTCCTAACTTTCTTAATTTAAACAGAAATCGACAGTGCGAATTTCGGTTCCCACAGTTTTTAATTTACTTTAATAATTTAAAATTAAACAAATGATAGAAGATATACTAATTTTTATCAAATATTTATTATTCAAAATCATTAATTATCATATATACTTTAGTCACATTAAAGAATTTCGTAACTTTTGCTTAAGAAAATAATATAGAACATTAATAATGAATTTATGGTTAGTTTAATAAAAAACTTATTATATAATTAGATGGACCACAACCTATTTTTCTAATGATTCTAAGAATTATCTTAGTCATGACACATGGCTAAAAAAAAGTTGCAATGTTTTTCAATTAATATATAGAGGATGTACAAATATATTTAATATTTTATTAATAAAAACATATATTTTTATTGAAAATTTAATATTAATATAATCTGATTTTGTAATGTTTTCCAATTAATATATAGAGGATGTACAAATATATTTAATATTTTATTAATAAAAACATATATTTTTATTGAAAATTTAATATTAATATAATCTGATTTTGGGAAATTCACTTAACACAATTAATGCACATATTTTTGAATATTATTATCTACAAACTGAATATGATAGTGTAGATGACATGGGAATAATGAAAAACAATGTGCAAGTTTCAATCAGAAATATAATATTGCATGACATATATAAGCTAAAAGAGACGTCTCAAAACATACAACTAATTCGTATAAACTATTCACTATGCTTCTTAGCCTGACACAAAAGACAGCATCTCTCCTTTCCGATCTAGAAACGATCTCAGTCAAACAAGTTCCATATTTTCATCACAGAAAGGGGAAAAATGGAACCGGAGCTTGAGCAGAAGTGATCCAGTGAACATCAGTCCCATACATAAACTAACCAAAACCACCAAACGGTTTCATACTTCAGTTTCATCTGTACAAGTGAGACGATGATGAAGGGTCAGCTGCAGATTGTATAGCTTACTGCGATAAGCAGATATGCCCAATAGTCCTGACTCTAGAATTCCAACTATCTTATTGGCCATTTCTTCACTATGCGTTCCAGCAACCTTTGTTCCTCATCTTTAGGAGCATGAGGATCAAGATTCTTCAGATCTTCAGCAAACAGCTTTGCCTCATCTTTCCTGTTTAACTTACAGTAACCATCGACAATGGAGTTGTAAGTGTTCTGGTTTGGTCTACACCCATTCTTGATCATGTACCTAACGACGCCAATGGCTTCCTCAAACATTGAGTCAGCCGCATAAGAACCGATAAATGTATTGTAAGTGATCACATCAGGAACAATCCCTGAATCTCTCATCTCTGCGAAGATTCTAGAAGCATCTCTCATCCGAGTATTCCTACAATATGCGTAGATGACTGTGTTGTACGATATGATATCTGGTTTGATCCCTTTAGCTTGTATTTCCCTCAAGATCTCCTCTGATTTCCCAAAATCTGCAGACCTGCTATGCATATACATGAGGCTATTGTACGTCGCCATGCTTGGTGTGAAACCCATCTCTTTCATGTAATCTAACACTTTGTTGGCCTTCGCCACCATCTGCCTTCTTCCGTATATGGACACCATGGAGTTCAATGTGGTTATGTCTGGTGAAAACCCTCTTTCTTTAAGCTCGGAGAACGCACGTTCTGCTTCCGGTAAGAGATCACACTTACTACAAACCAAGACTAGTGTCTTCAAAAGCACAGCTCGAGGCTCGATAACTCCAGAATACACTTCTTCTGCTAAGAAATGCATCCGACCTATCTCCTTGCCGTTTGCATACGCATGAAGTAGCGAGCAGTAAGTTAACTCATTCGGCTTGCACCGACCATCCTCCATCTCTGCAAGAACTTTCTCAGATTGTTCCCACATTCCTCCACGTGCCAAAGCAGCCAACACAGTGTTATAAGTGGAGAGGTCAGGAGTGACCCCAGCTTTAAGCATTCGCCTGTAAACAGTCATAGCTTGTTCAAACGAGCCACATCGGCTATAAGCACTGATTAGCGTATTGAAAGTCTCTCTCTCAGGTACGAAACCTGCTCTCTTCATCTCTTTGAACACACCCGAAACTTCAGAATCCATCCCGTTTTGGCCAAAGACTGCTAACAGTGTATTCCAAGTGACAATGTCCGGAGAAAGACCACACACGTTGATCTCATCAAATATCTTCATCATCTCCGCAAACCTCCCCCTGTTACCATACATCTTTATGAACGCATTAAAAGTACAAATATTCGGTTTGCACCCAGCGGTTCTCATCTCTTCGAAAACACTCATAGCAGATTCAACCTTCCCAGCTCTCTCGAATCCGGATAAAAGCGTGGTGTAAGTGAAAACATCAGGCTTCATTCCCTTTCCCACCATCTGATTCTTAAGCTCCATAGCTTCATCCAACATTCCATCACGCGCATACGCAGATATCAACGAGTTATAAGTCACAATGCTCGGTGTAAACCCACTAAGCTCCATCTCATTCAAAACCTTCATAGCTTCTTTAGGCCGATGAGACTTGCCATAAACATCCAACAGGGCGTTGTAAGTAACCTTATCATGACTAAACCCTGCCATCTTCATCTCTTGGAAAACCCGAGCAGCTTCTTCATGCAAAGATCCTCGTTTACAGCAAGTTATAAGCGTGTTGTATGTATACGCATCAGGAGCAATCCCATAACTCTTCATCTTCTCCACAAGAGACATAATCTTACTCCAGGGAGTGCCCATTTTCCCAAACACGTTCAGAACAACATTGTAAGTAATCAAAGTCGGTTTACAACCTTCTTCTTCCATCTTCTTGAACACCATTACAGCATCTCTATACCTTCCGCTATTTGCAAACGCAGATATCAACGAAGTGTACGAGTAAACATCAAGCGAGAACCCGTTTTCTATCAGCCCATTGAATAAGTTCGCAGCGGAAGAGACTCTTCCTTCTTTACCCAACATCGAGATAACAACAGCAACAACAGAGTTATCTAATTGATAATCCTTTTGCTTCATAAACCAATCAAACACGCTAAGAGCTAAATCGAATCTCTTATGGAAGCCTAATCCTTTGAGAAGAGCGAGTAACTCCGAGGAAGACGACTCGGATAACTGAGAGAGAAGAGGGTCTAATTGGCCGGAATCGAAAGTGGGTTCGATTAAGGAACGGAGAATCTGCTGACCATGAGGAGATAAGCCATGGTAAGACCAAGGCTTTCCGAGGTTAGGGTCTCGTGACTTGCCGATTCGAGTTCGGTTACGGGTTTTGGGAGTTTGTGGGGTTATGGGTCTTCTCGAATTAGGGTTTTGGTGGAGGAAGACGTCGTGAAGGAGAGGCTCTACCGGAGAAGGAGGAGGTTGTGATGGAAGTTGTGAGGTGAGAAAGGGCGTTCTGGAGAGTTGGTGGTGGTCGTGAAACAAGGGCTTTGAGGAAGGTGTGCTTGGGAGAAGAAGAGGGAGAGCTAGCTTGTCCGCCATTGGAGAGAAACGAGGAGGAGAAGTGAATGGATATATCTTTTTTTTTGTTATTAGTTAATTTCGTCATTCTTTATTTTAAATTAGAGTGACCAAAATATCCTAAATGTTAAAGATGGTCAAAGTGGTGTATATGCGAGGGAAAAACGGCCATAACTTACTCAGAGATCCAGAACTGGACAAAGACTCATCATATTCGTGGATTATTCGTTATCTCTATAAAGTCAGGAATGATAATCTTGTAATATCCCGAGTTGTGATATATGGAAAGCGTGACACTCCGTCCCGTAGACCTAGTCTCACAGCCCTGTAGGACACTGACCCTAACCTCTCAAATGTGAATCCTCACTAACTTCTCCATGTAAATTATTAATGCTTGGCATTCCTTAAACCGAAGACCTCACCCTTTAACAACACTCCCCCAGGACGAGTTGTCACCAATTGATACTTGTAACTCCCCGACCTCCCACAGCGAATGGGCCACCCACGTCCGCTCTCTCGGTCTGTGGGCCCCATCCCGCTCCAACGGTCGGTGCGTAAATTTCCAATGCTCGAAATCATTGTTTAATAACCCTGCAATCACCACCCGACCTTTCTCCATGCTTTGGCCTCACTCACACGGTATCGCAAATCACTTCTCGATAGGTCACCTATCTTTTCACTACTCCAGCCCAAGCACGCTTAACTCTAGAGTTCTAAACGAATGTGTGACAGAAAAAGTAAGTCAACTTTGTTGACATAGATAACCAAATCAATTCTCTTAAGCTTTTCCATATATCACAAGTCAGGATGTTACAGGAAGATTAAGAGAAGTGATTTAGCTACCTATGTCACCAAAGTTGACTTACCTTTTCTGTCACACATCCGTTTAGAACTCAAGAGTTAAGCGTGCTTGGGCTGGAGTAGTGGAAGGATGAGTGTCTTATAGTGTACCGGTTGGGAGAGAGGCTAGCCAGTGAGCTGCTTTCCCATCGAGAAAAAATGGGAACATGGTGCATTTGACGTAGTCTGGTGGCACTCCATTCGCGCGATAGAAGTTGCAAACTCTCTCAAAGTTCTCGATGTGATCCAACGGAATTTCAGCTGCTAGGCCGTTGAACATCTTTTTCTGCACCAAGGCGATCAAAGCAGGCTTGATCTCATAATCCTGTCGAGTGCAGTGGGTGGGTTGATGGCGGAGGGAGTGGTTGGGAAGTTCCGCGGGAGGTTACGCTCTCCGATTGGAGAGCCTTGTTTCTCAACTTGCTGTGCAGCAAGTTCAGCCGCTGCTTGGCGAGCAGCTTCCTATGTGTCGATGGTCTGTTGCATCTGCTGCATTTGTTGTTGCATGAGCACCAGCAGTGAGATCATCCTGGCCTCCGTGATCATCCATTCTGATGTTAGTAGGCCGCGGTTGTTGACGGTTCAGTCTTTCTAATCTTGCGAACTCTTCGTTGCTTAGCGTGAATAATGGTCCTTGTGCGTTGCTCAGAGTATGTCTACTGGTCATGCGCATGGATCATTCGCTGCAACAAAGAGAGGAAAGCAAGTTAGATGTCTTAGACTAAATATAGAACTGAAAAATAAAGGTAAATATATGGTCCCCGTCGCAACGGCGCCAAAACTTGATACACTAAAACTGAACATTTCCTACTCTCAAGTTAACAGTGGTAATTGTAGTATTTAAGATTCAATCCAGAGGACCAGTCTACACTTTATTCTTATGAGTTTTCAACTTAGCTAAAACTAAAAGTGGGGTTTGAATTAGGTGATAACATGCAAGTAAAGTAATGATTGCAAAGAGTAAATTCAATATTAAAGAGAAGCCAATCTAGGGTTTCTCATCGGGTGTTGAAGCTAAACCAAACATTTATTCAAGCGCAATATAACACAATCTAGGACACGGATCACTCATGTAGAACAGCCCGCTGTTGTGGTGCTGCTCCCTTTGTGGTTCGATTTTGACACCTAAACTCTCGTTTGGATCAAGGATCGACTACAAGCAATAGAGATCAAGTCCGATAGGTTCACCGGGCACTCTAGTATCTACTTTCGCTGACTAGACATACACGGCTCATTCACTCAATATCAAGCAATCGACTACACGGTTAATGAGCAGATTCAACCTATGATCTAGCAGTAAGTGATCAGGTTATAACTAGCATTAAGAACAGAGATGAACAAAGACACAATATAGTCACTTATTTATGTTTAGCTTTTGCGATCAACACCCTAGAATCCTAGACAAGCTAGCCGAATGCTCAGCCATATAATAAGATGAACCATACATAATAACTGAATAATACTGCATATAAATCCAAAGAGAAATTAATAGGGTTCAGGATAATCTTCTCGGTGAAGAAGATGAGCTGTCTCCCTTACAATAGCAAAATCCAATAATTCGGTCTCCGTGTCTTGCAAAACTACCGTACGTGAAAATAAAGATATGGATGGCTTTTTATATTGAGGCGCCATCGCCAGGCTGTTCCTAGTGGGATCAACCGCCAGACTGCTCCGCATGATTGTTCCGCAGGGAAAGACTCCAATTATTGCTCCTTTCTTCACGCTTCTTCCTTCAACTCTTTAGTCTACTCCAGACCTGAAATAACTCTAAAAGAACTGGACTAACTCGATAAAACATTGAAAACAAGTTAGAAAGCATTTACACAATAGTGTCAACAACACCATATATCAGAGTTCAGTCAGCATCCTATAGCAGAAGTTATGCATGTTTTACTGAAGAGTGGTTAGTCTGCCTCGCGAGAGGAAGCTGTCGAGGAGATAAAGGATTGTTGATCGACGGTGTACCCTTGCCATCGATCGACGGTGATGCCAGAACTTGGGCCAGGCATATTTCAAGACCGACTGAAGCCCATAAGCCACACAAAGTTACCAAAATACCCATAGAAAACCAAAAATCCTATTTATGTATTTCTAAGCTATTGTTGACGGCTACACGCTATCTTAGTTTTCTATTCATTGTTTTCTCTTAGTGAGGAGAGAAGAAAAGAACTCTTCAGAGTCCTCCTGGAACTCCTTCAGAGTCTTCTTGGAACTCCATTGGTTTTGGTTTTTATATCTATTGCAATTTTATATCTATTCATATATGATTTTCTGTGACAAACTTCATGCTTGAATAGATCCACCTGTTAGGTTTAGGGTTCAAATAGGTTATGAAGGATTATCACCAACTATAGATTGTTAAGTGGTTTTTATATCTATTGCAAGAACTTACCCTAGGAGTTATAGACACACTACAAAAAAAAAAATTGTGTTATTGTGACGAACACTTGAGACGAAAAATATACGTCACATATTTGTTACATTTTATATACAGTTTATGTGACTAAAATTGTGTGTCACATCACAATATTGTGACTAAATAAGCCGTGGCAAAAATCAGTCCCAATTTAAGACAAAATTGTGACAAAATAGAAATTGTAATGGATGTGACTATTCCGTGACCAACTTTTGGTACATGTTAGTTACGAACATGTGACAAGACTTCCGGTATCAATTTATGACAAAAAAATAACTAGTTATCTGTCACTAATTAAGACCAGTATCGATCACATATATATATATATATATATATATATATATATATATATATATTCGTAAATAATAACATGATTATATAAGCAAAAAAACATGATTGTCTAACAAATTCATAACAATAGGTGAATGCTTTATATAAAAATGTAGCGTTATCAAGACGTATACTTTAATATATCATAAAATGCCATTAGATTTTTGCATCTAATCTCCATTACGAAAATTGTGAGTTAATGGATGCTCTAGTTGTCAATGACTTAAGGTAACAATATCATATACGAACTAACCGTTGATGTATACGAAAAAGTTATAATCTTTGTTTGTTCTTCATATACGATTTTACTGTTGTTATATCATTCGTCTGATTTTGTTTTTTCATAAATAAACTTGCACGTTTTCTAGTTTTGCTTGTTTAGTCTTTTGATCAAATGGTTTTGGAATCTAAGTCCTTATATTTCAATATGTCATCTGATCGTGTGTTGTGGTTTAGTACAAAGTATTATGTCCAATAATTAAAGTTGAGTTGTGTATCAATCTAATCTAATATCACATAAAATAAAATAGAACAAAAATATAAGTTTATCAAATACAATACTTAGGGTTTAGGGATTATGATTTAAGATTTAAGGTTTATGATTTAGGATCTAGCCACTTCAAAAAAAAATATGGAGTATCAAATTTAGCGGTCAAAGAGAAAGAGAGAAAAATCAAAACATAAAAAATTAGTATCAAAATTTTAATTAGAGAATCATTAAAAATACGGAAGTTTACTCAAATATACAATATTTTAGGACAATTGACTAGAATTGTACAAATCTTTTTTTTTATTACTAGCATTTTTAAAATACCAAGCGTGCCCTTTTTTACGTTATCAGAAAAATCGTATTTACAAGAATGCTATTACTTTTCGTTGTCACGTAAGCAAAACCTGTTGCTACGTAGGAATTCGGTTCCGTGTTTTCATTAAGTCAGCCATAAATCACTTCATACGTCGTTACGGCTGATTTATTTCACGAGTCGGCTGAATTAATAAAGACTGCTGACTTAAGATGAAAAAGCTAATTTAAGAACATAAGTCAGCCGCCCGGTACAGCTGATTTACAGAAATGTGGCTGATTTATGGGATAACAGATGACTTACATACACAAGTTACGGCTAACTTATACATCGGCGGTTTGCTTGATGGAATATTGGGCTGAGTCGTAGTTAAGACACGACTGAGTTATTTTTCCACAGCTGAGTTAATGAATATCGACTGGCTGAGTTATTTGATTTACGACTGACTAATTGGATGTTGTTACGGCTGAGTTTACATTTAATCAGCCGTAATAGGATGGATTAACATTAAACTCAGCTTGTTTACGGCTGACTTATTAGCAAAAGATTAATTACTAGAATATCATTTGTTTGACGGCTGATTTATGTGACGATACAGCTGATTTATGGTTTTTCATTCTAATTACGGCTGATTTCGGATCAAAAGATTAATTACTGAAATAGTATCCACGGTTCAGCTGACTTACATTGTACACGAGGGCTGATTTACGTAGGCTGAGTTATATATTCGTTTGTCGGCTGATTAACTGATTTTCCATGTCATCCGCCATGTCATCAACTCGGATTTGTCATGTCACTGCTAACGAACTACTTTACAACTATGTTTGTGTGTGTTCATCTTTTTCTTCATCTTCTTTATCTATCAATCTATCTTCTTCATCAAAACGCTATGTTTCGTTTAAAGAGAAAACATCGACATGTTAGCTCATAGAAGTTAAAATCGCGAGGCTCATTCCAAAAACCCTCAAATTTGAAAATTAGGGTTCTTCAGAAGAGAGGATTAATCGTAAGTCTCTTTCGTCAAATCCGAGATCATATACTGTTTTTTTTACTTGAGCATTTTGTGTGTTTCGTCTTGGTATAGTTTCAATCATTTTTGTGTGTTGTGAAGTAGAATTCGATGGATCTAGGGCGTGGAATCCCAAGGAGGTGCGACTGTGGAGCTGCTACTGTTGTGTTAACGTCACATACAGCAAGGAATCCGGGAAGAAGGTTTTATCGTTGTGGAGCAATTTTGGGAAAACCATGTTTTCAAATGGCTTGATGAAACACATGATGAAGAGTTTGTAGTTGTGGCAAACAAACTGGCGACGATGGAGCAAGATTTGGCCGACATAAAAGCAGACTTAGCTGATATGAAGAACGACATAAGTGAGATCGTAGCACTTATCGAGTGTCTTAGGGTGAAGTGTTAAATGTATTAGTTGTTGTTGGGAAAAATAAAAATGTAGTCTTTTAATTATCATTTAATTATGTTGGAGTTATCGTTTAATTTATGTCTGAGTTATCGTTAATGCAAAGTCTTATCAAACTTTGAAAATAATAAAGTATTATCGTCTCGATGTTATAAAGGCCTCAATATTAGTTCTGAGCCGTATTTTCCACACTTCTGATGCGCCATAATTTATTATCAACACGGTCAAATCAAGAAAGACGAAACGTCCCATTAAACATTTAAATCAGTTTTTAAATACTAAAGTAATAAAAGGCCTCGATATTAGTTCTTAGCCGTATTTTCCACACATTTGACGTATTTTCCACACTCAGCCGTCCCATTAATATTAACGTCTGAGTTATATTCTGAGTTAAATAATAAAGTATTACCGTCTCGATCTCTATGAAGGCCTCGATGTTATATAAACCAACATGGCTGAGTTATATCAACCATCATTGCTAATTTATATTAACGTTACATTAATGGATTATTTCCCGATTCTTGAATTGCCTGAAGAGATTCAGGCGTTAGTGGTTGAACGTGTGGCCAGTAACTCCTTCCAAGATCTCTATGGCCTCAGAGCATCGTGCAAGTTGATCAAGGCGTTAGCAGATCGGCGTAGTGTATGCCATTTTTACGATGTATTATCCGTTCCCTGTGGACTCAATATGCATGCCGAGTTGTTGAAAACTTGCTACGCGGAGAGAAATCCAAGCACACTTTATATGAAGGGTGTACAGTTTTTCTTCACATTTAAACTTCAGGAAGAAGGACTTGCTTTCATGAAGCTTGCAGCGGGTGAAGAATATGAGCGTGCTGTGTATACATACGCAATGACTAGAAATTCTTTTTGGGGTGATGAGGAGTATTTTGCTCGTTTTACAAGGGAATCAGTCGATAGGATCGGGAAACTAGTTCGATCTCTAAAATGGGCATGGGGTTCTCTTCACGGTGATGAGTTTCGGGCAAAGAGGGACGAGTTCATTTCAAACATTGTTCCTTCGTTCTATAGTTGCCAATGTGTTCCTGTTTTGGAGCGAGATTGGGTCTTGTGGTTCATTGAAAACAGTAAGGGTGACAAAATGTGTAACAGCTGTTCTGGATCAAAGAGGTGGGGCTCTTCTTCCGTGAGTTTAAACCGATGAGCGTGATTAGGGACACAAGGGCGTGGTGAAGATGTATTGTATAGAATCTTATCTTTTTTTTAATGTACTTTGCTAAGACATTATTACGGCTGGGTTATGTTTTACTTTATGGCTGAGTTGTCTTTTAATTGCGGCTGATTTTTGTTTATGGCTGGGTTCTCTACAATTACGGCTGAGTTTTAAATTCATAATGACTGAGTTATCGTTAATTGGCAGTGTTATTTAAATACGACATGACTGAGTTAATTGCCATGTCATCACTAACGAACGAAATTTACAACTTGGTTTATGAGACTGTTCATGTTCTTCTGCATGTTATTTATCTATCGTTTTCATCTTTCTCAGTTGGTTATGGATCTGGTAGTTATTGTTTCCGGTAACTGGATTAAGAAAAACATATATGTATTCAACCTCGACAGAAGAGGGTGTAAAGTTCTTCATTTAGATGAGAAAACAACACACGAAGATTTCGCAAAGACTGTTCTCGATGATTACAGATTGAATGCTTTGAGGGATCATATTCAGCTTAGCTACATGTTCTCGAATAAAGCATTGAAAACAATGGTGCATGACACACCACCAGTGTACGTGTCCAATACTCGACAATTGCAAGGTTTTCTAAGCCTAAAGAAAATCAAACAACTACGTCTGTGTGTGGAGATTACGGAGAACAGAGCAAGAGAGAAGAGTAAAACATTTTTCAGCTCTAGCTCAGAAGTAGAAGCTTCAGTAGTTGAGTCCAGAGACGAAAATTACAGTGAGAGTTACGATGGTTGCAGTTTGGAGAAGGAACAAGAGGACAATGAGAATGACTGCTCTAGTAATGTGGAAGGAGAAAAACACGACGTAGTTGGAGAAGATGAAATCGGCAAAGAAAACGAAGAAGATGATGAATTTGAAAGCCGATTTGATATGTTCGACGATTCGGACGGTGCGTCATCTGAAGATGATAACTTCAGCTCATACAGTGAGTCTCCTACAGAAGACGAAGATTCACCAACGCTACCTCCTAAAAAGAGATATAAGAACTTCTCGATGAGCGGATCTAAAGGAAATCTGGAGGTTCTCAGGTTGGAGATGTCGTCGATAGACATTGCGGTAGGTCAACGATACGAGAGTAAAGACGATTTGGAGAGACGACGGAAACTTCTTACAGTGAGGCATCAATTTGATTTTGATGTAGAAACATCAACCCCGACATCATACGTTGTTAAGTGTTGGGTTTATGGATGTCTTTGGAGAATTCGTGCTTCTACCCAAGGAGATCCCCAGCGTTTTATGTTCTTATTTACGATTCGAAGCATACATGTTCCTGCACAGAGCGTTCTAATTGATCTCGACAAGCAACACCAGATATTTTAGGAGAGTTGTACAAGAACTTTCTTGGCGACGTTGGTCTGGCCGTTCGCCCTACGAGCGTCAGAATAGCTATCACTAAGCAGTTTGGTATAAAGGTAATTACTTTGTTGTGGCTAAGTTATTTTAACGATACGGCTGAGTAATATCAAATGTAGCAGCTGTCCTATTCATACAATGCGGCTGGGTTACTATAATGTTAGATGCGGCTGAGTTATAGTAAAGATAGGGTTGAGTTATTTTTACGTTGTGGCTGTCTTAATTAATTGATGGGGCTGAGTTATGAGGATCGTTTTTTCATGTGAACAGATGGATTATTGGAAATCACACCGGACGTTGAAATTTGCAAGGGAAATCGATGAGGGAACACCTGAGTGTGGGTTTGAAAGCTTGCCTTATTACTTATACATGATAAGAAGGGCAAATTCGAGTACAGTTACGCGTCTTCAAATCAATGAGCTTGGAAGATTCATGTATGTGTTTCTTGCTTTTGGTGCGAGCGTAAATGGTTTTCCTTTCATGCGCAAAGTTGTTGTAGTCGACGGTACGTTTCTCAATGGTAAATACAAAGGGACGCTACTCACAGCATTAGCTCATGACGGTAACTTTCAGATTTTTCCAATAGTCTTCGCAGTGGTTGACACAGAAAATGATGATTCGTGGCATTGGATTTTTACGCAAGTAAAACTTCTGATTCCTGACGACGAGGGTCTTGCGATAATCTCGGATAGGCATAACTCGATAGGGAAAGAAATTAGAAATGTGTATCCGTTAGCTACTTAGGGAATATGCACCTACCATTTATATAAGAACATATTGGGACAGTACAAAGGAAAAGATGCATTCCGTCTGGTGAAGAAAGCGGCGAGATGTTTTAGGATGTCTGACTTTACTGCGATTTTCGAGGACATTGAAGCGATTAATCCTGCACTCCACGGCTACCTCCAAAGAGCTGATGTCCGACTTTGGACGCGTGTTCATTTCCCAGGCGAGAGGTACAATTTGATGACTACAAACATAGCGGAATCAATGAACAGAGTATTGTCGAATGCTAGAGGTCTAAACATTGTTCGAATATTAGAATCGATACGGGTTATGATGACCAGATGGTTTGCTGAACGGAGAGAGGATGCCAGATCGCAGCCAACGACGCTTACGCGTGGTGTCGAGAAACTACTACATGTAAGTTAGTCGTAACAGTAAAAATAAGTCTGTTTTTAAAATTCATAAAATTCTTAAGTCAGCCTTTGTAGTTCTTAAATCAGCCGTAATATGTAATAAGTCAGTCGTTTCATATTTATTCTTTTTTTTGTTAATAGGATCGTGTAACTACCGCCAGAGATTTGACGGTCCAAAGGATTGATGATCATCACACTGACGTTAAATATGGATCTTCTAGCGAGTCTTTGAATGTTGTTAATTTGGTTGAGCGAAAGTGCACATGTCGGCATTTCGAACGCGAGAAATTACCATGTGTACATGCAATCGCAGGTGCGGAGTACAACAATGTTTGTAGTATATACCTGTGCAGTCCTTACTATAACAGTGCATATTTGTTGAGCGTATACGCTGAACCGGTCATGCTGGCAGACTCAGCGCAACATTTTCCAGAAATCATGGCTAACCAACCGTGCTTGCCCCCGTCTATTTATCAACAGCCAGGAAGACCTAAGAAAAATAGGATGAAATCTGCTTTAGAAGTTGCACTTCAAAACAAACGTCCTAGGAAAGAACACACATGTTCTTGATGTAGACAGAGTGGACATAACGCGAAAACTTGTCCGATGTAAGCAAGTGTTGTAGGGATTTTCATGTTTTTGTATTACCTTTGTGTTTTTGTTTTAATGTTTTTGGTATTACGGCTGGATTAGGGATTTTCATGTTTTGTATTACGCCTGTGTTTTTGTTTTCATGTAAATGTATTACGGCTTGATTAGGGATTTTCATGTTTTTGTATTACGGCTGTGTTTTTGTTTTCATGTAAATGCATTACGGCTGGATTAGGGATTTTCATGTTTTTGTATTACGGCTGAGTTTTTGTTTTCAAACGGCTGATTTATTAAATTAATTTGTATTACGGCTGGGTTATGGAATAACTTCCCGCCCAAAATAAGAAACGTCGCGATATGAAAACCGTTTTACTGTCCATAAATAAGGCACTTCTCGAATAATTATATGTTCAACTCTCTATTTTTACACAATTGCTCTCTCTCTCTCTAAATCAATTTCACAGTAAACGGAATATTTCACTCTTCTTGAATTGCCTGAACGTGTGGCCCGTAACTCCTCCGTAACTCCTTCCAAGATCTCTATAGCCTCAAAGCATCGTCCAAGTCGATGAAGGCGTTAGCAGAGCGGCGTGGTGTATACCATTTTTACGATGTGTTATCCGTTCTCTGTGGACTCAATATGCCTTCTTCGTTGTTGAAATCTTGCTACGCTGAGGAAAATCCAAGCACACTTTATATAAAGGGTGTACAGTTTTTCTTCTCATTCGGCCTTAAAGAAGAAGGGCTTTCTCTCATGAACCGTGCAGCAGATGCAGGATATGAGTGTGTTGTGTATACATACGCAATGACTCGAGCAATCTTTTGTTGTGATGGGCAGTATTTTCCTGGTATTCCAAGAGAATCAGTTCAGAGGATAGGGAAACTAGTGCGATCTGTGAAATGGGATGGGGTTTGTGGCATTCTGACGAGTTCCGCCAAAATAGGGCCGTGTTCGTTTCAGCTTATGTTCTGTCGTTCTACAGATGCCAATGTGCAACACATATGGAGCGACAATGTCTCTTCTTGTGGCACATTGATATGACTAAGGATGACAACATGTGTGAGCGCTGTTTCTGGATCAAAGAGATTGGCATGTTCTTACGTGATTTGATAAGCGTTATTAGGGACACAAGGAATTGGTGAAGATGTAATCTATCGGAATCTTATCTTTTTAAGTTCTTTGCTATGCCATTATGTATGTCTGACTACAAATTAATGTAATGAAGGCTTAGTTATTGTTTCTTTTGGCTGATTTATAGTTTAATTACGGCTGAGTTACTTTTTTTATCACGGCTGAGTTATTATTTTCAAGCACACACATCATGCAAACATCAACAAACATCATGCATAGTTATTAACAGCGTTATTAATTATGGATGAGTTATTGTTTTATGACGGCTGATTTATTGTTTCTTTTGGCTGATTTATAGTTGAATTATGGCTCGGTTTAGGTGTAATTATGGCTGAATTATCATTAATTTAATTAGGCTGAGTTTTGGTCACATAATATGAAGTCATATTAGCATTAAACACCAGGCGAAAAGAGGTTAATTTACGTGCATTGCAAAACGTTCAGATTTCTTAATTTACATGCATACATGTAAAACGTCAATTAAATACTTAGTCCAATCAAGCAAGCGGAGGGAGTAATAATTAGCCTCGATATTCTCATATTGTTGGCGGAGTTAAAGTATAAATCGTCTTGATATTATAAAGACATAGATATTTTCCACACGCGCCACCATTAATCGACAACTCAGTCCAATCAAGCAAGTGGAAACGTTCCATTAATAATGAAAGTGGGTGAGTGAGTTACTTTATACGTTTTGGCTGAGTTAGCTTAAAGTTGTGAGTGAGTTACCTTATACATTTTCAGATTACTTGACGGCTGAGTTACTGTAATACGTTAAGTCTGAGTTACATAAAACATAGGCTGACTTATATGTACAAAACATTATTAAACAAAGAAATAGTAGTAGCAAAGTAACGACATTCCAACCCCACAAACAACCACATTCCTCAAACACCGACCCTGACTCATACATTCTTCTCCTTTTCCCTCAGACGCCGTCTTTATTACTTCAATCGCTTTCTTCAACCGATCAACGTTAAGTCTGAATTCTGAGATGTCTTTGTTCATGCCACTTATCAGTGACTTTATATCCTCAACCTCTTCAACCAAACACTCATCCGCCCATTTGAATAAATGTCTCTTTTTTCACAATATAACTAGATCTTAGATCTAGTAATAGATAATCTAGACATGTGAGAGCTAGTAGATTATTGTTATTGTTTGAGTTCTATAATATCTTACAAGCAACAATTAGCATCTATATCATTATAATCCTGATTAACTGAATATAAACCCTAAATCTAGCAACCATCCTTCCATCAAACAACTCCCTGCAAAGCTGAATAATTGTATTGTTCAACTTGTTTACTGCTTAATTTACTGTCTTGCTATATTTATTTACTGCTTTATAAACTATTAGCCTACTGCTTGTTCATCATAGGATTGTTCTTACTGCTTGTGTTCTAGAGTCATGAACTAGAACCATGATCTTAGAATCATTAGGCACAATGCCATCGCTTGGTCTTTTCTCTGAACTGAATTCTATTGAGCTAGGATTGCTAGAAACATACGACAGTTGATTTAGGAACCCTAGTGAACACATATTCAACCCGACCGTAAAGCTTGCTAGAAGCGATATCGATCGATGATCCAATAGATTATTCGATCGATATTGTGAAAGGTGTATCGATCGATATTCCTATAGAATAATCGATCGATATTCCTATAGAATAATCGATCGACACTTTCTAGAGATCAACATCGGAGAGCTGAGATCTTAGATCTAGTAATAGATAATCTAGACATGCGAGAGCTGGTAGATTATTGTTATTGTTTGAGTTCTATAATATCTTGCAAGCAACAATTAGCATTTATATCATTGTAATCCTGATTACCTGAATAGAAACCCTAAATCTAGCAACCATCCTTCCATCAAACAACTCCCTGCCAAGTTGAACAATTGTATTGTTCAACTTGTTTACTGCTTAATTTACTGCCTTGCTATACTTATTTCCTGCTTTATAAACTATTAGCCTAGCTTAATCAAACTGATTAGATTTAATTGGTTCTCTAGCTCCATGTGAATTCGATCTTTAAGTACTACAACTCGACATCTTATTTGAGAGAGTATAAATCATTCCTTAGGGTAATTTGAGTGATATCAAATTTGGCGCCGTTGCTGGGGAGCTTTGATCGCCATTAGATCTTGTCTAGTTAGATTTAGTCTAGGTTTTACAATTGTTCGAAAAACTCATAATTTTTTTTCTTCTGTTTCAGGTACATACATCTCAGTACCAGGAACAATAATGAAGAGAGGATTTCTAGGTCCTTCAAAGAAGGAACCTGCTGATTCATGCACGATCCGTAAGTATACGAGGGAAGAATCGATCGACACCCTCCAAAAAACAGCGATCGACAACGTGAATCAGAAATCGATCGACAGCGTACACCATCAATCGATCGATAGCGTACACCATCAATCGATCGATAGCGTACACCATCAATCGATCGCCACCCGACAAACAACAGTGATCGACAGAGCCAATCAACCGTAAAAAAACACTGCTCATCCGAACACTGTTCGTCATGGTACTATTCATCCCGAGACTGTTCGTCGAGGCATTGTTCATCTCGACACTATTCATCTCCCATCGATCGACACTGTTCATCGAAACACTGTTCAACCCGACACTGCTCATCCTGTGGAAAACGACACCACCGGCGGGGAGACAGAGAAGATCGAAGTGCTTATACTTAAAGGTCGATGAGAATGGGATTTTAAGAGACGAAGAAGGTCACACTCGCAACAGCGCATGACAGTTGATTAATGCTCATTGTGCTGTGATTCCTGATGTGATTGTTGTTGCTGAGATGAATGACTTTGACCTAAGCCGAGAGTGGTACGATTGGGTAGGTCAAGATCCCTTCCAGGGTCTTCCTCGCCAAGATCCTAGAAACCACATCGAAGAGCTTGAGGATCTCTTGTCATGGAGTGAGCAGAATGAAGTGAGTGAATACCACATGCTCTGCAAGATCTTCCCCTATTCTATCTCTGGGGATGCATTCAGATGGCTCAGTCAACTACAACCAAGATCTGTAACCAGTTGGGATGACATTGAAAGAGCCTTCCTTTACAAATTTCTTGATGATGCTGAAGAAACTCGAGAAAAGGAGAAGAATGATAAATGGGACAGGTTCTTGGCATCGTTAGATGAGGAGTATATGATTCCAATACAGCTGCTCGACGACGTTATGGCAAAAAGGGATGAACAACATGGATTTGGAGAGCCGAGCAAAGTAGAAGAATTTGATACAAGTGATCCGACTTCAGCATCGATCGACAACAGTACCCCAGATTCGATCGACATCGGCACCTCTGAAACGATCGACACAGACTTTTGTTATCGATCAATACCACTCGAAATCCCTGAAAGATCGAGTTGTCCTCATGACATTGCAGACTCGACCCATAAGAGCACTGATGTATCAAGTTGTTCTCCTTCCCCAGATGTAGAAAAAGGGATCACCATGGAAGATTCCTTGGAGCTAGAAGAGTTCTTGGAGGTGGAGAATGGAGAAAAGCTTGATGATTTAGATTCGAGTAGAGAAGTTACTATGGAATACTTCTTAGAGCTGGAGGAATGGCTTGAAGATATGGATCAAAATTTGAAGAAGAAGCTTGATGACGATCAGCATACTTCGAGAGGAGATCTGGAAACTTCAAAGGCTAGCATTGATCGAAACCAACCTGATGAGATCGATCGACAACCACCCCACATCATCGATCTACACCCACCCGACATCGATCGATACCGCCAACCAACTATCGATCGACACCACCCACCTAATATCGATCGATGCCCATTGCTAGACGGTCCGCCAGGTTGCATAATTGAGATGGAACCGATTGAGGAAAGGATGTACCTGTCTAGGGCCTCACACCTTGATGTCCCTAAACATCAGAGACCGCCTATCTGGACAGAAGAAGCTGTTGGGTTTCACAAAAGAGTGAAGAGGATACATGATCCTATGAAGACTGTGGTTTCATGCGCTGTATTTGAAGCTGAATCTCCTATTCCACCTGATAGAAGTATACAGTTCAGTTCTCACATTGAGGTATTGGATGATCATCAGCACGTAGAAGCTTCTCAGAGAGGGTTGCGATTTAGAGATGAAGTCGATAAGGGCCCAGCAGAAGCAACATCGGTCGACACCGACCAGATACCATCGATCGACACTACCACTTCACCATCGATCGATACTACACCTTCACCATCGATCGACACTACCACTTCATCGTCGCTCGACACTGGACGCATATCAGAGCAGAAGGAGTTCAATGTGCGTGGAAATCTTAGGGATGGAGATACCATCACGCGATCAGACAAGTCTGGGGGAAAGAAGAGGAAGAATTGGAAGAAGAGAAAAATGATCATGGGTGATTCTCAGGTATCATTGACCCCTCATGTAACACCCCCGAACCGTCCTAAGCATAGGTCAACCCACCGGCATACAATCAAACAAGAACATGACCGACTGACGACCCACACCAAGGGTTGGAGATGAAAGGCCAACCGGCCAGCCAACAATCAAACAAGAACATGACTGACCGTCCAACCCAATACCATGGTCCGGAAGCGCTACGTGACGGGTTAGGAAGGATCTGGTCAGAGTCACAAAATTTACTCCACGACCTCGACCAGTTCATCCACTAACTCGTCCCGCTGCGTTAAGGCACAAGGCTTTGCAACCCGTACCTAGAGTTAGCGTTTTCCGTTAGATCGAGGCCTAAGGCTTTTCAACCCGTACTACGACCTAACGTTGTGTTAGACCGGACTAGTCAAATATCAGAGTACTCATGAAGCGCATATAAAACAATTACTTTTATTGGTTCAAGAAAATATTCATACATTGAATAATTCAAGACTGGGCCCGGCCTAATGCCAAATCGAGCCAACAAAACACATAACTCAATACCGTTTACAAAAGGCATGAAATCTACTCCGGCGGTACTAACGTCCAACACCAAGCTATCCAATCATCCTCACCTAAAGCGACCTGCAAAAAGGACAACGGAGTTGGATGAGTAATCTAGTATTACTCAGTGAGCTGGCGGCCTCTACCCGCAACCTAGACTCTAACCCAGACAACCCAAAAAAACAATCAATCTAACCCTAGCATGCAATAAAAGCTAAGGCTAAGCAAACGGTTACTAAGTTAGACTTGGTCTCCTGCCATAATCTAGCTTCAAGTAACGGGAACCTGCATTAAAACAAGTCAACAACCAATCCCTAGTTAACCATATATATGCTTGAGTTCAGTACTCATGTAGTGTTAGATACATACACTATACAAGTATCATTAACCGGTCGACCAACAATCTAACAAGAACATGATCGGCCAACCAATGATACCGCATAGCTTATAATATCCACCACGCTTCCTCAAACACATACAGGCTAACGTCAAGCCTACACTAACCAAATACACACCAAGCCTAATCCGGTACCTAAACCAAACTTAGGACGTAATATCAGAACCAGCAAACAAATCAATCAACAACCACAACCATAACAATAATAAGATAGTAACTACCAATGACTCGATCTTACTCATAACACCGTATATCGGTGCTACATTAACTCGAGGGTTCAATAACCCTCTACGACACACTAACACAACACTCTAACCTGGGCCCTGGTGACTTCGTATTCCTCCTCTCTATCGGCAATATCCTATCTGCCTACCACAAAGGCCAGAAGAAGGAATTTTCAACCGACCGCGGCCCACAGTCCTTCGGGTCACCGCGCGATAGCCCACAGTCCTTTGGGTCACTGCCACATTACACCATCGTGTAATACTCAGCCATAGGACATGACCCCGTTCGTCTGAGTCTTCCCGATCCAGCGAATAAGGGGTTTCCTTGAACCCGCTGGGTATGAGGGCGAGGAAACACTAGTCAACCCCAAAACATGCTTACCATGGGCAGGGTTTCGCACCTTCTGTCGGCATAACACACACTCAACACAATTATCCCTAGGAAAGACCTAAGAGACAAGACTCCAACCCAAAACTAAACAATATATATGAGTCTACGACAATATCAACCAATACTCGTTGTCCAGCCTATATGGCATAGGACTCGTAGTATCAACATCACAACCAGGAGATCGGCCTATATAGCCAAGATCCCTAAACAACAACATTATCACTAAACAACTCAACCAGTTAGTCACTCCCTTACCAAGAGATGACTAACCTCAATCAACAAGATTAATTAAACGAGCAATCATTTAATTAAATCTACTCAATCAATCTACTCAATCAAACCGTTACCCAGATAGTTCGGCCTCATGCTACGACACTATCTTTAAAGATAACGGGAACCTGCACTCAACCATATTAACACGCAAGAATATAAATCATGATGCATCCTAGTCCTAGTCAGGTTATTATCTCAGTCTTATTTCCATTTCATCTCAGCTAGCCCGTGCTAAACTGAGTCCGGTTTAATAAATAACCCTAAGGACTCTACCATGCAACAGCGTGAGCATTCTACTCTATATGCGACTCGATCTTCCCTAAGTTCCAAGTGGAACTCACAAAACTACCCTAAATTCCAAGTGGAATTAACACAAAACCAACTCACAGTGTTCTAGGCGAGAAGCAGTTGGTTGATCGGAGAAGACTTGGCCAAAACCCAATTGACGACATGACTGGAGTGGACTGGACTGATCTTGTCTTGGACACCAACTCAGCTTCACCATGAAGAAACTGACAGGCCTCGACAGGCTGATCTGGACTCGGACAGAACCTCCTCTAGCTTCTGGACAATTCTTCGGACTTCCTGGTAGAGTATCGAGCAGAACTTCGACTGATCTGAACCCGTGGATCTCCAGAGGGTACCTCCACTTGATTGTAGGAGAATATGACTGGCTTGGACAGAATCATTTGGACAGAGCTTCCGCCTCACAATCGTAGAGAATATTCGATTGGACAGAGCTCGCCTTCTCGGTGGATTATCGGTATTTAGAAATGACTATACTCTCAAAACCGCTTCTTTCTTTCACTTTCTCTCTCTAGCCACGTTTTAGGAGTGATTTTGGTGTGTTATGGATGAATGAAACTGAAGGCAGGTATGGGGTATTTATAGAAACCGCTGGCCAGTAAGATGAGGCCACACGAGCGACTGTGTGTCAGCCCACATGCTTCCGGTCGTATGCGCGGCGACACACAGGCGCACACATATCTTCATACATGCCTAAGATACATGCAAGGAGATACATACACGTCCAGATGGCTTGCTGCATGGCTGGAGTTAATGCGTCGCGACACACGGCTCCCCTGCGTGTCGATCAGCATGCTTCGGTTGCAGATACGACGACACCTCGTGCTTCTACATGTCAAGCTGCATGTGCTGCTTCCATGCATGGTGACACCTCGAGTTTTTGTAGACACTCAGATGCTTATATAGTAGTTATCACGTCCTGGCCATATACGTAGAGACACCTCGAGCTTCTTGGTCGGTTTACGTGATTTTTGACCCTTCCGGCAAATTTCTGACTCGCGATCAATCCCAAATATTTTTCCGCTCCCGTTCTGATGCTATAAATATTTTTAATAGACTCCAGATGAATTCTGATATCCTGTAAAAATATTTCCCGAGCCTCCGGCTTCCTCGAAGAATTCCATAATACCGAAATTAGGGTTTTCGCCCAACTTCGGGTTTTCTCGTCGTGCTTTGATCCTGTCGTGCTTGCTTCCCGTCGTGCTTAATTCCCGTCCTGCTTCCAATGTCTTCAAAATAATATTTTACTGATATGAAAATTTTCCGAGAAAACTTTGTGATGAAGAAACGTCGATCTGCAAAAACGTCGAGCTTCTAAACCGTCGTGCTTCCAAAATTGTTATGCTTCCAAAACGTCCGTCTCATCACTCTAGGACATCTTCTAACTATGGTCGAGTAACTTATTCGACTCATAGTTTACTCACGATCACTTCTTCGCCCACCTCGTACTTCAAAACTTCTCGATCGATCCTTATCACCCGCAACTCGACCACCACAATGATACTCGACCATTCTCTTTTTTTTTTTTTTTTTTTAACGGGTTTCTACACCTCACTTCTCAGATTGTGTCAGGAAATCCAGAGTGCGCAGCAGATGCTTCTCACATCCATTTGCAAAGCTTCGAGCACTCCTTCTTGCTGAGATGATAGACAAAGGAGAAGAGTCTATGGAGGAGGCTTTCATACAAGAATGATAAAGATTCAGAGAGTAGACATTGAGACTTGTTTGGAGCATGTTCTCATTCTCATCCGGATAAAATCAGATCTCCAAAGTCAAGCTAAATGACTATAACAAAGCGCTGAGTGTGAGGTAACCCACTATTAGGTAATTTCTTTCAGTTTAGTTTAGATTGCTACTGATTCAAGTTTTAATTTATTGCAGGTCAAAAAAAAAATGGATGAACAGTAACGATGATACTGTAGCAACCACACTGTAGCAACCGCACTGCAGCATCGATCAACACTGTAGCAAGAAAATCGATCGACACTGTACTAAACAAATCGACCGACGCTGTAGCTGAAAATTGGGAGTTACTGTAGCTGCGATACTGGAGCAGTCATTGTTCATCGAAAAAAAAATTAGAATTGGTTTTATTAGTTATCTATTAGTAACTTTTAGTCTTTTATTTATGTTAGGTAAAATAAAAAAATCCGAGGAAGACGAGTTCGCATGAGGATCGACGATGGCTGCGCAGCATCGATCGACAGAGCATCACTAGCATCGATCGATCGCCACTTAACTGTGTCGATCGTGAGCGCTTCAACAGTATTGATCGCCACTTAAATGTGTTGGTCGACACTCATATCAAAATCAGGTATACCGTTTCACCTTGTTAAATATTGTCCTTATGATTTATTTCCCCACCAATCTTAGACTGTATAACAGTGGAGATAGTGTTGTTTAAGTCTGGGGGAGGTTCTACTAATATTGTGTTTTAGTTAGGTGCCTTTCTGAACTCTTGCTGAAAGATGGGGTGGAAGGAGAGGAGTGGGAACATGGGGAGATTATGGATTTTGCGGAGGAAGATGTTTTGAATGTGGGGAAACACGAAGTGGGAGATCAAGGGGATACCTCTGCTCAGTCTTTCGAGGAGGCTCATATTGAGATGGAAGGTAAGGTAGATGGTGTCGGTGAGGAAGCAAACAAGAAGAAAATTGCTCAGCCAAGAAGCGTCTCGCACCAACTTTCGCTTCTCCCCGCAAGAAGCTTCTGGCAAAGGCAGCGGGGAAGGCAGAGGAGAAAGGCGCCAAGAAGGCTTCCACCAAGCCAAAGAATCCATCAGGATGAATGGTTTTGGGCTTTGCTATTAATTTATGCTTTGAATAATGATGGATTCACTGATGAAATCCTGTAGAATCGAGTCTGGTCTTAGTGGTTTGGTTTTTTTGTTTTGCTTTTTTATTGGTGATCTCAGTCTGTGGTGTGAGCCTTTGTGGCTGGTTTTTCAATGGGCTATTGGTTTTAATAAGATGTTTTTGTTTTGGTCTTTGTTTTGGTTTTGTATTTGGTTTCTCAATGCGATCTTTACTTGGCAAAAATACTTTGGGCGCGGGTTCAAAGTCTATGGTCCAGATCTCGGGTGTTTGTGGTGGCTTTCGTTAAGGTCACATAGTATTTGGAGCATTCTCCTCTCATGGATGGATAAATCTAGATTGGTCTCATCAAACCATGAGCCGAGGAGATGCGGTGAAGTAACGAAGTTCATTTGTGTCTTTTCTTTGGTGATGTTGTTGGACGGGAGGGGACACATAGGAATCAGCGTGTTTATGCACTTGAATGCAAAGTATGCTTGCTTAGTGTTTCTTTTTGACAGAGAATATTGCTTAGGAAATGGGATACAAGGTAACAGGGTCTTACGTTTAAGTAGAAAAGTGTGTTCAGGGTGTCTTTTGCTTGGTTGCTGGTTAGAGAGTAGCTATAAGCAGGAGGAACTGGGTGCTCTTATATTTATTTATCTGCGGTTTTGGTTTATAGAGTTTGGAGGTGATGTTGGAACATTTTTTCTTACTATTGAGGAGATGCATCGCGGTCATTGTGTGGGTCAGTTGCGGGTCTTTTTGGCTGATAGAAAGGAATTTAATTCTTGGGTTGTAGTGAGCTTGAGATTAGGTTCCTCTGGTATTTGTTGTCGTGGGTATTACTACGGGTTAGTACTAGAAGTTTGGGGTGTTCTCAAAATTTTATTAAGTGGGGAGGAGTCGATAGGAGTTTCCTGTAGGAATGTTGTCTATTTTATGAGAGATCTTGTGAGGTTGTGGTTTATAGATTGGAGTGCTTATATCTGTGGCTCTGTTTCATTGGTGCCCTGTGGTCTTATTGGATTTGCTAAGGGTGTCTTGTTAGTTCCCACGATCAGTGGTGATGTTGATGTTGCTGATCTCAGTTTATCTTTGCCTATATTTAGGTATGTTTTGCTTCTAAACCAGATGAAAGCGACTGGTGATAGCTGCGGGGAGTCTGCTGTAGATGTTCCTATGCACTATGAATTTAAAGGTTTCTTTGATACACAGGCACATGTGGTATTGATAGATGTGGGAAGGTGCTGGTTGATGTCTTGGTATGACGATAACTACTCGGCTTTCTATGGTTCAAAGTGCCTTATGCGGTTTAATTTTGGGTGGGTGGCGTTTTGCTATCAAAGGCGAGGTTGCATGGTCTTGGTGAGAAGGTTAAACACTGAGCAAGTTTTTATGATCTTAACATTCGGTGCTGGTGGGGATCAAGGATATAGATGCTGGTTATTAATTTCTCCAGTAATGCATGCGGCTTTGTTACCAAATGCGGTTTTTGTAAAGGTTTATAAGGTATTACGGTTGAAAGTAGTTCGGGTGTGTTTGGACAAGTTCAGTGCTATTTAATTTGGTCTTGTATGGATTGGAAATGGTATGAGGAATCGTGCACTAGGGTCTTAGTGGAATGTAAATATGCAGATAATTTTTATTGGAAAGGATTTAAAAGGCCGGTGTGGTACTACAACATTTGTTAATATGAAGATCTTAAGTTAGAATTGTCGAGGGCTTGGAACCAGTTGGACTATTAGCTATTTGCGGGAAATATATTACAAACACAGACCAGAGTTTTTGTTTTTATCGGAGACGAAACAAAATTTTGAGTTTGTACAATCTTTTTAGTTTCATTTTGGGTTTAGTCATCTCCATACGGTTGATCCCCAAGGTAGAAGTGGGGGGCTGGCTTTATTTTATAACTCTAGTTACAAGGTTAATATTATATCATCTAGTAATAGAATTATAGATGTTGAAACGGAATATAATGGCAAGCGGATTTTTATATCCTTTGTTTATGGTGAACCAAACCAAAATCTTCGAGATCCGGTTTGGGAGAGATTAACGAGAATAGGTATCACTCGGGATGAACTCTGGTTTATTATTGGAGACCTAAATGAGATTAGAGGTAATCATGAGAAAGAGGGTGGTACCATTCGACATGCTGATACTTTTGTGGCTTTTAACAATAAGATAGATAATTGTGGTCTTATGGAATTCCCTAGTCTGGGAAATACCTTATCATGGAGTGGGAGGAGACGACGCCAAGTAGTTCAGTGTCGTTTGGATCGGGCGCTAGGGAATATGAATGGCATAATTTGTTTCCGTGTTCTTCTGTTGAATATTTACGCATGGTTGCCTCTGATCACAGACCCATTGTAGCAACAATTGAGGATAAAGTTATAAAATATAGAAGGTCTTTTCGATTTGATAAGAGGCTGATAGGGGAAGATGGTCTTATGGAGTCAATAACCCGGGGATGGAACATTAATCGCGGAAGGGCAAGGGCAGGAATTGTAGACAAGATACATTCATGTAGACATGAGATTTCAGCTTGGAGGAAACTTAATCCGCCATATGGGAAGGACAAAATAGATTCCCTCAAAAGAGCACTTGAGGAAATTCAAAATGATTTTACAAAATCTAATGAAGAGGTGCTGGAGGTATCAAGGAAATTACAAGAGGTGTATCGTGACGAGGAACAATATTGGGAACAAAAAAGTAGGACTAATTGGCATGTTCTCGGGGACAGGAATACAAAATTTTATCACACTTTAACAAAACAAAGACGTATTCAAAATAGGATTATTGGCCTACATAATGAAGAGGGAAATTGGGTGAACTCAGAACAGGATGTGGAAGGTGTAGCGGAAAGATATTTTACGGATGTGTTCAGTACATCCTCCCCAGCGAACCCAGAGGTTTTTTTAGAGAAAGTACTGACATTGGTTACGGATGCCCAGAACCTAAGGCTGATGGCTATGGCTACGGAGAAGAGGTTAGGGCCGCTTTATTTATGATGCACCCGGAAAAAGTCCATGGCCCATATGGGATGACTGCACTATTTTATCAACAGTCTTGGTCAATAATTAAGGATGATGTGGTCTCCATGGTTAATGACTTTCTAAGGACAGGAATTTTTGATGTGAGACTTAATTTGACAAATATATGTCTTATTCCGAAGACGGAGGGACCAAGTAGGATGACGGAGCTTCGACCCATAAGCTTGTGCAATGTGGGTTATAAAATTATTTCAAAGATATTATGCCAGAGGTTGAAAGGTTTATTACCAATGTTAATTTCAGAGACTCAATCGGCATTTGTTTCCGGCATGCTAATTTCGGATAACATTCTCATTGCTCAGGAGATGTTTCATGGGTTACATACAAATAAGGTGTGCAAGGATAAATTTTTAGCGATCAAAACGGATATGAATAAGGCGTATGACAGAGTATAATGGCCTTTTCTCAAGAGTCTTCTTTTGAAAATGAGTTTTTGTATTGACTGGGTAGCTTTGATAATGCAATGTCTATCATCGGTCATTTACAAGGTCTTATTAAACGGGCAACCGAAAGGGCATATAGTCCCGGAGAGGGGCCTGCGACAAGGGGATCCGTTGTCCCCGTATTTATTCATCCTAAGTACAGAAACTCTTATTGCTAACATTCGGAAGGAGGGAAGGAGGAAACAGTTAACATGCCTAAAAATAGCACGGGTAAGTCCACCAATTTCACATTTACTGTTTGCGGATGATAGTTTTTTCTTTTGTAAGGCTACAGTGCAGGAATGCGGGGTTATCCTAAAACTACTCAAAGACTATAAGTTAGTGTCAGGCCAACAAATTAATTTTTCGAAATCATCGATTCTTTTTGGTCATAAGGTTCCCGAGGAAGTGAGATTGGTTATTCATAATCTACTGAACATTACGAATCTGGGAGGGATGGGAACGTATTTGGGTATACTCGAGAGTCTAGGGGGTTCAAAAATACAGATTTTTGGCTTTCTAAATGAGAGGGTAAATAATAAAGTAAATAGTTGGACAGTTCGATTCCTTACAGGGGGGGGGGGGGTAAAGAGGTGCTGATAAAATCTTTAGCCGCACCTATGCCAACATATGTGATGTCGTGTTTCAGACTGCCTAAAGGGGTTACAAAGAAAATTACTAGTACTTTAGCGCACTTCTGGTGGAGTAGTGGGGGAAACAATAAAGGTTTACATTGGTTTTCTTGGGATAAAGTTTGCATACATAAAGAAGAAGGTGGTCTAAGTTTTAGAGATCTCCAAGATTTTAATACAGCTTTATTGGCCAAATAATTATGGCGTTTGATAGATAAGCCTGATTGTTTATTTTCCAAGGTTTTCAAAGGAAGATATTTTCGGAATTCTCATCCTTTGGATGATCACAGATCTTATTCCTCTTCTTATGGATGGAGAAGCATCTGTTCAGCTCGATCTCTGGTTAAAAAAAGGGCTAATCAAAAGAGTAGGGTCTGGGCACTCAATTTCTGTTTGGAATGATCTCTGGATTCCTGCTCCTCGCCCGAGGTCAGCATTACCAAAAAACCAATCTCAATTTTTAAATCCATCTCTTACGGTGGAAGATCTCATCAACCCGGTTGATAAATCCTGGAATGTAGATTTGCTCAATGAATATTTTCATCCAGATGAAGTGAAGATCATTCGTGGGATAGCAGTTAGTAGGACACAGAGGCCAGATTTGTCTGGTTGGTTGTATACCGAGTCCGGTAAGTACTCGGTTAAATCAGGTTTCAGGACAGAGTCATTATATCCAGACATAGAACCAAGGACAATTATTTGTGGACCAAACGTTAAACCACTGTTGCCGTTTACATGGAAACTTAGATGCTCCCCGAAACTGAGGTATTTTGTTTGGCAGGTTTTATCTGGAACTCTACCGGTATTTAAGAATTTGAAGGCACGGGGTATAGATTGTGATTTAAGATGTAGTATTTGTGGAGCAGATGAGGAATCTATAAATCATGTTCTCTTTGAATGTCCACCAGCATTACAAACCTGGGAGTTATCTAGGATCCCCTCGCCTCTCGGAATATTCCCATCTTCTTCGGTTTACACCAGTTTAGATTATCTCTTTTGGAGAATTCCAAAGGAATTTGATTCTGATTGCTTCCCCTGGATTATGTGGTATATATGGAAGAATAGAAATGATAAGATTTATCAGAATAAGGATGGGAATCCTCAGGAAATTTTATGGAGAGCGGAAGTTGAGAGTACCCTTTGGGCTGAGGCACAAGTATTGGTGCCAAACCAGTATGCAAATGCCCAAACAGGGGTCACCGGACAATTAGTGGATCATACAAGAGTGTGCTATGTCAATGGGGATTGGCGGGAGCAAGATGTCTTCACTGGACAGGGCTGGTACTGTCGAATGAGGGGAACATCGGACGTGATGATGGGGGCAATGAATCTCCGACGAAGTCTATCACCTCTACATGCAGAATGTGAGGCTTTGATTTGGGCTATGGAGTGCATGAAGACCCTGCAGTTTTCAGACGTAGTTTTCGCGACGGATTGTTCTCAACTGGTGAAGATGGTTTCGTCACCTGAGGATTGGCCAGTGTTTGCAACACATATGGAAGAATTCAGCCGCAGTAAGACTTTCTTCCCTAGTTTCAAGATCACACATATTCCAAGGGCACAAAACACTATGGCGGACAAGCTTGCACGTTGTGCACGGAGTTCTTCCTCAGCTATGTTATATGTTGATTCCACACCACCGGTTTGGCTACATGAACCGATGGTTTCCTCTTAGTGTAGCTTCTTATGTTGTCAAAAAAAAAAGTTAGGTATTAAAAAAAAAAAAAAAAGAACCGAGTAAACGATTGCCATCTGTATGACCGACGAGAACCTGTCGACATCGATCGTCATTGCTTTACCTGCGTCGACCGATATCAACATCCTTACATCGGTCGACATTCATTCAGGTCTGGTATATCGTTCTTACTTGTTACATTGAGTCCTTATGATTTATGTCTAACCATAGCTCCGACTAAATTTACACTAGGGACAGTGTAGTTTAAGTCTGAGGGGAGGTTTACTGATATTTATTTTACTTATTAGTCTTATTAAAATGTTTTCAAATTAAGTTATTATTGAGTCAAGATGGGGATTATGAACTTATAGATTTTGCTAGATATCTAACCAATCTTTAGCACCATTCTAGACTTAGTGATTGCAGATAGTACTAAAGATACTAAAGTGGATCAGCATGTCAACTATCCACTCTTGCTAAGATTGTTTTGAAGGAACCAAAGCTGACTTCCAACACTAAACCTGACACAACTGCTTGTCTTGGGGCTTGGTATACATGGGATCGGATTCTTCAAACAAGTCTGGAAGGTAAAGCCTTGTGTAGATTTATCACATTTTCTCTCTCTATTTCGATCCTAGATTTATAGGTAGAGATATTTATTTTCAAAAAAAAAAACGAAAAAGAAAGAAAAAGAAAAAAAAAAAATAATATATATATATATATATGAGTCCCTGCTGTTTTCAAACCTCTTTCAGAGAGACTGCCTGTTTGTTTTGCTTGAGGACAAGCAAAAGGGTAAGTCTGGGGGAGTTGATAGACCATGGATTTTACCCACTTTTAGCCATGGTCTATAAGTGTTTTAATATATATTTACTACTATATAGAGTCTATTTAGAGTATTTACAGGTTCAGGTACGTTCTGGAGAAATATGGTGATTTTGGAGCCTTTTGAGGTGCAGAACTACACAGACGCGTCAGATGTATAGCTTTGGATGGAGACCTTCCCACCTTTATATTGAGCCCATATTTTGACACAAGATATATATTTGAGTTAGATTTCCAATGCCACCGGTTTGAGGTCAATCAGCATCTTGTAGCAGAGGTTATGCCCGTTTTACTGAGGAGTGGTCAGTCTGCCTCGCGAGAGGAAGCTCTCGAGAAGAGGAATGTATGTCGATCGATGCAGAACTCTTGACATCAATCGATATGGATGCCAGAATACGGGCCGAGCATATTTTATGACCGACTGAAGCCCAGAAGCAACCACAAATTACCAGAATACACTTGGACGACCAGAAACCCTGTTTATGTTATTTATAAGCCATTGGTGACGGCTACGCTATCTAAGCTTTCTTGAATTCATTGTTCTTAGTTAGGAGAGAAAGTAGGAACTCCTTCAGAGTCCTCCTTGAACTCCATTGTCTTTGGTTTTTATATTTATTGCAATTTCATCTATTTTATCCATGATTTCTGTGACAAACTTCATGTCTGAATAGATCCACCTGTTAGGTTAAGGGTTCAGATAGGTTATGAGGGATTAGCCAAAAATATAGAACTGCTAAGTTGTGATATTCATCATAGGATTGTTCTTACTGCTTGTGTTCTAGAGTCATGAACTAGAACCATGATCTTAGAATCAATAGGCACAATGCCATCGCTTGGTCTTTTCTCTGAACTGAATTCTATTGAGCTAGGATTGCTAGAAACATACGAGAGTTGATTTAGGAACCCTAGTGAACACATATTCAACCCGACCGTAAAGCTTGCTAGAAGCGATATCGATCGATGATCCAATAGATTATTCGATCGATATTGTGAAAGGTGTATCGATCGATATTCTTATAGAATAATCGATCGATATTCCTATAGAATAATCGATCGACACTTTCTAGAGATCAACATCGGAGAGCTGAGATCTTAGATCTAGTAATAGATAATCTAGACATGCGAGAGCTGGTAGATTATTGTTATTGTTTGAGTTCTATAATATCTTGCAAGCAACAATTAGCATTTATATCATTGTAATCCTGATTACCTGAATAGAAACCCTAAATCTAGCAACCATCCTTCCATCAAACAACTCCCTGCATATTGTTCAACTTGTTTACTGCTTAATTTACTGCCTTGCTATATTTATTTCCTGCTTTCTAAACTATTAGCCTAGCTTAATCAAACTGATTAGATTTAATTGGTTCCCTAGCTCCAAGTGAATTTGATCCCTAAGTACTACAACTCGACCTCTTATTTGAGACAATATAAATCATTCCTTAGGGTAATTTGAGTGATATCAGCAGGTTCTGAGATTTAATATACAACTAATCCGTAACAGACAAATTATGCCATAACAACATATTTTAGGACACAACAAAGACTGCTACGAAAATGCATAATAGCATGTCTAAAATAGTTATCATATAACTCAAAATAATACGTAAAAAGTATAATTAAAAACTATTTAACAGCTAAAAAAATAAGCTATTAAATAAATTATATAGCATCAAATATTCACGCTATTATAAACATTCACAATTAATAGCAAACTGTAAAAACAGCTATCATAATGTTAAACTACAATAGCTTTCAGTAAAACACTATAATATAGGGGGCACCTAAGATAGCTGGGGCAGACATAGCGGTTTCAATAACGCTAACAAAATCATATTATAGATGTTTCCTTACGCTAAGAATGGACATTTTTCTTGTAGGGTTTAAAGAGTATTTGCTGGAAGACAATGTGTTTGCTGATTCTTATTATGAGATTTAGAAAATGATTTATAGTCTTGGGTTGCCTTCGGAGATGATAGACGTTTGCATAGACAATTGCATAATCTACTGGGGAGATGATGAGAAGTTAGAAGAATGTCGATTCTGCAAAAAAACCACGATTCAAACTGCAAGGACGAGGACGTAATAGGGTAGCATACCAAAGGATGTGGTACCTACCAATTACAGACAGATTGAAAAGATTGTACCAATCTAAGCAGACTGCTGGAGGGATGAGATGGCATGCTGAGCATACTCAGACGGGTGGTGAGATGACTCATCCATCAGATGCAAGAGCCTGGAAACATTTTACCAAAGTACATCCAGAATTCGCTAGCAGTAGCCGAAATGTGTATCTTAGATTATGCACAGATGGATTTAGTCCATTTGGAATGTCAAGGAGATAATATTCATTGTGGCCAGTCTTTCTTACGCCATACAACTTGCCACTGGAGATGTGTATGCAACGGGAGTTTCTATTCTTGACCATATTAATACCTGGTCCGAAACATCCAAAAAGGTCTCTGGATGTTTTCTACAACCACTGATAAAAGAGTTGAAAGAATTTTGGTCAACAGGGGTGAAGACGTATGATTGCTCAATGAAGACGAATTTTACGATGCGAGCGATGCTTTTGTGGACCATAAGTGACTTTCCTTCCTATGGGATGTTGTCTGGATGGACTACACATGGGAGATTATCTTGTCCATATTGTAATGGAATGACATATGCGTTTCAACTGAAGAATGGTAGGAAGACAAGTTGGTTCGATTGTCACCGTCGATTTCTTCCCATTAGCCATCCGTACCAAAGAAACAAGAAAATTTTTAGGCACAAAAGGGTTGTGAAAGACATTCATTATCCATATTTAACTGGACTAGAAATTGAAGTGCAAATCGATTACTACGGAACTCAAGAAACAGTTCATTGTGGTGGTAATTGGCATGTTCCCGGTAATATGCATGATTTTTACGGAGTTCAGCACAACTGGCAGAAGAAGAGTATATTTTTGGGAGTTGCCATATTGGAAGGATCTTCTTTTGCGCCACAACCTCGATGTGATGCATATAGAGAAGAATCTTTTTGAGAACATCATGAATACTATATTGAATGTCCCAGGGAAGACAAAAGATAGCAAAAAATCGAGGTTGGACTTGCCTGATATTTGCTCAAGAAGCGAGTTACATATAAAAAGCAATAGACAAGTTCTCGTTCCGATATTCAGATTGTCTTCCGAACAAAAGTCGATGTTGTTCAACCGGGTGGCATCAGAAGTGAAGTTCCCCGATAGGTATGTTTCAAATCTCTCTAGATGTGTTGAAAATGGTCAAAAGTTATCCGGGATGAAGAGTCATGATTGTCATGTCTTTATGCAACGACTACTTCCCTTTTCATTTGCGGAGCTACTTCCAACAAATGTACATGAAGCAATTGCAGGTAATATACGCATTAATTTCTTTTTTGCTCTATAATATGCACAAATAACCAATATGACTAATAATCATGTGTTTAATTGGAATATACAAGGCATTGGAGCATTTTTCAGGGATCTGAGCACACACACTCTTAAAGAGGATGTCGTAGAACAACTTCATGAGAACATTTTCATCTTATTGTGCAACTTGGAGAAGATCTTTCCTCCGGCATTTTTTGACGTCATGGAGCATCTAGCTGTCCACCTCCTGTATGAGGCATTGCTTCGTGGACCTGTACATTACAGATGGATGTATCAATATGAGCGGGCCATGAAATATTTGAAGGGAAAAGCAAAAAACCTCGCCAAAGTTGAAGGTTCTATAATTGATGGAAGTTTGACGGAAGAAACATTTCACTTCACATCGTACTACTTTGCACCAAAAGTACGTACCCGGAAAAGAGCTCCAAGAAGATATGATGATGGTGGTGTCGCGCCAACATATGCAGTTGCTGGTGTTCCAGACATCTTATGCCAGATTGGGCGATTCGGTGGGAAATTGAAAGAGGTTTGGTGGTCGAGTGATGAAGACGCCCATAGTGCACACACTTATATTCTACTTAATTGTGAGGATCCATTGATACGTTATTTTGAAAGGTAACATATACTGAAACTTCTAAACACATATATGTATAAAATAATTATATAATTTTCAAATGAATAATTAATAGAAAATATGATTTTACGGCCTATTTGTTTCTCAAGTCGGAGAAACAATCCCATGTATATCCAAAAGTGAGATAGATAAAAGGAAAGATCAACACTTTATTAAGTGGTTGAAGGGTCAGTTATTGCCCCAATTTTGTAAGTTGGCATACATGATCTGTATTCGCCGTTACTATGATTAATTAAGTTCAATGTTCTCTTTATTTTCGCAGGTTGATTATGACGATCTAGATTACCCGACATGGTTTCATGAATTAGTTCAAGGTCCAGTTGCAAAGGTCACCACATCACCGATGTATTTCACACGAAGTTTTACTTTTCATACATATGAGTATGATAGACAGCGGGCGACAAGTAATTATGGAATATATGTGAAAGGCGAAACAGATTTCTACGGGATTTTACTGGAAATTATTGAAGCGGAATTCCCAGGGTTATTGAAGCTGAAATGTGTCCTCTTCAAATGCGACTGGTTCGACCCCGTCGTCAACAGAGGTGTTCGATTTAACAAATCCGGTGTAGTTGATGTCAATGGTGGACAAAGGTACAACAAATTCGAGCCTTTCATATTAGCTTCGCAAGCAGACCAAGTCAGCTTCCTTCCATACCCTCGGATGAGAGAATCAGGAATCAATTGGTTTGCCGTTATCAAAGTTACACCTCGTGGACGAATAATTGGTGGAGCAGAACAACCATTGCAAGAAGAACACATCAATGAAGTCGAGGAACCTGAACAACAAACTGATGACATCCTTCTTATTGATCCGCATAATCGTGTGTACGAAGATCTTCCCGACGATACGACGGACGAAGCTTTTGAAGACGAGTTTAAAGAAAATGATGATGTTAGTGATGACGAGAATGTCAATGATGTATCCGAATGATGATGTAATTTTCTTTAATATGATTTACTTTCTGACTTAATGCATGTGTTTAGTTTGTTTAATCATGTAAAATTAAATTGAGTGATGAAGTTAAGGAACTTGGGGTTTGGGGTTTAGAAAGAAGAGATTGAGTGATGAAGTTAAGGAACTTGGGGTTTGGGGTTGGGTTTCGGGTTATAGGGATTTGCATATCTTCCTCGTAAAATCCTCGTAAAATAACATGGGCCTTGTTATTTCCTCGTAAACTAACGAGGACTTTACGACGAAATTGAAAACCACTTTTGGGTTATACGGATTTGCATAATTTCCTCGTAAAATCCTCGTAAAGAAAACACGGGCCTTGTTATTTCCTCGTCAACTAACGAGGAATTTACGACAAAATTGAAAAACGCGGGCCTTGTTATTTTCTCGTTAATTAACGAGGATTTTACGATGAAAACTACTTCTATAAATAAGCACATCCTTCCCATTCTAAACTTGCACAAAAAAAATTAATCAATTGTTTAAAAAACCCTGAAGGGAGTGCACTGTCACCAGAACAGTTCTGATCATGTTCAAATGCTATTTGGAATTGATAACGACTGTTCTAGTGCTGGTGTCTTCCTTCAGGGTTTTTTTGTAAATTAAAAAACACTTCGTCTAAAAATACTCGTAAAAAGAAAACCCGGGGGTTGTTATTTCCTCGTTAATTAACGAGGATTTTACGACGAAATTTAATAACACGGGCCTTGTTATTTCCTCATAAAGACCTCCTAAAAGAAAACACGGGCCTTGCTAATTCCTCGTAAATTTACGTGGGCATTACGACGAAACGTAAAAAAGAAAACGCGGTCCTCGCAATTCCTCGTAATTTCACGAGGATTATACGACGAAATATAAGTCTCTATATATACCTAAACCAAATCACTTCTCATTTCGTAGTCATTCCCTCTCCTCCTCCTAGCAAGGTACTCCTCCCTACTTCCTCTCTAATTTATAGCTTAGGTGGTTAGTTTAGGGTAATTATGTTGATTAGGTGGTTAGTGTAGGGAATTTGTAGATAGGTTTATGGAATTTGTTATAATATAGGATGATGATTTTTAAATGTTAATTAATAATCTATTTATACTTTTTATATGGTTAATAATGAAAATTAAAATATGTTTTTTTCAGATGGTTCGAAAGACCAGCAAGCGTACACAGCATTACAGTCAGATGTTTGGTGTAGGCTTGGGCATTTTAACCTGGCCCCGAAGACCCGAACCGGAACCGACCCAAAAATTCCCGACCCGGAACCGAACCGAAAATTTACAAGTACCTTTTGGGTCTAAATTTTTTTTACCCGAAAGAACCAAAACCGAAAGGAACCGACCCGAATAGACCCAGACCCGAAAAGAACCGACCCGAATAGACCCGACTCGATAAGAACCGATTTGTACACGACTTAAAAACATGTATATCTAAAACTATGATGTTTTTGTGTTCTATTTTATATATATTATTTTATGATTCAGTTGAAATATCTTTTGTTAACAACATCTGTTATTATTTTTTAACATTTTAAGTAATATAAAGCTTTAAAATGAAAAATTTAGAGTTTAAAAATGTTTTATTTTAAGTATTAATAGTTTCATTTAAGTTATTTTGTAAAATTGTAGATATATATGACAAATATCAACTAAATTTGATGGAATTGGGTATGTCATGTTATTTTCAGATCCTAAATACCCGAACCCGACCCGGATCCGATATGGACTCGAAAAATTACGGATATTTTGAGGGTATTTTAATTATAGACCTGAACCGACCCGGATCCGAGAAGAACCGACCCGAACCCGAACCGAAAATTTCTAAGTACCTATTGGATCTAAATATTTAGGACCCGAAAGACCCGGACCCGTAAAGAACCGGTACGAACCCGACCCGAAGACCCGAACGCTCAGGCCTAGTTTGGCGAGCCTGGTACTCGTACAGGCGCATCATCTTCTTCAACTCCCAGTTCTTTGGTTCCGGAGACTGTCCCCGACTCGCAGTCTTCTCAGAGAGTCTCTCATTCACCTCCTTATGGTGCACCACCAGTTCCTCCGTATGTTCCGCCACCGGTTCCTCGGTTTGATGCGCCACCCGCCCCTCATGATCATGTTCCAGAGGAGGCACCTCCTCCGATGGCGGGCCGGGATTCATCCCGATTTTCTGGTGCCGCCGAGTGCTCCTTATGCTATGTACACCGTCGAAGACCTTCTCGCTCAGCCAGGCAGAGGAGGTTTACCAGTCTTAGACCTCCACCGACCGGACGGAACTTTGTGGTACGTTACATTTTAATTGTGCAATTATTTTATAACAAAAATAAATAATTTAAATTCTTTTTTTCAGGTTTGGGGTTGACGGTTCTGTCGCTCGGAACGTAACCGAGGTCATCAAAGGCTGCTTCCCCAACGCTCATCCGAACTGAAAATTGACGTCGGACCACGTCAGAAAGACATGGTTCAAAATGTTCGCCGTAAGTTACTATTAATTAATTATATAGACTTTATTTTTTATTATTATGACTTTTTATTATTTTTAAACTAATTATTAATCTAATTTTTCTTCTTACCGAAAAAATATCAATGGTCCATAGGTAGGGGTGGGCGCAAGGCGGGTACTTGCTTTTTTACGTATACTTGATACTTGGCTTGCCTTGAACGAGTAATGAATTTTTCGACTTGTACTTCACTTGTCGGAACGAGTACTTGTTATTTCGAGTACTTGTCCAAAAATATGTTACTTGCAAGTTACTTGCATTGTTCGATTACTTTCTACTTACAAGTATTTATTAATTACTTGGATATATTTCCAAGTTTTAAAAATTACTGTGGTGAACGAGAGGGTGAAGAAAGCGTTTATCGGGAAGGCGAAAGCTCGATTGTTGGACACGGTATCCAACTGGAAGGATAATTGGATCTTGAAGGGTTATGAGCAGGGAAACCCTGCTGTGCTCACCACAACTCTGTGGGATGGCCTCATTTGTTATTGGAACCTGGCATCGTCCATTAAAGTCTCCAACAGTTGCTCTGCCTCCCGTCTGACAAAAGATGAGCAGGGCAACGGGCCAATGCTTCACACTATGGGTCAAAAATCCTACGCCGGTGTCCGTATGGAAATGGTAAACATTTTAATTAATTATTTCTTAAAAAAATATATTCTAACTTCTTAAATATATTTTTAGGCCAAAGAGACTGGGAAATTTGTAGATCCTAGGTCCGAGCAAATCTACAATGGTGTGGTTGCTCAGATTGAAGACCGCCAAACCCAGCTGACCCAGCAGTCTCTCGATGGAATACTGGTCACATTATCCATACTTGAAGTGGATCAGATTTACGAGGAGGTAAAAAAATTTAAATCTTTTATTTTTATTATTCATCTAATCTAATTTTTTATTACTAACATTAATCTTTTTTTTTAAGGTTGTCCCTAAGAAAAAGAGAAGTACGTTGGGGATTGGTTCCGCCAACGATGTCCCAAGAGCGACATCGTCTTATGGTGAGAGACGGGCTGATGAAGTCACTCAGCTGCGTGATGAGTTGAACTCGATGTGGTCTTCGTTCATAGCTCGTATGACTTCAGTCGAAGGCTTTCTAGACGTTATAGCGGCTGGAAATCCTCAGTTGGAGACCTCGATGACGGCGATGCGGACACAAAATCCCGTTCCAGAGCCATCCCACAATGAAGAAGATGTGCAGAGGAGGAGTCAGGAGTTATTCGACGAGCTCCACACCAACAACAACCCTTAGTTTTTTTTTCCTTCTTTTTTTTGTATTATAAATTTGAAACTTATATATTTATTTATATTATTTACATTTTTAAGAATTTGAAATAAATTTAAAAATATATTTATTATATTTTTTTTTGTAAAAAAATAAAAAATCGAAGCAAATTCGTAGCTAATTTACGTCTAATTAACGAGGAAACTGAAAATTGTTACCGAGGAATTTACCATGAAAGACACGCAGATTCGTCGTAAATGTATAACGACGAAATTGAGCGTCTACTTTACGAGGAAACAAATTACGTGTACTTTACGTGGAAAACTTTTACGTGTACTTTACGAGAAAATGATTTACGTGTACTTTACGAGGAATTTATTTACGTGTTCTTTACGATGAAACAGTTAACGTGTCTTTCACGAAGAAATGTTTGACCCCACTTTACGACGAAACCTTTCCTCATAAATTTACGACGAATTAGCGAGGAAATATGTGTTACGACAAACGTTTAACGACGAAATCACTTTTGTAGTTAATTCGTCGTACACCCTATTCTACGACGAAATAACTACGAAAACCATCGTTGTTATAATTGTGTTTTCTTGACTGTCTCAACCCATCATCCAACCATCAAATTCGACCAGCCTTTTTATTAGTGCTTTACAAGCCCATTTGCCCCAAGAAGTATCAACAAAATGAGTCAAAGTCGTGCATGGGAAAGAGGCATTCAAACTCCAGTCAAAAGTCTCAGTCAACATTTCGGTTTTCCACAAAAAAATCAAGTCCTTGTTTTCTATTTTCTAAGTCTTGTTTTTAGAATTTTCATTTTTGATTTCTACATAACGTAAACCTATAAAAAAACCTAAGGTCATCTCCAACACAACTCCAAAACACTATTTTAGTGTGATTTTGACACTAAAATCTTCTCCAATCCAACTGCAAAAATCAGACCATTTTAGTGTCACATTATAATTTTACACCATATTTGGTGTGACACTATTCACCACACTATAACACTATTCACTTTACTAAAACACTATTTATTTATTTTATTAATAAATTGTACAATTAAATAAATGACAAATAAAAAGTTAAATACATATAATATTATAAAATAGATTTTAGTGTGAAGTTTAGTGTTGTGGTTGGAGAAGAACATTTTTTTAGTATTGAAACTACACCAAAATAGTGTAGTTTTGACAATAAAATAGTGTTATGGGTTGGAAATGCTCTAACTAGCCATGATTAAAATCATTCACCTTTTTATTAAATAAATCTCTTTTAAATTTGTGAATCATTTGTTCTTAATTATTTGAACATCGTATTGACTGCTAGGAGGGGAATCTCTGAAGTCAAACTCGTCTTTGATCAAGTCTGAATAGTGACCTACACGATCTTAGACACTTCTAAGCAAGTGATCGATCAGTTCATAGATCATCACCCAAGTTCATCATCCATCTCGACATCTATGCACAAATCCATATCATCATCAAAATCTATCCAGTCCGATCCCTTTCAAAATTTATCCAACCGAAAACAGAGTGGCCTTTCCTAGGGTTTAATCAATTTATGTTTGGGGTTTTTATTTCACCATCTCTTTTCATTTTGATTTATGTTTTTTGTAATTAATTCAGATTCTCTGTTCTTCTAGGTTTCAATTTTGATTTCTCTATTTTTTGATTGATTACTCTAGAAACGAGCAATAAGAATAATTCTAGTCAAGGATACAAAATAATTACCCTAGCAGTTTTATAAATTATAAGTTTATCAAAACCATAGAAAATCCTTAAAACTAACCAGTAGACTACTCAGACATATACAACATAGCGATAAACTGAATGAATTGCATAAAAAATATAAGAATATACTGGATTTCTAATCATTCTCTGAGTAAAATAAATGTTAGCCTAAACTGTGGCTAGAAATTAGATTATATAGCTTAAGTCACGTCCAAATGTCTTCTTTCAAATAGGAAAATTTATGGGTCAAAAGTGTAATTCTGGAAACTTAAGTCAGCCATGTCAAAAAACATTGGTGTCGCCCAGCACCAAGGAGGTGTCGATCGAAACTCTCCAAATATCGACTCTAACTTATGTATTTTGTTTTCGCACAGCTACGAGTTTTCTTCTCTTTAATCTCCAAATGGCTCATGATCTCCATATTTCTCCAAAATGTACCTAGACATGAATGAATAGATTTCAAAACAGATTCGAAACATAAAATAAAGATTCTTTAAAAGATTTATACCATGATCAAAAATAGTAAAAACATGGTATATAATAATTCATAAGAGCATCTCATCAAACAGAAGTAAGTTTCACCACATATTGTTCGAAAATGTTGAATATGGTGTTGATACCATTATAGTGTCATGCTTTCTCGGTTAATCTTGAGAAACTTTAGAGATATAAGGTCTTCAACACTTTCGAAATTTCACATATTACTCACGCAAAAAACACATATAGACAAATTAGCACGGAGTGTTTCTTTTCAGCCATTATATCTTGTCTTGTAGATTATGAATCATCGATTTGGTTATCTAAGTTATTTTAGGTTTATACCCTGATTTAAAACGGGCCCGCGTTGACCGATTAAACGGTGAAAAAGCGTTCGGCGGCAAGGAGCCGTGGCGATTGGCTATCCTCGATGAAGAAAATCGGACCTTCAAAAAAATCTCAAAACATTGCTCCTTTTAACATATAAATCAACTATACTACAATAGATCTATGACTTTCATCACAAACAGCGAGAAAAATGGAGAAAATTATGGAAAGAACAAAGAAAAAGTGGTTTTAATATTTTTTTCTTTTAATGAAAGTTAAAATTGTCATTAAAAGAAAGAAAATTAAGAAATAAATTATTTTTTTCTGTTTGCGTAGCTGCCTCTATAATACAAAAAAAAAGATCTAATGAAGAAAGGTTAATGACAATTTCAACCTTCTTTATAAGAAAAAAAATTAAAATCACTAAAACACATACTCTATAGTTCGACCCCGCGTCCATAGCAGACAATAAAGTGGCTTAGCCACTTAACTAACTCATCACACTACAAGAAAACATAATCTTAACGAGGGCGATTTCCCTCGCGAGTTCGTCGTAAAAGAGGCTTTACGATGAATTAGCGAGGAACCGCGTTTGCTCGTTACTCATCTGTCGTAACACATTTCTCCTCGCTAATTCGTCGTAACTTAGCGAGGAATATATTTCGTCGTAAAGACGAAGTAGATCATTTCGTCGTAAAGACCACGTCAATATTCCACGTAAGGAGGTCGCTATATTTCCTCGTAAATACCTCGAAACGAGTTCCTCGTAAACTACACGTAAATACCTTGTAAGTGTTTCCTCGCAAAATACACGTAACGACCACGAAAAGATTTCCTCGTAAAATACTCGTTTATCTTTCCTCGTTATTTCCTCGTAAATGTTTTCTCGTAAAATACTCGTTTACTATTTCTCGTCATTTCCTTGTAAGGTTTCCACGTAAATAGGTCGTACATTAGCTACGAATTTACTTCGTTTTTATTATTTTACAGAATTTAAAAATATAATTAAAAAATAATTAAAATTATTTAATTTATTAATAAAATTAAAATTTAAAATAAAAATAAATCAATATGAAAATATTTTATATATAAATAAGTTTTGAATTTATAATACAACAACCGGAAAAAAAAAACTAAGGGTTGTTCATCGCCTGGTAGAATTCATCACTCCTCCTCGTAACATCCGCCTCGTTATGTACGTCGGATGACTCGCCTCGAATGGGATGTTGTTGTCGCATGTTCCTCAACATGGACTCTCATTCCGGATTTGTGGCCGCTATAACGTCCAAAAAGCCCTCGACTCCACCCATACGAGATTTTGTCGCGACCAACTCGTTACGCAGCTGAGCGGACTCTCTACGCAGCTCAGTGATTTCATCATCCCGTCGCTGACCATAAGACGATGTCGCTCTCGGAACATCGTTGACGGAACCAATCCTCAACGTCCGTCCTTTTTTTTTGGGACAACCTTAAAAACAAAAAATAAATATTGTTAGTAAAAATTTAAAGTTATATTAAATGAATAATAAAAAATTAAAATTTTTGAAAATTTACCTCCTCGTAAATCTTATCCACTTCAAGTGTGGATAAGGTGACGGGTAATCCGTCGGTAGACTGCTGGGTCAGCTGAGTCTGGCGGTCTTCAACCCGAGCAACCACGTCGTTGTAGAATTGCTTGGACTTGCCATCTACAAATACCCCCGCCTTGTTCTTGTGGGTCCTCTCGTAAAGTTCAATAAGAGACGGGAGATGTCCCGTCTCTTTGGCCTAAAAAACATTTAAGAAAGTTAGAATAAAATATATATATTAAAAATTTTATTTAATAAAATATTTAATTACCATTTCTAAACGGACACCGGCGTGGGGTTTTTGGCCCGTGGGGTTTTTGGCCCGTGGTGTGAAGCATCGGCCCGTTTCCGTGCTCATCGACGGTGTTACGGGAATTAGAGCAAGCCTGGGCGATTCTAATGGAATCAGGAAGGCGCCAATAACGGATGAGGCCATCCCACACATCCGTGGTGAGCTCAGCGGGTTTGCCACGCTCATACCCCTTCACGATCCAGTCACCCTTCCAGTTGGAGACCGTGTCCAACAAGCGAACTTTCGCCTTCGCGTTAAACTTCTTCCTCACCCTCTCAATGATCCCCAAGGCCCAATTATATTTTTGCTGTTGGAAAAAATAAATTAACAATTAGTTTTTTAGAAAGTATATATATAAATCATGAAAAAATTAAAGTATATATAATTAATTAATAGAAACTTACAGCGTAAATTTTGAACCACGTCTTTCTGACGTAGTGAGGCGTCTTACTCCAGTTCGGATGTGCCATGGAGAAGTAACCTTTGATCGTGTCGGTTACGTCCGATGCAAGACATCCGTCAACCCCCCACCTGGAAAATACAAATTTAAAATATAAATTATTTTTTAATGTTATAAAAGAATTTTAAACGAATTAAAAAAAACATTAATGCAACATACCACAAAGTTCCGTCCGGTCGGTCGGGGTCGATGACTGGTAAACCTTCTCTGCCTGGCAGACGGAGAATGTCCTCTACAGTGTACTGCGAGTAAGGAGCACTCGGAGGCACCATCAAATCGGGATGAATATCGGCGGCCATCGGAGGTGCCATCGGAGGAGGCACAGGAGGAGGCATCGTCGGATGTCGGGGAAGGCACATGAGGAGCCGATGGTGCACTAGAAGAAGTAGACCCAGAGACTCTCTGAGTGTACTGAGTCTCGGGGACAGTCTCCTGACCCGAAGAACCGGGGGCTGAAGAAGAGGCCGGGTCTAAACGACTACCCGGCTCACCGAAGATCTCTCTGTAATTGGCAGTAAGTCTTCCTTTTCGAACCTGAGAAAAAAATTAAATTTTTAAAATTAACATCAACAGTATATTTCCCAACATTATCCACCTAATGAACACTAAATAACATAAAATCCGTAAACCTATCTAAATTCCCTATACTAACCACCTAATCTATCCTAAACTAACCAAATTAGAGAGGCTTACCATTGCTACGAAATGGAGAGGAAGTGGAGAGGAAGTAGAGAGAAAAGAAAGAGTCAGCGCTCGGGGGTATATATAAGATTACATATCGTCGCAAATTCGTCGTAAGGTTACGACGAAATAGCGAGCAGTTACAAAGGCCCGTGTTTTTCAATACTAGGAAATTGCGAGGAATCACAAAGTCCCGTGTTTTTATATACGAGGTATTAACGACGATTTTGCTTATGTGGAATTAACGAGCCTTGCTTTCCTATAAATATACCCACAACTCTCATTCTCAAACCACACACAAACTCCCAAATCACACCCTATCTCAAATCACATTCCTCAGCAAAATCCTATTCAAATTATAAATATTTGAAAAAAATAGGAAAAGGAGAAGATATTAGAATTCATGTGGGCGAGACTTACGTATTATAATTGCTGGAAGTCTTGCCACATGTTAATCTGGTATTTTTCTCCTTTTCTTTTTTTTTCTAGTTTTTACACTACGAGGTATTTACGACGATTTCTGCTTACGTGATATTTACGACGATTTCATCCAACGTGGTCTTTACGAAGATTTGGGCTTACGTGGAATTAACGAGTGTTTTGTTTAAATCTTTTTATGTGGTGTTTACGACGATTTCTGCTTACGTGGAATTAACGAGTATTATGTTTAAATCCCTAAAATCCGAAACCTCTATACCCCAAACCCCAAACCCCAAACCCCAAACCCCAAACCCCAAACCCCAAACCCCAAACCTGAAACCCCAAACCCCAAACCTCAAACCCCGAAACCTCTAAACCCCAAACCCCAAACCCCAAACCCGAAACCCGAAACCCCATATTCCAAACCCTAAACCCTAAACCTGAAACCCTAAACCCCAAACCCCAAACCCCAAACTCCATATTCCTTATTTTCATATATTCCAAACTCCATCTTTATTTTTAAATTTCGTCGTTATTTCCTCGTTGGCTTACGAGGTACTTACGACGATTTCTGCTTACGTGGAATTTACGACGACTTCTTATACGTGGTCTTTACGACGATTTGTGCTTACGTGGAATTAACGAGCCCCGCATTCTTTATTTTAATATTTCCTCGTTATTTCCTCGTTGGCTTACGAGTCTTTAACGACGATTTGTGCTTACGTGGAATTAACGAGTGTTATGTTTAAATCCCTAGAATCCGAAACCCCAAACCCCAAGCCCCATATTCCTTATTTTCTACTTCATATATTCCAAACCCCATCTTTATTTCCATTCCAAACCACAATTCCCACATTTTCTTATTCATAAAACAAACTCCCACATTACCTTATTCATAAAACAAACCCCACATTATCTTATTCATAAAACAAACTCCCTCATCTTATTCATAAAACAAATACATCAATCGGATACATTGACATTCTCGTCATCACTAGAAACATCATCATTTTCATTAAACTCGTCTTCAACAGCTTCGTCTGTGGCATCATCGGTAAGATCTTCGTACTCGTGATTATGCGGATCAATGAGAAGGATGTCATCAATTTCTTGTTCAGGTTCCTCGACTTCATTTATCTGTTCTTCTTGCAATAGTGGTTCTTCTCCACTGATGATTCGTCCTCGAGGTGTAACTTTGATCTCTGCTAACCAATTTATACCTGAATCTCTCATCCGAGGGTATGGAAGGAAGCTAACTTGGTCTGCTTGTGAAGCTAAGATGAAAGGCTCGAATTTGTTGTACCTTCGTCCACCGTTGACATCAACTACACCGAATTTGTTAGACCGAACACCTCTGTTGACGACGGGGTCGAACCATTCACATTTGAAGAGGACGCATTTCAGGTTCAGTATCCCTGGAAATTCAACTTCAATAATCTCCGTCAAGATCCCGTAGAAATATGTTTCCCCTTTCACACATATTCCATAGTTACTGGTCGCCCGCTGTCTACCATACTCATATGTATGAAAAGTATAGCCTCGTGTGAAATACATATGTGATGTGGTGACCTTTACATGTGGAGATTGAATTACTTCGTGTAACCACTTAGGATAATCTGCATCGTCGTCGTCATAATCAACCTGCAAAAATAAAGAGAATGTTAATGAAATACAGATCATGTATGAAAAAAGAGTTTGAGTTAATACCTGATTCCGCAACCACTTAATGAAGTGTTGATCTTTCCTTTTGTCTACGTCACTTGTGGATATACCAGGAAATGTTTCTTCGACTTGAGAAACAAATAGGCTATAAAATCACATTTTATGGGAATGAATCTCTCGCAATTATACAATTAATTATACTTATATGTGTTTCGAAGTGTCAATATATGTTACCTTTCAAAATAATTCATCAATGGATCTTCGCAATTGAGTAGAATATAGGTGTGTGCACTATGAGCGTCTTGTTCACTCGACCACCAAACCTCTTTAGACTTCCCACCGAGTCGTCCAATCTGGCTAAAGATGTCTGGAACACCAGCAACTGCATATGTTTGTGCAACACCACCATCATCATATCTTCTTGGAGCTCTTCTCCGGGTACGTACTTTTGACGCAAAGTAGTACGATGTGAAGTGAGAAACTTCTTCCGTCAAACTTCCAGCAATTATAGAACCTTCAACTTTGGCGAGGTTCTTTGCTTTTCCCTTCAAATATTTCATGGCTCGCTCATACTGATACATCCATCCGTAATGTACAGGTCCACGAAGCAATACCTCATATGGGAGGTGGACAGCTAGATGCTCCATGACGTCAAAAAATCCGGGAGGAAATATCTTCTCCAAGTTGCACAATAAGATGGGAATGTTCTCCTGAAGCTGTTCCACAACTTCTTCTTTAAGAGTGCGTGTGCTCAGATCCCTGAAAAATGCTCCAATGCCTTTTATATTCCAAAAAAATTAAACACATTGTTAGTCATATATTATTTTGTAAATTATTGTGATATAATACACTACGTACCTGCAAGTGCTTCATGTACGTTTGTTGGAAGTAGCTCCGCAAATGCAAAGGGCAGTAGTCGTTGCATAAAGACATGACAATCATGACTCTTCATCCCGGAGAACTTTTGACCCTTTTCAACACATCTAGAGAGATTCGAAACATACCCATCAGGGAACTTCACTTCTGATGCCACCCAGTTGAACAACACCGACTTTTTTTCTGAAGATAATCTGAATATCGGAACGGGAACTTGTCCATTGCTTTTAATATGTAACTCGCTTCTTGAGAAAATATCCGGCAAGTCCAACCTTGATTTTATGTTGTCTTTTGTCTTCTCTGGGACATTCAATATTGTATTCATGATGTTCTCAAAGAAATTCTTCTCTATATGCATCACATCGAGGTTGTGGCGCAGAAGAAGATCCTTCCAATATGGCAACTCCCAAAATATACTCTTCTTGTGCCAGTTGTGATGAACACCGTAAGAATCAGGCATATTACGAGGGACATGCCAATTACCACCCCAACGAACTGTTTCGTTAGCTCCATAGTAGTCGATTTGCGCTTCAATTTGTTTTCCAGTTAGATATGGAGGAGGAGTGTCTCTCACAACCCTTTTGTGCCTAAACAAATTCTTGTTTCTTCGGTAAGGATGGCCAATGGGAAGAAATCGACGGTGACAATCAAACCAACTTGTCTTCCTACCATTCTTCAGTTGAAACGCATCTGTCGTTCCATTACAATATGGACAAGCTAATCTCCCATGTGTAGTCCATCCAGACAACATCCCATAGGCTGGAAAATCACTTATGATCCACAAAAGCATCGCTCGCATCGTAAAATTCGTCTTCGTTGAACAGTCATACGTCCTCACCCATGTTGACCACAAATCCTTCAACTCTTTTATCAGTGGTTGTAGGAAAACATCCATGGACCTTTTTGGATGGTTCGGAACAGGTATTAATATGGTCAAGAATAGCAACTCTCGTTGCATGCACATCTCCGGTGGCAGGTTGTATGGTGTAAGAAAGACTGGCCACAATGAATATTGTCTCCCTGACATTCCGAACGGACTAAATCCATCTGTGCATAGTCTGAGATACACATTCCGGATATTGCTAGTGAAATCCGGATGTACTTTGTTGAAATGTTTCCAGGCTCTTGCATCTGATGGATGAGTCATCTCACCATCCGTCTCAGTATGCTCGGCATGCCATCTCATCTTTCCAGCAGTCTGCTCTGATTGATACAATCTTTTTAATCTGTCTGTAATTGGTAGGTACCACATCCTTTGGTACAGTACCCTATTACGTCCCCGTCCTTGCGGCTTGAATCATGGCTTCTTGCAGAATTGACATTCTTCTAGCTTCTCATCATCTCCCCAATAGATCATGCAGTTGTCGATGCAAACATCTATCATCTCCGAAGGCAACCCAAGTCTATAAACCAGTTTCTGAATCTCATAATAAGAATCAGTAGACACATTGTCTTCCGGCAAATACTCTTTAAACAAGTCCGCCCATTCGTTCATGCAACTTTCAGGTAGATTGTGATCAGTTTTAATATTCATCATTCTAGCAGCTAACGACAATTTAGAGAGACCTTCTCTACAACCACTGTAAAGTGGTTGATTCGCCGCGTTTAACATTTCGTAAAACTTTTTTGCATCTATATTAGGTTCTTCATCTTCATCATGAGCTACGAATGCATCAGCTACCATATCATGAACCCTATCATAATCTACCATCTCCACCTTGTCATGTCCCCGATCCTAGATAGGATCGGGGGGGACGGGCCATGGTGCGGGGAGACGCACCAGTCAGGTCATTGGACCTTGAGACAAACGTATCATGGCCCTAAATGAAAGGTTAAGGGCATCAGTCAGCTGAGACTTAACCAGGATAGGATGGAAACAAGGTTAAAGGAGTTGAGTGAGTGAGTGTTGGTTTGAGTTCAATCAGCTCGGTTCAGCTGGTATTCACTTCAATAAGATCTGTTCAGCTCACGGGAGCTGGTGGACTAGCTCACTCAGCTGGGAACAGCTGGAGGTCAGCTCAATCCGGTGAACGGTGCGTTCTGGTTCGGATCAGTGCGGACGAGTCTGGGACGGTTACTGGGCGAGCCGATGGTCCGGGTGCGGGACGGTTTGACCAAATTAGTCTTAGGCTTGGGACAGGGAGTGGGCAAGCTTCCAGAGTGTGAGCTAAGGCTCAGGTTTCGTTTGAAAAGGAAGGAAAAAGAAGAATAACCGCCATGGGCAGTTACTTGGTGGCGGTTATGGGAAAAACAGCCCCTTTTGGTACCTTTTTGGTAACTGCTCGTCAGGGCAGTTAGGGGGGAGGTTATGACCGAATTCTTCTTCATTTTTCTGGTCTCTGGTCGAAAATATCATTAGAGAGAAGATAGAAAACTCAGACAAACTTCCAGAGAGAAAAGAGAGGCAAACCGACGGTTGGACGATCTGATCCGTGGTGGTTCCTGGTTGTTTCCGGTGGAGTTTGTTTGTGAGATCAAGAGGATGGATACTAGGCAGAAAGACAAGGAGAAGGAGATTCAGAAGGAGAATAAGATGGCCCCTGGAGATCGTAACCCTAAGGTGAGAGGTGTGGCCAAGAGTAACCGGACGAGGCCGCCTATGATGGCCGTGTGAGTCTGGCCGGTTTGGATCGATTGGCCACTCCTTACTCTGACTTCTTCTACTCTGTTTCTTCATATATATTGTACTATGGATTGTTTTATGATATTACAGGGAAGGATCTATCGATCTTAAGGCCTCGGCCTGATCAAATCCCCATGAAAGCCCCTTGTTCTTGTGTGGGCTGATCATGGCCGAGATCACTATGATCTGAGCCGGTTCTTTTGAATCTGATTATGGGAATATTTTTCTTCTGAATTGTCATGATTTATCATGAATTTTATTTGGTATTTGGATCTCTTTTTAAAGGGGTCAGATTTGACATTTTTGATGATTGTTCTTGACTAGATTGGACCCGACCATGCAATGTGAACTGATTCTTGTTTTATAATCTAACCTTGTGATTGTGTGTTTGTCTGTGTTGGATCCAGGACCAGAAATGGACCGTGGTAAGGGAAAAGCACCATGAGGACCGCGGCCATGGGAAGATGTGTGGTGATTGGGTTGATTCGGAAAATTGTGTAATTATTGTAGCCTATTGTGCAACTTGTGAACTTATGCGATTCTAGTGTGTGATCTATTTATTAGGATGATGAATGATGTATGAACCTTGGTTATTATCTATGAAATATCTATTTGCCCTAGTCGATGTTGGATGGTTTGAGTGTGAATGTTGGAACCTCAAAACTCTGAAAAAGACTTAGAATTATTTAACACTTGAACTTGAAAATGTAAATGAAACTGGTTGCATTGTTTGGTGAGGCTGCGGTCTGGTTGGATTGGGGAATCCAGGATCGGGTCTTACAAGTTGGTATCAGAGCATTCTTGATTCTAGGATTTGTTGGGTTATTGGTTCACCACACACTTGGCCGTTTGGACTCATGGTGAGATAGTTGGGTTCTAAGTAATCTTTTGTACTGATTAACTTAGGGGTGATTGAGGTTTGTGTGTTCAGTTGTGGACTAACCTTTTGTTTGTGTTGGTAACTCCTAAGGGTACAAGAAGGTATAGATCTCGGAAAGGAAAGGAGGCAACTGGAGCGTCTGGAGCAGTGGGGCAGGATGGTGCTGAACAGACCAGAGTGTTACCAGCTGGAACCATTCCGACCACAGTGCTACCCGCTCTGGTGAGGCAGGTGGACAATGTAACCGGACTTCCAGTGGGTCCAACTCTTCCTACTGAGGTTAATGAAACTAATGTGGACGAGCAGCAAGAGCAAGTCCATGGAGACGATACTGGGTCGTCCAACGTTGGTGCTGGGAGTGGCCAGAACGTTGATGCAAACAATGTTCGGGTCACTGGTGCCGAGGAGGTCATTGAGCCGACCATAAGGGGCTTGGTGGAGGCTATGCAGATCATGGGAGCTCAGATAGCCTCCTTGACACAGGCGTTCACACCATTGGTGAACTCGTCCGGGGGACAGGCTAATCCCCCGGTTCGGGTTGCTGCTGGAGTGGCTGATGTTGGTGCTGGCCGTGTGGCTGAGGTGATTGAGATAGACCCACCGGTCAGGCCAGTGCATGGTATGGACTACCTGAAGGTGCTGGAGCATATCTCCAAGTTGGGGACCAAACACTTTGCTGGAAGTGTTGATCCTATGGAGGCGGACGAGTGGAGAACCAGGTTGGTTCGAAACTTCAAGTCCACACGATGTCCTGAGGATTACCAGAAGGACATAGCAGTGCATTTCCTGGAGGGAGATGCACATAATTGGTGGTTAGCCTTGGACAAGCGTACCAATGGCACCATTGAGCACTTTGCTGACTTCAAGGTTAAGTTCAACCATAAGTACTTTCCTGCTGAGGCGTGGGATCGTTTGGAGTCCAAGTTCTTGGACTTGACTCAGGGACGGAGGACTGTTCATGAGTATGAAGAAGAGTTCAACCGACTCAGGAGGTATGTGGGAAGAGAACTGGAGGATGAGAAGGTTCAGGTCCGAAGGTTCATCCGAGGCCTAAGGGTGGAGCTTCGAACCTACTGTTCTGTTTGTAAGTTCCACACGGTTTCTGAGTTGGTTGAGAGGATGGCCTTGCTGGAGACCAACCTCACCGAGGAGGGTAAGCAGAAGCTGAAGAGTGTGGTGGTATCCTCGGGTCAGAGTGGTGACAAGAAGAGGAAAAGGGACTCGACCGAGGAGGGTAAAGCCTCAAGTGGTAGGTCAGAGTGCCCTAAGTGTGGTCGCTACCACGGTGGAGAGTGCTGGAAGGCCATGGGCGCCTGCACTCGATGTGGTAAGATGGATCACTCAGCCAAGGATTGTCCAAGCCCGTTGGGTGAGTCCAGGACCTGTCACCACTGCGGCCAGAAGGGCCATTACCGCAGGGATTGCCCTAAGTTGCAAGGCAACCAGGGTAAGGGTCGTGGAGAGGCTAACAGGCCAGTCCAGGGACGAGGCCAGACCTCAACATCTCGTGTGTATGAACTATCCAAGGATGTGGGTGGGACTCAGCCTTTCCAAGCGATCACTGGTAATATTCTAGACTACTACTTTTACAATTCCAGTAGAATTGCATGGTATGGAACCTAGAATGGATAGATATACTTTGATGGGTCTTGTGTAGGGACCTTAAGTATTGGTGGTGTGGAAACACACACATTATTTGATATTGGAGCTACACATAGTTTTGTGAGTCCAAGTATGATTGGAAAAGGTTTGTTCCAGTATGGAACATGGGATGGTCCTGAACGAGTGAGTGCGGCCGGAGGGCAAGTTATGAACTCACTCGGTCTGGTTAAGGACATCCATGTGGTGATCTTGGATAGGCCGATGCCTGTAGATCTGATTGTTGTCCCCCTCAAGCATCATGAAGTGATCTTGGGCATGGACTGGTTGGGAAAGTATCGGGCAACTCTAGATTGTCACCGGGGAAGGGTGCAACTCGAGAACGAGTTTGGACCCCCGATTAAGTACCAAGGAATCAAGCCAACCTCTTGTAGTTTGGTGGTTTCAGCAGTCCAAGTAGAACGGATGCTTGGAAATGGTTGTGAGGCCTTTTTGGCTACCATTTACACCGATGAGGTTGTAGGGGCCTGTGACCCAGAGGGTATACCGTTGGTTCGGGAATTTCAGGATGTGTTTGGGGCACTACAGGGCATCCCCCTGATAGAGCTGACCCATTCATCATTGAATTGGAACCTGGAACGGCCCCATTATCAAAAAGTCCATATATAATGGCACCAGCTGAGATGGCAGAGCTGAAGAAGCAACTTGAGGAGTTGCTTGAGAAGGGGTTCATACGCCCTAGTGTATCACCTTGGGGAGCACCAGACCTATTTGTTAAGAAAAAGGATGGTAGCTTTAGGTTGTGCATTGATTATAGGGGTTTGAACAGGGTGACTGTGAAGAACAAGTTCCCTTTACCCAGGATTGATGAGTTGTTGGATCAACTCCGTGGAGCCAAGTGGTTCTCCAAGATTGACCTGGCCTCTGGGTATCATCAGATCCCCATTGCACCAGATGATGTGAGGAAGACAGCATTCCGAACTAGGTATGGCAACTATGAGTTTGTGGTTATGCCGTTCGGACTGACCAATGCACCTGCTGCATTCATGAAGATGATGAACGGCATCTTCAGGGAATACTTGGACGAGTTTGTGATCATTTTCATTGATGATATACTCGTGTATTCCAAGACAAAAGAGGACCTTGAAAGACACCTAAGGGCGGTGTTGGGCCGTCTGAGGGAACAGAAGCTCTTTGCTAAGCTAAGCAAGTGTAGTTTCTGGCAGAAGAGCATTGGGTTCCTTGGACATGTGGTGTCTGATAAAGGAGTCTCAGTGGATCAAGATAAGATCAAATGTATTCAGGAATTGCCACAGCCAAAGAATGCTACGGAAGTTAGAAGCTTCTTGGGGTTGGCTGGTTATTACAGGAAATATGTCAAGGGGTTCTCGAGCATAGCTCAACCTATGACTAAGCTGACAGGCAAGGACGTGAGGTTCACATGGTCTGAGGAGTGCGAGAAAAGTTTTGCAGCACTCAAGAACATGTTGACTAATGCACCTGACCTGGTGTTGCCTGAGACTGATCAGCCTTATGTGGTGTATACGGATGCATCCATAACTGGTCTTGGTTGTGTTTTGACACAACATGGGAAGGTGATAGCCTATGCTTCCAGACAGCTAAGGAAGCATGAGGGTAACTATCCGACCCATGATTTGGAGATGGCTGCAGTAGTATTTGCATTAAAGATATGGAGATCATATCTTTATGGTGGCAAGGTGAAAATACTCACAGACCATAAGAGCCTGAGTTAAACTTAAGGCAGAGGAGATGGATGGAGTTTGTTGCAGATTATGATCTGGACATAGCTTATCATCCTGGGAAAGCTAACCTAGTGGCTGATGCTTTGAGCCGCAGAAGGGCTGAAGTGTCATCTGAGAGGGAGGCGGATGAAATGGAAGGGATGATCAGGTCCTTGAACCTCAACACCTTGGTTGGTTCAGATGAGCCATTGGGGTTGGAGGCAGTGAACCAGGCCGATCTCCTGACCAGGATCAGGCAAGCACAGGGCCTGGATGAAAATCTAAAGAAGGTAGCCGCCAATGACAAGACCGAGTACCAGACAACTGACAATGGTACCATCTTGGTCAATGGGAGGGTCAGTGTTCCTAATGATAAGGAACTCAAAGAAGAGATTATGAGACAGGCTCATAAGTCTAAGTTTTCAGTTCATCCTGGACTGAACAAGATGTATAGGGATCTGAAAAGTTACTACCATTGGGTGAGGATGAAATCTGATGTTGCAGAGTGGGTGGCTAAGTGTCCCACTTGTCAACTGGTGAAGGCAGAACATCAGGTTCCCAGTGGTCTACTTCAGAACCTACCCATACCAGAATGGAAATGGGATCACATCACAATGGATTTTGTGACTGGGTTTCCCACGACCAGGAATAAGAAAGATGCAGTATGGGTTGTGGTTGATCGGCTGACCAAGTCGGCTCATTTCCTGCCTATCAAGAAAGGGGATGGGGTCGATAGGATTGTGCAAGTGTACCTAGACGAGATAGTGAGGTTGCATGGTGTTCCAGCAAGCATTGTCTCGGACAGAGATCCAAGATTTACATCTTATTTCTGGCAGGCTTTCCAAAAGGCCTTGGGAACCAGAGTGAATATGAGCACATCTTATCATCCTCAAACGGATGGGCAGTCTAAAAGGACAATCCAAACCTTGGAGGATATGCTAAGGGCGTGTGTGTTAGACTGGGGAGAGTCTTGGGAAAAACACTTACCCTTAGTGGAGTTTGCTTACAACAACAGCTTCCATACAAGCATTGGTATGTCGCCGTATGAGGCTTTGTATGGTAGGCCGTGCAGGACACCCCTATGCTGGACCCAAGTGGGGGAGCATAGCATGTTGGGTCCTGAGATTGTAGAACAGACCACTGAAAAGATCAGGATGGTCAAAGAGAAGATGAAAGAGGCGCAGGACCGCCAAAAGAGCTATGCAGACAAGCGTAGGAAACATCTTGAGTTTGAGGTCAATGACTTGGTGTATCTCAAGATGGTTACCTTTAAGGGTAGGACCAGGGTTTCTGGACGAAAGAAACTGGATCCTAGGTACTTGGGTCCATTCAGAATCATAGAGAGAGTGGGTGCAGTGGCATACAAGTTGGACTTGCCATCAGCAATGGATGCATACCACAATGTGTTCCATGTATCCCAACTCCGGAAATGTTTGTCTGAACAAGACATTGTCTTGCCCGAGATTCCTGCTGACCTTGGTAAGGACCTGGCTTTGGAAACCTTGCCGGTTCGGATTGTGGATCGGTCAGAGAAAGCTATGAGAAAGAAGACAGTTCCCATGATCAAAGTGGTGTGGGATTACAATGGTAAAGACCTCATCACTTGGGAAACAGAAGCAAAAATGAAAGCTATGTATCCGGACTGGTACAGACAATTTCTTCCTGAGGAAACACTTAACATGGATTCGAGGACGAATCCCAAGTTAGTGGGGGAGACTTGTCATGTCCCCGATCCTAGATAGGATCGGGGGGGACGGGCCATGGTGCGGGGAGACGCACCAGTCAGGTCATTGGACCTTGAGACAAGCGTATCATGGCCCTAAATGAAGGTTAAGGGCATCAGTCAGCTGAGACTTAACCAGGATAGGATGGAAACAAGGTTAAAGGAGTTGAGTGAGTGTTTAGGCAGATGGACGAGTGTTGGTTTGAGTTCAATCAGCTCGGTTCAGCTGGTATTCAGTTCAATAAGATCTGTTCAGCTCACGCGTGCTGGTGGACAAGCTCACTCAGCTGGGAACAGCTGGAGGTCAGCTCAATCCGGTGAACGGTGCGTTCTGGTTCGGATCAGTGTGGACGAGTCTGGGACGGTTACTGGGCGAGCCGATGGTCCAGGTGCGGGACAGTTCGACCAAATTGGTCTTAGGCTTGGGACAGGGAGTGGGCAAGCTTCCAGAGTGTGAGCTAAGGCTCAGGTTTCATTTGAAAAGGAAGGAAAAAGAAGAATAACCGCCATGGGCAGTTACTTGGTGGCGGTTATGGGAAAAACTGCCCCTTTTGGTACCTTTTTGGTAACTGCTCGTCCAGGCATTTAGGGGGGAGGTTATGACCGAATTCTTCTTCATTTTTCTGGTCTCTGGTCGAAAATATCATTAGAGAGAAGATAGAAAACTCAGACAAACTTCCAGAGAGAAAAGAGAGGCAAACCGACGGTTGGACGATCTGATCCGTGGTGGTTCCTGGTTGTTTCCGGTGGAGTTTGTTTGTGAGATCAAGAGGATGGATACTAGGCAGAAAGACAAGGAGAAGGAGACGGCCCCTGGAGATCATAACCCTAAGGTGAGAGGTGTGGCCAAGAGTAACCGGACGAGGCCGCGGATGATGGCCGTGTGAGTCTGGCCGGTTTGGATCGATTGGCCACTCCTTACTCTGACTTCTTCTACTCTGTTTCTTCATATATATTGTACTATGGATTGTTTTATGATATTACAGGGAAGGATCTATCGATCTTAAGGCCTCGGCCTGATCAAATCCCCATGAAAGCTCCTTGTTCTTGTGTGGGCTGATCATGGCCGAGATCACTATGATCTGAGCCGGTTCTTTTGAATCTGATTATGGGAATATTTTTCTTCTGAATTGTCATGATTTATCATGAATTTTATTTGGTATTTGGATCTCTTTTTAAAGGGGTCAGATTTGATATTTTTGATGATTGTTCTTGACTAGATTGGATCCCACCATGCAATGTGAACTGATTCTTGTTTTGTAATCTAACCTTGTGATTGTGTGTTTGTCTGTGTTGGATCCAGGACCAGAAATGGACCGTGGTAAGGGAAAAGCACCATGAGGACCGCGGCCATGGGAAGATGTGTGGTGATTGGGTTGATTCGGAAAATTGTGTAATTATTGTAGCCTATTGTGCAACTTGTGAACTTATGCGATTCTAGTGTGTGATCCATTTATTAGGATGATGAATGATGTATGAACCTTGGTTATTATCTATGAAATATCTATTTGCCCTAGTCGATGTTGGATGGTTTGAGTGTGAATGTTGGAACCTCAAAACTCTGAAAAAGACTTAGAATTATTTAACACTTGAACTTGAATATGTAAATGAAACTGGTTGCATTGTTTGGTGAGGCTGCGGTCTGGTTGGATTGGGGAATCCAGGATCGGGTCTTACACACCTGATGGTAACTATGTTCATTATGCAAATGATGATCAACCGGTTTTTTTTCCTGAAAATTACTATTACTACTACTAGCTTCATTCTGATCATAATTAAAACTTTCTCCTTGTTGAAACCAGATATAGTAATTTGGCGTGAAACCTCTATTTATTAAATACTTCCAAACATTTTCACGGTTTGCCAGTTTCGAATTGTTGCATTTCCGACAAGGACATAACATCTTACCACTTTCTTGGGCGAGCGGTGTTGAATCTGCTTGATGCATAAATGTCTCCAGACCCGCAAGGTATTCTTTCGTCACTCTCCCGTTAGCATCTCTATGCATATACATCCACTTCCGCAACTCGTAAATAATCCCGGAGCCAGCCATTTTTTTTTCTTTCACGTTTTTTGTTGTTGGTGTGTTTAAATGATGTTCAAACATCCATATTTATAGGAAATTTCGAATCTGGTAGTTGTAATTTTCCTATGAATTTACGACGAAAATTAATTAGGTGGCAAAAAAAAAATGTGTAACACCTACAAAGTTGGTGGATTCAAAATTTCCTCGCTAAATACACGTAAACTATTTCTTCGTAAATAACACGCAAAGTTTACGTCGTATTTACGAGGAAATAGTTTTTCCTCGTAAAATACTCGCCAAATTACATCCACTTTACGACGAAACACTTTTGTCGTTACGTTACGAGGAAATAACGATGACTTTATTTTTCCACGTAAGTTCCTCGTAAAATCGACGTAAATTTACGAGGATTGTTTTTCCTCGTTAAATTTTCTCGTTAAGCATGTGTTTTCTTATAGTGTCATTTTAACAATTCTAGACAAAATATAATATATATAACTAATATATTCAAAAATAACCCTAAAATAAATCTCCGATTAGTCTCTGATTTTTTTTCCGAGTTTCTACTAACTCGCTAGGCCCGGATCGAACGTACGCGTAGCGCCTAGCGAAGTTTTGAACAAGCGTTTATACTATTGGCAAAATAACGTTAAAAATGCTAAATCCATACACTACAAGAAAACACAGTTTTAGCAAGGAAATTTAACGAGGAAAACTATTCCTCGTGAAATTACGATGACTTAACGATGAAATTACGAGGAAATAAAGTTTCCTCGTAATGGCCTTGTAAAATACCGAGTAAAGCTTTTCCTCGTAAAATCGTCGTAAGTTGACGTGGTTTTTCCGAGAAAAATGTGTTTCGTCGCAAATTCGTCGTAATTTTAGCATGAGTTTTACGAGGAAATAACTTACGAGGAAAGAACGAGAAATCCACCAACTTAACACGTTTTTTTTGCCACCAACCTAATTTTTCGTCGTAAATTCCTAGCAAAATTCAACTACCAGATTCGAAAATTTTCTATATATATGGAGGTTTGAACATAATTTTACGCACACCAACAAGAAAAAAAAACGTGAAAAAAATGTCGGGCTTGGGAAATATTTTCGAGTTGCGGAGGTGGATGTATATGCATAGAGATGCTAACGGGAGAGTGACGAAAGAATATCTTGCTGGGTTGGAGCGTTTTATGCATCAAGCAGATTCTACACCGCTCGCCCAAGAAAGCGGTAAAATATTCTGTCCTTGTAGGAAATGTAACAATTCAAAGTTGGCAAATCGTGAAAATGTTTGGAAGCATTTAGTAAATAGAGGTTTCACGCCAAATTATTATATCTGGTTTCAACATGGAGAAGGTTATAGTTATGATCAGAATGAAGCTAGTAGTAGTAATAACAACTTTCAAGAAGAACCGGTTGATCATCAATTGCATAATGCACATAGTTACCATCAGGAGGATCAGCCGATGGTAGATTATGATAGGGTTCATGATATGGTAACTGATGCATTCGTAGCTCATGATGATGAAGATGAAGAACCTAACATAGATTCAAAAAAGTTTTATGAAATGTTAGATGCGGCAAATCAACCACTTTACAGTGGTTGTAGAGAAGGTCTCTCTAAATTGTCATTGGCTGCTAGAATGATGAATATTAAAACTGATCACAATCTACCTGAAAGTTGCATGAACGAATGGGCAGATTTATTTAAAGAGTATTTGCCGGAAGACAATGAGTCTGCTGATTCTTATTATGAGATTCAGAAACTGGTTTATAGTCTTGGGTTGCCTTCGGAGATGATAGATGTTTGCATCGACAACTGCATGATCTACTGGGGAGATGATGAGAAGTTGGAAGAATGTCGATTCTGCAAGAAACCACGATTCAAGCCGCAAGGAAGGGGACGTAATAGGGTACCGTACCAAAGGATGTGGTACCTACCAATTACAGATAGATTGAAAAGATTGTACCAATCGGAGCAGACTGCTGGAAAGATGAGGTGGCATGCCGAGCATACTCAGACGGATGGTGAGATGACTCATCCATCAGATGCAAGAGCCTGGAAACATTTTAACAAAGTACATCCGAATTTCGCTAGCAATAGCCGGAATGTGTACCTCGGATTATGCACAGATGGATTTAGTCCATTTGGAATGTCAGGGAGACAATATTCATTGTGGCCTGTCTTTCTTACGCCATACAACCTGCCACCGGAGATGTGCATGCAACGGGAGTTTTTATTCTTGACCATATTAATACCCGGTCCGAAGCATCCAAAAAGGTCACTTGATGTTTTCCTACAACCACTGATAAAAGAGTTGAAGGATTTGTGGTCAACAGGGATGAGGACGTATGACTGCTCAACGAAGAAGAATTTTACGATGCGAGCTATGCTTTTGTGGACCATAAGTGACTTTCCTGCCTATGGGATGTTGTCTGGATGGACTACACATGGGAGATTAGCTTGTCCATATTGTAATGGAACGACAGATGCATTTCAACTGAAGAATGGTAGAAAGACAAGTTGGTTCGATTGTCACCGTCGATTTCTTCCAGTTGGCCATCCGTACCGAAGAAACAAGAATTTGTTTAGGCACAAAAAGGTTGTGAGAGACACTCCTCCTCCATATCTAACTGGAGAACAAATTGAAGCGCAAATCGACTACTACGGAGCTAACGAAACAGTTCGCTGGGGTGGTAATTGGCATGTCCCTCGTAATATGCCTGATTCTTACGGTGTTCATCACAACTGGCACAAGAAGAGTATATTTTGGGAGTTACCATATTGGAAGGATCTTCTTCTGCGCCACAACCTTGATGTGATGCATATAGAGAAGAATTTCTTTGAGAACATCATGAATACAATATTGAATGTCCCAGGGAAGACAAAAGACAACATAAAATCGAGGTTGGACTTGCCGGATATTTGCTCAAGAAGTGAGTTACATATAAAAAGCAATGGCCAAGTTCCCGTTCCAATTTTTAGATTGTCTTCAGAAAAAAAGTCGGTTTTGTTCAATTGGGTGGCATCAGAAGTGAAGTTCCCTGATGGGTATGTTTCAAATCTTTCAAGATGTGTTGAAAAGGGTCAAAAGTTCTCCGGGATGAAGAGTCATGATTGTCATGTCTTTATGCAACGACTTCTGCCATTTGCATTTGCGGAGCTACTTCCAACAAACGTACATGAAGCACTTGCAGGTAGTTTACAATAGGACAATAATATTAAATTGGTTTAGTTTACAATAATAGTATTTGACTAACAATGTGTTTAATTGTTTTTGGAATAGGCATTGGAGCATTTTTCAGGGATTTGAGCACACGCACTCTTAAAGAAGAAGTCGTAGAACAGCTTCAGGAGAACATTCCTATCTTATTGTGCAACTTGGAGAAGATATTTCCTCCAGGCTTTTTTGACGTGATGGAGCATCTAGCTATCCACCTCCCATATGAGGCATTGCTTCGTGGACCGGTACATTACGGATGGATGTATCAGTACGAGCGAGCCATGAAATATTTGAAGGGAAAAGCAAAGAACCTCGCCAAAGTTGAAGGTTCTATAATTGCTGGAAGTTTGACAGAAGAAGTTTCTCACTTCACATCGTACTACTTTGCGTCAAAAGTACGTACCCGAAGAAGAGCTCCAAGAAGATATGATGATGGTGGCGTTGCGCCCACATATGCAGTTGTTGGTGTTCCAGAAATCTTTAGCCAGATTGGACGACTTGGTGGGAAATCAAAACAGGTTTGGTGGTCGAGTGAAGAAGACGCTCATAGTGCACACACCTATATTCTACTCAATTGCGAGGATCCATTGATGCGTTATTTTGAAAGGTAACTTAAATTGAGTATACATTATATAATTGAGAGAGATTAATTCATGTAAAATGTGAATTTACAGCATGTTTGTTTCACAAGTCGAAGAAACATTTCCTGGTATATCCACAAGTGACGTAGACAAAAGAAAAGATCAACACTTTGTTAAGTGGTTGAAGAATCAGGTATTAATCAAATACTTTTAAAATTTTCATACATGAATGATTTGTATTTCAACGTTCTTTTTATTTTTAAATAGGTTGATTATGACGACGATGCAGATTATCCTAAGTGGTTACACGAAGTAATTCAATCTCCACTTGTAAAGGTCACCACATCACAGATGTATTTCACACGAGGCTATACTTTTCACACATATGAGTATGGTAAACAGCGGGCTACCAGTAACTATGGAATTTGTGTGAAAGGAGAAACAGATTTCTACGGAATCTTGACGGAGATTATTGAAGTCGAATTCCCAGGGATATTGAAGCTAAAATGCGTCCTCTTCAAGTGTGAATGGTTCGACCCCGTCGTCAATAGAGGTGTTCGGTTGAACAAATTCGGTGTAGTAGATGTCAACGGTGGCCGGAGGTACAACAAATTCGAGCCCTTCATCTTAGCTTCACAAGCAGACCAAGTTAGCTTCCTTCCATACCCACGGATGAGAGAGTCGGGTATAAATTGGTTGGCCGTGATCAAAGTTACACCTCGAGGACGAATCATCGTAGGAGAAGAACCACCATTGCAAGAAGAACAAATAAATGAAGTTCATGAACCTGAACAAGAAATTGATGACATCCTTCTCATTGATCCGCATAATCACGAGTATGAAGATCTTACCGAAGATCCCACGGAGGAAGCTGTTGAAGACGAGTTTCATGTAAATGATGATGTTTCAAGTGATGACGAGAATGTCGATGAATCCGATTAATGTATTTCATATTTGTATGAGTTTGAATTATTATATATAATTAAAGATAATGGGAGTTTATTTATAAATAAGATATCGATATTAATTATAAGTAAAGGAATTGTGTTTTCATAGTTTTCGGTTTGGATTAGAATGAATTGCTTGAGGTTAAAGGATAGAAGTGTTTGATATATGAAGTATAAGATAAAGAAGATGTGGTTTGGGATTTGGGGTTTCGTTTTAGGGGTTTAGAGACATTCGTCGTACTTTCCACGTTACCTCACGGGAACGACTTATAATTCAGTCGTCTCTGGGAAAGTTAAAATTTCACGGTAACAGTAAACGTCGTAAGAGCCTCGTTAACTTACGTGGAATTAGAGACGATTTATAATTAAAAAAGCGGACATCACTTTTTCCACGTAAGACCAAAACGTCGTAAGAGCCTCGTTAAATTACGTGGAAAGAGCGAGGTTCGCTCCAGAAGACTTAATTTAAAGTCGTCCGGGGAAAGCAAAGTCGTCCAGAAGACTTAATTTAAAGTCGTCTCTGGGAAAGTTAAAATTTCACGGTAACAGTAAACGTCGTAAGAGCCTCGTTAACTTACGTGGAATTAGAGACGATTTATAATTAAAAAAGCGGAATTAGAAGTCGTCCAGAAGACTTAATTTAAAGTCGTCCGGGGAAAGCAAAGTCGTCCGGGGAAAGCAAACGCCGTAAGAGCCTCGTTAACTTACGTGGAATTAGAGATGATTTATAAGTCGTCTGAAGTTTTTTTTTTAACAAACAAAGCCGGACGACTTATAATTAAGTCGTCCCTTTTAATTTTCAATTGCAAAAGTGACCTCTTTAGACGACTTACCTCTTCTGGACGACTTAATGCTAAGTCGTCTGCGGCAATGTTTATTGAACTTCTTCATTTTCTCTATGTTTATTGAACTTCTTCAGTTGGGAAACCTTCCAGACGACTTATAATAAGTCGTCCAAACCTTCTAGACGACTTATTTGTAAGTCGTCCAGTTGGAAAACCTTCCAGACGACTTATTTCTTCCAGACAACTTATATATTTACAAATCTATACAAAGACAAGTTGAAATACAAATACTTCGCTCGTTATCCCTCATTTTCTTCGCGTTGCACCTAGCAAAGTCTTTAGGGTCAAAGGAGACCCCAAGAGCATGACATTCAATGTACTTTACAGCGTACACGGGTTTGAGGTTTGGAGATAAGAAAGATAGGGTTTGAGGTTTGGGGTTTAAGATTTTAGGGGTTAGCAAAAAAAGCCTCGCTATTCACACGTAAAATCGATGATAAAAACAAGAATCGTCGCAAGAACGACGTTAAATAAAAGACGGGCCTCTGTATATCCTCGTTAATTTACGTGGCCCTTACGACGAAACGAAAGACGGGCCTCTGTCTTTCCTCGTGATTTTGCGACGAATTTTCGACGAACACTAATTCTATATATAGGCGAAACCGCAGCCCTCTTCATTTCCTCTCTAATTCCACTCTACAGCCTCTCCATTTCCTCTGAAAATGGTAAGTCTCTCATTCCTCTCTAAGTAGTTTAGGGAATTTAGATTAGGTGGTTAGTTTAGGGAATTTAGTTTACGAAATTAGTTTACAAAATTTAGGTTTCCTCATTTTATTAATTACGTAGTTAATACTATTCATAATTTTTTTTAACTCTTGACTTTAATTTATAAATTTAAATTTTGCAGACTATTCGTAGGCACCAGCGTAGTGCTCACTACTCGCAGATGTTCGGTCCACCGGGTAGTCGGTTAGACCTGCCTTCACTTCCCGGTTCTTCTTCAGCTCCCGGTTCTTCGGGTCAGCAGGAGACCGTCCCCGAGACTCAATCTTCTCAGAGAGTCTCGCCTACTTCTACGGCATCGCCATCAGTTCCTCATGTGCCTCCTCCGGTACCTCCTCCTCCGATGCCAGCTCCTCATGTGCCTCCTCAGATGCCCGCCCATCAGGTTCATGCTGATTTGATGGTGCCAGCGAGTTGTCCTTACTCTCAGTACACTGTTGAGGACATTCTCGGTTTCCCAGGCAGAGAAGGCTTACCGATCATAGACCCCGACCGACCTGAAGGAACTCTTTGGTATGTATGTTACATTTATTTTTTAAAATTCATTTGTGATTTTAATAAATATTTAAAACTTTGAATTTGTTTTTTTTTTCCAGGTTTGGGGTTGATAACTGCCTTGCAACAGAAGTAACCGAGACGATTAAAGGTTACTTCTCCATGGCACATCCCAACTGGAAATCCACTCCGATCTACATCAGAAGGACGTGGTTCAAGATTTACGCTGTAAGTTTTTACAATTTATTCCTGATTTATATTTTTTTAAATTTTATTTTTCTAAACTAATTATTAATAATTTTTTTTTTGCAGCAAAAATTTAATTGGTCCATCGGGGTCACTGAGAAGGTGCGGAAAGAGTTTATCGACAAGGCGAAGAAACGTTTGTTGGACACGGTCTCCAACTGGAAGGGTGACTGGATCGTGAAGGGCTATGAGCGGGGCAAACCTTCAACCATCACCACGGACGTGTGGGATGGCCTCATCCGTTACTGGAGGGATCCTGATGCCATGAGAGTCGCCCAGTCTTGCTCCGCCTCCCGTAACTCGGTAGATGAGCACGGCCACAGGGCGATGCAACATAGTACGGGCCAAAAGCCACACGCCCGCGTCCGTTTGGAAATGGTACGTAATTTAAATATTTAACTTTTTGATTTTTAATATATATATATATCTATATATATATATATAATAAAAACTTTCTTAACTGTTTTTAGGCCAAGGAGTTGGGACGTTTACCGACTCTTATGGAACTTTTCGATCGGACCCACAAGAACAAGGCGGGCGCATTTGTAGATGAGAGGTCTGAGAAGATCTACAATGATGTGGCAGCTCGTATTGACGAGCGTGAGACCCAGCTGGCGCAGGAGTCCGCCGACGGATCACCCGTCGTCTTATCCACAATAGAAGTGGATAGAATTTACGAGGAGGTAAATTTTATATAAATTTTTTATTAATTTCATTTTACTTTAAAATTTAAATTTTAATATATATTTTATTGTTTTTTAAGGTCGCTCCTAAGAAAAAAGGACGTGTGTTGGGGATTGGTTCCGTCAACGATGTTCCGAGAGCGACTTCCTCTTATGGCCAGAGACGGGATGATGAAGTCTCTCAGCTGCGCGACGTGTTGGAGACGACACAACATCAGCTGTCGTCGACACAAAACGAGTTGGCCTCGACAAAATCATCGTTCACAGCTCGTATGACTGGTCTCGAGAACTTCTTGGACGTCATAGCGGCCACAAATCCGGAATGGGAGGCCATGTTCAGGACCATGAGACAACAAAACCCCATTCCAGGCGAGACATCCGTGCAAGTCAACGAGGAAGATCTCTCGAGAAGGAGCGAGGAATTCTACGACGCGGCAATGCAGCATTAGTTTTTTTTTTTGTTATTGTATTTTAAAATTCAAAACTTATTTATATATTATATAATTTCATTTTGATTCGGCCAAAAAAAAATTTTCTATTCGATTTAATTTCAATTAAAATTTTATTAATAAATTAAATAAATATAATTTTTATTTATAAATTCAGTAAATAGAAAACAAAGTAATTTTGTCGCTAATTCCCGATGTATTAACGAGGAAAATTAACGACGAAATATCGAGGATTAATTAACGAGGATTTTACGTGGATTCCGTTACGATTCTATTACGACGAATTCTTTTCGTGTTCCTTACGTTTTTATTACGACGAATTTGTTTAGAGGTTTTTTCGAGTCTTTTACGACGAATCCTTTACGAGTTTTTTACGAGGAAAAACAACGACCGCGTTACGTGGAAACCCAACGTGGTCTTTACGACGAAATCTTAATTCTTCTTTACGAGGAAAATTTAACCTCGCTAATTAACGACGAAATGGCGACGAATCTTCTCTTACGACAATCATATAACGACGAAACGCCTTTCATCGCCATTTCCTCGTAACTCTTCTTTTCCGAGGAAATAACGACGATTTTGGCCGTCGTTAAATTTGTGTTTTCTTGTAGTGATAGATTGAATACATGATATATTCACCAAATCTTATTGGTCACATGATGTTAAAGTTGACTAGCTTAAAGGTGGACTGAGGATCGCCACAAAAGACTGTGGAACTATATTTGATAAGATCATGAATCAAGTCTTTGTGAATTCACATATTATACTAGATCCACACTTGTATTCTAAAATAGATAATTTTTTTAATGCACTTTCTAAAATAAATAGATAAAAACTAGAAATACCAAGAAATGAACTCAAAAAAAAAAACTAAAGAAATCCACCTAAAGACTCATTTGATCAAGACATGAAAGTAAAACTTTTTTAAGAGAAAAGCTATATGTTTTTACTATAAATTTATTTGTTTACAATGAGGACAATTGATCTATTTTAAAACTCTTATAAATGTATATTTATAACAAATTTATATCAAAATAAATTATGTAAAGCTTAATTTTGTATTAAATCAAATAATAGTTTCTTGCTATCAATTTTGAATTTAGTATTTGACATTCATTGAGAATTATTTAATTTTTTGCAAATGATAAGGATGAGATTCTGGTAATAAACCATGTATTGAAGACAAATGGATAACTGGTTCTGATAGTACATCAATACACCTTCTTAGAAAATAATATAGCGACAAAATAAATAAATAAATTTAGTATTTTTATTATTGTGGCAAATATTTTGTGTTTAAGAAAATTATATTCTTAAATTGATTACCATTTAATAGTTTTATATTGTTTTCCTTCTATAAATGATAGAAAACAGAAACAAGAGCTAAATAATATATGTGTGCTTATTGCAAAATCTTGAACTGGCAAATACAAAATTTACAGATGAAACATTTTAATTGGTCCTTTTGTTACATGTATCCACTTTTAATATGTAGACTAAGACTTTATATATATTTTATAGGTTAGATGTATCTTTATAGACTCAAATTAGTATACAAGGTGAGAAGGAATGGAGTCACCAGAGAAAAAGACGCTCTCAATTTTAACTGAAGAACCAAAAAGAGCGAGATTTTCATCATCAGGCATGTCTTTTAAAGGGTTGTTTGCCGCAGTCTCCTACATGGCATCCGCTGGTATGTCATAATTGTATTTTTAATACTACTAGATCCGAATTCAAACTCAGATACTACGATACGTTTATGTACCACTCGGATTCAGATTCATATAATAAGATAAAGAGAATATGTATATATATCTCATATTTGTTATTCATATCCTATCATGCAGTTCTTCTAGTAATTTTCAATAAAGCAGCACTTTCTTCATTTAGTTTTCCAAGTGCAAATGTCATAACTTTGCTTCAGGTAACTTTTAAATTTTATTTTTGTTAAAATGTCTAAATGCTCAATTTCGTAAAACTCTAACAACTAATGATTAAAAGATTTCCATACATCTTTTTGTACTGCAGATGCTTTCTTCTTGTTTTATTTTGTATGTAATGAAATATTTTAAGATCATATCCTTCTGTACTGATAAGTCTAAGAGCGAGCACGACAGTTTGTTAACTCTTGTTTCTCCGAGACGCTTGGTTCAGACTATCCCTCTTGCATTCACGTATCTACTTTATATGGTATGCGTAGATTTTTAGTTTACTCTTTGATCATGAAATTATCATAAAAATACATTTTACATTACCGGTTTTATAACAGCTAGTTACGATGGAATCTGTACGCAATATCAATGTACCAATGTACACTACTCTTCGACGCACAACTATACTTTTTACAATGATCATGGAATATTTTCTTTCTGGTCAAACGCATTCAGCTTCAGTCATCTCCAGGTACTATAATATTACACAATCGAAATAAAAATGCTATTACACCATTAGTTAAAAATATATTTCTCCAGTCTTGTACGTATGAGATATTTTAAATTAATATAAGACATTATAGACTATAAGCATCAGTCTTCATAACAATCTGTACTGTATATACATAAATAAAATATTCGACTGTGCTATTTTCTAAAGATCACACACACACACAGATATATATATCTCAAAACAGTTACTGTAAAATGATCAATACATTCTTATTTAGATATAGATTTTTGACACAAATATGTATTTGAATTTATATCATATTTGAACTTCTAGTTGTATATGTACGTTACACAATGTAAATTCTAGTATTCTAGAAAGATCGATGATTCGTGAAACATATTTTAACTAAAAGAATGGATTTGAGATTTTTATACCACTAGCAGTAAAGGAATATAACTGTCTAAATAGAATATATCACTAATGATACAGTTATTCCTACCAGTGTAGGAATAATTCTATTAGGTGCTATTATCGCTGGAATCCGGGACTTATCATTCGATGCTTATGGGTATGGATTGGTGTTCACAGCGAATATATGTACCGCGACTTATCTAGCGTTGATTGCACGTACCGGTAATATGCCTCTCGTTTTACGATGTTCATTAAAGTAAATTTCAATTGCTTAATTTATTAGTTTTTTGTTGTGTTTATAGGAAAATCTAGTGGCCTTAACACCTTTGGGCTAATGTGGTGTAATGGTTAGAAAATTTACTTTCGAACTAATTCTATCAATCTATTTTTTTTTAATTTAATCAAACTAAAACTCTCTTTTCAAATATTTGTAACGTACAGGAATAATTTGCATTCCCTTTTTGTTGTTCTGGACAACTATAAAGGGTGAACTTAAAGCCATGTTATCCTTTCCTCATCTCTATTCCCTTGACTTTCAGGTACTTTTCTATTATTTTTATCGTTTTTATATGAAAGCTTTTCGTTCATTAGAAAATATCTTTACCACTTGTACATTTCTCATGTAATATAATTTCAATCAATATTCTAGCAAATGTACTTGCAAATCAATGATTTAACCCATTCCGTTGTATGGCATAAGTTATTTACTCAACTTGTTTCAGAAAATGATTCATATATAACACATCAAAATTAAATTCATAATTACGGATGTCATGTATAAAGTAATTTATTCGTAGATATAACAACGTATATATACATATTTTTGCTAAAGTATAATGTATATATACATATAACCCTATGGTTTTTAAACTTCTATAAAACAAATCATACAGATATTTACAAGAATATGTTCAATATATTATATCAGGATAGAGTTTCCTTGGAGAATAAAAATGATATTATTAACTGAACTTAATCGTTCAGAAAACTTAGAATGGGAAGAATATAATAAATGATTTATTTAACAAGTTGTGAATATTTTTGCAGGTGGTGATATGTTTTTCATGTTTGTTGGCTTTCTTGATAAATTACTTTGTGTTCCTCAATACAACAGTTAATTCAGCACTAACACATTCAATATGTGGTAATATGAAGGTATATTGAAGCTTGTACTTTTTATGTTTCACAATATTACGAGTTGCTAGAAAATTAATTATGTCCAATTTCAGTAAACATAATTTTCTCAGTTTAAACAGAGGTAGAACTGTTACGTAATATTCAAACACCCTTAATGTTTACTAATAATGGTATATAATATGGATGGCAGGATCTGTTTACAATCTTACTAGGTTGGCTTATATTTGTTGGACTTCCCTTTGATTGGGTAAGTTTGCATCATTCCGTTCTTCACTTTTCTTCTTCGTCTTCATCTTTATTTTTTATCATCTAGATATTCATATTTTCTTTCTTAATTTAATAAGAATCACAAAGCTAAAGATTGTAACCAATTATATCAATCTAATCTTTTTTTTGTCGTTCCTTCTGTTCTAATTTTTTTTTTCGTGGAAAATTATTTGCAATTTTTGCATTTATTTTATTTATTACAAATGTTAAACTTCCAATAGGACTAATTTGCAGTTTTATATGTGATACAGATTAACGTCGTGGGTCAATCTCTCGGTTTTGCTGGATCTATGCTTTATGCATTTTTAAAATATAAAGGCATGTAAAGTTACAAGTTTTTAAAACCAAATAAAATGTTAAATCAGAAGCTATTATGTCAATTTAGAAAACCTAAGACTGTGCTTGATTTGATAATTTTACCAAAACTTTTTGTAACGACCCGAATTTCGGTCTCGAAATTTTGTTAGCGGGCTAAGGCCCAAGAAATACCCGAAGTCCAAAATTTTTGTCTATAAATACTCCATCCTCATTGTTTTCTCCTCCTACACATCAAGAAAAAAAAATCAGAAAGAAAAAGAAAAAAGAAAAGAGAGAAAGAGAAAAAGAGAAAAAGTTCAAGGACAAGAAAAGATGGGAAACCTTTCTAGTACAGTCACCTGAGCTCGTCGCCGGATCTACCACACACAGAGTCGACGTTGAGCTCGTCACCACCATTCGCTGTAGCCTAGAATCGCCGGAAACCGCCACCTCATAAGCTTTGTTTTTGTCCGTTCAGTAATTCAGCCATATCTTCCTAACCGTTGAGAATCTTGCGCATGCAAAGCCACCACCATGTTTCTCTCGCCGAGACAAAGCCGTAGACACCGACCACGCCGCAATCGGAGCCCGGACGAAGCCGCTAGAGCTTCCGGAAGTATCGCCTCTGCGCGCGTGAGTTACACGCGCCACCGCCGGAATTCGTCGCCGCCGTTCCACCGCCGTAAATCGTCGCTGCCGTTCCACCGCCGGATCGTCGCCAGACCGTCGCAGGGCCGCCTCTTCGCCGCTGCCAGAACGCCACTGAACCGCTGTGACTCGCCGCTGCCGGCCGCCGTGACTCGCCGGTAACTCAGTGAGTCAACTCGTTGACCAGTTTAAATTGAATTTGAAATCGGTTAGGGTTAACCGGTCGGTTAGGTCAAATTGATTTCTGGTCAAGGGTTGACCGGATTGACTTTTGACCAGCGAGTTGATTTTTCCATATACCTTGACCAGACCCGTTTTAAACCGTTCGAAAGGTGTTCTAACTCGAATTTTCGCCCTGGTTTCAGATTTGGAGTCTATTTGAGCAGCTAGAGTTCATAGATACCACTTCTCTTCATTGCTAAGGTGAGGGCTACTCTGTTAAATCCCGAGCTAGTTTAGTACTACCGTTATGGAAAGTTTAGTTTCGAAACATGATCAGTCTCTGTGAATCGAGTCTGTTTGAGAGTCTTGCTTGTTCATTATTGATATTGATTGTTAAACCGGAAAGAGGATAATAGAGGATTCAACGGTTGCGTGAAATGGTTGATGTTAAGGACTGTTATATATATGTACATATATAGTTATATAGTAGGGACTATGTGACGAGTGCGGGGGTTCAGAGATGTCTGAGCTAGCGACGCAGATGTTTGGTGTTGTGCGGGGGCCCAGAGACATCTGTGCTAGCGATGCAGATGATGTTAGTGCGGGGGTACAGTGAGGTACCAGCGACGCATATGGTGTTTGTGCGGGGGTACAAAGACGTTTGTACTATCGACGCAGCGGGTGGTTGTGCGGGGGTACAGAGACAGACTGTACTAGCGACGCAACGGGTATGTATATCTTATGAGGAGATGCGTGGTGCAGAGAATACCTATGTACTATAAGCGCATGGGTTTTAACGGCTAGTCCTCTAGCTGCATATTGATTGTTATGTGTGGTGTAATAGGCACCGTATTTGTTTCATGCTAGAGCTAGGCCTACATAGTTGTAGTGCTATAAACTGAGTCAATGGTTTGCGGTTTAGCATCCCATACCTCGCTGGGCAACTCCCCCGTTGCTCACCCCTCATTCTTTCCCCGTTTCAGGTGAGACTGACGAGCAAGAGTGATTATCGGACCGGTGCTATTGGGCTTTTGGGCTTCTATCGCTTTTATCGTTATCGAGATTTTAGGCCTTTGGGCTTTTATCGTTTATGTTATTTCCTAGTTCAGACCTTCGGATTCATGTTATCTTTATATTTCGGACTAATGACGTTATCTATATTTTGGATGTTATTTTATATTATCGATTTCTCGCACGAATGTTGACTTTTAAGTATTTGTAAATTGAGATTTAAGAGCGATTTATTTATCGTAACATTTTATTATGTAAATCGAGGTGTTACAATTTTGGTATCAGAGCGATTTATTAATCGTAATATTTTACTATGTAAATCAGGGTATCACAGTTTTGGTATCAGAGCGGGGTTCCATCCCGGCTCTGACCCGGGATGGCGATTTGTTGGGACGTGATTTTGACTCGGTTTTAATTCGGTTTAATCAGTTTTAAAAGATTTTCTAATCTGGGGATTTGGGAGTTTTAAAAGAAGAAAAATACAGCATTTTTCCGTTCAATGACTTCTAATCCAATTGTCGTTTTTATTGACGATGAGTTTACTCATCGTCATCCGTTCTCTAGCTAACAGGATTTCGGCCAGATGTTCGACAGATGGATGATGATGTCACAGTTTGACAGATTGCGCAGGTGTGTATCAGTTTCATCAATCGTGTTCGGAGATTGTTCGCATGTGGATGTGTGACGTTGTTGCCACCACCCAAACTTCAAGCCATCGCTCCACGAGTTTTTGTACTGGAGATTATGTGGTATGAGATGTGAGCCATGAGCTGGCATGTGTTATTCGTGTGTATGAGTATATTTACTGCCTTGGAGGCATGGTTATTTTGTAAACTCGTGGGGATCGCTTTTGGATTTGGGGTTCGGCAGTTTGCGTTGTGTTGATATTGGAGTTACGCTTGGTATGTTTGCTAGTTTTTGGCATTGTTGATCGTGTCAGAGATGTGTCAGTTCGGATAGCTGACATAGGACGTTGGGAGCTATTTATATTCATCGTGGTGACATGTTGCCTCATTTATATTCATCTTAGTGTACCAGTAATGCTTGGAAGGACGATTGGTTCAGAGACTCATCAGAGATGGAGCTATGTTTTTACGATGTCATCCTTGGGATGGATTGACTGTCATGACCTCGAGAAGTGTTGGATTGCCTGAGGGTAAGAGTTCTGATTGCTGGAGCAGATGGAAGTTCTTATTGCATATATGCTACATGCATAGGAGTTATTGGATATGGGGGGTAAATGGATTTATGGTGATCATTTCGATGGTCAAGATGAGTTGCGGGATCTTATAGTTATCTCAGAGTATGGAGATGTATTTGTGGCCTTTGGAACGGCCACCACCAGTCACATGAGACGCTCTTGCGATTGAGTTGGAACCATGGACAGCACCGGTTTAACGGGCTTTGTACCGTTTAGCGCCAGCAGAGATGGTCGAGCTGAAAGAGCATATGGAAGATTCATCAGACAAGGGATTTATCAAGCCGAGTACTTCACCGTGGGGAACATCATCATTGTTTATAAAGAAGAACGATGGGAGTTTCAGGCTTTGTATCGACTACATAGACTTGAACATGGTAACCATCGTATATATGAATTTTTGGATTAGATGGAGGGATATTCATGGTTCTCGAAGGTTATCTTGGCATCAGGATACCATCAGATTGCTATAGCTGAGGAGTATGTACGGAATGCGGATTTATGTTATGGATATTATGAGTTTTGGTGATACTATTTGGGTCGACGAATGCACCGATAACATTCATGAAGGTTGTGAATGATGCCTTTCGTGAACACTTGGACAAGTGCGCGATTGTACTCATCGACGACCCCTTTGATTTATTCTTGGAGCAGAGGAGAATGATGAGCGTTTGCGGATGGTGTATTGATGCATAAGGATCAGGTCATTGCATATGCATCACGTCAGTTGAGACCTCACGAGACCCACTACCCTATTCATTATTCGGAGTGGCTGAAGTGGTATTTGAGTTATAGTTTTGGAAATCGTAATTGTTCGGGAAGGAAGTTCAGATTCTCTGGGATCATCAGAATCTGAAATTTATCTTCATTCATTAAAACTTGTACTTGGACAGTGCAATTGAATTGAGTTTGTAGCAGGCTACAGTTTGAATATCGCATACCATCTGGTAAGGACAACCAGGTGACAAATGCCTTGGGTAGGCACATGAGCGATGTATTGGGAACACCAAGGAGTACAAAGATATGAAGTGTTACTATCATTGGCCTAGTATGAAAAAGGTTGTAGCTATATTGCGTCGCGGTGTCAGACATGTCAGATGGTTATTTCTGTGGATCAGGTACCTTTCAGGTTATTGCTGAGCTTGCTTTTTTCGGAGAGGAAATGAGGTTTTCTGATTATGGATGTTGTTATTGGATTGTCGATCACCACATGTGCAATGGATGCCACATAGGTAGTCATAGATAGACTTACCAAGTCAGCCGCCATTTCCTGTGATTAAGAAGGCAGAGAGAGTTGAGCAGTTGGCGCAGACCTACATCAGTGTGATTGTGAGGTTGCATGGAGTTCCTAATGTGAGTTCACGTCTGCATTTCGGAGAGCCTTTTGGAGGGCGCTTAGGAAAAAGGTCTATATAAGTACATATTATCACCCGCAGACAGATGATCAGTCAGTGGCGACTACTCAGAACTTAAAGGATATATTCAGGGATTGAGCCTTCCAGTGGCATGGAAGTTCGAAAAGCATCTACCTCTACCAGAGTTTGCCTACAACGACAACTATCTTTTGAGTATTGAGATATCACTATATGAGGGTTGTTTATGGTAGACCTTATCGTATACCACTTTGTTGAACCAAAGTGAGGGAGCGACATGAGTTAGAACCAGCAATGGTTCAAGAGACGGTAGAGCAAATGGAAATGCTCAAAGCTTGGGTTAGGAAGCCCATAACCGTCAGAGGAGTTATGCAGCTAAGCGCCGCAAGGATTTGAAGTTACATATGGGCAATCTAGTGTACCTGTAAATAAATACGTTTCAGGGAGGATCTAAGACTCAGAAGCTAAAGCAACTTAAACCAAGGTACATAGGACTGTATTCCTCGGTGGAGCGAATTGGAGCAGTTGATTGCAGTTATTTTGTCAGCAGAGTATCAGCCCTCCATGACTTGGTTCATATGACAGCATTGCAAAAGTTAAGAAGCTGCCAGAATTATTTTGCAGTAGACGTCAAGTGATTTCAGAAAGATTTTATGGACCTTTGGAAATTTTGGATCACCAAGTGAAAGTAATTCAGGGAAGGTCGACCGTGTTTGTCCGAGTTCGTTGGGAGAGAGATAAAATTCAGGAGGAGCCCTGAAAGGCCGAACGAGGATTAGTATTCGAGGTTTTGCTACGATGACATTGGGCATGTCGCTTATGACTTGAATTCGGGGACGAATTCCTTGTAAGTGGGGGAGAATTGTAACGATCCGAATTTCGGTCTCGAAATTTTGTTAGCCGGCTAAAGTCCAAGCAATACGCGAAGTCCAAAATGTTTGTCTATAAATACCCCATCCTCATTGTTTTCTCCTCCTACACAACAAGAAAAAAAAAATCAGAAAGAAAAAGAAAGAAGAAAAGAGAGAGAGAGAGAGAGAGAGAAAAATCAAGAACAAGAAAAGATGGGAAACTTTTGTAGTGGAGCCACCTGAGATCGTCGCCGGAGCTACCACACACAGAGTCGACGTTGAGCCTCATAAGCTTTGTTTTCGTCCATTCAGTAAATCGGCCATATCTTCCTAACCGTTGAGAATATCGCACATACAAAGCCACCGACGTGTTCCTCTCGTCGAGACAAATCCGTAGACACCGACCACACCGCAATCGGAGCCCGGACGAAGCCGCTAGAGCCTACGGAAGTTTTGCATCTGCGCATGAGTTACACGCGCCGCCGCTGGAAATCGTCGCCGCCACTTTCGCCGCCGTTCCACCGCCAGACCGTCATCAGACCATCGCCAGACCGTCGCCGGGCCGCCGCTTCGCCGCTGCCGGAACGCCACTGAACCGCTGTGACTCGCCGCCGCCGGCCGCCGTGACTCGCCGGTGACTCAGTGAGTCAACTAGTTGACCGGTTTAAATTGAATTCAAAATCGGTTAGGGTTAACCGGTTGGTTAGGTCAAATTGATTTCTGGTCAAGGGTTGACCGGATTGACCTTTGACTAGCGAGTTGACTTTTCCATAGACCTTTACCAGACCCGTTTTAAGCCGTTCGAAAGGCGTTCTGACTCGAATGTTCGCCCTGGTTTCAGATTTAGAGTCGATTTGAGCAGCTGGAGTTCATAGATACCACTTCTCTTCATTTCTAAGGTGAGGGCTACTCCGTTAAATCCTGAGATAGTTTAGTACTAACGTTATGGAAAGTTTAGTTTCGAAACGTGATCCGTCTCTGTGAATCGAGTCTGTTTGAGAGTCTTGCTTGTTCATTATTGATATTGATTGTTAAACCGGAAATAGGATAATAGAAGATTCAACGGTCGTGTGAAATGGTTGATGTTAAGGACTGTTATATATATGTATATATATAGTTATATAGTTGGGACTATGTGACGAGTGCGGGGGTTTAGAGATGTCTGAGCTAGCGATGCAGATGTTTGGTGTTGTGCGGGGGCCCAGAGACGTCTGTGCTAACGACGCAGATGATGTTAGTGCGGGGGTACAGTGAGGTACCAGCGACGCAGATCGCGTTTGTGTGGGGGTACAAAGACATTTGTACTATCGACGGAGCGGGTGGTTGTGCGGGGGTACAGTGACAGACTGTACTAGCGACGCAGCTGGTATGTATATCCTTATGAGGAGATGCGTGGTGCAGAAAATAGCTATGTACTATAAGCGCATGGGTTGTAACGGCTAGTCCTCTAGCCGCATATTGATTGTTTTGTGTGGTGTAATAAGCACCGTGTTTGTTTCATGCTAGAGCTAGGCCTACATAGTTGTAGTGCTATAAACTGAGTCAGTGGTTTGCGGTTTAGCATCTCATACCTCGCTGGGCAACTCTCATGTTGCTCACCCCTCCTTCTTTCCCCCTTTCAGGTGAGACTGACGAGCAAGAGTGATTATCGGACCGGTGCTATTGGGCTTTTGGGCTTCTATCGCTATTATCACTTTTATTGCTTTTATCGCTTTTATCGTTATCGAGATTTTAGGCCTTTGGGCTTTTATCGTTTATGTTATTTCCTATTTCAGACCTTCAGATTCATGTTATCTTTATATTTTGGACTTATGTTGTTATCTATATTTTGGATGTTATTTTATATTATGGATTTCTCGCACGGATGTTGACTTTTAAGTATTTGTAAATGGAGATTTCAGAGCGATTTATTTATCGTAACATTTTATTATGTAAATCGAGGTGTTACAATTTTGGTATTAGAGCGATTTATTAATCGTAATATTTTACTATGTAAATCGGGGTATCACAGTTTTTTCATATATATGAGTATTATTTTGTTAATGAAATTTTTAGAAAACCATGTTGTTATTAAATAACCATGTGGAATTTGACGAACTCACCCACATCGTGGTGGTCTAATGGTCTCCACTAGGAGAAGAGTTTCCATGTTAGTTCATACCATGTATCGACTCCCCTCTAGTGCGAGATTATTAGTTTCGCATGCGACCATTGAACGATTTACATGAGGGAATCACCAGCTTTCCAGAATCGCATTTCCGCAGAAATGTCATTAACGGCTAGTTAAGTCCTATATGGTGTCTGGATACTCTAGTCATCAAAACAAAAATTGACGAACTCACGTTTGAAGCCACCAATCAATGTTTCAGGGGAATGTTTCACTGGTGACGAACATATATATGTGTGTGTGTAGATCTTAGATGTAACATCCCATTTGCAAACTCTAAAATGAGTATTCTCCTTGATCGAATTTTGTTTTCTTTTATACTAATTTCAAAATTGATTCTCGTTTGTTCATTCATATCCACCGCAACCTGATATCACTCAAATTATCCTAAAGAGTGATTTATACTCTCTCAAATAAGAGGTCGAGTTATAGTACTTAGGGATCGAATCCACAGAAAGCTAGGGCACACAATAGACTATAAAAATCAAGATTAAGCTAGGCAAACAGTTTATAAAGCAGTAAATCAGTGAAAGCAAGATGAACAAAGTAGTTGTTCGATTGGTTGATTGAGGTTGTAAACAATTAGGAGAAATAGCTAGACCTAGAGATTTATCAATCAAGAGATTCAAAACTAAAATTCAAGGATGCTAATGGTTTTTAGATCAATTCTAGAACTAGATTTTAATAAGTAAGCAATCCAGCTTTCGCATGCAATTGCTAATCAGATATCTAAGTCCAGTCTCAGCTATCGCTTGTTGACTTGGAGCGAGCGTCGATCGATGCTATGGCCTGAGCGTCGATCGATGCTTCCTTAGACAAGCATTAACGACATAATCTATTAAGTTCAACTAGATTCTTAGACCAACTCTCGTATGCGCCTAGGTATATAATCCAGCAGCGTTCGGGTTCCGATAATTGATTGCACTTTCGTGCCTCTCAACTATCCTATGATTCTAGGTTCAAATAATTAGTCACACTGTCGTGCTATTCTAACTATTCCAGATCCTAGTATTACAAATCACCCTGGTGTAGAGATCTATAGATAATCTAGCAATCCTAATTTATTATCAGTTTGACATTAAGCTCATGAAATCCCTAAACCTAACAAGATGAATTACTCAGACATGCAAGCCATAACACAAATCATAGTCTGAATAATATAATAGATAAGAAATCAATAATAAAACCAATGGAGTTCCAATAAATCTCTGAAGGAGAATTGATCTTATCTCCAAACCTAAGAGAAAACAATAGAATAGGATAATAGAAAGCTTGTTGTCGTCAACAATGGCTTAGAAATACATAAATAGGGTTTCTGGTCGTCCATGGGTATTTTGGTAACTTGGTGTGGCTTCTGGGCTTCAAACGGTCTTGAAATATGCTTGGCCCACATTCTGGCATCACTGTCGATCGATACCAATGCTGTGTTATCGATCGACAGTCTTTCATCTCCTCGACAGCTTCTTCTTGCGAGGCAGACTGACCACTCTTCAGTAAAACAGTCATAACTTCTGCTACAGGATGCTGATTGACCTTAAACCGGTGGCATTGGAAAGCTAACGCAAATTTCTATCTTTTATATAAAGATGGGCTCAATTTAACAATGAGAAGGTCTCCATGCATAGCTAGACATCTGACACATCTGTGCAGCTCTACACTCAAAAGGCTCCAAAAGACACCAAAATCACCACATTCCTCCAAATCGTCCCTGAACCTGTAAATACTCTATATAGTAGTAAATATTTATTAAAACACTTATAGACCATGGCTAAAAGTGGGTATAATCCATGGTCTATCAACTCCCCCAGATTTACCCTTTTGCTTGTCCTCAAGTAAAACAGACATGCAGTCTCTCTGAAAGAGGTTTGAAAACAGTAGGGACTCACATGATTTAAAACTTAGAATCATCACCTCTGCAATATTGCAATCCACATCTAAGAAGTCATAATCACAAAAGCACATTATACCATATCATAGCTTAGCAACCAAATTCACCTAGCCAAGAACTTAGCAAATCATGTCTGACATTCCCCTCTACCAACCTCATTTCTTAACATAAATAAAAGTGCAGGCTTTACCTTGGGAGTATCGATCACAAGATGCAAGGATTTTCAAACAAGTATTTGGATCTGCAGGTAAAAGTTAGTTCATATCTTTTCTCTCTACTAATTTCTCTCTTTGGCCAAAGTTTGCTTCCATTGCAAGATCATTGACCAATATTGGACATGCTTCCATGAATCAAGCCTTAATGGTGGTTGCCACCAAGTCCTGTTCACTGCTTTTTGACATATATCCAAGAATTCATGTGAATCGAAACTTGATGATTGCCGCCACCGAGTCCCGTTCGAATTCTTTTTGTTGGAATCCTTATGAAGCAAGCCTTAATGGTTGTAGCCACCAAGTCATGTTTGGATTCCACCTAACTAACACCTATTATATATATATATTTTTTTTTTTTTGAAAATAAATATCTCTACCTATAAATCTAGGGTTGAAATAGAGAGAGAAAAGGTAATAAATCTACACAATGCTTTACCTTCCAGACTTGTTTGAAGAATCCGATCCCATGTATACCAAGCCCCAAGACAAGCAGTTGTGTCAGGTTTAGTGTTAGAGGTCAGCTTTGGTTCCTTCAAACAATCTCAGCAAGTGTGAATAGTTGACAGGTTGATCCACTTTAGTATCTTTAGTACTATCTGCAATAAGTAAGTCTAAAATGATGCTAAAAAGTGGTTAGATAACAAGCAAAAATCTAATAAGTTCATTATCCCCTTCTTGACTCAATAAAACTCTTTTGAAAACATTTTGATAAGACTCATGAACACACTAATATCAGTAAACATCCCCCCAGACTTAAGTTACACTGTCCCCAGTGTATATCTAGTCGGAGTTATGGTGATAACATAAACATAAGTACACAGTTTAACGACTAAGAACGATAACTTGACCGGGTTAAGTGTCGATCGATGGAAAGGAGTTACCATCGGTCGCTGCAGATGTTGTACTGTCGATCGATATCGACATGCTCTCATCGGTCGATATGCTGGGCAATCGTCTACTCGGATCTTTTTTTTTATACCTAACTAAAACACAATATTAGTAGAACCTCCCACAGACTTAAACAACATTGTCACCAGTGTTATACAGACTAAGATCAGTGGGGAAATAAATCATAAGGACAATATTTAACAAGGAAAAACGGTATACCTGACTTTGATGTGAGTGTCGACCAACACAGTTAAGTGGCGATCAATACTCTTGAAGCTCCGTCGATCGACACAGTTAAGTGGCGATCGATCGATGCTAGTGATGCTCTGTCGATCGATGCTGCGCAGCCATCGTCGATCCTCGTGCAAACTCGTCTTCCTCAGATTTTTTTTTTTGGACCTGCAATAAATAAAAACTTTAATCAGTAACAATCTAAACTAAACTGAACGAAATTATCTAATTGTGGGTTGCCTCCCACTCAGCGCTTTGCTATAGTCATTTAGCTTTGACTTTGGAGATGTGATTTAGTCTGGATGAGCATGAGAACTTGCTCCAGAACAAGTCTCAGTGTCTCTCTTTCTCATCTTGTTAATGCAGTTGATAAAAGCTCTTGCAAAAGCTTCCCCTTTCTCTTTCAGTTCTGGATCACATAGCACTCTGGCCTTGGTAAAGGATTCAGAACCTCCTCTGCAGCGCACTCTATACTCAAGACTACCGTCTTGCCATTGCAAAGGAACTATTGTTAGGGAATCTGCATCTGCATTCCTTTTCTTTTTCTTCTTTCTATTCTTGTTCCTTCCCCCAGACTTAGACTTCTCAGTCTCGGGTTGTTCTGAAACTTGGAGGCATCGACCGATGCTGAAGGCTTCGTGTCGATCGATTCTGAAGACTGAGAGTCGTCAGATTCTGAAGGCTTATTGTCGATCGATTCTGAGGATTGGAAGTCAACCGATGCTAAAGTTCTAAAGTCGACTGACGCTGATTCTGGTATTGTAGGCTCGCAATTTGAATCAGTTGTAGGTCCTGGATCTTCAAACATATCTATGCATGAAATAAGCTCCTCACTTTTCTTCTTTTCCATGGGATCATAGAAGATGGTTTCATCAACATTAGTCAGACACATCTTATTTCTCTTAAGATCACAAACTACCCCTACTGTAGCCATGAAGGCTCTTCCAAAAAGAAGTGGAGATGTCTTGCCTGATTTGATATCCATAGCATGAAAGTTCACAAGGATAATGCATTCCCCTATCTCCACCTTAACTTTCTTGATCATGCCTGCTGAGTTTACTCGGGAGCTATCCACGAATGTGAAACTATCTTTAGAAGGTTCCATCTTTAGTCCTAATAGCCCAGCAGTGTCTATGGCCATGATGTTGACTGCAGATGCAGTATCGCATAGGGCGTTTGGTAAATGGTGGCTATGTATAGAACATGGAATCAGGAACTTTCCAGGATCTTGTTCCTTCTTCAGTGTCCTCTTGGGTTTACGGCTGACTTTGTTGAATAGGAGCTCAATATCCTTATCAGTCTCTCTACTCTCTGAAGAAATTACCAAGTCTATACTTATGATATGCATCCTCGAAAAACATATCCTTAGGAACCCTCTTCACCCTCTTGTGAAATCCTTCAAGTTCCTCTTTGTTAACTTCTAGCCTGAGGTGTTTGGGAATATAGGGTTTCCTAGATTTAACTCTCTTCTCAACTGGAATTTTGTTCTTTCGTTGCCTGCTTTCCCATGGCAAGTTCATATCCGTCTGTTTGGTGTCGATCGATACATGATAGATGTCGTTGATCGATACCTGGTAGATATCGTAGATCGACACTCTCAACGAAAGAGGTTTCAGCTAGGGTTTGCTTTTGCTCTCGTGCTTCTGCAGATTGCTGACTTATCTTCTTTGTTGTCTTCAATCAAACTGATGTCTGAGATGGATTTCGAGAGGCCTTCAAGCGGTGTGCATCAAGATCTGGTAAACGTACTCGGTATGGTATTGGCGGTTGTCGATCGCTCCTCTTCTGTTCTTGTCAATCGATGTTCCCATGTTGCTGTCGATCGAGTACATTGTGTTGTTGTCGATCAATGTTGTCCCTTTTAACTCGAGCTAGGGTGGGAGGATGCGGGTGTCGAGCGGCAAAATCTGAGTGGCTCTAAATTCGAACAGTTTTGTCCGATCCCAAAAGTGGTGTCGATCGGTGATCAGCTGATGATGTCGATCGGTGCTCAGCTGTTGATGTCGGTCGACACCAGTACGAGCTGCCTATGGACATGCAGCTTTCGACTAGGAAAGCATCTTCTTCTAGTTTTTCCTGCTTGAGCACTTCCCCAAAGTCATCATCTGATATGGCATTAACCTGGTGCCTCTCACTTTCCACAGCTTTACCTTTGACCAGAGCTTCTTGCTTCTTCACAGCTTCTGCGGTCTGAGAAACATGGGCATCTAGCATCATGACATGGGCATCTAAGGTTTCAAGTTTTCCATTCAACTCCTTGTAGAGAACATCCAACCTCATATTTAAGTATGCACTCGTCTTCTGCTGAATTTTCAGGACCTTCTCTATCATAGATTCCATCTTTTCTATATAGCCCTGATCCTCATCCTTATCTACAACATGTTCTACCAACAAGACTTCATGTACAGAACCAATCTCAGCCTCAACAATCTAGTCACTATCCATTGCAGATGATTTTATCCTGTGCATATCCATATTTTTGGAACTCTTGCTAGACATCAAGTTCTCAATCAGTCTCTTAGCTTCCTATGGGGTCCTTGTCTCGAAGTTTCCTTCGCTTGCAGTATCCAGCATCACATGATATCGCACATGAATACCCTTGCAGAATTTTTTCAACAGCTGAATCTCCGTAAAACCATGATGTGGACAGTCCCTTTGGTATCTCATAAACCTTTCCCAAGAGCTTTTGAAAGCTTATGTAGGTCCCTGAGAGAATGTCGAAATTTTATCTCTCATCTCTTCAGCCCTTGCATCATCTAAAAATTCAGTCATAAACGCAGTCCTGACATCATTCCATGTAGTGAGAGATCCTGGTGGTAGGCATCTCAACCAATTTTTAGCATTCCCACAGAGAGAATATTTGAACAGTTTGCAGAAGATGTAGTCTTCGGTTGCTTCATCCTACTGGATGCCAGACACAAAGTCTTCGAGTGTCTCAATATGGTCCAGAGGATTTTCATTAGGAAGACCACGATAAGGGTGCTGACCCACATGAGACAAGTGTGTGTGGTGAATTTGAAATCCCTGGATTTCTAGAGGTCGAATCGCAGATATGTTGGTGTACAACTGACTAGGCCTGGTCAAATCTGCTAATGATCTCTGAAGAGGAACTTTATCCTCGGTGGCAGCAGATGGCTCAAGGATTTCAGTTCCTTGTCCATCTATCTTCTGACCTGCTGCATTACACAGATGACCTTCAGGGTCATGCAGGTCTCCATTCTCGTCCCTCTGTAGCACAAGTGTCGCGACCATGTCTGCTCGCGGATTGGTATCGATCAATGTTCGAGTTGAACTGTCGATCATTGTTCTGTCACAAGTGTCGATCGACGTAGTAGGGGTGGTGTCGATCGACGTAGTAGAGGTAGTATCGATCGACGTAGTAGAGGTAGTGTCGATCGATGATGTGTGTTTTTCTTTGCTGATCGAGCGTTCCAAACGTGTTGGGTCTGAGAAGAAAAGTAATTCCTCCTTGCTGCTTCTGGTACTGATAGGCATGTACCTGAAAGACAAGAAATATTTTTATGTAAGTAACTATGACAATAGATAAAACCTAGACTAAACCTATTAATCAAGTCTGATGGCGATCAAAGCTCCCGGCAACGGCGCCAAATTTGATATCACTCAAATTACCCTAAGGAGTGATTTATACTCTCTCAAATAAGAAGTCGAGTTGTAATACTTAGGGATCGAATCTACACAGAGCTAGGGCACACAATAGACTATAGAAATCAAGATTAAGGTAGGCAAACAGTTTATAAAGCAGTAAATCAATGAAAGTAAGATGAACAAAGTAGTTGTTCGATTGGTTGATTGAGGTTGTAAACAATTAGGAGAAATAGCTAGACCTATAGATTTATCAATCAAGAGATTCAAAACTAAAATTCAAGGATGCTAATGGTTTATAGATCAATTCTAGAACTAGATTTTAATAAGTAAGCAATCCAGCTTTCGCAAGCAATTGCTAATCAGATGTCTAAGTCCAGTCTCAGCTATCTCTTGTTGACTTGGAGCGAGCGTCGAACGATGCTATGGTCTGAGCGTCGATCGATGCTTCCTTAGACAAGCATTAACGACCTAATCTATTAAGTTCAGCTAGATTCCTAGACCAACTCTCGTATGCGCCTAGGTATCAAATCCAGCAGAGTTCGGGTTCCGTTAATTGATTGCACTTTCGTACCTCTCAACTATCCTATGATTCTAGGTTCAAATAATTAGTCACACTGTCGTGCTATTCTAACTATTTCAGATCCTAGTATTACAAATCACTGTGGTGTAGAGATCTATAGATAATCTAGCAATCCTAATTTATTATCAGTTTGACATTAAGCTCATGAAATCCCTAAACCTAACAAGATGAATTACTCAGACATGCAAGCAATAACACAAATCATAGTCTAAATAATATAATAGATAAGAAATCAATGATAAAACCAATGAAGTTCTAATAAATCTCTGAAGGAGAATTGATCTTCTTTCCAAACCTAAGAGAAAATAATAGAATAGGATAATAGAAAGCTTGTCGTCGTCAACAGTGGCTTAGAAATACACAAATAGGGTTTCTGGTCGTCCATGGATATTTTTGTAACTTGGTGTGGCTTCTGGGCTTCAAACGGTCTTGAAATATGCTTGGCCCACGTTCTGGCATCACTGTCGATCAACACCAATGCTGTGTTATCGATCGACAGTCTTTCATCTCCTCGACAGCTTCTTCTTGCGAGGCAGACTGACCACTCTTCAATAAAACATGCATAACTTATGCTACAGGATGTTGATTGACCTCAAACCAGTGGAAATGGAAATCTAACTCAAAGCTCTATCTTGTGTCAAAAGATGGGCTAAATCTAGCGGTGGAAAGGTCTCCATACATAGCTAGAAATCTGACACGTCTGTGTAGCTCTGCACTCAAAAGGCTCCAAAAGACACCAAAATCACCACATATCTCCAAATCGTCTCTGAACCTGTAAATACTCTAAATAGACTCTATATAGTAGTAAATATATATTAAAACACTTTTAGACCATGGCTAAAAGTGGATAAAATCCATGGTCTATCACAACCACACACAAACAACTCTTTTCAAACATTTTATTGGATCGGCGAGCTATTTTTCTTATGAGATTCACCACCAGATATTGTTTAAAATATTAAAAATTATCTATCATTATTCAAAAATACACTTAATCAAAATACCTTAACATTTTAGATTTATTGTTTACTAATTATTTTTCAAGCTTTAGTATTTAGAGGGTAGAGTTGAGTTTAAATACTTCTATAAATGTTTTATAAATTTTTTAAAACGTTTAAAAATTATTTAGAAGAATTAATTTAATATTTGTAATCACAAATTTAAATTATTTTTGAAAATAGTTGTCCTTTAAAACATAAATTTGAAAATAATATCAAATATTTGATAAAATTGAAATACAAACAAAAATCATCAAACAATTGAAATTAGATTTATTCGATCTGCTCAATAGCATCCATCGAAATGCACAGGCAGCCCAACCACTAAAGTCTTTACTCATTTCGTAAGGAACGAACATTTAACTAATTTTCAAATGAAGTAACAAACTTTGTTTCTAAGGAAATATTTTCTTTTCTTTAACACACTTGTAATCCAATTTACATAACTATCTAGAGAAAATGCCTTAGATAACATCAAATTAAGTTTTTGTCCCCAAACTAGCACTCAAAATCTAAAATCACAAAAATAAGTTTCATTAAAAGGGATCATTTACCCTTACGCCCTCTCCTTTGATTAATTAAAAAAAAAAATCGAAAATCTAATCGTCGGAAACAATCCCGTCGTGTTCATCTTCCTCGTCCTTCACCTACGATGGATTACCATTGCTCCACCCTGTTTCTTTCCGTCGTCATCAGATATACCGTCTTCAGGTCAGCACATCCGTCGTCATCAGATTCGTTGTGGCTGTCATCAGGTTCGTCGTTGTTGTCCCCGAGCTATGGATGCTGGTGTTAAGTTACATGACGCAGACTTTAGATTGCAGATATCAGCTTTGTGGTGATGTATCTAGAAGCCGTGCCTCCGATCGGGTTCATCCTCTCTCTTGCTTCCCTCTTATCTCCAAATCATTTTGCAATGTCCTGTGTAGAGAATTATGAATCCGAATCACTGAGATATTTATTCTCTAGGTATAAATCGTGTGTTCGATCACCGATCAGATGATTGTGGTTTTTGTAAATGTTTGACAGATAAATAAAAGAGGAGAATCAGTGGAAGATAAGATTAAAAAGCTTGATGTTGAGCTCTGCAAATACAGAGAGCAGATTCAAAAGACACGATCTGGTCCTGTTCAACAAGCTCTCAAAGCTCGTGCTATGAGGCTTCTCAAGCAGAAGAAAATGTAAGGGATTCATTAGGTTTACAGCTAGCTCTTTTCATTAGCTATTGTTGATCAATTACATTACTTTCTTATCAGGTATGAAGGACAACGCGACATGCTTTATAATCAGACATTCAATCTCGATCAAGTCTCTTTCACTGCTGAAGGTCTCAAAGATGCTCAACAAACTGTAATGCATATCTCTCTTTGTTTCTAAGCTATTGTCCACGCCTGTGGACGTGGCTAGGTTATATATGCGAGCTCGTCTGCCATGGGGATCTCCGTCTGTGAACAATTCAAAGTTTTGGTCACCATCATCAGCAGGGACGCAACTTCTTAAGGAAGGAACACCATTTTCTTATAATGCTGGAAACTTATCCTCTTCCAAGGTACATCAGAAAGGTTTCTAATATATTATGCATTGCAGTGCAAACTTTTTTGTGATGTTAATTCCAGTTTTCCAATAGAAAGTTTGCATACCAGCATGTATTTCTAATGGCTCTCTCAGAGTTATGGCTCTCTCAGATTTTAGCATGCGTCTTTATTCACTATTGTATTTGGCCAAGCAGGACTTTGAGTAGGAACAAACTTAACGGGACTATCCCTGTGTCACTTACTGGTCTTCCAAACCTAATAAATCTGTAAGTTACTGCTCTCTCTGTCTGTGATCCCCTTCTTTTTTTGGAAGCTCCTCTTTCTTAATCAATTTGAAACTATGTTTTTACAGTCTTCTTGATTCCAATAATCTCAATGGCCAGATTCCTCAAACTCTATTTCAGATCCCAAAATACAAGTACGTACCACTACTTTATGTTAAATCTGTTTTTCTTTAGCAGTGATCTGATATGGTTTTATCAACCTTAGTTTCACAGGAAACAACTTGAATTGTGGTGTTGGTCAACCTCACCCTTGTGTACTGAGGTTGTCCGTTCAGGTAGCTACATTACTGTGCGCCATTGCTTGAACCATATCTTCTTTACTTCCAACAGATTCAAAAGTATTAAAGTTTTCTAATTTATTTCTGCTGATGGCGTCTTGTCTGTGGTGAATAGGTGATTCAAGCAAGCCAAAAACTGGTATTATTGCAGGAGTTGTTGCCGGAGTTACTGTCCTCCTCTTTGGAATCTTAGTGTTCTTGTTCTGCAGGGATAGACATAAAGGATACAAACGTGATGTGTTCGTGGATGTTGCAGGTTGGTTCGTGGATGTTGCAGCTGTACCACCTCAAATCAGTTTGGTCTGTTTTGTGTTGTGGTTTGTTTGAACTTTAGATAGTGGTGCTGCTCAGAACATCAACATCAGAACCAGAATGAATTTAAAAAGTTTTACAAAGTTTAATCTATATTTGCTGTCAAGATTTGCTTACTGATCATCATCACTCAGAAAGAGAAAAAGGATCAACGATCGTTTTCAAGCACTAAAAGAAAGAGACATGGACAAGTCACCCACCTCAATCGTTTGATTTGGTAGTGGCTTTAACTAAAAATCAACGTGATCTCTATGCATATTTAAACTATATCTCAATAATGTTCTCATTATATGGCGGCAATATTTAATCCTTTGTGTGATGAGTGCTTTTGTTGGTTAATAAAGAAAATAGCATTAGATGTGACAAGTTTTATCCTAAGTCTTTGTTATATACTTTTAATTCACTAACCTGTAAAGTACTATTGGAAAGTAATTGAGATTATCTTCTTTTTCATGTATGTGATTCATCTTTTTGGTCATGTAGACACTATCTCTTGATAGAATTATTGAAAATGTTTCAAGCTATCTCATTTTAATGTTCTCGGTTTGATATATGTTCTCTATTTTGTAGACAACTAACTATATTTGATGATTTCTATAGCCAATGAATTTTCTTATAGATTTTGATTATGTTTTTTTTTTGGAAGATTAAGTTCCAATTTAGTATAGCCATCCTGAACAAGGATTGTCTAATATTCCTTACACGCTTTTGATTCTCTTCGACAACAGATTTATGCAAGAAAACACACTCATTTTATTTTTCTTGAAACCCACCCTGAAAGTGCCAAAAGATATCCTATATAACATATGTGTTTTATAATTATACCACATTTAACAGTTTCTTGATAGAATTATTGAAAATGCTTTAAGCTATCCTATTTTAATGTTCTTGGTTTGATATGTGTTCTCTATTTTGTAGACAATAAACTCTATTTTGGTGATTTCTATAGCCAATGAATTTTCTTATAGATTTTGATTATGTTTTTTTGGAAGATTAAGTTCAAAATTAGGATAGCCATCCTGAACAAGGATTGTCTAACATTCCTTACACGCTTTTGATTCTCTTCGAAAACAGATTTATGCAAGAAAACACACTCAATTTATTTTTCTTGAAACTCATCCTGAAAGTGCCAAAAGATATCCTATATAACATATGTGTTTTATAATTATACCACATTTAACACTTTCTTAATAGAATTATTGAAAATGCTTCAAGCTATCATATTTTAATGTTCTCTGTTTGATATGTGTTCTCTATTTTGTGGACAACTAACTCTATTTTGGTGATTTCTATAGCAAATGAATTTTCGTATAGATTTTCATTATGTTTTTTTTTTTTTGGAAGATTAAGTTCCAAATTAGGATAGCCATATTGAACAAGGATTGTCTAACATTCCTTACACGCTTTTGATTCTCTTCGAAAACAGACTTATGAAAGAAAACACATTCATTTTATTTTTCTTGAAACCCATCCTGAAAGTGCCAAAAGATATCCTATATAACATATGTGTTTTATAATTATACCACATTTAACAGTTTCTTGATAGAATTATTGAAAATGCTTCAAGCTATCCTATTTTAATGTTCTTGGTTTGATATGTGTTCTCTATTTTGTAGACAATAAACTCTATTTTGGTGATTTCTATAGCCAATGAATTTTCTTATAGATTTTGATTATGTTTTTTTTGGAAGATTAAGTTCAAAATTAGGATAGCCATCCTGAACAAGGATTGTCTAACATTCCTTACACGCTTTTGATTCTCTTCGAAAACAGATTTATGCAAGAAAACACACTCAATTTATTTTTCTTGAAACTCATCCTGAAAGTGCCAAAAGATATCCTATATAACATATGTGTTTTATAATTATACCACATTTAACACTTTCTTAATAGAATTATTGAAAATGCTTCAAGCTATCATATTTTAATGTTCTCTGTTTGATATGTGTTCTCTATTTTGTGGACAACTAACTCTATTTTGGTGATTTCTATAGCAAATGAATTTTCTTATAGATTTTCATTATGTTTTTTTTTTTTGGAAGATTAAGTTCCAAATTAGGATAGCCATATTGAACAAGGATTGTCTAACATTCCTTACACGCTTTTGATTCTCTTCGAAAACAGACTTACGAAAGAAAACACATTCATTTTATTTTTCTTGAAACCCATCCTGAAAGTGCCAAAAGATATCCTATATAACATATGTGTTTTATAATTATACCACATTTAACACTTTCTTGATAGAATTATTGAAAATGCTTCAAGCTATCCTATTTTAATGTTCTTGGTTTGATAAGTGTTCTCTATTTTGTAGACAATAAACTCTATTTTGGTGATTTCTATAGCCAATGAATTTTCTTATAGATTTTAATTATGTTTTTTTGGAAGATTAAGTTCAAAATTAGGATAGCCATCCTGAACAAGGATTGTCTAACATTCCTTACACGCTTTTGATTCTCTTCGAAAACAGATTTATGCAAGAAAACACACTCAATTTATTTTTCTTGAAACTCATCCTGAAAGTGCCAAAAGATATCCTATATAACATATGTGTTTTATAATTATACCACATTTAACACTTTCTTAATAGAATTATTGAAAATGCTTCAAGCTATCATATTTTAATGTTCTCTGTTTGATATGTGTTCTCTATTTTGTAGACAACTAACTCTATTTTGGTGATTTCTATAGCAAATGAATTTTCTTATAGATTTTGATTATGTTTTTTTTTTTTTTTGGAAGATTAAGTTCCAAATTAGGATAGCCATATTGAACAAGGATTGTCTAACATTCCTTACACGCTTTTGATTCTCTTCGAAAACAGACTTATGAAAGAAAACACATTCATTTTCACTACAAGAAAACATCACCTTAACGAGGGCGGTTTTCCTCGTTATTTCGTCGTAAAAGAGGCTTTACGACGAAATAGCGAGGAAGCGCGTTTGCTCGTTACTCGTCCGTCGTAACACATATTTCCTCGCTAATTCGTCGTAACTTAGCGAGGAATATATTTCGTCGTAAAGACGAAGTAGGGCGATTCGTCGTAAAGACGAAGTAGGGCGATTCGTCGTAAAGACCACGTCAATATTCCACGCAAGGACGTCGCTACAATTCCTCGTAAATACCTCGAAATGAGTTCCTCGTAACCTACACGTAAATACCTTGAAAGAGTTTCCTCGCAAAATACACGTAACAACCACGAAACGATTTCCTCGTAAAATACTCGTAAACTTTTCCTCGTTATTTCCTCGCAAATGTTTCCTCGTAAAATAGTCGTTAATTGTTTCTCGTCATTTCCTCGTAAGGTTTCCACGTAAAGAGGTCGTACATTAGCTACGAATTTACTTCGTTTTTATTATTTTTACAGAATTTAAAAATATAATTAAAAAATAATTAAAATTATTTAATTTAATAATAAATTAAAATTTAAAATAAAAATAAATCAATATGAAAATATTTTATATATAAATAAGTTTTGAATTTATATAATACAACAACCAAAAAAAAAACTAAGGGTCGTTCATCGCCCGGTAGAATTCATCACTCCTCCTCGTAACATCCGCCTCGTTATGTACGTCGGATGACTCGCCTTGAATGGGATGTTGTTGTCGCATGTTCCTCAACATGGACTCCCATTCCGGATTTGTGGCCGCAATAACGTCCAAGAAACCCTCGACTCCACCCATACGAGATTTTGTCGCGGTCAACTCGTTACGCAGCTGAGCGGACTCTCTACGCAGCTAATTGACTTCATCATTCCGTCGCTGACCATAAAACGATGTCGCTCTCGGAACATCGTTGACGGAACCAATCCCCAACGTTCGTCCCTTTTTTTTAGGGACAACCTTAAAAACAAAAAATAAATATTGTTAGTAAAAATTTAAAGTTATATTAAATGAATAATAAAAAATTAAAAATTTTGAAAATTTACCTCCTCGTAAATCTTATCCACTTCAAGTGTGGATAAGGTGACGGCTAATCCGTCGGTAGACTGCTGGGTCAGCTGAGTCTGGCGGTCTTCAACCCGAGCAACCACGTCGTTGTAGATTTGCTCGGACTTGCCATCTACAAATACGCCCGCCTTGTTCTTGTGGGTCCTCTCGTAAAGTTCCATAAGAGACGGGAGATGTCTCGTCTCTTTGGCCTAAAAAACAGTTAAGAAAGTTAGAATAAAAATATATATATTAAAAAATTTATTTAATAAAATATTTAATTACCATATCCAAACGGACACCGGCGTGGGGTTTTTGGCCCGTAGTGTGAAGCATCGGCCCGTTTCCGTGCTCATCGACCGTGTTACGGGAGTTAGAGCAAGCCTGGGCGATTCTAATGGAATCAGGAAGGCGCCAATAACGGATGAGGCCATCCCACACATCCGTGGTGAGCTCAGCGGGTTTGCCACGCTCATACCCCTTCACGATCCAGTCACCTTCCAGTTGGAGACCGTGTCCAACAAGCGAACTTTCGCCTTCGCGTTAAACTTCTTCCTCGCCCTCTCAGTGATCCCCAAGGCCCAATTAAATTTTTAAAATTAACATCAATAGTATATTTCCCAACATTATCCACCTAATGAACACTAAATAACATAAAATCCGTAAACCTATCTAAATTCCCTATACTAACCACCTAATCTATCCTAAACTAACCAAATTAGAGAGAAATTAGAGAGACTTACCATTGCTACGAAATGGAGAGGAGGTGGAGAGGAAGTAGAGAGGAAAGAAAGAGTGAGCGCTCAGGGGTATATATAAGATTACATATCGTCGCAAATTCGTCGTAAAATTACGACGAAATAGCGAGCAGTTACAAAGGCCCGTGTTTTTCAATACGAGGAAATTACGAGGAATCACAAAGTCCCGTGTTTTTATATACAAGGTATTAACGACGATTTTGCTTACGTGGAATTAACGAGCCTTGCTTTCCTATAAATATACCCACAACTCTCATTCTCAAACCACACACAAACTCCCAAATCACATCCTATCTGAAATCACATTCCTGAGTAAAATCCTATTCAAATTATAAATATTTGAAAAAAATAGGAAAATGATAAGATATTAGAATTCATGTGGGCGAGACTTACGTATTATAATTGCTGGAAGTCTTGCCACATGTTAATCTGGTATTTTTTATCCTTTTTCCTTTTTTCTAGTTTTTACACTACGAGGTATTTACGACGATTTCTGCCTACGTGGAATTTACGACGATTTCTTATATGGGGTCTTTACGACGATTTCTGCCTACGTGGAATTTACGACGATTTCTTATACGTGGTCTTTACGACGATTTGTGCTTACGTGGAATTAACGAGTATTATGTTTAAATCCCTAAAATCCGAAACCTCCAAACCCCAAACGCCAAACCCCAAACCTGAAACCCCAAACCCCAAACCTCAAACCCCGAAACCTCCAAACCCCAAACCCCAAACCCCAAACCTGAAACCCCAAACCCCAAACCTCAAACCCCGAAACCTCTAAACCCGAAACCCGAAACCCCAAACCCCATATTCCAAACCCCAAACTCCATATTCCTTATTTTCATATATTCCAAACTCCATCTTTATTTTTAAATTTCGTCGTTATTTCCTCGTTGGCTTACGAGGTATTTACGACGATTTCTGCCTACGTGGAATTTACGACGATTTCTTATACAGGGTCTTTACGACGATTTCTGCCTACGTGGAATTTACGACGATTTCTTATACGTGGTCTTTACGACGATTTGTACTTACGTGGAATTAACGAGTATTATGTTTAAATCCCTAAAATCCGAAACCTCCAAACCCCAAACCCCAAACCCCAAACCTGAAACCCCAAACCCCAAACCTCAAACCCCGAAACCTCTAAACCCCAAACCCGAAACCCGAAACCCCAAACCCCATATTCCAAACCCCAAACTCCATATTCCTTATTTTCATATATTCCAAAATCCATCTTTATTTTCAATTTCGTCGTTATTTCCTCGTTGGCTTACGAGGTATTTACGACGATTTCTGCCTACGTGGAATTTACGACGATTTCTTATACGTGGTCTTTACGACGATTTCTGCCTACGTGGAATTTACGACGATTTCTTATACGTGGTCTTTACGACGATTTGTGCTTACGTGGAATTAACGAGCATGCGTTCTTTATTTTAATATTTCGTCGTTATTTCCTCGTTGGCTTACGTGGAATTAACGAGTGTTATGTTTAAATCTCTAGAATCCGAAACCCCAAACCCCATATTCCTTATTTTCTACTTCATATATTCCAAACCCCATCTTTATTTCTATTCCAAACCACAATTCCCACATTTGCTTATTCATAAAACAAACTCCCACATTACCTTATTCATAAAACAAACCCCACGTTATCTTATCCATAAAACAAACTCCCTCATCTTATTCATAAAACAAATACATCAATCAGATACATCGACATTCTCGTCATCACTAGAAACATCATCATTTTCATTAAACTCGTCTTCAACAGCTTCGTTTGTGGCATCATCGGTAAGATCTTCGTACTCGTGATTATGCGGATCAATGAGAAGGATGTCATCAATTTCTTGTTCAGGTTCCTCGACTTCATTTATCTGTTCTTCTTGCAATGGTGGTTCTTCTCCACTGATGATTCGTCCTCGAGGTGTAACTTTGATCACTGCTAACCAATTTATACCTGAATCTCTCATCCGAGGGTATGGAAGGAAGCTAACTTGGTGGATTCAAAATTTCCTCGCTAAATACGAGTAAACTATTTCCTCGTAAATAACACGCAAAGTTTACGTCGTATTTACGAGGAAATTGTTTTTCCTCGTAAAATACTCGTTAAATTACATCCACTTTACGACGAAACACTTTTGTCGTTACGTTACGAGGAAATAACGATGACTTTAGTTTTCCACGTAAGTTCCTCGTAAAATTGACGTAAATTTACGAGGATTGTTTTTCCTCGTTAAATTTCCTCGCTAAGTATGTGTTTTCTTGTAGTGTTTATTTTTCTTGAAACCCATCCTGAAAGTGCCAAAAGATATCCTATATAACATATGTGTTTTATAATTATACCACATTTAACACTTTCTTGATAGAATTATTGAAAATGTTTCAAGCTATCCTATTTTAATGTTCTCTGTTTGATATGTGTTCTCTATTTTGTAGACAACTAACTATATTTTGGTGATTTCTATAGCCAATGAATTTTCTTATAGATTTTTATTATGTTTTTTTTTAGGAAGATTAAGTTTCAAATTAGGATAGCCATACTGAACAAGGATTGTCTAACATTCCTTACACGCTTTTGATTCTCTTCGAAAACAGACTTATGCAAGAAAACACACTCATTTTATTTTTCAAGAAACCCATTCCGAAAGTGCCAAAAGATATCCTATATAACATATGTGTTTTATAATTATACCACATTTAACACTTTCTTGATAGAATTATTGAAAATGCTTCAAGCTATCATATTTTAATGTTCTCTGTTTGATATGTGTTCTCTATTTTGTAGACAACTAACTCTATTTTGGTGATTTATATAGCCAATGAATTTTCTTATAGATTTTGATTATGTTTTTCTTTGTTTTTTGAAAATTAAATTTCAAATTAGGATAGCCATCCTGAACAAGGATTGTCTAACATTCCTTACACGCTTTTGATTCTCTTCGAAAACAGACTTATGCAAGAAAACACACTCATTTTATTTTTTTAGAAACCCATTCCGAAAGTGCCAAAAGATATCCTATATAACATATGTGTTTTATAATTATACCACATTTAACACTTTCTTGATAGAATTATTGAAAATGCTTCAAGCTATCCTATTTTAATGTTTTCTGTTTGATATGTGTTCTCTATTTTGTACACATCTAACTCTATTTTGGTGATTTCTATAGCCAATGAATATTCTTATATATTTTGATTATGTTTTTCTTTTTTTTTTGAAAATTAAATTCCAAATTAGGATAACCATCCTGAACAAGGATTGTCTAACATTCCATACACGCTTTTGATTCTCTTCGAAAACAGACTTATGCAAGAAAACACACTCATTTTATTTTTCTAGAAACTCATTCCGAAAGTGCCAAAAGATATCCTATATATATATGTGTGTTTTATAATTATACCACATTTAACACTTTCTTGATAGAATTATTGAAAATGCTTCAAGCTATCTTATTTTAATGTTCTCTGTTGGATATGTGTTCTCTATTTTGTAGACAACTAACTCTATTTTGGTGATTTCTATAGCCAATGAATTTTCTTATAGATTTTGATTATGTTTTTTTTTTTTTTGAAAATTAAATTCTAAATTAGGATAGCCATCCTGAACAAGGATTGTCTAACATTCCTTACACGTTTTTGATTCTCTTCGAAAATCAAAAACAGACTTATGCAAGAAAACACACTCATTTTATTTTTCTAGAAACTCATCCTGAAAGTGCCAAAAGATATCCTATATAACATATGTGTTTTATAATTATACCACATTTAACACTTTCTCGATAGAATTATTGAAAATGTTGCAAGCTATCCTATTTTAATGTTCTTTGTTTAATATGTGTTCTCTATTTTGTACAATCTTGGTGTCCACAACGGTTCCTGACAAACATTTTTTATGATAAAAGAGTTATGATACAAAAATTGAATCGTAGTGTGACTGATGCAGAAGATAAAACGTATCCTCTTTACCTGCATGAACATTTTCATGACCCTTAGCTTGAAACAACTTGGTGTGGTGTCTTTTCTGAGCCACAATGACAGTGAACTTTGGCACATCGGTCTCACCAAGACGTTGATACGCCAGCATTGCGTTAAATAAGCAAACTGTTCAATATAATACTTTCACTAGAAACATAATTTGATAGAAGCCAGATCTGGCCAAGGAACTTTGAAACACGACCTTTATAATCTGATCCACCACAATGTTTAAGACTTGGTTGAACTGTGATTCACTTACTCCATCCCTAACCAATACGCCCATGATTGTGTAAGAACATTTTTTAGATACTGGAGGTTAAACAACAAAACAAACGACACAGTTTTCTGCTAGTACCTGAATATGATAATCTGCTTAGGCTTTCGTGCATTGCTTGTCTTGAAAAATTCCACAAACAATTCGCTGTTGGAAACAGAAATTTGGCCAGAGCAAAAGAGAAGACACTTAAATATCTTGTGATAATTGGTTGCTTCCTGATTTAACAAAAAATCGAGCTGACTAAATAGCATCCACTTACTTCATGATACCGGTTGTCTCCGTTCACAGGGTCGTCAACTGGTTGGAAGAGCGAATCAATCATTTCCAGTTTTGGTGACTGACTTCTCACAGCTGCCAGTTTTTTGAACCAACAACCTTACAGCACAAGCTGAGACATGAAAAGTAAACAGACGAGGAATCAGATCCTATGGGAACCAGACACAACGGCAAATAAAGGACAAGCAAAGTAAGAATAAAGCAATACCGCTGCTACTGAAGGAACATTTGCATGACCTGGAGACCCATGAGATACATCCATACCCATGATTAAGGTGGGAATTTTGTTAATCAATGGGATGCTGGAAGAGCACTCTACTCCCAACAGAGAATTGATTCCACCAAGCTAGATTAAGACAGTAAAAGAAGTTAAAGAGAACACTACATTATATGCAAATCCTATAAAAACCGAAGGAAGAATACCAACAGAGACACATTGTTGGGTGATGTAGAAACTGAAATCACCGGTGCTGCGGTTGCGTAGGACGGCGTAGACACGGTGTTGGGTGATGCCTAGCTGAGATCGCCTCTTGTAGAGCTTAGACGAGGCGGTGAGATTCCTGAAACTCTTGGAGACGAGGGAGAGTGTCGGGTAGTGGCTTCTGGGCACGCGAGCGACGATGTCAACGGCGAGGTCGTCGGGGAGTGAATGAATCAGACGATGTCAACGGCGAGGTCGCCGCCGTCGCGTCGCGTCGAGAAGAAGAATCACTGTGCTTGGCGGGAGAGAGAGGTTGTTCTGATTTATTTTATTTTTTTTTGTTTGTTTAATTAATTTTAAAAGAATGGTATTAGAAACATTTTGTCTATTAATGAATGTCATTTATGTGACTTTCTCCTTCTGGTGTTATTTTGGAGACAAAAACTTCAAAAGTACTATTATGGAGAATTGTCCAACTATCTATATGAAATTCCTTTATTAATATCTTGATGTAAAGTTTCACACGCAAGTCAGATAAGTTCGAAGGATATAGATAGTTTGATATCTTTATATTTAAATGGTACAATTGAGGGCAATTCTTTTAAATAGTCTATTTTTAAGTTTTTATCACCGGCCGTCAAAAGAAAAAGAGAGAAAGTCAAAAGAAAAAGAGAGATTTTTTTTTTTAGTTTCAAGCCGATGGCCGGAGGCTTCTATAGCTCCGACATCGGCTTGTTTGATTCGCTTTGCTTTTTTTTTCTTTGATTTGCTTTATTTTCTATCACTTGGTTTGTTTGTTGTCAATTTATTTTAAATCTGATAAAGTTTTTTATTGTTCTTTTGTATGTTTCTTCCAATGGATTTGGTAAAACAAAAACTTCGTTTCAATTGAACCATTTCGAAAAGGTAATTGACAGATCTACCGTGGATAGTCGCGACGGGTCTTACCGGTTTCAGTCGTTGATGATTCTTCATTTGATGGAGATGGAGTTCTTACTGCAAATTATGGTTACTTCGAAAAGCAGCATGAAATTCTATGGAATGGTAATCTCTTTGACTCTATTATTTTGAATAGAGCAATATAAAGAGTTGTCTCGTCTCGGTGACTCCTACTGGAGTATTAAAAAGAGAGTAAAAATCGTTCCCAATTCAGTTTGAAACGTGGTATTTTTGGATTAATTTGAAGATTATCTCCCTTGAGATTCAACTATTCCAAAAGCAAATATGGAGCTTTTATATGAAAAAACTTTGGTCATCCACACACAATATAGATTTGTGTTAGTTTACTTTGGATCCCTACTAGTGTATCCCTTTTCTATATTTGTTTTGGTAGTTCTCATTGTTTAGAATTCTTTGCCTAGAAGGCTTAATAATACAATCGACCAAAAAAAGGAAGTTTTTATCACTAAAAGAGATTCCAAGGAGAAAAATAGGCATGAACATTTTATCTAGACCCGAAAATCCGAACTGGAACCAAACCAAAATATCTGACTCGGAATAAAATTTTATAAGTACCTATTTGAGTCTAAAAATACTCTAACCGAAAAAACTGGAACTGAAAAGAACCGACCTGAATAAATCTGAACCCGAAAGAAGCCAACCTGAATAAACCCAACTAGGTAAGAACCAATTCATAAAAAATCATGAACTTACCATATGATTTTTAACCCATAAATTACGAAAAATTGATCTTTTTTAAATCCGATTTCTTGAACGATTTGGTGCAAAGCGCCACGGTTTAGAGCAGTTCAACGTATAATCGCCGAGTAAACGCTCAAACGCGGCACGTTTTAGAAGATGGATATTTAGTAAGTCACAAGGTAGAGATTCACGCTTTGCGTAGGTAAACGTGTATAGAAAATACTGAAATTTGATTTACATATTAGTTCATTATTTCCATTACACATTACATAGAAAATTTACATTTGCTGATTTTTATCATATGCAATATTATGTTTAGTATGACATGAAACAATAAATATTGTATATTCAGCTATTTTTGGATCTTAGTTGTAGAAAATGTAGAATAACATTTTCCCTCTCTCGTAGTGTGGGGAAGAATTAATAGGCGAAAAATGATGGGCTGATAAGCTGAAGAAATAATCGTTAGGCCTTAGCAAACAGAATATTAATAACAGAACAAAGCACAGTTAATACCTAGGATCTAACTGGTAACCATTATAGGAACATTAAGATTAAGTAAGAAATAAATGCAAATGAATAAAATTATAGGAATGAAAGGGAAGATTATTCCTTATCAATTTTAGTGAGGAACAAATTTATTCTGCATTCCTCTAGAATGAAAGGAATGAGAAGGAATAAAAACGAAAAAAATATTCCTTATAAATGGTAAAAAAAATTAAGAATAGTAAGGAATACATTATACCTTTTCATTCCTTGGTCACCAGTTAGACCCTTAAATATGTGGAATTACTAATTCATGTTAATGCATAATATTTAGTATAACTTGGTTAAGATCCGCGTCTTGCGCGAAATGAACATTATACATATAAATTATTTAATGTATATATGTTTTTACATATTATAAAATAATAAATATATATTGAATAATTAAAAGTCAGTAATTATTACATATATAATTAAATTGGTGCAAACATATAAACCAATTTTATTAATCCAAACAATATTTTTTTTTGATAGGATATGTAATTAAATTTAAATCATATTAACATACATAGTACATTTTAATATTAATGTGTATTAAATGATGATTTCTATTCATATGGTTTTTTGATCATTTGTATCTTTAATAGCAAAAACTTTAAATTACTCATAACAAAAAAATTCATTACGGGATTAATAATTTTAGTAATTTTAAATTTTTAAAAAACTAAGTCGTCAATGTTTGTTCAAAGCTTTTATCAAAAAAATTGTACAAAGTAAATTAGATTTGTATTCATTTGTATTTTGTCATAACAAAAATTTTAAACCATGGATACAAAAAATTTGAATGTGAGACTTTTAAAAGTTAGTCTTTTAAAAGTTAGTCGTTTTTAAAAATTCAAAATATAACATATAAAAAAAAATCTAAAATTTTATTATATGGTTATTGAAGTTGTTTAATTTATTTTAATAGTTTAAAATTAAACAAATATGATAGAAGATACACTAATATTTATCAAATCTTTATTATTCAAAATCATTAATTACCATATATACTTTAGCCACATTAGGCAATTCTGTAACTTTTATTTAAATAAATAATAAAGAACATCCTCCTATACATTAAAAGAGAAGTCACTTTAGTGATTTCTGCTGACATGTCATTAAAATAGAGCTTCTTAGAAAAATTGTTATAATTCTATTGGTCGATTTTTTGAATTTTATTTTTCATTTATTTTAATCAATCCCTTATGTAGACAAACCCAAAACTATTGTCGATTTCGTTAAGCCCATATATAGCTAGGGGATAATAATTATCGATTTAATTTAGCATTGAGCAAGATTTAGAACTAAGACAAATATTAAAAACTTTCCTTATTATTCAAACAGTAAACTTGCGCATGTTGATATCATATTAATTACATTTGCTTAGAAAATATTATAATGTTTCTAATTAGTAGGGGTGGGCGTTCGGGTACCCGTTCGGGTTCGGATCGGGTATTTTGGATTTTCGAGTATTTCGGTATAGAGGTGTAGAACCCGTTCGGGTATTTCTATACTTCGGGTCGGGTTCGGGTATTTTTAGTTTAGATTCGGTTATTTCAGATCGGGTTCGGATATTTAGATTTTGAAAAAAAAAAATTAAAATTTTCATTTCTCAAGTTTCTTATATTTAAAAATATAACTTTCAGTTAACTATTTTTTTATTTTTAATAGATTGAATGGTTAATATATTTAGACATAAAAATTTAAAACTAAAAAGGCATTAATTTAGTTATTTTTTAAAAAATTTGGATGTAATTTTTTGTTAATTTTTTAAATAAAAAACTTGACATGCATTTTCGGATCGGGTTCGGGTGCCACTTCGGATATCGGGTAAAGTGTCAATCCCTACTAATTAGGTTGTTTGTTTTTAATAACTTACCTTTCTAATATGGATTACTTGTGTAAGTTGAAATCATTAAATATGCAAATAACTTATTGACAAAATTTGTTTTTAATAACTTACATTTCTAATATGGATTACTTGCGCAAGTTGAAATCATTAAATATGCAAATCACTTATTTACAATATGGATTACTTGCGCAAGATGAAATCATTAAATATTATCGATTTAGTTTACCCTTGGGCAAGATTTAAAATTAAGACAAATATTAAAAACTTTCCTTATTATTCAAACAGTAAACTTGCGCATGTTGATATCATATTTATTACATTGCTTACAAAATATTTTAATGTTTCTAATTAGGTTGTTTGTTTTTAATAACTTACCTTTCTAATATGGATTACTTGCGCAAGTTAAAATCATATCATATGCAAATCATTTTTTGACAATACACATTTAATATCTTTCTTTAAACAATTTCATTATTTATTGTGCAAAATATTGTGCGTCATTAATATGAGAAATAAATCGACTGTATATATATATGAGACACCCAAGGTTTTAAAATACAAACATTCTCTTTTCATTCTTTAAAGTATTATTCACAAATCTCTCCTCTCATACTATTAAGGTATTACGACGATGATGTTTGTGTGCTAAGAAAAATGTGTTTAGACGCAAAGGCTCCTCATCTTTCATCGACTGTGCCACCCACTTTGCCTTGGAAGTATTATATGCTACTTGATGAATCGACTCTGCCACCCACTTTCATCGACTCTGCCACCCACTTTACCTTGGAAGTATTATAGAAAGATTAATAATGAGGAGCCTTTGCGTCTAAACACGGTTCGTAATTTTAATCTATTTTTTTTCAAATACAAATTTTAAAATAAATAAATTGTTACAATTATTTATTTTTTGTATTTGCCAGATGGGTTGTGATGAGTTAGGAGACCGATGACGGTATGCCAATTTAATATTATTTCATGTTCAATAAAATTTATAAAGTTATAAATCTATCAAATAATGTTAACCCGTCAAATTGCTTACAAAATTTATTTAATTTTTTGCACGTTTCTAATTGAATTTGCTTTCTTTATCGAGAAATGTACTTCATAATTTATATTATTTATGGATAATATTTTGATTTTTTTATATTTTCTTTCAATATGTCTACATAAATTTTTGTTTATTATTTATGGAAAAATAATATTATTCACCTAAATAAAGAATTACGACACATATACAATCCTCCTATACATTAAAAGAGAAGTCACTTTAGTGATTTCTGCTGACATGTCATTAAAATAGAGCTTCTTACAAAAATTGTTATAATTCTATTGGTCGATTTTTTTGAATTTTATTTTTCATTTATTTTAATCAATCGCTTATGTAGACAAGCCCAAAACTATTGTAGATTTCGTTAATCCCATATATAGCTAGGGGATAATAATTATCGATTTAGTTTAGCATTGAGCAAGATTTAGAACTAAGACAAATATTAAAAACTTTCCTTATTATTCAAACAGTAAACTTGCACATGTTGATATCATATTAATTACATTTGCTTAGAAAATATTATAATGTTTCTAATTAGTAGGGGTGGGCGTTCGGGTACCCGTTCGGGTTCGGGTCGGGTATTTTGGATTTTCTAGTATTTCGGTATAGAGGTGTAGAACCCGTTCGGGTATATCTATACTTCGGGTCGGGTTCGGGTATTTTTAGTTTGGATTCGGTTATTTCAGATCGGGTTCGGATATTTAGATTTTGAAAAAAAAAATTAAAATTTTCATTTCTCAAGTTTCTTATATTTAAAAATATAACTTTCAGTTAATTATTTTTTTATTTTTAATAGATTGAATGGTTAATATATTTAGACATAAAAATTTAAAACTAAAAAAGCATTAATTTAGTTATTTTTTAAAAAAAATTGGATGTAATTTTTTGTTAATTTTTTAAATAAAAAACTTGACATGCATTTTCGGATCGGGTTCGGGTGCCACTTCGGATATCGGGTAAAGTGCCCATCCCTACTAATTAGGTTGTTTGTTTTTAATAACTTACCTTTCTAATATGGATTACTTGTGTAAGTTGAAATCATTAAATATGCAAATAACTTATTGACAAAATTTGTTTTTAATAACTTACATTTCTAATATGGATTACTTGGCAAGTTGAAATCATTAAATATGCAAATCACTTATTTACAATATGGATTACTTGCGCAAGTTGAAATCATTAAATATTATCGATTTAGTTTACCCTTGGGCAAGATTTAGAATTAAGACAAATATTAAAAACTTTTCTTATTATTCAAACGGTAAACTTGCGCATGTTGATATCATATTTATTACATTGCTTACAAAATATTTTAATGTTTCTAATTATGTTGTTTGTTTTTAATAACTTACCTTTCTAATATGGATTACTTGCGCAAGTTAAAATCATATCATATGCAAATCATTTTTTGACAATACACATTTAATATCTTTCTTTAAACAATTTCATTATTTATTGTGCAAAATATTGTGCGTCATTAATATGAGAAATAAATCGACTGTATATATATATGAGACACCCAAGGTTTTAAAATACAAACATTCTCTTTTCATTCTTTAAAGTATTATTCACAAATCTCTCCTCTCATACTATTAAGGTATTACGACGATGCTGCTTGTGTGCTAAGAAAAATGTGTTTAGACGCAAAGGCTCCTCATCTTTCATCGATTGTGCCACCCACTTTGCCTTGGAAGTATTATATGCTACTTGATGAATCGACTGTTCGACTCTGCCACCCACTTTACCTTGGAAGTATTATAGAAAGATTAATAATGTTTTATTTATTACTTTTAATATTTATAAACTATAAAATACAATGAACAAAATTTTATATAAGATAATTATAATAGTTTTATACTCTACTTGATGAATTGTGTTCGAATATAATTATATAATAACTATTTTAAATATTACAAAATCCAAAAATGTTTGTTAATATTATTTTTAAATTATTTATCGTTGTTTAAAGAATAAATTTATCATAATTTTAAAATAATTTATAAAATGCTTACAAAATGCAAGGCAAAGTTGCACTTTCAAGAGTTAAGTCGAGATCTGGATTAAAAATCCTAATAACTGGTAAAGAAGGAAAGCCGTAGACAAAAATATTGAATGTTGTCTACAAACAAGTTTTTCAGAATATTTCGTAGTCACGGTACGTAATTTTAATCTACTTTTTTTTTCAAATACAAATTTTAAAATGAATAAACTGTTGCAATTATTTATTTTTTGTATTTGCTAGATGGATTGTGATGAGTTAGGAGACCGATGACGGTATGTCAATTTAATATTATTTCATGTTCAATAAAATTTAGAAATTTATAAATCTATCAAATAATGTTAACCCGTCAAATTGCTTACAAAAATTATTTAATTTTTTGCAAGTTTCTAATTGAATTTGTTTTTTTATCGAGAAATGTACTTCATAATTGATATTATTTATGGATAATATTTTGATTTTTATTATATTTTCTTTTAATATGTCTACATAAATGTATGTTTATTATTTATGGAAAAATAATATTATTCACCTAAAATAAAGAATTACGAAACATATACAATACAATTCTAATTAATGATAATATAAAATCTGTTACTTCTAGAACTATACACTATTTATTCTATTTTTTAAATGAAAGTATCTTCGTAAACACACAGAATATTTTGTGACGTTGCAATTATACATACACACAATATCTGCCTCTTCATACCGAGTTCAAATGTTCTATAGGAACCAAACAATAGCAACTTTTAGAGTAATGTAGGTGAACCAGTTTATATAGGTGTTATCATGTTTTTCTCTGTTTCACAAAGTATGTAAATCTTGTTATAAATCATGGAGTGGATTGCCATTAACTAAGACAAGAGGAGAAAGCCCGTCGGCCACATCAAACCCAACCGTGGCCGCAAGGAGGAGAGAGAGTCGGCCAAAGCCTTAGCCGACTTAGGATATAGATAGTTTCTTTTTCCTATATTTTAGTAGTTTTCCTATTTCCTCTTGGATAAGGATATGTACACTTTTCTTTTATCTTTATCTTGTAATCCTTATATAAAGGAACCCCCTTGATCATTAATAAGAACACAGAAATATTCAGTCTTCTAAACTCTCTAATTACAACACGTTATCAGCACGATAGACTCCAAAACCCTGAGACAAAACCTAACCTAAAATCCGTCACACATAAACCCTAAATCATGCGCAACTTAAAATCGATCTATCTCTCAAACCCTGAGGAACCAGATGACGAGCCACATATCAAATTGAAGCTCTTGACGAGAAGAATCCATCAGCGTAAACCGTTCGTCGATACGATCTCAGACGCGCCCTCACTTGCAGAAACAATACACGGCGCCGTCTTGGTCTTTTGAAACCCTAATCCCGAAGAACCCTAAATTGTTCTTGCTTGTGTTCCGGCTTGCAAACTCCGATCAAGCTCAGCTCCGATCAAGCTCAGCTCCAGACGTTCCCTGTCCGTGATCAACGTCCTCAGCCTCAGCACAGCTTGCGTCCAGCTCATACCAAATCCCTGACCAAACACAACCGTCCGCGAGAAGAAACAAGCTCGCGATAGCCGTCGGCAACGCGACCCGATAGGAGCCGACTCGAGCCCGTTCGTCTCAGCTCGTCTCTGATCTTTGGAGGTCCGGTGTCTACAATCTGCAAAACAAGGGTAATCCTAAATTCTGAGAATATGAATTGAACCTGGTTGTTTTGTAAAGATTGAAACCCTAAAATCAGAACTCTAAAGATGAAAGCCATAGGAAAAATAGATCAAATCCTAAAGAGTAAATCGGAGCTCGAATACGTCCGTTCTCCTAAACCATAATTCGAGATTGATCCATTGATCAATTAAAATAAAAGTTTTAATGATTTTGAATCTCAAATCAAATTCCCTTGATCAAATATCAAAGTTTCGAAAACCCTAAAACCCTAAACTGGAAATCGGTTTTAATTGTTTGATTTAAAACTTGATTGTTTTATTTGATCACCTAGAAAGATTGCTAGGATTGTTTAAACTCGAATCTGAATTGCTTGACTTGTTTAAACTAAAAAACTTGATAAGCCCTTGATTATATCATCTCGTGGCCGTGTGGCCTTATTGCCTTCATACTCGAACTTGATCACTACTGATTGATTGCAATTGAACTTAGATCTAATTCCAGGGATGATGAATTGAACTAAAATAGCCGTGTGGCTCATCTTGGCCGTAAGGTATTGCTTGAATGTTTAAATGTTTAAAAACACTTAATCTCGATTTATATTCCTAAAGGCTTTGAAACCTTAATCTTAAAATCGAATCCTACTAATGTTTAAACCGAAACCCTAGAATTGATTAAGATTATTTGCATACAAATGAATCTGAATATGGATTGCATTCATACTGTTTAAAAGGAATCGACCAGCATGTAGTTTATAAAATCTTGAAACCGTTTGCATTAAGTAGAACTACATGGCCGTGTGGCTTGATGATTGTTTCGCACCATGGTCGATTAGATTGCTTGATTTTCATAAATGCGTAAGACATGTTTGTGGCCGAGCTTGTCGATTATCTTGCGGCCACATGATCACATTGTGAGACTCAATTTTGAATGATGATGTGATTCAGATGTCGAAAATCTCAAACAGAGACTATGCAGCCCTTAATCTCTCCGGAGATAACTACTTGCAGTGGGTGCTAGATACAGAGATCAGTCTAAGGTCAAAGGGACTTGGTGATACTATCATCAAGGGCAACAATGAGACCGATAAAAATCGGTACATGGCTATAAGTATTATACGCCATCACCTCATTGAAGGTCTAAAAGATCAGTACATCACGATGGAAAATCCACTGGAACTTTGGGATGCTTTACAGCATAGATATGATCACCAGAAAACGGTGTTACTTCCAAAGGCTAGAAACGACTGGAAGAATCTTAGATTCTTGGATTATAAGTCGGTGGATGAGTACAATTCAGTCTTATTTAAGACGGTCTCGATGCTGAGACATTGTGGTGAAGTAGTAACCGAAGAAGAGTTACTTGAGAAGACTTACTCTACATTCCATTCATCGAATGTGATACCGCAACAGCAGTACAGAATGAAAGGCTTCACCACATATACTGATCTGATCTCGTGCCTGCTTCTGGACGAGGCAAACAATGAGCTCCTGATGAAGAACAGTGAAGCTAGACCTGTTGGAACAGCACCATTACCGGAAGCTAATGAGGTTGAAAAGAAAGAACCCAACGAGTGCAATTACGTCCAAAACAATAAGAGATCACACGGCAATGGCCGTAGTGGTTACAAGGGGCGTGGCAGTGACAATTACTCGAACAGCCGAGACAACTACTCGACCGGCCGGAAAGGAAACCACAATAACCATGGTCGTGGTTCCAATTATGGCCGTGGCCGAGGTAGTTATGGCCGTGGTCGAGGCGGCATATCCAAACCGTCTTACTCGACCAAATATGTTTGTCACAGATGTGGAATGGGAAACCATTGGGCCAAGAACTGTAGAACCCCTAAGCACTTATGTGAGCTCTACCAAGAAAGTCTGAAGAACAAGAACCCGGAGGCTCACATGGTTCACGATTCCGGATATGAGGCCGATAATGATTCCGACATTGCTAAAGATGACCAGAAGGACTTTGAGACTTCTGATTGTCTCAAGGACTAAATTTTGATACGACTTGTCTTATTGCTTTATGATTTGCTTTGATGTTTCACGATTTTATATATATAATAAGAATTGATTTTGAATTCATTATCTTGCCTGATCTTACTTGAACATATAAATAATTTTAAAGAGTTGCCTAAAGGGCATAAAACCAAGTAAGAAATCATGAATGGGTATAGTAAGCATAGTAAAGAAACTATGGCTAAGGCATTGCCTTAAAAGGCGTTATACACACCGAAAAGAACATGTGACCCTTTGAAGTTATAATGTATGGTTTCCAAGTAGAAACAATGGGTAAGGAAGGAAACAAGTACATTTAGATTTTAAGAAGAAAAACGCCTAAGACCTTGAAAGAAAGTGGTCAAGACTATACCGATGATCTCTACTGATCAAAACTATGCTACAGATCAGTATGATAAAGAGGCAAGAGATGTGGTAACCATATTGAGATAACACCACGAAATTTTACACTATATGGCATGATAGGATTAGCCATCCTAAAGTCTAAACCTGATGCAAAGATTGAAAAGGCACAGAGTTATCCCGTAAAAGATCTCACGTTGTGAAACATGTACACAAAGGGAAACTCATTAGGCTTAATTGTCCCAAGAACCACGACCTTATAGTATGGTCATGAGGGGGAGAGAGGATAAACCCATGATCAATACTACAAGTTCGTATACCACTATGGTCTAAGACAATCTTATATGGCTCGGTAATTACTCGACCATAAAGGACCATTCCTCGGCTGTAGAGGCCATGATACAAACGGCCAAATCTAAGAGGCCATTACCCGGCTGAATAGAACCATGTTATAAACGACTTGACCGTGACTTGGCCGTGAATTGGCCGTGACTTGGCCGTGAATTGGCCGTGTAGTGCAGGCTTGACCGCACACAATCCATTACCTATAAAGGTTCGGCCAAGTAAGCTATTACCTATAAAGGTTCGGCCATGTAAAGCTATTATCCATAAGGATGAGATTATAAAGTCTATAAGCTTGGGGACATTATGAATTTACATGTATAGGATGATAATATGCATCAGGCCATATAAGTGAGCATGGATATTCTCATCTCAGATTGAATACGGGTCATAAAACCAGACATACACCATCTTAAGAGATTTTGAATAAACCACCACATACATACATGTGCCGTCTAAAGATGGAACCTCAGAAGAGGATTGGGAATATATAATAATAGGACTTTCTCCACGAAATCAAAAGGACCGAGAGCCAAAACATGGGTGATCAAATAGTGGCCAGGTACGTATTGCATGAAACAAATGAATCCGAATATTAAAGGAGAAAGATTATAAGCTGGACAAAGAATGATTAAAAGAATGATAAGAATGGTTTTAACCATCATTGTCTTGGCAAAGATCCTCGGACTAGTGATTATAATTTAAGACGTCCAAAGAAAGATTATATAAAGCTAGCTAATTGAGAAGCTAATCGAAATGCCAGACACTAACCCGAGAAATGACTAACCAGCTTAGCACCAAATGAATGTCCTAGAAGAGACATAATCAAGTTGCTATAAAGTCTATACAAGATAGACCAAGTGTTCCATAAGATAAAGGAATCTCGGATAGAGAAATGGTGCATAGAATACAGATCCGAGATTATAAGAGAAACCATACCAGACATTGAGAAAAGGCTGCGCAGCTACACATCTAAGGTACCAAACCATGTGGCTTGGGACGCCAAGCTACTAGGTAACAAAGGTCCTGGATAATGAAATCTCAAAGTAATCAGATCATGTCTGGAACATAATGGAACCACATGAAAGTGTCGACACACACACACATTTGTATAAAGATACATAAAGTTATAGCACTTGAACATAAAGAAATGAACGAGGATCATGAACCCACGAAAGAGTACTCATACAATCATAAAAGATCATAGAGATTAGTAAAGATAAAACGTGGAGGTTCAAAGTATCTAAAAGAGAGATGGGCGTATTGGCCATATACATATACAGAAACGCCATCTGATAAACCAGTGAAATAGGTGGATCTTGTGAGAAGAAAAGAAACCGTGAGAGATGTACATGATGAAAAGGTATTCATGTTTTCCTACTAAACAACATTAGATTATAGCTTGTTACACAAGGTACTCACAGAGATCAAAGGAACAGATTATAAGGAGATAAACTCCTATGTGGTGGATGCTGCTACAGATTTTCGAAATTGAAAATGGTCTGGTCATAAGAAAGAAATTAGATAGAATGATGTAGTAAGCAGCATATGGATCACTGGATAAGATGAAAGAACAGCTTCGTTCCTAAGCTGATTCATGGACTGAAACATAAAGCAGCTACATATAGAAATTGATCACACATAATCATTGATCTTGGAGTTGTATAAAAGACAATCCAATACAGTCCATATATTTGAAATTCCTTGTGATTATACTAAACCTAAAAGAGGTTAGTAGGCATAGAATAAATCTATGTGGGTGTCCGACCAAAAGCGTTCGGCCCCCGGCCCTTCAAACTAAAGATGTCCGACTCTGTCCGTCTAAGAGCGTCCGGCTCTTCAGCAAAGAACGTCTGACTCTTCTACTAGATGCGTCCGGCTTTTAAGACTAAAAGGCGTCTGGCCCTTCTTCTTGATCACGGGCTAGTAGAGACAAAAGATCAACCGGATACAAATGTATTGTAGTCCATAAGCTTGTGAGAGCCGAGATCTATGACCTAATAATATATATTTCAGTGTGTGATATAATCCACAGCAACAGAGGTCATGAGACACCATCAAGAGATGGATAAAGGACTACAATGTCCGAGATAGATATGGTACTGCCTAAGGCAAAGAAATCGATGTCCACATCCATGAGAGTGTTCGGCCGCAGAGCCATAATAAGAGATTATAAACTCACAGCAATGATCATTGATTTTGAACACTCATGAGACAAGTAGTGGACATGTATAGATGAGGTCTATGACCCAGACATAGATCGGCCAGATCGAGACATAGGTTCATGATAACCATGTCTAGTACATTGTCCATAAGTACTTATTTTGTCTGATCAAAGTAAAGAGTTAACAATAGACAATCACGTCTAGACTATGGACATATGCAAACACGATTTGCAAAGACCCAATAGTGATCTCCGAGGACAATGTGATTCACATTACTTAGCACATATGCTTTACCGGGACACTCGATGTCAAAAGACATGAGAAACGACCTAAGAAGTCGAAGTGGTCTAATTACGGTTCAGTAATGAAACTGGCCGATTACTCCCATCCTATACATACAGGAAATATCACGCACCAAGATGCGTAGAATGTAGAACCTACACTGAGGTTCACATAAGGGGGAGTAGTGCGTGTTGTACTCTTTTTCCTTCATCATGGTTTTGTCCCACTGGGTTTTCCTGATAAGGTTTTAATGAGGCAACATGAAACGTACTACATAACATGTATGGTTATGGCATCCAAGGGGGAGTGTTATAAATCATGGAGTGGATTGCCATTAACCAAGACAAGAGGAGAAAGCCCGTCGGCCACATCAAGCCCAACCGTGGCCGCAAGGAGGAGAGAGAGTCGGCCAAAGCCTTAGCCGACTTAGGATATAGATAGTTTCTTTTTCCTATGTTTTAATAGTTTTCCTATTTCCTCTTGGATAAGTATATATACACTTTCCTTTTAACATAATTTCATAGTTTTAACAAGAAAATTTATAATTTATAATTTTGGCGGGAAAACATAATATCCCAATTTTCATGGAATTCTAAAGTTTTAGCTAGAAAATGTAATTTCACGGTTTTGGCGGAAAACACACAATTTCACGATTTTGGTAGGAAACCGCAATTTCATGGTTTTTGCGGGAAAACGTAAATTTATGGTTTTGGCAGGAAAAAATAATTTTCCGGTTTTAGAGAAAAAATGTAATTTCACGGTGGCGCGAAAACATAATTTTCATATTTGGCGGAAAAACATAATTTTCAATTTTGGCGGAAAAATGTAATTTTCAATTTTGGTGGGAAAATGTAATTTCCGGTTTTGGCGGGAGAACACAATTTCTCTGTTTTGGTGTAAAAATATAATTTCTGATTTTGGCAGTAAAACGTGATTTCTCAGTTTTGGCAAGAAAACGTAATTTTCGGTTTTGCGGAAAATATAATATTTTGATTTTGGCGGGAAACATATTTTTGTTTTGGGAGGAAAATATAATTTTTCGGATTTAGCCGAAAAACAAAAATTTATGATTTTGGCGAAAAAACATAATTTTCGATTTTTTGTGAGAAAACGTAATTTTCCGGGAAAATATAATTTATAGGTTTTGGCGGAAAACATAGTGTTATATATAGTTTTGATAAGAAAAAAAAAGTATTTTGTCATTCTGGAGAGAAAACATAATTTCAAAATTTTAGAGAATAAAATATTTTAAATAATAATTGAAAAAAACAATTATAAATATTATTGGATGTCTATGGACATGTGGACATTTGTCCAATATAGACCACCGTTATTAACCAAATCTGAAATGGTCTAATTGGTCGGGCTCTACAGAGCCGGACCACTTGACAGCTGCTGCATCTATCTCGAGATCTTCGAACTCGAGGTGTAGCGAGTCAGGGTGCAGGAGTCACGTGATTTTGACAGTATGAACGTGGGCAATAAACAACTTCCACGTGTCTATAAGTCCGGACCAGTAATATTTGATTATTGACAAAAAAGTAGATCTAGTTCACTTTAGTCATAAACAAAGAGTTTCTAGTCATTTAAATAGTTCAAAAGCGTGGGTGATCGAATTCTCCACAATCTGGAAGACACTTTATGTTAGGACCCCCTAAATTTGAGAATCTTTCTAGAGGTAACTCGGATTAATAGATTCACTGAAAAGTCTCATTTTCAATTAAATTATGATGAAATTATAATAACGTTGTATACATAATACAAAGATGCCTCTCTAGACAGTACAAATGAAATGCTGATCCATAACTCTTATGTCCTTGCAGAATGGAGCAAGCAAGATGGTTTCAAGCTTGGTACTTGGATCTATTCTCGTTTGGTTTATGATTTAAGCGGGACTCTTCCACACGGTGTTCATTGCATTAATTTTTATGTCGACGTCTGTTTGTTCCATTGTTATTAGTTTATTACTTTTGGGACTGAATTCTTTTGGGATTATTATCTTTCGGAGAGGATATTATTGAGAGTTGTGATGGACTGAATTCTTTTGTGGCTTCCCTTCTCATTCTATTTGATTGTTAGTGTACTAAAACTCTTTTTCTGCTTTCTATTATCCCAATTCTAAAACACATAAACACTACAGTCCTTCATCTAAATCCATAAGTAATTCATTAAATAGATAATAGATAATAGATCTTGGTCTTATTTGCCTTTAACTAGCCGTAATTATTGCATTGAACTATGCACGAGAGCAAACAACGTGGAAGACTTCTTTTCATTAAAAGAACAATTCATCTGAAATTCTGAATCTTGTGTTCGTGATGACATCAACCAAATCATTTTGACGAACCCAAGACTTCGAAGTTAGAACCTAGAAGAAAGAACACCTGATAATAGAAAACCGCAACTTAACTGCACATTTATCTGGAAGTCACTAAACCTCAACCTCTTTATATTGCTTCAACTAGAAGAAACCACCAAAAAATAACAGTGCAAGACAAACCGAGAGGGTCACTTATTCAAAGCTGGTGAGAAGGGCTCCTTTGCAGCTGGAAGATTGATGTAGTGTACATCGTCTTTTCCTATTTCGTTTGGTGTTATGATGTTTTCCTTTTGTTTCAATGTCCTTTTCCTAGTTAGGTTTGGTTGTTTTTCATATTCCCTCTACGTTTATAAGTCTCATACGAGATCTTATAAATAGAGAGTTAGACATCATGTTTTCATTACCTTTGATTTGATATTTATAAAAACTTAGAGTTTTGTGTTTAAACAACTCTTAATTTCTTTTATATGGCATTCTATAAGAACTTAACAGATTAAAGAATGCTCAGATAACGGGTATTCTGAGAATTCAACGCTACCGCTGCAACTATCGTTACTTTCGCTCCGTTAGTTAGAGACTTTAACTATGATTCAACTCATGTTTTCGATCTAGGATCTCAATGGCACCTCGACCAGCGAATGATTGGACACACTTCCAACAGTTTATGGAAGATTTTCAAAAATCCTTTTCAAGGCAATGGCTGAAGGACAATGGCTGAAGCAATTTAGGCTGGAGTTCAAGCCGCATTCACAGCAAATGCGACAAATGCCGCCAACGCAGGACATCAACAACGCAACAATCGTCATCACAACCCCGTATTTGAAGAACAAGATCACGAATCCGATGCTGATAATCCGTTTGGCGACGACGTCAACAACCGGCACCAGCAACAATATTGTGGTCATTAGAACATAAATGGGGATGACGCTCGATGGGCTTCATGCATCAAACTCGACATTCCTGAGTTTCATGGTGGAGCACAACCTGAGGACCTCCTAGATCGGCTCGTAATAGTTGATGAATTTCTTGAATTCAAAGACGTCTTTGACAACAGACAGGTTTCTCTTGTTACTACTCGATTATGCGGTCATGCCACCTCTTGGTGGAATCAACTCAATCTTTCCTGCAATTGACGAGGAAAAGAAAAGATCTCCTCATGGGACAATCTTAAGAAACATATGCTGAAATTTTTTATGTATAATTTCGAGCGTCTTTTGTTCCAAAAGTTTCATAACATTAGTAAGGTTCTCGCTCTTTTGGAGGTGCTGACCAAAATTTTGAATTTCTTGTATAGCACGCTATGTTATCCTTGTCTGATGTACGAGAGCCTATCCTTATGGGGATGGCTAAGTCTGTTTAGGACGTTAGAGTTCGTTTGTTGTGATCAGCAACAAAGAAACTGGCGTTAGACTTAGACTTCAGTTTTTGGAATTAGTCTGTTTCGGTTCGGGTCTAGTGACATTTCCAAAAACTGTTGAACCCAATATAGTTTCGGGTTTCATATCTTAATTAGGTTTTCGGTTCCAAAATACCTTTTTCTTTCTTTTTTTTTGTCAACTACCCATTTTTAGTTAGATTAAGTGGTGGTCAGACGATTTGATTCTCCGGGGAACACCTCCTCTGCCCGTATCTGATATATATGGGAAAACATATAGCCTCTGGTTCCAGCCTCTTTTGCCAACGCATCCGCCCGACCATTCATATTTCGAGGAATATGAATAAGACTCACATCCTCGAAATCTTCCTGTAGCCTCTAGAGAATCTCGATCTCTGTGGCGAAAGTTGGCCAATCCATCGGATTTGTAGTCATGTCCACTAGGTCGGAGCAGTCTGTCTCGAAACATATCGAAGTAGTCCTCATGTCTCTCATACATGAGGTTGCCCGGAGTAAACCTTCCATATCGGCATGCAAAGGTGAGAGGCTCCTACCGCATGCCCGTAGTCCAAAAAAACTCTGATCCCATCTGATCCTTAAGACTCCACCCTAAGCCACTAACACTTCCATTAACGATCCATGATGCATCGACTTGACATGTAGGGATTTGGGATATCCTAGGGAATATTGTCTCAAACTCTATCGTAGGAGAGTCATCTTGATCCTCATCTTCTTGCTCTTTTTCGTTAGCCTTCCTCCAACATTCTGCCTCGAGGGACGCATGTTGGAGGGTGTCAATCGGGGATACGACTTTCCCATTAAAGAGTTTGCCATTCCTTGCTTTCCAAATGCACCAACAGATCCATGGGAAGGTGTCGAATTGTCGAACACTTCCAAAATAACTTTTTATACTTTGTTAAACCCAAAAATCAGATAAAGATCGAGTGAAACAAAGATGAAAAATCAAAAGTTTAAAATGATAAATGTTCATGTCGCGATTTTTTTGGTTCTAGAGTAAATTTATGACGAGACAAATTGACGAGTAAAGACAATGAAATTAGAGAAGAAAACTCAAAAACTATGTGCAAAACATCATATCCAATGAATCCAAAACGAAACACATCAAACCCAATAAATTTAATATAAAGAAGAAGGCAAAGCACCAAATACCAAAATATATTAAATTGAGTATTTGATTTAATTATTCATGTAATAGATATTTATTTTAAGTACTCACTGAAATTTTAGAGTATTTTAGGGACTTATTTGGGATTGAATTCGGGTTTGGTATGAATAAATTTTTTGAATTTTTAATATTTCAGGTTTATGAGATATCCATTCGGATTAAGGTTTGGTTCAGATAAAACTCATAATATGGAATACTGTAAAACAAGTCTCATTCAGTATTTATGTCGGATTTGACTTTGTTCGAATTCATTTTTTTTAGGTTGGGTTTGGTTTGGGTTTTTGGATTCGGTTTATTTACTTACTCCTAATTTGGTAGAAAAATTTAATTCATACAATTCTCATTTAGGGTCTGACTGGTTCAAACGCAGCGGTTGCGGTTGCGGGAGTTTGCGGATGCGGGTAGTTGCGGTTTCTAGCGCTTTTAAGAGATTTGTACGACTGGCTCTGTGGTTAGAAATTGGTGCGTTTGCGGGATACTTATGACTGGTTGACTACCTAATGCAGCAGTGGTTAAATAATAAATTAACAATATTTACATTTTATATAATTATAAAAATATCAAAAATCATAATATTATAATAAATATAAAAAATATATTTAGAAAGTTATAGTTTTAAATTTTTAAAAATTATAGAAAATATTTTTATTTTAAAATTTTATAATAGTAATTAAAATATAATAGATATATTTTAGTATTTTTATAATTCCAATTTAAAATTTTTTATTGAATATTTTTATTTTTGTATTTATATTGTTTAAAAAAAAATTATCCTCTGCAACCGCAAACGCTAACTGGAACCAGCTTTTGAATTAATGAGGTTTAGAGCGATTTGAAACGGTTTGGAGCGGTTTGAACGATTGTTGCAAAACGCCAATAACTGCTACCAACCGCAAAAGATGCGTTTGCGTTTGCAGCTGGTAGCGGGGAAACGAGTCATAAACTTAATCTCATTCAATCTTATTCAATATATCATACGCTCATTTAGGTAAATTACATACATTACTACATCAGCCCAACAATTGGAACCCATCTTTATGTTGTAGCATTGTTTTTGTCCACGTGCTCTGCTCCATGAGTACGTGTGGAAAATGGCCGTAAGCAATAAAATCGTCTAATGCAAAACGAATGATCTCATCTAAAGCCGCCTCATATGCTGAAATGAAAAGGCCCATTAATGACAAACTACAAGTCCAAAATAAAAAAGAAACTCGGATCCTTAAACCCTAGTTTCGTCATTGCCGGTAAGCGGACCAATGGCGAAATCGCTATCACGCTCCACCGTCTCCCGAGTCGCCACTCGTATCTTTCCCACCTCCAGGGCCGCCTCTCCCTTCTAACCTCATCTCCCGTCGATCCTCACCAACGCTTTTCGGATTCATCCCCACTTCGTCCCGCCTAACTACGATCCGAACCCGGATGGATAGATCCGGTGGTGGATCGTATTCTCCCGTAAAATCCAACCTCAGCGACCGACAACCTACCGAAATGGCGCCGCTCTTCTCCGGTTGTGACTACGAGCATTGGCTTATCGTCATGGACAAACCCGGCGGCGAAAACGCTAGTCCACAGCAGATGATCGATTGCTATGTTCAAACCCTAGCCAAAATTGTCGGCTGGTAAGATTCTTCTTCTTCTTCTTCTACAAGCTCGTAGTCATTGTAATTTTTTGTTGATCAGTGAGGAAGAAGCCAAGAGGAAGATCTACAATGTCTCTTGCGAGAGGTATTTCGGTTTTGGCTGTGAGATCGATGAGGAGACATCAAAAGGTAATCTCTCTCTCTCTCTGCTTGAACACACAAGATGATGTATTGATTGTGATTGATTCTTGTGAGTTTCAGGAATTCCTGGTGTTCTCTTCGTTCTTCCGGACTCTTATGTTGATCCAGAGTACAAAGATTACGGAGGTACTAGTGCGTCATTGATCTCACAGAAAAAACAATCATAACTTTTATATATTAATTACCTCGTCAACTCCTTGGTTAATGTGTTTGGTGAATGTTGCAGCTGAGTTGTTTGTGAACGGGGAAGTGGTTCCGCGTCCACCAGAGAGACATAGGAGGATGATGGAGCTAACGACTCACAGAAGCTCTGATAAACCAAAGTACCATGACAAAACTAGATATGTCCGACGGAGAGAAAACATGCGTTCACTCTAATTTTCAAAGTCTAAGCTAAACATCTTTCCCCTTGAACTCGTATCTAGTTGCCTCCTTGCTATTTTATTTGCTCCAACCTGTGCGAATAATAATCATGATGATGATGGTGGTATTATGGATGGTGTTGCTTTTTTTAAGGCGCGTTTAATCTTAGTCCGTATATGACGTACTTTAAACCCATATATCAGTTTTGTCCAGTCAATAAAACTTCGAAGCTATAGATTGTACTATAATCACTTTTGTCCATTTTAAATGATAGATTTTCTTCATTTCGATTTTCACCTTTGTTTCCATTGAGTGTTAAAGGAACTATAAAAATAATTGGAACAAATTTCCTTTTATTTAAAATGGATCTCAAATTCATCCAAAGACCGAACAACATAAATTAAAGGGATGGCTTGAAACACTGAAGCAGAAAACAAACAGACACCATAAAGAAAAGAGTACCCAATTTTCTACTTCATCGCTGTCAAAATTTGGTATCTCCAAGCGTCGCATCAGCGACTCCCAATGGAAATGGAAATGGAAAGTTTGCGTCGTTTAACTCTCCAGACCCTTTCCTGACGTATGTACATGCCTTAGGAGTACCCGTTTGACTGGATAGCACACCGGCAGAGATGGGTTCCTTTTCTCGTTTCTTTGCCTCATCATCATCAGTCATAAGCTGTTCCAAGAGAAGACTCAGCTTCCCCATTTTTAGCTTTTATCTCCTCTAGACTATGCTCAATGGTGCGATCTTACTCACCTTCTTCTGCAACTCTTCCACCGTCGCCTCCATATCAGATTTTTTTCCTAAGGTGCCATGAAATTGATCGTATGAGGCTCTGATAACATGTTTGTTACGTGTAAAATGTAAAATGCTCACTTTTAAGAGAATTACTTGTATTGATATCAAATGATAAAGTAAATTGGATAGTTATGAGAGTGTTTCAATGGATCAATTGAAACAAGCAAATTAATTTCTTATAATTACGATACAATTGTTGGAAAATAATCACTATAACAAAAAAATTAATTTACAAACGACGTTGATTTGAGTTGTAATCCAAAACATTTATCGATAATGCTAAGTACTTTATGCATCTTTCCAATACAAAAAAAAAAAAAAAACCTCAGAGGATAACCCATTGTGCTGAGCAAACGAAAAGCTCTACAGCTATTAATAATTAACGAGATTCCACGGAAGTTAAATTTCTAAAACGAAAGTAACATAACGATTAAGATTTTTTCTGAGGTAACCCCACTCTTTGGATCTCTTACACACCTTCAAAGTAACTGATGCATGCACTGATGCATTATACACTCTCAGCCTCTTCAAGTACCTGTCACACGTATAAATTCCAAGCATCAATTCTTCATTGCCCGCATCACGTATCATGTATAGTATATTCGATACTGATTTCATCCTTTTTGTATGATAAACAAGACTACTTGTTTAAAAATAACAACACAACTCAGAACACCATGAAACTAAACACACGAAATTGTTGTATAACCCAAATTTTATCAGGATCAAAATCAAGAACTATGTAACTTTAAGTCAAGTCAAAGACAGCTCAATTCAGTCTATTCACAACTCTTATCTTAAGCTTGAGTAATGACTGAAGTACAAAACTGGCTGCTTAAGTGAATAAGATGTTATCTGGTACAAAAAATAAGCTTTAGTTTGTCCATTGTGACAACACCTAAAAAGAAAACGGAGTATTTTCAAAAAAAAAAAAGACAAAGAAAATGAATAAGAACTCCCTCTCATCCACTTGCATCACCCACCATTTCAATTCTTTATCAATCCCAATCAATTCTTTAATTGAAAATTCACACAAACAGACAGAACCACCAAAAGAAAGGACATCAAATGCGCAAGAAGATCCGTAGTTTTAGCATGTTCAAACAAAGAAAAATTCCCGCTTAATTCTCATATTATCTGACGAAATCCTAAGAAACGTAACACTCAACTATTAGCGATCTTGACAAGTGCGTGGGAAGGTACCATTAGACAGCTCGCAGAAAGCCCGCAAGTTAACATTAAGGTGGGAGGTGAGTTGAGAAGCAGCCACAACACTGTACAGCGGCAAGAAAGATTGTGTGCAACCAAGTGCTCCTATGTTCCTGAAGATTGGTATAATATTTAACATTTTACCAAAAAAACAAAAAAAAAAACAAGTGTTTGAGATCTCAGGTGACAACGGATCTCAAATCACAATAGAACATCAGATATCAAGAACTACTAAACTAGAAAGTTTCAAACTGATTGAGCTAATTTGACGAAGCTAGGTCAAACCTAGAGGGCAATGAAAAGGAGGAGCGACGGCCAGGTAAGGAGGATGGGGAAGGACGGAGGCGAGGAAGCGCCGCCGTAGGAGAACGGAGAGACGGTGCTCTTGCGGCGGCGGATACAAAAGAACGAGCGGTAGATCCTGCATTGCGCCAAGCCATTTTTGCTCACCGTATGTGATAGAGAGCTCACAAGGTTTTGCTAGGGTTTACAGGAAACTCGATTCGCAATGATAATAGGTAGCCCATGTTCTAGGCCCGACATACATAAGAGATACAGCCCAAAAGAGATCGTCATGTGTATTATTTTTATTTTTATTTTCGAGAGCGACTAAAAACCTCAGAGCAGCTCCATCGGCCCAGAGAGAATTCTAACCATTTAAGAAAAATAAAAAATAATTAAAATTGGAGAGAGAATAAAAAAAAAATTCTAAACGTAGAAGATTTAGGAACTGGTTCTTAGCTCCAAGTGACTGATGTTACTTGATTAAGGTTTCAATTGGTTTTACAGAATTAAAGCATAATTAAATTATTATAATAGTATTATTTTTTTTTGTTTCAGAACCTCTTAGGAGTTGTAACCGATAATCTTACTCTCATACCTTCGAGGAACTTCGACTTCCCCTAGTAAATAGATGCAAACTCGGTTAGTTCAGCCCGGTTCAATTCGGTTAGTTCCACTGTTCTTATTCTTTTACTAAAATGAACCATCTTTTTAGTTTTTTTGTTTGTTTAAATTTGGTCAAAATCAATTAAATTAATATAAATTAGAATACTTTGGATGAATGCAATCAATTCAACTAGTTTGGCTTTTCCGATTCAATGGTTTAATATATTTGATCAAATTTGGGATAGTTTGGTCAAATTTGGTATAATTTGATTTCAGAAAAAATGAAAATTTTGTTGATTGACTACTGGTTTGGTCAAAACGAACGGGGTAATCATATAGATTTTAAAATTTTGCTGATCGATTCGACTAGTAGTCAAACCAGAATTGAAAAAATAAGCCAAAAGCCTAAAACCGATTTCGATTCTGGTTTTTACATAGTCACCAAACCAGGTATCAACCATGCTCCAATTAATGAATGCTATAAGCGAACCATGCTCCAATTTTGTGACCAAATTTTGTAGGACAAAGCTATTCTTAGAGAGAGAGAGAGAGCACATCAATAGTCAATGCAACTGAAATTTTAGTTGCATTTAGACATCTTATATTGGTCTAATGCGTCTTATGTTGAATCTCATATATTAAAATAGAAGTCATGACTTCTTTTATGTGTAATTTTTTAATTTGGACCATCACTTAAAAATCTTATTAAATGTATTTTGTTAAGACTAATAATACATATAATCTTTAAAATACTTTAATCATAATATCTTTTGATATCTTTTCATTTTAAATATAAATATATCTTATATATTAAAATAGAAGTCATGACTTCTTTCATGTGTGATTTTTTAATTTGGACCATCACTTAGAAATCTTATTAAATGTATTTTGTTAAGACTAATAATATATATAATTTTTAAATACTTTAATCATAATATCTTTTGATATCTTTTCATTTTAATTTAAAATTTTAACAAATCTGTTTTAAAAGAATTTTACAAGATCTTCATTTTTGAAATTATATTTAAATACTTATACTAATTTCGAAATTAGTTTGAAATATTATTATACATTAATATATTCAGTTATCGTTTATAAAATGAAAATAAAATATTCTATAATATTTTATCTATTATATAATCATAATCAATCATATTAAAAGAAAATTAATATATTGAGGTAAATATAATAAAATTGTATTAAAATTATAAAACTATAAATTTTATTTTCGTAAGTATAAAATATATATGTTCAAAAATAAAAACTAATACGTTGGTAAAATGGGTTAACATTAGTAAACTATATAATATATGTAAAAAAATTAACATGTATTTCTTTAAAGCTAATAATATAAAATCTCTGTAACTACTTTAATCATAATATATTTAATCATAATATATTTTCATTTATATATTATATTTTAAAATTCTAATAAATCTGTGTAAAAATATTTTAACAGTAACTTAATGTATTTGAAGTTATTGTTTATAAAATGAAAAATAAATAAATTATATCCTATTTTATCTACTTTATAGTCATGATCATGTTAAAATATAATTATTATACTTAAATAAATATGATAAAAGTATATTCAATTGATAAATTTATAAATTTTTATTTTTATAAATATAAACTGTTTATTTTAAAAATATAATATGATGATAGAACGGCTTAAAATTAGCAAACTATATAATACTTGTCTAAAAATTAACATATCTGAGACTTTTGTATATACAATAATATATTATCTAAAATGAATAAGTATAAAAATATTAGTAAAAAAGAAATCCAGCTTTGAAAGACGGGTCCGAATTTAACATAAATTAAATACAAAATAATTTTCAAATATGTTTTCTCATGAATATATTAATTTGTTTAATAATTAAATGCAAATACAATAAGATAAATATATAATTTGAAGTGACAAATACATAGGGTTTTAAACAATTGATTAATTATAACATATAAATAATAAAATTATTGTGTTTTAAATAATTATATAAACATTTAAATATATGATTTACGTTAAAAATATATACCACTTATGTTCTAAAACAATAATTTATGTATAGAAAAATGAAAACAAACATCCGCGCGGTTGCGCCGGTCAAAATCTAGTTTTGTGTTATTTCAGCTTATAAAAATGAAAGTTTGCATGCAAACTAGTGTTATAAATAAGTGATAACAATACAGAGCGTAGTCCAACATATTTTAAAGATCGTGTTGGACGGAGGTCTCCCGTGCTTAGATTAATCCGATTTTTTTTCCTATTCGGTAATGATTTTTTAACCCAAACAAACTCGGAACCTAACGAAACTTTACTTGAAATAATTCAGTGAGAATTATTCTACACCAAACAACCAAACTTCTTGCTTCGCCAACCAAATCGAACTAAACAATACATTTTGTTCACACAGCAAACGAGACTTGCAGTTGTAGCTGTTGCTGTTTCCAATTTAATACTCCTTGCATCACAAATATTTTAGGGATATAGTATGTTTTAATTTTGAACAAAGGGATAGACTGTAGTATCTTTCTAATATCAAAAAAGCAAAGCAGTACAAAAACCGATCAACATTAACCTAACAGGTGAGTGAGATTTAATTTCATTCAGTAATTGCTATTGAAAGCTGTGCCGAGTCGCATGCATCTAGGAGGGCACACCATTTTCTCTGGAGAGCTTTCAGGAGAGTTACCCCTATTTCTCTGGATAAACCTTGTACTATTTTCTGTAATAGTTTATTTTTATTGACCCATACCTAATATCTTTATCAACATAAATGAGCATTATTGGAAGCAAATAACTTAAATTATTTTCCTGAAGCAAATAACTTAAATTATTTTCCTGGTGTGAATTAAATTATTAACACATTAAATACTCATTGCGTGAAAAGGATAAAAAAAATTGAAACGGTTTGAAAACATTTTTTTTTTTATAACATGGGGTATCCAAATTCGAAAAGCCTACTAATATTTTGGAGGCTGGCTCACCGGCAACAAGCAAAATCGATTATTTTACGTGGAATTAGATATCTATATTGTTTGACCATGCAGATGGATAGAATTCGAATCTAAAATGCTTATCATTTTTCCGAGCACGCCGTATCACTCGACCAAATCTGCGTGGTTAAAAGAAAGAAACTTTTTCATGGCTATTTGTATATTGTGGATTCAATTAATAACAAAAACAATGAAGGAACTTTGACTTTATCAACAATAAAAAGGGGAAAACAAGAAAATAGAGAATGATAAGCGATACAAGATTATTAAAAGAAATAAAAATTATTGAATAAACAAAAATGGTTTTATCCAAAAAAATAGATAAAGATGGTTGTATTGTTCAAATGATATAAAATTTATTTTCACACAAGATACATTTTTAGATTTTATTTGATCTAAAAATGAATTTTCTAAAATTTTAATGTACTTTAACTAACTGATATTAATAAGTTATATACTTTTAAAAAGAATTATTTTAAAATATTTGAAACTGTTAAATATTATTTATTCATAGTTATTATTAAATGTATAATAAAATATATATATACTAATCTATAATAAATATTTCTTTTATTTTTAATATACTTGAAACCTCTAAAAAATGCAATCTTTCAGTAACTTACACTGAGAGTAGAATTTTAGCAAATTAAAATATTTAATTATCCCCCTATATATTAACTAAGAAATCATTTAAGTGATTTCTGCTGACGTGTCGCTCATATGAGAGCTTTCCAATTAATTGTTATAATTTGAATGGTTGATAGTTTTTAATTTTTTATTTATTTAATTAAAGTTTTTAAAAGGAAACTAACTCTAGAATTACCTAATCTTATATAGGTTTCCAAAAAATACAATTAAACATTTTAAATATAGATGAATTAATATAATTTATTTATAGAAACAATTAAGTATCATAGATTACATTATATAAATTGATAATATACATTTAAATACATATGATACTACAGAAACAATTACAAAAATGGTTTTTAATATATTTATATTAGTAGTGAATACAATAAATCATATATTCCAGAAAACTAATTAATGTAAACTTAATAATATTAATTAAACTCACTCATTCACTCTATATATATATATATTCTTAAATGTTTTAAATGAATGCAAAAAAGTCAAATATATAATTATAAAAAATTCTCATCATTTTCCAATAACAATGTGATATCATATATAAGCTATCACTTTTAGAAATGATTAAAATGATTTTATATTTTAAAACATAAAAATTATATGGTAAGTCTTTTAAAATTATATTAATCATGAAATGTTATTTAATTCATCTATTAATATAAACAGATGAATTAAAATTATTATATGGTAAGTCACTTAAATTATATTATATGGTAATTCATATAAAATTATTATATAGTAAGTCAGTTAAAATTAAATTAATCAACGTATTTTTCACATGCTTTTCCTAGAGTTAATACTCTATTAAAATAATTCATATAGCTTTGATTATAATAAAATTAACATGCTTGTTTTGAATAGTAGAAAAATAAAGAGACATAAATAAAAAACATGAGGGATGAATAATAAAATATGTTTGTTGCGTTATTGGTTCTTTTATATTCTTATGTATTTAATTTTATTTGTCTGTCGAGATGCGTGTATTTTGTGTGTTACTATAAATGTGAACTAATTAGTTTTATATGTTTTTAAAACATTGTGATAAATTGAGTAAGAAAGATCAATAAAAATGACCTGTTCTACAATTGTTAAAGTCAAAGATAGAAAATATAATGTAAATTGCAAGCATATGACGTGGACTCGCAACCAAGGATATGACGAAAACACCTTCTGCGAGTTCCACCAATCTCGAGGACACTCCACGACTAACTGCAAGGTCTTGGGAGCGAGGCTGGCCGCGAAGCTACTAGCCGGAGAACTCTCGGAAGTAACCAGCGTGAAAGATCTCATCCTCGAGACCGATCGCCCCCTCGAAGCCGGACAGAAATCTCCCCGCGGAGAGATCTCCCCAAAGAAACCAATCCGGGGATAAACGTGGCACGAGGCCAGACGACAAGGGGAATGATAACAATCGTCGTAGAGTCAACATGATCATCGGAGGATCGCAATTCTGCAATGATACGGTCTCCGCCATCAAGGCTTACGAGCGGAAGGCAGAGTTGAGCGCAAACTGGCCTACATGGTCTCCTACCAAAGATGATCAGAACTGCTCAATCACCTTCACAGAGGGGGAAGCCAGCGGGATCGATCAGCCTCACTGCGATCCACTCATCATAGACCTCGTCATCCAAGATCTGGAAGTCGGAAGAGTACTCATTGACACAGGGAGCACGGTAAATGTAATCTTCCGCGACACTCTCAATCGGATGAGCATTGAACTCGGAGAAGTAACTCCAACTCCGAAACCGCTCACAGGCTTTTCTGGCGAAGTATCGATGACCCTCGGATCAATTCAGCTACCTGTCATGGCCAAGGAGGTCACAAAAATCATAGAGTTAGCGGTAGTCGATCATCCTGCCATCTACAACGTGATCATGGGAACCCCGTGGCTCAACGCTATGAAAGCCGTTCCATCGACGTACTACCTGGGCGTCAAATTCCCGACCCCAAGCGGAGTCGCAGCTATCTGGGGATGTCAGAAACAGTCGCGACTGTGCTTCCTCGCAGAACATAAGTTAAGACAGATGACAGCCTCTGCAACGGCAAATCGCAAACGCACGAAGATCGATAAATCTTCGACCAACAACGTTTCGAGAAAAGACGATTTCACATCGTCTGTCGACGCAGATGCTTCGGGCGTCGAAACTCGACACGAGGCCGGAGCCGACACTACAATTCAACCGGAACATCCGGAAGAGAACACTGATCCTGCCACGATCATCTCGATCAAGGCGGTTAGCACGGCGACAACCGCCGAGTAAAAACACTCGCGGCATAAAACAGAACTACGAGATGGCTTGATCCTCGAAAGGGGTACGTAGGGGTACGTAGGCAGCTCGTCGAAGGACGAGTACAGCTATCCCCCTCTCCAAAAAGGGGGGGGGAGTGGGTGCGAATACTCGTATACTCCCACATAGAAAAAGATGCGTTATTGTAGTCGAATTCTATCAAGATTTTGAAATTTTTTACGAAATATGCGTCGCTCTATTTAAGACAAAATCGCAAAACAATCTCACTTCAGCAATATACGTATAGTCTTCGAAATAACTGCGAGACGTCGCCAAGTTAAAAATCGAGATGATACGAACAAATTGTCCGAACGCGACCACTACAAATCTTACACTCCGTTCGTCGATTGGCCCTGACGAACACATCAGCCGTCTTAAAAAAACGCAACCTGATCACTCTTTTGATCTTCAAACGTCCAACACAAGGACGAAAGCGCGCTACACAAAAAAAATCCGAAATTTTGGTCTAGCACTTCTAGTTGGCTTAAAAATTATCTCTGGAAAGATGCTCGATTTGTACCATACAAGTCGTATAAGCCGAGAAACTATCGCGGACTTTAAATCGGTACGAATCTGGTAGAAATCGCAACAGGAAAACAGATAGCCGGCTAGTCACCGTACAAACCTTAAAACCGAGAGTAAACCTAGGTCTTGCCCTAAACCCATCGCATTGGTCTCAAACATCTCAAAGGCATGATATCTAAACGATACGAGATTCCTAAAACATGTCTCTTCGTTCATAACTCAACGTTCCCGAAAAATCGTAAATGATTTTTACGAAAACTCACGTCTCAAACGAACTAACAGATTGAACGCCTCAACGAAGATAAATATGAGACGACAACTCATGTTCACTTCAAACCCATTCTAAACAAAGTAACCCAAACAGACATCCATTATATAAACCGCATAGCGGTAGGGGTTCAAGGCCACACTCGGCCAGACATATATGAACAAAGGCCACACTCGGCCGCTAAATACTAGATAAAGGGAAAAACTCCTTCCCGTCAAAACGCTCACAGGTCAAAGTTAAAACTCCCGGACAAGGAAGCTCCGAATGCATCCGTGGGAAAGTTCACTTCCTCGTCGTCACCGGCAAAATCAGTCGTAGTTTCTACGGTGTCAGGGGAAACCGGGATGGGATCCCAGAATCCCTGGATCTTCCCATCGATCAAAGGAATGGTCGCCTCAGCGTGAGCATGATCCTTCATGCCACCCTTCATTAACTCCATCTCCCTCTCGAAAACGTAGTCATCTTCCTGCGACTTCCAAAGGCTCCCGACAGAGCCGCGACACTCACGGAAGTCGCCCAGCGAGTTGAAAGCACCCTTAAGATTCCCGTACTCAACCTGGAATTGAGAAGCGCGAGTCTTCATCACCTCGACAATTTCCCTCTTGCCCTTCCGTTTTGCCCTGCGAACAGCCCTGGCATGATCACGAACGAGTTGGGCGTCTCGCGCCAACATCTCGTCTCGCATGCGAGCAAGATCCTTTTCCGCCTTCTCCGCTTTAAAGCGATAGATCATGGCCTCTCTATGGCTCGCCTCAATGGCCGATCCAAGCAAGTTCAAACCCTGTAAAACCGATTGACACGTTATAAGCAAAAAATAATAATAACGATCGTCAGCATTCTTAAAATTTATACCCCGTTAATGATGCAAGATCTTTCCGCAACAACTTTTGGCCTCCCTGACTCGCTCGTGGCCTGAGGAGCGTCAAAGCCCAACGGAAGACCAGCAAAGAAATCATCAAAGTCCGGAATAGGGACCTCGCTCGTACCACTTCCATCGCCAAAAGCAAGGTTCAGATCCCATCCTGGAAGCATGCAATCGTCCACCGAAAACTCCAGGTCGCCGAGATCAATATCTTTCCCCTTCGAAGAATTCGGCCCCGACACAATAGTAGGAGCGGTGTTGGGACCGGCACTGGGACCTTGGTCTTCAGGCTCGGAATCACTCCTTGTTTCTCCGCCCAAAGCAGGACCAGGATGCACAAACCTCAACGCCTTTCGAACTCTCTTCAGCGTAAAAGAAGTCCAGAAAAAAGGACCATTCCTTAGCAGATCCCTCATCGCAATAATGTCCTCAGGAAACAGAGCAAGAGGGTTGATAAAGGGACGATCGTTCGGCAACCTTCGAAACAGTGGGATACAACTCTCCTCAACGGACGCTGTGTCTACACGAACGAAGAAGAAAAACTTCCTCCACGAGTTGAAGTTAGAAGTGAACCCCTTTACCACTGACATGAAGTTCCGAGGAACCAGCCTGTACGTGTCCGTTTCCCTGATGATCTGTAATCGAAGAAGCGCTTCGAAGTGATCAACGTTGAGTGAAGACCATGCTCGTAGCTCAGGACCAGGATCCCTATGAGGTGCTGGATGCCAAGAGGATTCAGTTGGCTTATCGCCACCCCGAAGCGATCCAACACACGGACGATGATCTCGGGGATCGGAAACCATAAACGGCAACGCACTACCAATGCCTCGTAACAAGTCAAGAAGCCCTCCGGGGGATTACTAGCGCACTCTCCTTGACAAGGAACCCTGAATTCTACCGCGTCCGAAATATGGTAGAACGACCGCATGACCTCGAGAAATCCGCTAGTGCTCCTAGCCGGCGCACCTGCCTCCACTGGGCGATGGTTCATGACCGGGAACGATTTTTCTATGGGAGGCGTGATCGAACCGTAACACGCCACCCACCATGCCTCGTTCTCGGTGGGGTCTACCGAATGAGGAACGAATTCCATCTTCGGCACTCGAAGCTCTTCAGAAACATTCGCGGGCAAAGACCCTTTCTTCGAACTCCTCTTCTTACTCGACATCTCGTGTTTTTCTTTTTCTTTAAAATCAAGGAGGAAATGACAGAGAGAAAGAGAAAGAACTTTTCAAGAAAAACCTCTCTATGAGAATGAGTAAGTGTGAAGGTTATGAAGAAGTTACCTCCCTTCTTATAGGCATGAGTAATTACTATTTACTTGCGGATTTTTGGACACGAACTTCGCCCAAATACACCAATCTCGTCCAAACTCGCCATACCACGCATTGGGACCTCGCTAGAAATACACGTTCCCAATGTGCTGGGGGGCTAACTGTTGGGGTCAAAAACGGTTACGACGAAGTTAACGTCCAAATCCCCGAAGAAGAAAAACGTAGAAAAATTCTTCGACAAGTATTTTTTCGAAATAGATTCTTCTTTATGAAAAACCTTTGCGGAAGAAACGCGAATCATCGGACAAGAGCTCGAGAAGGATCGTTACGCAGCGACCAAATGCGTGCTCCACTCGGTCGCTACGCAAGCGACCGAGTTCGAGCCAAAGCTCAGTCCCTACGTAGCGACCAAACACCCATTCCGCTCGGTCGCTGCGTAGCGACCGAGGTCGAACCAAAGTCCGTTCGCTACGTAGCGACCGAACTCTTCCGAAACGTCGATACGACATCAGTCCATGCACTCTTGTCTACCCTTCGATGCTATCTCCCGAATACCGTAGCGAACCCGTCTCACATTCCCCGCCATTTCTAAGTTATCAATCAAACTTTACCGTTAAAACCGCGGAAAATTCATTCTTTATCGAAAGAAGCCGTAATAAACGCTTCGAGTCGAAAGACGGCCCAAAGGGACCTAAGACACGACTCGAGGCCCGACTTACGATTTCTTAACCAACAGCCCGTAAACCGCATGTCGGTTTGCGCTTGGTTCGCAAGGGAAGATAAATGTCAAGTTTCCGCGGATAAATACGAAATTTGGAAAATAATTACGAAGATCGGAGAAAATGGAATATCTCCATTTTTATGCTATGGCGGCTTAAGGGTAGAAGAGGAAAAGCGTAAACCGACCTTGGAGCCAGTATATAGGGGGTCCTAGGCGAGAGGCATAAGGAGGATTTTTCTCAGAGCAAACTTAGCACTTAGAGCAATTAGGCAACTTTCCGTTTTTGTTATTTCGAGCTGCGACTCAACTAGGTTTTGCAGTCTTAGGTTGTTAGAACTAGGAATCTCGCCGACAGCTCTCGTAGCCAAGGCTTCTACCTTGTTGTAACGCTCATACGCGGATTCGGAATAAAACTCCTTTTGCTCTCTTTTACGATTTCTTATTTCTTTTGGTCTTTAATCGCGTGTTCTTATTGCTTGGCGTGTGGTTTAACAGATATTCGGGACCTCTGGGAAATTAGGGTTTTCCTAACTTTCCTAATTTAAACAGAAATCGACAGTGCGAATTTCGGTTCCCACAAGATGTCATTGGTATTCGCAGATATATCAGTCAAATCCCCGGTTGGTATTCTAGAGGATCTCCAAGTAAAGGTCGGGAATGCCTCTGTTCCAGCAAACTTCGTTGTTCTAGAACTGGAAAAAGATTCTAAAGATCCTCTCATCTTGGGAAGACCATTCTTATGTACTGGTGGATCCATCATTGATGTGCGACAGGGGAAGATTGATTTGAATATTGGAGACATAGTTATGCAGTTCGAGATGGATGAGTTGCTAAAGAAGCCGATATTGGATGGGCAGACCTTTGAGGTTGATGAAGGGATTGATCCGCTCCAACCTCGAGAAGGAATGATCGAGGAGATTCTTACCGAAGACCCACTGGAGCTTGCACTAGTGCGAGCCGAGGCCGAGCAGAGTATCGTGAACATTGATGCAGATGGGTATGCCAAGATGCTTGACTCCGCAAGGAGTATGGGAAGAATGGTAGCAAGTTTAAGTCTGGGGGAGGAGAGCAACATGGTCGAAACCACTCCATCTAGAGCGACCCCTACACCGAACTCGCTTGTTCTGTCGAACCAACCAGAGGATCCCCGGAGCGAGCTTAAAGCTCCCAAGGTTGAGCTAAAACCCCTTCCCAAGGGGCTCAGGTATGCTTTCTTAGGTTCGAATTCCACATATCCTGTCATTGTCAATGCTGAGCTAAATAATGTGGAAACTGCATTGCTTTTGTGTGAGCTTAGGAAATATCGTAAGGCATTAGGATATTCGCTAGCTGACATACCTGGCATTTCACCTGATTTATGCATGCATAGAATACACCTAGAAGATGAATCAATGACTTCTGTCGAACATCAGAGGAGGTTAAACCCGAATCTAAAAGATGTCGTTAAGAAAGAGATTATGAAACTTCTTGAAGCAGGTGTAATCTATGCCATATCTGATAGTAAATGGGTCAGCCCTGTTCATGTAGTACCTAAGAAAGGTGGGATCACTGTTATCACAAATGAAAAGAATGAATTGATCCCTACTAGGACAGTGACAGGACATCGCATGTGCATTGATTTCAGGAAATTAAATGCAGCAACTAGAAAGGATCACTTCCCACTCCCTTTTATTGATCAAATGCTTGAGAATTTGGCTAACCACCCATATTACTGCTTTTTCGATGGTTACTCAGGTTTCTTTCAGATCCCTATCCATCCAGACGATCAGGAGAAGACGACGTTCACCTGCCCCTATGGAACGTACGCTTACAGGAGAATGCCATTCGGCCTGTGCAATGCGCCAACAACATTTCAGCGTTGCATGATGTCAATCTTTACTGAACTGATCGAAGACATTATGGAAGTTTTCATGGACGATTTCAGCGTCTATGGAAGCTCCTTTAATGTTTGTTTGTCAAACTTGTGCAGGGTACTAAAAAGGTGTGAGGAGAAACATCTCGTGCTCAACTGGGAGAAGTGCCACTTCATGGTCACAGATGAGATTGTTCTGGGGCACAAGATCTCCGAGAAAGGAATTGAGGTGGATAAGGCAAAGATCGAGGTGATGATGAGTTTGCAACCACCAACAAATGTGAAAGCTATCAGAAGTTTCTTGGGTCACGCTGGGTTTTACCGACGGTTTATCCATGACTTCTCAAGGATAGCGAGACCACTCACCAGACTGCTCTGCAAGGAGATCAAGTTCGATTTCGACAGTGAGTGTCTAGCTGCGTTCCACACCATCAAAGGAGCTCTAGTCAGCGCACCTGTTGTGCAACCGCCAGACTGGGATCTCCCCTTCGAAATCATGACTGATGCAAGCGACTTTGCAGTTGGAGCAGTACTTGGGCAGCGCAAGGATAAGAAACTTCATGTGATCTGTTACGCGAGCAAAACTATGGATGAAGCTCAGTGCAGATACGCCACAACAGAGAAAGAACTCCTGGCTATTGTTTTTGCATTCGAGAAGTTCAGATCCTACCTGGTGGGATCTAAGGTGATTGTGCACACAGACCATGCTGCTCTTAAGTATCTGCTCACAAAGAAAGATGCGAAACTGAGGTTGTTAAGGTGGATTCTTCTCCTCCAAGAATTCGATCTTGAGATAAAGGATAAGAGAGGATTCGAGAATGGGGTTGCAGACCATCTGTCAAGAATGAAGATTGATGACGACACAACTCTTGATGAAGAACACCCAGTGGAACACGTCAATGCGATTGGTCTGCGTTTCGCGGAACAACCTCTGCGAATCACATCTGACTGCTCTAGCATCGCGGAACAACCTCTGGGAAGGAGATCCGATTGTTATCACCTCGTGGAACATCCAGTCGCCGTTATCCAAAAGCAGTACTCTCACCTCCCGTGGTTTGCTGAGATTGCGAATTTTCTTGCTGCTGAAAAGTAACCCCTTAAGTTCACTGGAAATGACAAGAGGAAATTTTTAAGGGAGGCGAGGCGTTATGTTTGGGATGAACCATTTTTGTACAGACATGGCAAGGATGGCTTGTTCAGAAGGTGTGTTCCAGAGGCAGATATTCCAGGAATCCTACATCACTGCCATGGTTCATCTTACGCAGGCCACTTCACTACATTCAAAACGGTTTCCAAAATCCTTCAAGCCGGTTTCTGGTGGCCAACTATGTTCAGGGATGCTCAAGCTTACATAGCCAGGTGCGATGCATGCCAACGACTTGGGAACATCAGCAAGAGGAATGAGATGCCTCAGAATTACATTCTAGATGTTGAGATGTTCGACTGTTGGGGAGTCGATTTCATGAGACCATTCCCTTCGTCCTTCAAGAACGAGTACATCCTCGTCGCCGTTGACTATGTATCTAAGTGGGTAGAAGCGATAGCAAGCCCTACTAATGATGCAAAAGTGGTGACTAAGATGTTCAGCTCCATCATCTTTCCGAGGTTTGGAGTGCCTCGAGTCGTCATTAGCGATGGTGGAACACACTTCATCAACAAGGTATTTCAGGGCCTCTTGAAAAAGAATGGAGTGAAGCACAAGGTGGCAACCGCTTATCATCCGCAGACGAGTGGACAGGTTGAGGTTTCCAATAGGGAGATCAAGAGCATTCTCCAGAAAACTGTCAACACTTCATGAAAGGATTGGTCACTTAAGCTGGACGATGCATTATTGGCCTACAGAACAGCCTACAAAACGCCGCTGGGAACAACTCCCTATCACCTGGTCTATGGTAAAGCATGTCACCTCCTTGTCGAGCTCGAATACAAAGCTGCATGGGCAGTCAAGTTACTGAATTTCGACATCAAGCCAGCAACCGAGCGACGCATGATCCAAATCCATGAACTGGAAGAGATAAGGCACCTCGCCAATGAAAGCTCCAAAATTTACAAGGAGAAGACCAAGGCCTACCATGACAAGCGCATCATTGCCCGACATTTCGAACCAAACGATAAGGTCTTGCTTTTCAATTCAAGATTGAGGTTGTTCCCAGGCAAGTTGAAGTCTAGATGGTCCGGACCCTTCACTGTTAAGGAAGTTCGACCCTACGGAGCTGTTGTGTTACTGGACAGAAAAGGAGACGAGTTCGTAGTGAACGGGCAGCGTTTAAAGCATTACCTTGCTGACTCCACTATCGCAGAGGGCGAAGAAATTCCCCTAAGCGATCCCCCATCAGCCTGATCGGCTGATCCAAGTCAAGCTAATGACTTTAACCAAGCGCTTGGTGGGAGGCAACCCACTGGTTAGTGTGTACATTGTTTTCTATAGTCTATTTTATTTCTTTTCAGATTTATTTTGTAGGTCAAAAATCGGACACTTCAGTCAGAACAACCAAAGGACTGTTCTTCTATTAGAACATCCCATTGTCTGTTCCAGGTAAGTGTTCCGAACAAAATAAAATAAAATAATAATAATACATAAAAGAAAAAAAAGGGAAAGGCAGTTAGGGCTTTGCCTATTTAAGGCTCCACCCTTCCACTTTCCCCCTTTTCACTGCGCCGTACACTGACCCTTCCCCCTGCGATTTTTAAGCGACCACCAAATCTTTGTCTCTCAACCGTTTTAAGTGGTTTTTGCTTCTCACTTATTTGGAATTTCGAGTTCTCTCTGTTTTTGCGGTTCATTTCACCAGTTTCTACAGATGGCACACACTAAGCAATCAACCAAGAGAACGCGAGCGACCTGCACGAGCAGTACGCCACCCCCGCAAGCACAACAACAAACCTCCGCGACCTAACCATGGCCCCATGAACATGAGGGTGAACCGATTGATCTCAACAGCCCACTGCTCTTGGACTTCAACTGCGAGGGATGGGATAAGGGAACAGCAGCGCGTTACAACGCCCTCCTCCGGGTTGACATGTTACCCACTCGTTCCTGCCACGCGGAGACTCTGGCTGATCTTGGGATCGACGAGGACGTGTTCGAGACGCTACAAGCCATAGGGATAGCCCCTCTGTGCTATACAACACATGAGCTCTACTCAGACCTTGCTCGCCAAGTGCTCGCCACCGCCACGATCACTTACGAGGATTCCAATGCACCCTCTTACGCCAATTGCGCATTCTCTTTCATGGCCGATGGATAGTACTGCTCCTTGTCCCTCGACAAGCTCAATGAGATCTATGAGACAGCCACTGAACCGAAAGGAGTAGCGGTCGCGAAAAAGTTCTCTCCTTCTAACGCCTTTTGGGATTTCATTGCGAATGGGAACTTTACACCCGGAAAGGCTTACCAGTCGCAGATCAGGAACCCGGCGCTTTGGGTCATTGCAAAGATCATCTCAAACCTCCTGTTCGCTAAAGATCTCACCTCGAAGGTCACCAACGGGGAGCTGCAAACCCTGTATGCTGGTATTGAGGATGAAATCCGAGCTTCTGGATCCGACATTCCAATTCAAAAGGTCAAAACGAACCCCGGTTTCAACTTCATGACCTTGATCTGCGAGAGGCGGCAGTGTCTTATGCACGGTTTGAACAAGAAGGACAGAAGCGGTAGCTTGCTTACACCGCTCTTCAAGCATTTCGGCATTGATCTCGGCAAGTATAGCGTCAACAAAGAGGTTCAGTACCTTGACATCAAGTACCTTATGGCATGCCACATCATGCGTGATGAAGAGACCTACAACTTCTTTGATAAGGCCGGTACCGAACTGTTCACCAAACTGCCTCACCCCGAGATCACCAGGTTCAGCGTGTTCAACAACATACGCTTCCTCCCTCCACCTGAGCTCCTTTGCACTGATCCATGTGCTGCAGTACCTGACGCGGATATGGAAGATGTTGAGGACATCACCCCAGAAGCTGAACCGTCATACGACCTCGGAGAGCTGGCTGATGTGACCGATGATCAGGCTTACCGACGCTGGATGGTTGACTCGCACCGGAAGAACAACAGCCTCATGCGGAGGATCCTCCATCTCATCACGATCGCACCGACCAGGAAAGACGCCTATGGGAACAGGCACTTCGACCGAGGAGGTTCATCGCTCGCGCAACAGACGTTCGTTTGATCCAGCCGAGGGTGGCGAGTCCGACTGTGTCCGCGAGGACTATTCTCTATCCATTGTTCTATCCATCTGAACTCTTTATTTTTATGTTTTATTTTTATGCCTTGTGTTGATTTTAGGCTGACCTCAGATTCATTTCACACCAGGGATGGTGTAAATTAAGTCTGGGGGAAGCACTGTGTGCTGAAACTTTATTTCTTTGTTTTTGAGTCAGTCGTTATGTCATTTGGATGTTTTATTGAGTCAGTTTAGAATCGAGTCAGCTAAAACTCTTGTGGGAATTAGGACCTTGTGATATATTCTCTTAACCACCTCGTGCTCTAACATTCTTATCCAGTGACCTTAGCAGTGATGAAAGACCCACACTTGGACCTGGAACACCCTCTGACTTATCTCATTTGATTCTCCAGAAGCTCTCATCCGATCAGGTTACACTGGGTAAACTCAACTCCACCTAACTTGAACCTAATCCTGACTGAAATTCTTCTTGTTATGGGCACTAGATCAGGGAAACGAGACCCACGCTCAGGGCTTCTTATTCTTTTTTACCAATCTTGCTGATCCTGAGTGCCTAGCTCATCTTTAGCTAGTTCCAACCTTGTACCTAAGCCTTTATTTTCACCCTCATGCACTCTGTTTTTCAATATCATATGGGCAGATATGTGCAAAAAGGTCGGAGAGGATAGGATTGACGCAGCCCCTTACTCGTTAATGCCTTACATTCAGAGATGAGAGAGCAAGCATAATGAGAACAGTTGACAAGATCAAGCCCTAATAAGAAGAACATTCAAGGGTGCATGATCTGACCAGAGGAACAATGGCGACCCGTGAGAAACAAAAGGATAGACCACCAATGGCTAAAAAATATTCACCTCGATACCTTTCCCTCGAAACCCCATCACTATTATTCAAAAAAAAAAACATTATTTATATATAGTATGCTTTTATTTATTTATTGATGGAGATGGGGAAGGTAACTTCGGAAGATACACACCACTGGGAAGGGTTGAGCCAGAAGTTGGTACCGATTTTTGAGGAATAAGAAAAGAAGTCAAGAGCTGGAGAACAGTCATATGATTGACCCGAAGTGGAGAACAACCAAATCCGTGAAGCAGAAACGAGTAAGGGGTGTGGACATCAATAGATCCGTCTTCTCTTGCTATTTTGCGCGATATCCTGCATACACTCAAATACGGTAGCCCCTAAACACTCTCAGCTCCACCAGAAAACAGCCTGATCCTTATCAACCCGTCTACCCTGAATAGTGCCTGTAAAGAGAAGCTCGCACTGTTCTTAATTGATGTTTAAGGAGTTTTGTCTCGATAGTGCAACCTTTTCAGGTACGAGATAGAGAGTACGGAGCTGATTCTCGAACAGCGATCGTGGGTGTTCTGGTAAGGGTGTGCGGTCTAAGTCTACAGCTTGTATGGTTCAGAGATGTGTGGTAAGAGCATGGTTATTCAGGAAAAGCGAGTTCCCACACTTTCAAATCTTTCTCCCTGTTCTTGAGGCTTGGCCTTGTTCGAGGACAAACAAGGATCTAAGTCTGGGGGAATTGATATATGGTGTTTCTAATACCATTATATGTGTGCTTTGAGCTAATTCTCAGTCCTAATTCGTGTTTAATTGATATCATTCCAGGTTTGGAGCAGGTGAAAGAGCAAAGAAGAGAGATTCATGAAGTCAGATGTCGTTTTGAAGGATACGATGCAGAACAGCCATCTAGAACAACCCGAAGGTTTCTCCCGAAGAGAACAAGCGTCTGACTGTTCCCGATCATTAAGAAAACTTCCTATTCCGGAATTTTGCCCTAGATTCCACTCTCTCTTATCTCTTTACCACCAGCGCCTCCATATAAAAAAGCCTATGCTATCATTTCTTTTTCTTACGCTAGTTTTTGCAAGAGACCTAGAACTATTTTCTTTGGATTAAGCAACTTGTAAGGGAGAAGGCTTCATCCTCACGAGAAGATCATCCTGAACCCTTTTCTTTCTACTTTATTTTATATGCAGTATTATTCAGAGACCATGTCTGTGTCATCATGCTTTCTGATTGAGTAGTAGGCTAAGCTTGCTTAGGGTTGTAGGGTGTTAGCCGCATGAGCTGAACACAAATAAGTGATCTTAATTGTTCTTCATTCATATTGTTATTACTGCTTACATTGAATTGATCACTTAATGTTCGATTTCTGATTTAATCACCTAGCTAACCATTTAGGAGATAAATTGACATATATTGAATGAGCTTTGTATCTCTAATCAGCGAGAGTAGATATTAGGGTATTAAGTGAACTAATCAGATCTTGTCTCTAAGGCTTGATATCGCGTCTTGTTCCAAGTGAGAACTTAGGATTCAAGACCGATCTGCAAAGGGAGCAAGACCACAATAGTGGATTGTTCTAGCCGAGTGATCTGAGTTCTAGACTGCACCTCATTGCACTTGAATAGTTGTTCAGTTTCGCATTGACACCCGATTAATAACCCTAAGCCGGCTTCATTTAAATCGAATTTGAACCATCTAGGTATTCTAGTTACTTGCGTCACAATTAATTCTCAAAACTCCACTTGTTTCTCAGCATATTATTGAACTCATAAGAGTAAAGAGTAAACTGGTACTCTGGATTGAATCTCAAATATTACAATTACCACTGTTAACTTGACAGTAGCAAAGATTCATTTTTAGTGTATCAGTAACTAATCGTAGAATTGGAGAAATAATATATATATATGTTTTATCAATTTCTTTTTCTTTATCAATTATTTATATATAATTAAATAAGAGAGTCCATTGGCTCAGAATACTTTAACTTTTTTATTGAAAAAAAATAATGGTTATATATTCTTATATACAAGAATTATAGGTAAAAAAATTTAGAACTTTTTATGTTTTCTAAAGTCCACACAAAAACATTTACAAAATATCTTCATGATAAAAACATCTGATCATTGTATTGGTCCTACACAAAAAAATCTCTTTTTTATTTCTTTAAAGCTTCAATATTCCCGGTTTTTTCACGTGTTAAAATAAAATATAAAGTAAATCTACAACCAAGTATCTGAATTAATTATAATATTGCTTTTCTGTAAGAGAAATATTTGTAATGATTAAGGTTAATGTTGTAGAACTATTTTAAATCTCACTGATCTTCAAAAATATATACTGAAATTTTGATTATCCAACTATTTGAAATTAAAAATTAAAATTTTAATTATTATTCAAAAATTATAACAATGTAAACATAATATATATATATATATATATATATATATATATATATATATGTATAAATATTTTTCATATAATATAACTACCCGCAAAATTGCGGGCAAACACCTAGTATCACCTAAAACAAAAAACCAAACAAAAACAAGGATGTCTTTTAAGGGGAAAAAAAATAAAACATTAACCTACGAAAAACAGAAGTGTCATTTTAAGGTTTAATAAAGAAAAGACTATTTGCAGTTCCAAAAACAAAAAAACAAACCTAATTATATATACCCACTTTTATTCACAAAATATCTTCATGATTATGACTATATTAATTTAGTTTGAATCTTTGAACTATACAAAAAAAGAAATTTAATTGTGTTTTGTTATATTCTATAACAGTTTCAAATTCTCGAGTTTTCATATTTTATACTGATTTGCGACAATATTAAGATTATATAATTTTCCTTAAAAGCAACTACTTCTCCCTCAACCATATTATGGGTATCGTGATCTGCACAGTCCCAAGCGGCGAGCGCTCACCCATCTCATCGATTTTCTTGGAACGCTATAAAGATGTTCTTTATAGATATATTACTTTATTAATCAACCCAAACGGGAATCGTATTGGTTTACAACATATAAACTGGACAAAATGTGGTGATCCAAAAGTACCCAACTACACAACCGAGATGTAAATCTAAGCCCCCCGCAGCTCCGGACCCAACATTTGTGTTCTTCAGATACTAGTAGTACACACCAAGAACGAAAGTACGTGAATTTAAAAACTTTCTAATCTATTGAAACCTTCACCGGCATTGAAGTTCTTCAAAACCCACAAAGATGTGATATATGATCTAGGTTTTCTTAAATATAAACTATATAGGGTCTACTTGAGTCCGTGGTTGATAGCATTGAATAACTTATCTCTCGGACCATTCATCTCTTACCTAACTCTCCTGGTGCTTGATAATAACTTTTGGCTTCAGAATTTTAATATTGTAGAAATTTTAATAGCTGTAAAAAAAAATCAAGTTTTGTAGGCTTTAAAAATATTTCATCGATTAATTAACAAAATGATGAAAAAAGACGGAGTGTTTTAGCCTTTTAGGAAATCTAAACGCTTTTGGATGAATACATTGAGTAATATGTGACTTCGAGGACATTGTTATGAACCAGATTGTGGATGACTCATAACCAAGAGATTATGATTTGTAATCTTTTCATTTATCTATAACGGTGTAATCTCCTATATAAGGAACCTCTATGTTATGAATAAAGATAGACTTTTCCATTACTTTTATAACACGTTATCAGCACGAAACTCTAAAACCCTAAGCTAAAACCAAATCGAAAAAACCCTAACCCTAGCCGCGACCCGACGATCCCTAAACCCCGATCGCGTCTCTTGTTCCCGCGTCTGTTCCAGCTCGCGTCCCCGATCAGCTTCAGCCCAAGGCGTTCCTGATCCTAGCTCAGACGTTCGCGACCCGAGAGCAGCTCCAGCACGCGACCTCTTCCTCGTTCGCGACAGCATCAGACATCTCGCGTCCGACGATCAAGGCGTTCCCGATCAAGCAACAAAGGACGTCCGCGACCCGATAGAAGCGACTCGATCCATTCCAGCTCGCATCCCGTTCGTGTCCAGCTCACAGTTCAACTCCTTTGGTGGTCCGATTCAACTATCATCTAAGGTTAAAAGGTAATTTAAACCTAAGAACCCATAATCGAACATGGATTGATTGATAAAGAATGAAACCCTAAAACCCTAATCTTTATGAATCAAAACCATAGGGTAATAGATCAAAAATCCTAATTGAGTAAATCGAAGCTCTAAAAGTTCGATACCCCAAACCCTAAATCATGTTCCTACATGATTAAAACCCCAAATCGGGTTTTACAAGTTAAAATCCGATAAACACTAACCCTATATCTATAAACCCTAAATAATATAAGTATCAGAATTAATTATACTATAATTATCAAATCACATATTTAAACCCTAATAGAATATTTTGAAATCAAAACTGTTTTCGGTTTTGATCATTGAGGTTTTAAATCTGATTGAATCTGCTATGTTGCTAGAATTGTTTGACCGTTAAATTGATATATTTATTTTCTCATCCTGCTTGGTTAATTGTTCATCTGATTTAAAATTGTTTAAACCGACCAGCCTGTTAAAACATTGATTGAATCTGATAGGTTGCTAGCTTGTTTTGCTTATATAATCCGATATGTTGATAGATTGATTGAGGTTTACTTGTTTAAAATCCGAATGATCTTATTGCATGATTCTTGAGGTTTAAATCATCTGCTAGGATTGATAGTTTTGTAATCTAATCTGTTTTAAATAGAAACCCTAAATAATCCGTATGATACGTTATATTGATCTGATTTGGATGTCTTTGAGAATTGAGAATCCGTATGCTAGGTTGATAGATTCATGATAAAATCTAATGTCTTCAGGTTTAAGATTGTATGCTAAGTTCAATTAAATTGATTGATCTGATTATATGTTTTTGAGGTTTGATAAATTTGGATACTAGATAAATTATTTACACATGGTTTATGCTAAATACCAATCAGCCTTGAAACTGATTCATTGAAATTCATGCTTGAAATCTATATTCTAGTATTGCTAAAATCAGCCTTGAAACTGATTCATTGAAATTCATGTTTGAAATCTATATTCTAGTATTGCTAAAATCAGCCTTGAAACTGATTGAGTGATTAATAAATCTTTTTACTAGTCTTACTAAAATCCATTGATTGTTAAACCCTAATTGCATGATTAATTGAATCCGTTTTTGCTAGTCTTGATAAACCATAATATTATGAGCACATAGAAATAGTATTGCTGAGACTTGCTAGAAATTGACTGATTGATTAAATGCCTTTAAGATTGATAGTCTCATTGTCCTCACAAGATTGAAATCCGAATTGATTATTTTTAAGAGTAAGGCCGAATGAAAATTATACCTAAATATTGAGTGATATATGATTTGAGATGTCGAAAATCAACCTGGATTTTGCTGCCCTAAATTTCTTTGGAGATAATTATTTACTGTGGGCATTGGATACAAAGATTATCCTAAAGTCAAAAAGACTTGGTGAATGTATCATAGAAGGCAATAATGCCAATGAGAAAGATTGATACAGAGCAATATTAATTATTAGTCATTATCTTATTAAGAGTCTCAAAGATCAGTATCTGACTATAGAGAATCCTCTAGACCTTTGGACATAATTAAAAATCGAGATATGATCAACAAAGAACGGTGTTATTACCAAAGACCCTATTTGATTGGAGGAATCCTAGAATCAGGACTATAAGTCTGTGGATGAGTCTATTGCTAGCTGGGCAAAATAATGGATTACTGATGAGAAACAGTGAATTGAGACCTCCTGGATTAACCCCATTACCTGATACCAATAAGGCCGCAGAAAAAAAAAAAAAAAAAAAGGTAACCACGTCCAGAATGATAAACCACACGGTCATGGCCGTGGAGGGTGGAAAGGATGTGGCCATGGCCACTATAACACATTTGGCCGTGGGAATCACTATGGCAGAGGCCGTGGGTATCAACCCAATTTGAGCCATGGTCAAGGCAATGGACGTGGTATATCCTTTAAACCACAAAGCTCGACCAAATCAGTGTGCCATAGATGTGGAATGGAGAACCATTGGGCTAAGATATTAAGGACTCCCAAACATTTTTGTGACCTCTATCAAAGAGAGTCTGAAAGGGAAGAATCCTGAAATCCACTTGATCTATAAAGATAGTGAAAATAATTCCGAACATGATCAAGATGATCTTATGGAATATGAGACTTATGATTGCCTAAAAGAATCAAGTTGATAATCTGATTTCGACATCAAACTTGTGTGATTGCTTTGCTTGTATGTTTTCTCTGTTTTTTATCTCCTTGAATTTATTTATATTATATTGTCTGCTTAGATTAAATGAATGAATGATTTTTCTATATGAGTACACTGAAAAACGCCAATATAAGTAATAAAGCAGGTATCACCAGTCTGAAAGAAGACTATGGCTAGGCTAATATATTATTGCCTAAGGGTATGCATCTAGAAATCAGTGATGCCTTATATTCACCCAGCTCTAAGAGCGAGAGCAGCCTATTGAGTTTTAAAGATATAAGAATGAATGGTTTCCATATTGAAACAATGGGAGAAGGAAACAAAGAGTTCCTTCAGATATATGTATAAAATCGCCCAAGGCCATAATAAGTCCTAAAGACAATACATGCATTCTCTACTGACCTAGACTATACATAGATCAGTATGATAGAGGCTAAAAGCCTGCAAAAATATACACTTTATGGCACGACCGGATTGGCCATCCTGGTCCAAACATGATGTGAAAATTGATATTCAAAAGGCACACATTAAAAAATAAGAAGAGTTATCCCAAATAATCTCACGTGTGTAGCATGTACACAAGGGAAACTCATTAGGCCATCACCAGTAAAACGACCACGAACCCCTTTTTCATAAATAAAGACTATATGTCTAGATAATACTGGTGAATACATGTCCCAAGCGTTTAAATGATTATGGTATGTCAATGGGGGTAAGTGTGGACAATTCTAGGATACATGTTCATACCAAGAACAACTTGGCCGAAATCTTTTAAAACGCAAATAGATGATTGATAGACCATAACTTATGAGGTCAAAACTCTCATTCACAGCTTGGGCCACACGAAATTTACATGCACCTAAGTTAATATGCATCATGCCATTTAGTGAGCATAGATATCCCCTATCACAATTATTAACGGGTCAAGAGCCAGACATACCCCATCATAAGACATTTGGATGTGCTGTCTATGTACTAATTGCTCCACCACAGAGAACTAAGATGGGACCTCAAAAGGAGGATGGGGATATATGTTGGATATGATTCTCCCACAATAATAAAGTACTTTGAGCCAACTATGGGTGATTATATTTGAGGCCAGGTACACGGATTATTTTAAGACCAGGATGAGAAAAAAATAATAAAGCTGGTAAAAGAATGGTAAAAGAAATAGAATGGAATCAACCATCAATGTCTTGGCAAGATCCTCAGACTAAAGAATGTGAAATAGACGTCCAAAGATTATACATTTACAAAGCTAGCTAATCAAATGCCAGACACATTTGCTGACCCGAAAAAGAATGACTAAGTCATATATAAACCAGCTTGTAAAGCACCAACGAATTTGATGTCCAAGAAGAGACACAATCAAGTTGCTACAGAGTCTAGACAACGTATGAAACGTGGTAGACCAAATAGGTTCCAAAAGATAAGAATCCTCGGAAACAAAAGAAAGATGCAGAGAATGATAATCAAAATCCAAATCCGAGGTTACTAAGGAAACCATCCCATACATGGAGATAAGGCCGGCCGGCTCTAAGGTACATGTACCAAACAATGTAGCTTGGGACGCCAAGCTGCAAAGTATTAAAGGTCCTGATAATAATGAATCTCAATCGATTATATCATGTCTGGAACATAATGGAACTAATAAAGAATGTCGACATAAGATGATTTATTTGCATACAAGGTAGCACTTGAATTTATGAATATAAGCGAGGATCATGAACCCACGTCAATATAAGAGTGCGCACTCGTAGAACAGATTGGATTGAATGGAAATGTGGGTTAAATAGTTTAAGGAAGAAATGCGTATTTGGCCATATGATTAAGACGCCATATGATGTTAAAATCAGTGGATATAAATGGGTCTTGTGAGGAATAGAAATCGTGATATATAAAGCTGATGTTGCACAAGGATTCTCACAAAGACCAGTAATAGATTATGAGGAGACATACTCCCATTTGGTGGATGCAACTACTTTTAGATTTCTCATAAGTCTGACTATATAAAAGAGAAAATTAGACTTGTAGCAAGTTGATGTAGTGACTGCATATTTATATGGTCCACTGGATAATGAAAGTACTAGAGGGTATTGAGCTGAAAGTACAGCAAGTTCTCGAGAATAATAATGATAATCATCAAAGTATATGATCTGAATATCCTAGGAACCTCTGGATACAATTTCCCAAACAGTTGAATATCTCAAGAAAGAGTTTGAGATGAAAGATCTTGGAAAACAAAGTTTTGTTTGGGATTACAGCTTGAGTATATTAACAATGAAATCCTTGTGCATCAAATAGTATATACAGAAAATGGTACTCAAGAGATTTAATATGGACCAGTCTCACCCATTATCTAGTACATGGGCGTGAGATCACTTGTTTTGGACACTGATCCATTCAGTCAAAAGGTGGACGATAAAGAAGTCCATTTAGTCTTGAGATGGACGATGCAGAAGTCTTGTTTTAGACACTGATCTGATTGGTCCATAAGAAGGACGATGAAGAAGCCTTTGATTTTGGTTTATTTTATACTAACCAGCCCAAAGACGGGTTATTTGGTTTTGTTGATTTGTTTTCAGACAGGTTATGTTTTACACATGGTGGTACACACATATCACATCAACATCATCCAAGATTTCGTGTGTGTGTATTTGAGGTCGATGACTCAATATGTTCGATCAGATTGTGGCATGGCCGATGGTAAAGAAGAACTAACTATCATGTTCGAGGACGAAGCATATTCTGCCCAAGATCTTCATCACCCACGGATTGCAGAAAATTGGAGAGGTCCAAGGGACCTTCAGTAATGTTCAAATCAGGGGGAGTAATGTGTGTTGTACTCTTTTTCCTTCACCATGGTTTTGTCCCAATTGGCTTTTCTTGGTAAGGTTTAATGAGGCAACATTAAAGCACATTACAAGTTATAAATGGTTATGGCATTTAAGGGGGAGTGTTGTGAACCAGATTGTGGATTGCTCATAACCAAGAGATTATGATTTGTAATCTTTCCATTTATTTATGACGGTGTAATCTCCTATATAAAGAACCTCTATGTTATGAATAAAAATAGACTTTTCCATTACTTTTATAACAGACATTAATTTTTTTTTAAGTCTTGACAGTCATAAAGTTAATATGGCTTTTTGCAAATATGACTTACAACTTAAAGTCAAACACAAAACTAACTCATAATTTTTTTTTGAAACTTTGACTTGGTCTATTCACCTCAAAAATTCGAATTATTCACGAAAAATGCTACTCCCTCTGTTCCTAGATATATGATGTTTAGAATAATTTTTATGTTCCAATATGTAGGATGTTCTCATATTTCTAGGTAGCTTTAAGTTTATCAAAAACTGTGTAACCAATCAAATTTATTAGTTCTATTTTGTAATTGGTTGAATAGTTTTTAATTTAAAAATTTAATGATAATTTTTAGATAAAAAGTAATTTTCTTAATAAGTGTGTTTTACCTCAAAAATATTATATTTAGGAACAGAGGGAGTATTACTTTTTCTTTTTAGAAAATACTTATTTTATTCTATCATCCTCGTCTTCATCAAATATTTACAATATTGTCATCGTCATCAATACACCATCCACCATGAACAACCAATTTGAAGCTCTTAATGCATCTAAAAATCGATTTTCACTCATTCTACCTCATTTCTTATGCAATAAAACAACTTATATTTCACTTTCTCTCTATATTCATCCAAAAAATCTAGGATTTTGATTCTAAACTTTTTAAGGTTGATAAAGTCATTCAAGCTCATGATTCTTGGTCATTAACAAGTGAGTCGCTTTGGTGGTGAAATTTTGTGTGGCTAGAGAAGTTAAACAAGTTATCTCACTGGTTGAAACTATGAAATCATTTTTTTCCAGATATGTCTATCAGAAGACTTCTGTGTAAGTCGCTTCAGGTTACTTTTGCAAAATGAAAAATAAAACTTAAATATTTAATTTTATTCGGACGACTTCCATGCAAGTCTTTCGATAGACGACTTACACGAAAGTCTTCCAGAATTTTATTCTGAGATTCTGGTCAAACCTTGATTATTACAGAAGACTTCCGTGTAAGTCGTCTGCCGAAAGACTTACATGGAAGGCATCCGGATAAAATAAAATATGTAAGTTTTATTTTTCAATTGCAAAAGTAACCCGAAAGGACTTACATAGAAGTCATGTAAAAAAAGTTAAATATTTAAGTTTTATTTTTCTGTGGACGACTTCTCTGTAAGTCGTATAGGAAAAGTCAAATTTCTGACACAATCTGGTCAAATGCCAAACTAACATGTTTATCTTAGACGACTTACTGAGAAGTCTTCTCTGGTATTTTTGAGATTTTTTGAAAACAAAAGTAAGCCAATATTTAAAAAAAAAAATGACTTGCAAAGAAGTACGCTGTAAAGTAGACTTCTCTGGAAGTCTTCCTTTGTAAATTTTCCATTGCAAAAATGACCTTATTGACGACTTCCTATTAATCTGCCAGAAGACTTACATGAAAATCGTCTACGTCAACGTTTGATAAACTTTCATTTTTCTCAAAGTTATAAAGACTTTTTAACATTTTTTGTTAATTCATGTATATTAGTCAATATTGGGATTCCTGAATGAAATTCGTAACTTATTTGGTGATGATTATGGGGTTAACAACATTCATGGTTATTATGTTTTTAGCTAATGAGAGAAGACTTCTACGTTAATTTTTGTAAAACTTGTATATTTAAGATATATATTTTTAACTTTCAAAAGTGTTAAGTAACTTCAAGAATATCAAATCATATGGTTTAATGTGTCTTTTTAGATCATAAGATATACTCATCATAACCTCTATTTTTTCTTATAAAACCTATAGTATAAAGATAAGTTTTGTTCCAATGTATATCTCGATAGTCGAATTATTTATTTTCACAAAATATAAGGAAAATTATTCTTATATATATATTTTTTTTTTTAGAAGCAAAATATTGTTTCTTTAATATTTTCTCAAAAATAGATAAGCCTTTCAATAGAGGAATGCATTGTAACAAAATCTACATCTATAATATAGTTCACTCTTTTAGAAAACATATAGAGTTATGTTTGATAAAAAAAAAAAAAAATATATATATATATATATATATATGTTGAGTTATGTTAGTGATGATTTTATGCTACCGTGATTCATATAACTTTTTAATCTATTGTATAATCCCTCTGTTTTAGTGATGTATATTTTAGAAAGGAATAAAATTCAAAATATATGATGCTTCTATTTTTAAGTATATTTATTGTTCTTTTTCTTAATTTATTTCCTAATAGTTCAATTTTTTTTAAAATTGAAAACTATAATACTAATTAAACTCAAAAATAAAATAGAGTATAATTGCAAATAATTTCTTAATGTTTAAAAACCTAAAACATTTAATAACTAGTGACAAGGAATATATTGTATCACTCAGTTAGTTTGTGACATTTAGCTAAAACAATATATTAGTATTTTAAGGTGTCAAGCAATACTGTTTAACTAAAACTAAATACAAAATAACGTTTTCTGTAATATTAACTATAAACCTAAAAACTTTGTTAAGAGTTTTTCCTGTAATTTTGGAATCAAACAAATCCTAGAAATATATTAAGAATATATATTAGTTTTAAAAGGTAATAAATTATATGATACTGAAAAGTTAACGATTTTAATTGTTTTAGCGTAACAACATTTACAATATTCCGTATATATAAAAAAATATAAACCACATGAAAGACCTAGGAAACTGATCAAATATTTTCAAAAATCTCGCAATCATGTTTATATAGAATTATTTAAAATAATTGACAAACACTTTAAAAATCGGATTTTAACAACTGAACAATGTATAAATTCAAAAAATAATTTCTGTAACCACTAAAATGCACTTATATGTTTCCACATAAATCAACTTCTAATAAAGATCGTTATCTTATAGTTTCACTTCACTGCGTAAGTAATAAAATCAGATATAACCGATCACTACATTAGTAACACAAGCCCAAACAACCTAATATCTAATCAAATTGTTTAACATTCACAATTATTTGTTTGTCGGTTTTCTAAATCAGAAAATAAAGAAACATTAACGCCGGTTAAAATCTAGTTAATATATTAATCTATAGAATAAAACAAAATAAATTCTGAAAGTTTAATATGAAAATCAAGATTAAACTGATATGATACTGTTACTCCTAATGAAAATGTAAAAGTATAAATATTTCTAAATGAAAATTTCTCAAGTCACATGTGAGCTTAAAGATAATTCTATATAATGTTTCTTTTTTTAATCAAAATTTATATGATGTTTCTAAATTAATAAAATAGATAGTTAATCAATATTCCTTCTTTCATATGATCTAAGATATATAAAATGTTTTTAGTTTATTTTAAAATATGTATATTTTATATTTATCTAATACGCTATAACTATTAATATTTAATTACATTTTTATTATTGGTGAAATTTTTAGTTAATACTAAATGTTTTTCTTTGTATATAAAAGGTAAAAAAATTTATGGTTTTCTTATTCTCCTATCATTAGCCTTATAGGTTCTTATAAAATGAAACTAAAAGATCATATTTAGTGAAAGTCTCTTAAGTTAGTGGTTAAAAGTTGGATTTTTAACGTTAAAATCCCTCAACTAAGTTTGTTTTGGGTAAAAACCTCCAAACTAAGTATTTAACGAAAAAACCTCCATACTAACTTTATTTAATGAATTAAACCCTATCAAGTCATAATTACCATTACTACCGGCAAATCTTTAGTTTAGGAGTTTCTACATTAAGTACATAGCTGAGGGGTTTTACCCTTAAAAATCAAAAAAAAAAAAAAATCAAAATTTCATAATATTATATAAAAATTAGTAACTTAAATTTTCAAAATTAGCATATTTTGTTTTTGTAAAATATATGAGTTTGATGTGTTTTTAACATCAACATTATATATGTATAAATTAAAAATATAAAACCCCAAAAAATATAATAAAATTATCTAAAGATTTATTATTGCATTTTTATTAGATAAGATATAATTTTTATTATATTTTCTTGTTTTTACATTCTTAATCTTTTAGTAATTTTATTACAGATATATCTTTAGATAATTTTTATTATATTTTCTAGGTTTTTCATTTTTAATTTATATATACATAATGTTGATGTTAAAAACACATCAAACTCATATATTTTACAAAAAGACTTAAAAATGCTAATTTTGAAAATTTACTTTACTAATGTTTAGATAATATTATAAAATTTTGATTTTTTTTTGGTTTTTTAGATTTTTTATGTTAAAACCCCTCAATTATGTTTACTTAACGTATAAACCCCAACTAAATATTTACTGGTAGTAATGGTAACTATAACCTGTTAGGGTTTAATTCATTAAATAAAGGTAGTTTAAGAGTTTTTCGTTAAATCCTTAGTTTTATGGTTTTTACCCAAAACAAACTTAGTTGAATGATTTTAACGTTAAAAATCCTTAAAAGTTTAAAGTCTTATATATCATGTGTGAGTTTGATTCTAAGCATTGAATGGATTTTATTATTGTGAACACATACAACGCATTTAGTTGTACACTAAATGTAAGTTGAACTAGATCATGATCCGCGCGCCCACGCGGGTTTTATTTTTGTTTGTATACATTTCGAGTTTGTCCAATTCTTTTTCTTGTTTAAAGAACAATATTTAAACTGTGTTTTGTATTAGTAGTTTTTCATCGGTATATTAGAGATATAACCGTGAAGTGAAAAGACTAACATAATACACAGTAATACGATTTGGATCAAAATAACTGTGTATTATAGATGTTCAGTGAAACACTAACCTAATAGTAACCAATACAATTTTGATTAACATATCAGTATATTATAAACATAGACATAAGGTGAAAATACTAATCTAACATTAACGAAAACGATATAGACTAACATCTCTGAAGTCATCATTATTATTATAATAAAATAATTGTAATAATAAAATAGAAAAACAAACAAAAGTGAATTTTTTTTAAAAAAATTAATTAATAGATTAACTCCATGTGGATATATAAATGTTTTAATTGATAGATATAACAATTGTTTTGTTTAAGTAATGTAAATAGAAGTGTACTAATCGAAAAAAATAATAGTTTAAGTTTTTTTATTAATAGAATAGTATTTTCAATGTGTATGCTGGAATTATAAGCAATAAAGAAACAAAATGTGTTTGGTTAAAAAATTAAGTGCAATCATATAATTGTTTTTTTTTTAATAGAATAGATGGCAATCTAACTATTATGATCCATAAAGCAAAAATTTATTGTAATCCACAAGCCCATATCAAAACAATAAGCCCATAAGTAACAACATTAGTCCAGGAAAAGAAATAATAAAAACGGTTTTGTTTTATTTTTCTTTTTCTTACTTTATTTTATTCTACGGACATAAACGTGTCTTTTTTTTGGAAGCATAACAAAAAAAAATTTCTTTCTTCATCGATTCAAGTTTAACAGTCACCCGATCAAGATTTTGTATTTCAGAGAACACCAAAATTTCTTTCTTCATTCTCGTAAACAGAGCAAGCGCATCGATAGATATACTCAAAAGGTTAGAATCTATATTCTTATACTTTGTTTTCATCCGGTCTTCAATCGAGGCTGATTTTCTTGTTCTTATAGAGATTGATTTGTTTGTGGCTAGATTTATCGATTCCTATAAGATCGGCTATCAATATCCTCGATTGAGAAATTCACGGGTTCTTACATTCTCTGTAAGTTTTCTTTGTCGGTATCTCTCTCTGATCTGTTCGTCTTCCTCGATATTCATAATAATCAAAGATAAAAAAAATAAGATACAAATCTAGATTGAAATAAAGATTTATGTTAATACAAAATTGTTGAATTGGATACATAGTTTTAATCTAGCTATCGAGTAAAGGTTGGACTATCAATCGTTTTTATTTTTTCGGTTAAAAGTATCGTCATTCTTTCTATCAGTTTTACATTTTGTTCTCTGATCAAGATTGTTAGATTGCTACCAGGAGTTTTCCATGGCCACTCACAGCCTGGCAAATTAAACACACGCAGAATTAGATTAGAGATACAATATATTTAAAACAATCAAAGAATTGGAATCATTTGCAATTTACATCAGTAGCTTCCAATATCTCAGAAATTGCTCTAACAGGAATCTCATCCCAATCTTGTTTTTGTTTCTTGGCAAGTTTCTTTTCCTCTCTTTTCTCAATAAGAGCCAGAGGAAGATCATTCGACAAAATCCTAACATGGATGTTTTAATATATGATTAGACTTATATAAGTACAAATAAATAAAGGCTCTAGCATCATAAAATAGTAATATGAACTTACTTTTCTTTCAATTCAATTGCTTCCTCCAATTTTGGGTTTATAGCCACGATTGAAGCATCAAAAGCATTGCTGACTTGTACTTCACCTAAAGATGAATGCAAATGTTTAATTAAATAAAACAACTTAAGGATTTTTATATAGTGGATGGTTTGAAATCATATAGTGTATACCTCTGAAAAAGGTGATCTTAGCAAACCTTATCAAGCAAATAACAATTTCATTGTTGTTATCTTGGAACACTTGGTCGAGTTGTTCCGCGAACCTCCCCCACAAGCAACACGCAACATCATCACCACTTTTGTTTACAGATTGAAACGCAAACAAAGTCAAATTAAAGGTGATGTAGTTAGTATGAAACTACATATACCAAAAAATAACATTAACAACTATATATGATGATTATAATTAACCTGGCGTCGCGTAAACGAAACTGAACTCTCTGCTCGTCTTTCCCCCTAGCTTGAACAGTTTGAATTCCATCTAGATCTACAATTTGTCCAATCACATCTGTGTGGAAATAATCATAAAGAATCGTTGTTATCATATCCACCGTATTCGACATTCATGATATATTATAAAACATCCATACCTTTAAGGAAAAAATTCTTCTTCTCATCGATTTTCCTTAGATCATCGTAACTTGCTAGAGAAAGATAGATAGTGATCATCAAATAGAACTTGACATTTTGTTATCATGGTTTCTTCTGAAAAAGACAACTTGTATCGATGGGTTGTTGGGCGATACTGTCCAGAAATACCCAAAACTGCAAACGTATCAATTGTTTTCCACTCTCCAACTGGTAATTCGCGTTGAAGGCGAGAAATCTGATTCCTTTTGCACGATGCTGCTATCTTCACACCCTAGAAAGTAGGCAAAAATAGACGTTAGATCACGAATAGAAAAAGAGTTTTAAAAAATAAACTATAAACACTATGTACAGTTTCATCAGCAAGGATGAACTCTAATGTGTTGCCTGCAAAAGCTGTGGTTTGTTTCCAAGAATGAAGCACTTTAACTCGAATTTGCCAATTGTGCCTGACAGGTTTCACACCATCGATTAGAACTTTTGTGCTTGGTTTAGACATTTTTTTTGTGGAACTTTTTGTGGATGTCAAATGCTGAATAAGAAGAGTCATACTTATGGAGACATTTAAGTGGGAGGTAAAGAATATTCCCTAACCTATTAGGTTAGTTATAATAAATACAAAATCTCTAGATTTTATTCTAACAAACTTGGAGAAGGGGGTTTTCCATATCCGAGATTTTTGGCATATATGCACAACTTGGGGAAGGGGTTTTGTTATAAACGTTTTTTATAAAGTATAAACTGATGTTTATGTTATTGAAATAAGAATATACGGTTGAAATCAAATCTTCTGTTTTAAATTCGGTTTCAAATGGAAATATATTCGGGTTTTGTTATAAAAGTTTTTTGTCAGGCATTTTTAAGTTTTGTTACTTCATACGACCATATGAGTATTTTAAAATATAATTCATACGACCATATGAGTTTTGTAACATATGAAGTTTTGTAGCCTAATAAGTATTTTAAAATATAATGACTAATCAATGCCAAAACGTGATATGGACCAGTGTAAAGAGAGGGTTTTTTATGTAGTGTAACTTTGATATAATATAAGTATATAATATAAGTATGACAATGTGAGAGTGTAAAGTTAAGAATTTTTATATAGTGTAACTTTGATATATATGTATGTTAACGTTTCACATTAGAGGGAGGGGTTTTTAACAGATGTATATTTTTATGGTGGAGTATGATACGGTGGATATAAATATATATTAGATGATGGAGTTAAATGGACTATATTGAACCGATAAAGGAAATATTAAAATGTATGGTTAGGCTAAGAATAATAATGTGATGTCCAACTTAAAAATCCACCTAGAAGAAGTTGTAATGTTTCTGTTTTAATAAGATAGATTGTGCCTGACAGGTTTCACACCATCGATTAGAACTTTTGTGCTTGGTTTAGACATTTTTTTTGTGGAACTTTTTGTGGATGTTGAATGCTGAATAAGAAGAGTCATACTTATGGAGACATTTAAGTGGGAGGTAAAGAATATTCCCTAACCTATTAGGTTAGTTATAATAAATACAAAATCTCTAGATTTTATTCTAACAAACTTGGAGAAGGGCGTTTTCCATATCCGAGATTTTTGGCATATATGCACAACTTGGGGAAGGGGTTTTGTTATAAACGTTTTTTATAAAGTATAAACTGATGTTTATGTTATTGAAATAAGAATATACGGTTGAAATCAAATCTTCTGTTTTAAATTCAGTTTCAAATGGAAATATATTCGGGTTTTGTTATAAAAGTTTTTTGTCAGGCATTTTTAAGTTTTGTTACTTCATACGACCATATGAGTATTTTAAAATATAATTCATACGACCATATGAATTTTGTAACATATGAAGTTTTGTAGCCTAATAAGTATTTTAAAATATAATGACTAATCAATGCTAAAACGTGATATGGACCAGTGTAAAGAGAGGGTTTTTTATATAGTGTAACTTTGATATAATATAAGTATATAATATAAGTATGACAATGTGAGAGTGTAAAGTTAAGAATTTTTATATAGTGTAACTTTGATATATATGTATGTTAACGTTTCACATTAGAGGGAGGGGTTTTTAACAGATGTATATTTTTATGGTGGAGTATGATATGGTGGATATAAATATATATTAGATGATGGAGATAAATGGACTATATTGAACCGATAAAGAAAATATTAAAATGTATGGTTAGGCTAAGAATAATAATGTGATGTCCAACTTAAAAATCCACCTAGAAGAAGTTGTAATGTTTCTGTTTTAATAAGATAGATTCTTTAAAGGGAAATACACATGTCTTCGATTTGTTAATTTGTAGCTTTGAAAAGGAAAATAAATAAATTCAGTTCCTATGTTTCTTACATGAGAAAAAAAACGAGCCTCCACAATAACCGAGTTGAAGAACTTACAACAGTTACATCCTAAATCAAAATTAAAAGGTAAACCCCAAGATTGTGTGTAGGGCTGGGCAAAAAAACCTGAATTCGAAGAACCGAACCGAACCCGATCCGATAAAGTAGCACCGAACCCGAACCAAAATTGATTAAATATCCGAACGGATTCAAAATTTTGGTATCTAAAGAACCGAAACCGAACCCGACCCGAACCGAAATATCTCAGGTACCCGAATGTAACCGAAATAGATTTATATACCTAAATATATTACTTATTTTTAGGTTTAATATATATTAAAAACATCCAAAATATATAAGATACTTTTAAGTTGTCTAAAATACTTGAAAATATACATAAATAGTCAAAAGGAAATGTCTAAAATAGCTAAAATATATTCAAAACACCAAAATACTTGAAATGTCTATTGATTTTCTATCCAAATATTCAAATCAAACCAATTTATATGTTAATTTTAGGTATTTTGACATATATCATACAAATTTATACGTAATATATTATTTTGTTTTATAGATTTTGAGAAATTTTAAGCATATAATGAATATTAAAATTTTTAAAATAATTTAAATGGGTTATCCGAATCCGAACCGAACCCGAACCGAACCCGAACCAAAATTTAGAAATACCCGAATGAGACTAAAATTTTTAACCCCGAAAACCCGAATAGATCCGAATAGAACCCGAATGAGTACCCGAACGCCAACCCCTAATTGTGCGAATATAGTATGTACTGGATGGTTGGCTTTATTTATTCTTTCCACCCCACATTTAAGTTTTACTATTTTATTCTCACCCAAGTTGAAAAGGCCACGTTACCTTGTAACGGCATGTTTATGAATTCTGAACATATAATTGGAAATAAAGGACAGTAGATAAAAGATGTAGTTGCTTCTTTCTTCACTCATATTTATTACACATGAATGTGGGTAGTTACTCCATAAATAAAGCATTATCTATACATCACTGTTTCTTTGGTAAAAATTTAAAGAAACGCGACAAATAATAGGTGCGGGATTTGATTTATTTGATACTGTACTGAGTTAATTTTAGCTATTCATAGAACCATATATATAGTATAGATGTATATAACAATGATGATTGCCAACGTTTATCTGTCCTTCAAAAGAATAATATTCAGAGAAAAACAAAGCAATTAATTTCTCTTGAGAGCAATGCTCGAAGCAAAAGAAATTTATATATATTTAAGTGTTCATATTCAAGTTTCAAATCTAAATATATATATATATTATCTTAATTATATATATATTCTTTTCTAGCCGAACTAGTGTGCAGGTGTGTAGAACAACATTAAAAATAAATATAAAATCTTGCCTCATTATGCAAGAAGAGCAAGTAAAATTAATTTGTTTGGTTATCGCTTGCTCAATTCACGGTCCATTTTCTATATATGTAAACTGAGCCATCTCGAAACGAAAGGCCACAACACAGCTTACTAAGAGCAAACACATAACAAACTTTTTCTACTCTTCTTTCCACTCTTTAGGGAAAATCTCCAATGAAGAATTTAAAGATGTTTTTCTTCAAGATCTTGTTCATCTCATTAATGGTAGCATTATCCATGAAAGGATCTGGGATCAACTTAGAAGATCTACAAAACGTTTTTCACCATAACCTAGAAACCATAACCCTTCTTTCATTTCCTCTGCTTTTCCTGTTGACCATCTATATGTTAAGCCGACCCAAACCCGTTTACCTCGTCGACTTCTCCTGCTACCTCCCACCGTCCCATCTCAAGGTCAGTGTCAAAACACTGATGGAACATGCGAGACGTGCAAGAGAAGCAGGCGTGTGTTGGAAGAACAAAGAGAACGACTATTTGATTGAGTTTCAGCAGAAGATTCTTGAACGTTCCGGTCTCGGTCAAGAAACATGTATCCCCGAGGGTCTCCAATGCTTCCCGCTTCAGCAGGGTATGGCGGCTTCACGTAAAGAGACGGCGGAAGTCATATTCGGAGCGCTTGACAATCTCTTCCGCAACACCGGTGTAAAGCCTGGCGAGATCGGTATCTTGGTGGTGAATTCTAGCACATTTAATCCAACTCCATCACTTGCTTCCATGATTGTTAACAAATACAAACTCAGAGACAACATCAAGAGTCTAAATCTTGGAGGAATGGGTTGCAGTGCTGGAGTCATAGCCATTGATGTTGCAAAGGGATTATTGCAAGTTCATAGGAACACTTATGCCATCGTAGTAAGCACAGAGAACATCACTCAGAACTTATATCTGGGGAAAAACAAATCAATGCTAGTCACCAACTGTTTGTTCCGGGTCGGTGGAGCCGCTATTCTGCTCTCCAACAGATCTAGAGACCGGGCACGCGCAAAGTACGAGCTTCTTCATACCGTAAGGATCCATACCGGATCTGATGATAGGTCCTTTGAGTGTGCAACACAGGAAGAAGATGAAGATGGTATAATCGGAGTTACCTTGACAAAGAATCTACCAATGGTGGCTGCAAGGACTCTTAAGATCAATATCGCCACTTTGGGTCCTCTGGTTCTTCCAATGAAAGAGAAGCTAGCTTTCTTTGTGACATTCCTCAAGAAGAAGTATTTTAGGCCGGAGTTGAAAAACTATACCCCGGACTTCAAACTCGCCTTTGAGCATTTCTGTATCCACGCTGGTGGAAGAGCTCTAATAGATGAGCTTGAGAAGAATCTTAAGCTGTCTCCATTACACGTTGAGGCATCTAGAATGACACTTCACAGGTTTGGTAATACTTCTTCGAGCTCGATTTGGTACGAGTTGGCTTATACAGAAGCTAAAGGAAGGATGAAGGAAGGCGACAGGATTTGGCAAATTGCTTTGGGATCAGGTTTTAAGTGTAACAGTTCTGTTTGGGTGGCTCTACGAAACGTTAAGCCTTCGGTTCACAATCCGTGGGAAGATTGTATGGACAGATATCCGGTTGAGATTGATATTTAATTTTGTGGTTTAGGCCATGTTGGCTATTTATCGAACTATCTATCTTTGTTTGGTTTGTGGACCATTTCTTACGTTTGTTCTTCAGAGAGTTTCGCATCGTATGTTTATTCATGTCTCATGGTTGTTTTTGTATGGTACTTGTTCAAGTAAGAATTGATGGATGTTATAGAATATTCTTTACCTAAAAGTCTTACAAAAAATTCATAACTAAGTTTAGTTTCGTCATTGATGGACACCAATTTCGCTAGAGTCAATATGTAGCCAAGTCGGAGAAGCCGCACAGAGGTACGAAAATTGCAGTGTCCGAGTTTTTTTCTTACCAATGGCTACGGTGATGTTATGTTCGTTTTTCCATCTGTCATCTGCATACGAATTAATAATCCATTTAGATGATTTATCCAAATGATCTATTTGGATGTATGTTGGTTTTCCCATCATGATAGTTTATATAGATAGAACATCTAGATAGATCATTTGTATGAAGATGACATATAAAGAAACAAACATCACCTTAACCATTGGTAAGAAAAAAACTCAGACACTGCAATTTTATGTGCTTATGTGCCAATAACTCAGAAAAATTGGTGTCCACTATGACGGAACTAAACTTAACCATTAATTTCTTGTATTGTTAGGTAAATAATATTCTATAAATGAATTTATATTCGGTTTTCATCTCTATTTTATATAGATGAATTTAGTAAATAAATTACTAATATTTTTTTTAATTTGATGTTTAACTATATTTATTTTTATTATTTGTCTAAAATATAATTATAGCTAAACAATTTTAAAACTAGTTTTTAATTTTGTGGTTTGGTAGAAAATATAATTTTACGATTTAAGCAAATATGATTTTGCAGTTTTATCAAAAAATGTAATTTTGTGGTTTGGTAGAAAATATAATTTTGATGTTTTGGAGGAAACATACGGTTTTGTGGTTTTGCAAGAAAAATCTAATTTTGCGATTTTATTAGAAAATGACATTTATATCATTATTATTTGTTTTTCTAAAACTTGGATCTAACTGTTTGTATGGATAAATTTAAATTTGGCATTTGTTATTTTAGAATGATTCATTTCCATCTAAGATACACAATTAGATTTTTTTTGGATGATTAATTTAGATGAGTCTCATTTAAGACTAAAGTTTTAAAAATCTTTGAATGGATAACTTGAATAATGCTCATTTTAACATACAACAAACATCAATTCTCATCATAATTCTCATCTCCATCTAGATGTATGAACAAATGAACATGTCCTAAGAAGTGGCTAACATGCCACGATGGAAAGAAGAACCAAGTGGTACCAAAAAAAGTTATATCAGTTGTTATAATCGAAGTTCATAACTTTTGGAAAAGTTGCAATTTCAGTAGCGTCTTCGCCGTTAGCCTCCGAAAGTGTCGTCTGCCGCTGCAAGCCGCCGGCGTCTCGTCCGGCAGAGAATCCTCCAAGGCTGCGCAACTCCTTCACCAATGAAGAAGAAAAAGCCGCCTAAAGCTCGCTCGCCTCCGTCGAAGTCAATTACTTCGAACCCGCCCAAGTCAAACCCCCCCGTTGCTTCGGCTTCCTCCGATAGCTCGCCCCCTTCGTCTGAATCTTCTCTTAGGCCATCGATCTCTGCAGATCTGGTAAAGAGCCTCGAGATTCCTACACCAGCTTCCGATGCCCAAGACACTCCAGGTTTGGTTGCTTAGCAGGTGATTGAAGAGAGCTTGCCTCACCCTGAAGTAGTGACAAACAAAATTGCTGAGCCTGTGATCGCTGTAACGGCGGATCCGGCTCAGTCACCTCCTCCAGCTCCGGTCGCAACTAAGGAGAAGGCTCCGCCTGTGGGTCATCAGCAGGAAACAGCTCATGTGAAGCTTGGTGGTACCAATGTTCCTGTTGCTGATAAATGGGTCTCGTCTGTAAAAGGAACAACAAAAGTTTTGCGGAAGAGAGATGAAGGCTTCACTCTGCCGTCTGGTGAAGCGTGTGTCAAGATTCCTAACTCAGTTATTGAGAGGAACAAGAAGTCGTGGGAGTGTTTTGTTATCGGTCAGTTCTATATAGAACCACCATCACAAGGAACTATCCACAACATAGTCAATGGAATTTGGAGCAGGAACTACAGGGATATTGTTGTCTCTAAGATGGAAGGAAATGCGTTTCTGTTCAGAATACCAAATGCGGCCACAAGAAATAGAGTTCTGACCCAAAGATTATGGCTAATCGAAGGGCAAACAATGTTTGTGGCAAAGTGGGAACCTGGCGTAACCCTAGAGAAACCTGAACTCACTTCAGCCCCTATCTGGCTTGAGCTTCGGAAAGTGCCATTTCAGTTCTTTAATGAAGAGTGTTTAGAGCGGATTGCCAGTCTTGTTGGTGAACCAAAACTTCTTCATCCCGCAACAGCAAACAAGACGAACCTTGAGGTGGCAAAGATTTTCACTTTGATTGACCCTAGGAAACCCCTCCCTGAAGCAGTTAACGTTCAATTTGATTCAGGGGAAATTTGCAGAGTCTTGGTCTCAAGCCCATGGATGCCTCCAGTGTGCTCTTTCTGCAAAGAAATAGGTCACACACTGAAGCGATGCAAAGTGGCACCCATCGCCTGTGGCCCGTGCAAGTCAACAACTCACGGCCCTGAGACCTGCCCTAAATCGAAACTGCTTCTAGGTACTGGAAGGAAAACCCGGAGAAGCAGAGGTAGGTCGAAGTTGATCCCAAGACAGAATGTGCCTCCGATTTACAGAGTGTTGGAGAAACCAGTTGCTACCCCGCAATATCAGAAACTGAATGAATGTAGTGAAGTACTCAGTGGAGAGACAAGCAAGTCCATGGATAACCAACACAAAGACCTCTTGGAAAAGGCAAAGGGAAAGAACCAGAATCCTGAAAATCTACCTTTACCATCTTCGGGCGTCGAAGAAGACTCATCTGATGTTGTTTCTACAGATTCTGAACTAGAGGAGGGTCAGATCTCAGAGAAAGAGGAGTGGCAGGTGCCAAAATATAAGCAGAGACACAAAAAGAAGAAGGAACACAGGGGCGAGGGCCCCAAACCCCATTTTTAAATGTGTAGCGACCTTTTTGCTGGAATGTGCGAGGTTTTAATAAGTATAGTCATCGCACCGGATTTAGGAAATGGTTAAGGGCTAATTCCCCTCTTTTTGGTGGATTAGTAGAAACTCGTGTTAAACAGCCTAAGATGAGGAAGTTTGTAAATAATTTACTTCCGGGCTAGTTTTTTGCAGAAAATTATGATTTTTCGGAATTAGGTAAAATTTGGCTGTTATGGCATCCTAGTGTAAAGGTTCAGCTGCTGTCAAAATCTTTGCAACAAATCACCTGTGAAGTTAAATTGCCAGATACAGTTCAACCTTTTGTGGCTACGATTGTGTATGGAGCTAACTGTGCTGACACAAGATCAGCATTATGGATGGAGCTTATGGTATTATCAACTGACAATGCTATTGAGGGAAAGCCTTGGATTGTGTTAGGTGACTTCAACCAAACTGCGTCGCCACAGGAACACTCCCACCCTCCATCCTTGAATTTTGACAGTAAGATGAGGGATTTAAATGACTGTCTTGTGGAGGCTGAACTAGAAGAATTAGTGTATCATGGAAGCTCCTTTACGTGGTGGAATAAGCAGAAAAGATCTCCTATAGCCAAGAAGCTGGATAGGGTTTTAGTCAATGATTTGTGGGGTGATACATTTTCTGATTCCACAGCACACTTTGACAATCCAGATTTTTCGGATCATGCTTGCGCTTTAGTCAGCCTCGACCCTCACTCTGCAAGAAGAAAGAAGCCATTCAAGCTCTATAACTATCTCCTACAGAATGATGACTTTGTTGATCTGGTGACACTTGAATGGTTTTCCTTAAATGTGGTAGGTTCTGCGATGTTCAGAGTATCAAGAAAGCTGAAGCTTTTGAAAAAGTGTATCCGTGAATTCAGCAAAAGCAACTACTCTGATCTTGAAAAACGAGTACAGGAGGCACACACCATTGTTCTAGAGAAGCAGAATTTAATGCTCTCCAACCCATCTGTTCTCAATGCCGAGACTGAGCTGGATGCCATTCTTAAATGGCAAGAGCTGGTAGCAGCGGAGGAAGCCTTCCTATTCCAGAGAGCTAGAATTTTGTGGTTACAAATGGGTGATGCGTGTACGGCTTATTTCCACAGAATGGTAGCCTCCCGTAAAGCCATTAATCACATTCAGTCCCTTGTTGATGATGCCGGAATTACTTATGAGACACAAGAAGATATTGAGAGTCATTGCGTGGATTACTTCACTAGCTTCCTTGGTGGTGAGCAAAGTCCTCAGCAATTCATCCAGGAGGATTTGAATCTGCTGTTCAACTTCAGTTGCTCGGCAAATCAAAAGGAAACTTTTTCAAAAATGTTTACGAGACAGGAAGTTAGAGACGCTTTCTTCTCTCTGCCAAAAAATAAAACGAGTGGTCCGGATGGCTTTAGTGCTGAATTCTTTACTTCTTTATGGAATGTGGTTGGTACAGAAGTTACAGATGCGGTCCTGGAGTTCTTCACTTCAGGCTCTCTTTTGAAGCAGTGGAATTCTACAACAATTGTACTGATCCCGAAGTTGGTTAATGCAACGATGGTAAAGCAGTTTCTCCCTATCTGTTGCCTTAACACAGTGTATAAGGTTATCTCAAAACTGTTGGCTACCAGATTGAAGGAAGTGCTACCTCAGATAATCTCACAAGCCCAGTCAGCATTCCTCCCAGGTCGTTTGCTAGCTGAGAACGTCCTAATGGCAACGGACCTTGTCAAGGGTTACAACACTAACAACGATCAGCCTAGAGCAATGTTAAAGGTGGACTTGAGTAAAGCTTTTGACTCCATTCGCTGGGATTTCATCTTGGGCACACTTCGAGCTCTCTCAATTCCTGAGATTTTTATAAATTGGATTTCTCAATGCATCACCACGCCCACGTTCACCATAGCTGTGAATGGAGTTTCATCTGGCCACTTCTCTAGCTCTAAAGGAATTCGTCAAGGCGACCCGATGTCTCCGTATCTCTTCGTATTAGCAATGGAAGCTTTCTCACGTCTGCTCCAATGTCGCTACGATGAAAACATCATTTTGTATCATCCACACACTGCTCAGCTAAAACTCACTCATTTAATGTTTGCGGATGACGTAATGGTTTTCTTTGACGGAAGCTGCAACTCTTTACACAGGATTAATGAATGTCTATATCATTTCGCTTCTTGGTCAGGTCTGCACACAAATACTGCCAAGACTGAACTCTTTCATTCGGGACTGAACGTAGATGAAGCTGAAGACTTGGCGTGTTTCGGGTTTCCAATAGGCTCATTACCTATCAGATACCTTGGGTTGCCCCTGATGAGCAGGAAATTAAAAATTTCAGAGTATGAACCGCTACTCATCAAGCTTCGTCTCGTTTTCAGATCGTGGGCTGTCAAGTCTCTTTCATTTGCGGGGAGGTTACAACTGATATCCTCAGTCATCAATGGTATAGTTACATTTTGGATATCGACGTTTATTCTCCCAAAAGGTTGCATTAGAAGGATTGAGTCTCTCTGCTCTAGATTCCTATGGTCTGGTAATACTGATATTGTGGGGAGAGCAAAAATTGCTTGGGAAACAGTTTGCCTTCCCAAAAGCGAAGGTGGACTTGGTCTTAGAAGTTTCTACCACTGGAACAGGGTCTTATGCCTGCGTTTTCTGTGGCTCCTCCTCTCAGACAGCAAATCGTTATGGGTGACTTGGCATAAAGAGTTCCATTTGAAAGGGAAAAGCTTATGGGCAGTGGAAGAAAATGCGCTAGACTCTTGGGCTTGGAAGCAAATTTTAAAACTGAGGCATGAAGGTATCAGGTTCTCCACACCAATTTTAGGAAATGGCAATTCCATCAGTTTTTGGTTTGATCCATGGACGCCACTTGGTCAGCTCATTAAATGGATTGGTCCTGCTGGTCTTGCTCAGTTGCGCATTCCCCTCCATGCAAAGGTTTCTAAATCTTACACCACGACGGGTTGGTCTCTTCCATCTCCACGATCAGAACCTTCGGTTAGCTTCCATATCTTTCTCTCCACCATCCCGCTGCCGCAACAGACAGACCCTGAGGACTCTTTTGATTGGTGTGTGGATGGAAAAAGTATTAATTTGGGTAATAAATATCCAGCATCGAAGATGTGGGAAGTGTTAAGACCAAGAAATGAGATACAACAATGGGCTGATCTTGTCTGGTTCAAAGGAGCTACCCCTAAAAATGCTTTTAATTTCTGGGTTGCAAATGCTGATAGACTGCCCACAAGATCAAGGCTTGCTTCATGGGGTCTGCAGGTCCCTTCAACTTGTACTTTCTGCTCCACAATGGAGGAGACTCGCGATCACTTGTTCCTATGTTGTTCTTTCAGCAGGGAAGTTTGGAACCTGACTATATCTAGGCTAGCGCCTATCTCTCGGTTCGGCTCGTGGGCTGAACTACTGTCTTGGATCAGGCAGTCTTCAACTACTGCTCCCTCCATCCTAAGGAAATTGGCGGCTCAGTCCACAATCTACAATCTATGGAGGCAGCGGAACAACATCATCCACAACAAAGGTTTACTCCCTCCTGCCACGATTCACAAGCTGATCGACAAGGAAGTAAGGAACTCTATCACTGCAAGGAAGCACAGGAAGCAGTTTGGAAATTTGATGTCTTTATGGCTTAGATAATTTGGCTCTCCTATTATCTATGTTTTTGTTTCATCTTGTTTTTATTCTTTTTTGCCAAGATGTCGCAGTTTATTTGATCTACAATCCTTGTAAAATCAAACTTTCATTTATATGATATTAACAGTTATGCAAAAAAAAAAAAAAAAAAGAAAAAAAAAAGAAGTTCATATCTTTTGTTAGCATAAATTTTTATTGATTTAAATTTTTTATCAGTTTAATAAGTGATACTAACAAAAAAATAAATACATCATTTATGTAATTGATATAACTTTATATAATATATCATTTTTGTTCAAGTGGTACAAATTAAAAAAAAAAGAAATATATCATTTTATTGAATTGTGTTAACTAAATAAATAAAACATCACTTATTATAACTGATGTTAAATTATATATTTGTCTCATTTATAAATAAGTGATTTAAAATAGAATCACTTAATTTTGTTATGCAATTTAGATGATGTAATTCACTCTTTTTTTTTCTTGTGAAGAGAGTCCATGTGCCTAGATGGCATGTCTGCTTAGATGTATGTATCTCTGTCTGGTTCTCTGTGTGTGTGTCCTAGGCGAGATTTTTAGATGACTCTGAACGCCCTTTCTTCCTTAGGTAAGGTGCCTCTTTATTTATATAGGGATGAAGTCTAGGGTTTTTTAGCCGACTTCCTTTATCTTAGTGATTTTCTATTCTTTTAATAAGCCAAATTTATTGTTTAATATGATTTGTTGAGCGGCGAAGCCCGTCTCCAACAGTTATCATTAAAGATGTTGTGTTCAATGAAGAAGAAATGATCAAAGTTTAGTTACAAGAAAATTAAAAAACACATAACCATTATCGCATGAAGCTGACATCTCAGGATAAAAATACACATTGAAACTAAAGAAGTGATCACATCAGATCAATGTGGAGGTAATGATCAGAGGATTAGAGGACCAGACCTATCAGCCTTAGGCCAAGGTTGATTCAAACTAAAAAAACAAAAGATTCAGAAGAAAACTATTTGCCTCCAAGTCTTGAGGATTATTATTTGGCAAGATATAGGAAAAGAAGAACAACAAAACCACCAAAGGGATTCACTAAGTTAGGACTTAGGAGACGTAGGTTTTTCATACAAACCTGACAGAGGATGGTGGATTTATAGAGCCAATAAGTTATTCATAAGAAATGCAAACAATGAGTTCAGAAGCAATGCAAACTGTGAGTTATGGAATCAAGCAAATGAGGAAATTACATCACTAAATAAAAACTGCACTTGGGATATTGTTGATAAGCCTGAAAAACAAAGAATAATTGGCTGCGAGTGGGTATTGTAAAATGGAGGTTGGGATTCTGGAGTAGAAAAGCAAAGGTTCAAAGCAAGACTCATAGCTAAGGGATATTATCTAAGGGAATGGATTGGAAAGCCAACAATATATCCATCTTCTTTATTCCACCTAATTATTCAATATAAATTTAAATCTTATATTTATAATGATTTTTTTAGTTTTTTCTAAAGCCAACATTACATCCATCTATTTTATTTCACCAATGTTTATTAAAAATAAATAATTAATTATGAATTTTTTATAATTATACTAAATAGTTAATAAGTAAAAATTAAATATTCTAAAATAAATGTGAGTTATTAAAAACATATGTAAAGATATAAAACAAATATTTCTTAAAAATAGTTAAAATTGTAATAAAATTATATGCCCAAATCAAATGAATTTTTTTTTCTATTTATAAATAACAAATTAATGAAAATTGATATAAAATATTTAAGTCAATAAATTATTTTCTTATAGAATAATTGATATAAAAAATTTAGAATGTAGAATAAATCCAACAATTTCAATTACCAATAAGAATGTGACATATCACAATTGTGGACCTCTTTTATAGTTTTCAATATGTTAAAAACATTCAACATCTATGACCACTTTTTGGTTTTTCAGCACCCCCATTAAATGGATTCAACTGTTGAATAAGACATTCAACTGTTGAATAAGGCATTCAACTAGTCCATTGTAAATGGTCTTAGGAATGACATACAAAGTATTAAACCACATGAAAAGGAAGCAATGAGACTGGAAACTATATCAGATAGAAATAAAACAATCAAAAACCTTAAATATTCTCACATCTAAAAAAAGATCATTATGTAGATACAATAGTCCTATTTTAAATACTTCATAGGAAAAAAAATGGTATGGAGAATACTAAAATGAGAATGAAGATATTTTTCAATTAAACAAAAGAAAACTTAACAGAAAAAATGATAATAACTAAAATTGTATACTGTCAAAAAACATGTTTACAAACAAAACTAAAAACATCAAAAATATAAAAAAAAAAGTAAAGTTTTAAACTAAATAACTATAATTCGAAGCGAATCACCTATAAACTCCTTTTTTTGTTCAATAAGCTAGTAACGAAGTTGAAGTCTCTGTGGTCCATTGTCCGTTCATATTCATAATTCAACGTTACCGGTACTCACATTTTTCATTGGGACACAAATAAGACTTCAAACTGTGCTATTGTTTTATATATTCTCTGTTTGAAAATTCCATTCTTAAGTCTCATACTTTATAGTTGTTACTTCCAACTAAAGTTTCTAGTCAGTCGCAGTTAGAGCATTTCCAACGTTTTTTATCCCATCATTTTTGAAGGCTTTTGCACTCCAACAACCCTTCACCCCTTCAAATTTTAAGAGGGTAAATAATAAACCTCCAATATGAAGGTACACTACTCACCTTCTTAAAACACTATTTACTTTTTACTCTATTCTTTCTATTTATATATGTTTAATGATTGTGTACTTAATATTTTTTATGCTGCATTTTAGTATTATAATTATATTGGTACTTAAATATTATAACTATGGTCTTATAACATTATTTTTAAATAATAATAATAATATATCAATAGATATTATATACCAATATATAATAATATTAATAAAGAAGTATTCCATGATATAATGACTTCATGTATCAACGCACCCATTCGAGATAACTGAATATGAACGAGATATCAACGCACCGATTCGAGATGCAAGACCGGCGCCGCCAATAAACTTTGAAATGGCCATAAACGAAGATACACATTTTAAACAAATTTTAGCACGTAATTTTCGGATAAAAAAATAAGGAAGCTCATTTATCACTTAAAACACATTGATTAAGCATCAGGCCTTGGCCTAAAGCCCTGACTTGGCCTAAAGCCCCTAAAGTCAGAGTTTTAGGCGCCAAAATATGTATTTTCTAGGGGTACCAAACTTTAAAAGTTCTCTTAGGTCCAATGGCTTGTGCTCTTCTATTGGTCTCATGCCCCCGGTTCGAAATCTATGTCTTCAGTTTATTTCTTTCTTTTTTGTTTTCTTTTTGATAATAATTAAATGAATCTGATCGATTTTGATTCCTTTTTTTACCAATGTTAGGCTCTAACTGGTGACCATTAAAATAGGAATAGGAATGAGTAGGAAAGAAACGAAGAGGAACAAAATAAAAGGAATCAAAATGAATATTTATTCCTTTTGTTCTATATCAATTTTGATAAGAAATGTTTTTCTTCTATAGTTCCATAAAATTCAAGGAATGACAAGGAATCAACCGCGGAAATTTCTCATAAATGGTGTAATTTTTAAGGAATGAATAGGAATTGACTATTCCCATTAATTCCTTATGTCACCATTTGGACCCTTAGTATACATTTTTGTATATTGTATGTTAAATGATTTTGATCTAAAATAGAACAAATCAACTAATTTTCTTTTCCAAATCGATGTCAGTTGATTTACCAAAAAAAATCATCTTTCCTCCTCTTTCATTCTTCATGGTTACAAACAGGTAAAAAATTATTTTTGTCAGTATTTCTAAAGCTAAGAACAAACATGAAACATCTTGTTAATATTCATCTCCCACTCTCTCCTATCTACAACCGAAGGATTCAGAAAAAATTACAAACTAAACTAAATTCAAAGGGATTGTTATCTTAGGTTGTATTTACCAGTTTATGCATTTCTCTGTTTTCAATTACAGTAGTAGATACAAGACAAAGTGGTATAATCTGAAACTGGTATTCTCAAGTAACCTCAGGTTAAATGCATATAAACGTTTTAGAGTCATCATTTTATCACTATAGTAGATCAATCTATTAGGGTTCTTGATGAAATTTCAGCATTAAAAGAATATTTTGAGATTTTTGTTCAGATTAAAAAACCAATTAAATTTTTTTTTTTTTGTTTGGAGTCATGATATTTCTATTGCGCTTTAGACACCATAGAACTACGGACTGGCACTGTTGAACATATATGAGAGCATTACAGAAATAATCGCATTGATTAGTTTTGTATTTTATTTATATATTTTGTAATTTGAATTGTTTGTGTTTTATTATTATATGTAATTTTATGTTTTTATGTTTTTTATTTTTATTATAAGTAATTTGATGTTATAATTAAATTTGTTTACTAATTGTGTCAATACCATATATTAATATGTGCTTATTGTTTATTTATTAAAATTGAATGATTAAAATTAACTATTGATAAAATTGAAGACTAAAGTGTAAAATATAAACTTTCAAGAGAAAAAATTTGAAGACCACCATAGGAGAACCACCCTTTCATCTCTTTATTTTAAAGGTGGATCCCATAAAAAATGAGTGGGTTTGTTAGAGATATTCTTAAGTAAGTAATAGAGTGATGATACGATTAGTTTTTTTTGGGTGCATCTTGGTCTCGCTATTAATAATTTTAGCAAAGAATTATGTCATTTTAGCAAAGAATCACTATACAAAATTTCATATTTGTAAAAGATATCATGTTATGTTTTAGCAAAAAATAATAATAAAAGATATCATGTTATGTTAGTTAATCATTTACATACCCATCTTAAAGTGGGAAATGACTTAAATTTCTACATAGTTAGCACCAACATTATAATAACCAAAGTTCAACATTACTTCATTTAAAATTTGTTCCTCTTCCAGACCGGCATTAAAATGTGTAAAGATACCAAACTCACGATAGTGGGACATTGCGAAAGAAATTGTCTTTCATTGACGAAAGTCTCGATCTCTAAACTTATATAAAAAAAAAAGTCACGATCTCTAAACCCTTTCACAAAAAAAAAGTCTCGATCTCTTTCATCAATATAATGATACTTCTAAATATAAACAGAACAATGTCCCAAGATACGATCCGTATGAAAGGAGGCTGAATACTTTATTGATAAGTACAGTATTTATACAGAATACATAAGGGATTAGGTATTCACTAATTACAATAATAACCCTTAATGATATATCTCCTATACGCCCCCTCAAGATGGAGGGACGTGAGTGACTCCAATCTTGCTCATAAGTTCAAGAAACCGAGGTCTAGGAAGTGGTTTCGTTAGAGCATCTGCGAGTTGATCTTTCATGGAGAGGTGAGAAACCCGTAGTGCCCTAGCCTGAACATGATGTCTGATGAAGTGAAAGTCGAGTGCTATATGCTTCATTCGTGAATGGAAAACAGGATTCGCAGCGAGGTAGGTTACACCAACATTATCACAATATAGTACTAGCATTTCGGGTAGGGGTATGCGCAAGTCTGTAAACAGAGAACATACCCAGAGTACCTCAGAAGCTGCATTAGCAACAGCTCGATATTCCGCTTCCGTGGAGGACCTAGCGACGACGGTTTGTTTCTTGGAGCTCCAGGAAATAGGATTGCCACCAAGATAGACTATGTATGCATTCGTGGAGCAGTAATCATCTGCGTCACCTGCCCAATCAGCATCGGTGTAGGCGTGAAGCTTCAGAGGCGTGTCAGCTCGAAGAAGAATGCCATGAGCAGAGGTCCCGGCGAGGTACCGTAGGATTCGCTTGACAGCTTGCCAGTGGAAGTCCGTCGGTCGCTGCATATAATTGAGAAAGAAGATTTACCGGGAATGCAATATCAGGCCGGGTAAGCGCAAGGTACTGCAGACTGCCTAGGACTGCTCGATATTCGCTAGGATTGTCCATGGGAGTGCCGGAGGTGAGAGAAAGTTTAGGCGTTGGAGCCATTGGCATGGAGACCGGTCGCGCATCCATCATGTTTGTACGTGTTAGGAGGTCTATGACATACTTCTTTTGCATCAAATGCAGGCCCTTGGAGATCCGAGTTGCCTCTGTACCCAGAAAATAACTCAACTCACCAAGGTCTTTTAGAGAGAACCGTGATGAGATAGTCGCTATGAACTGATCAATCAGCTTATTGTTGTTGCTAGTGATGACCATATCATCAACGTAGACAAGGAGATAAATAGTATCAGACGCACGATGGAAGGTGAAGAGTGAGGTATCAGCCTTGGAGTTAAAGAACCCTTGCGTGAGAAGATAAGACCGTAGTTCTCGATACCGCCCGGGGCGCCTGCTTGAGCCCATAGAGGGCCTTCTTTAGGCGACACACATAGTGTGGTCGATTCTGATCCACGAAACCAGGTGGTTGTGTGACATGTACCTCCTCTTCCAACGTTCCTTGAAGGAAAGGGTTATTGACGTCAAGTTGACGAAGGATCTAGCCCTTTGTGACCGCAACATGTAACACAGATCTCACCATTGTGGGCTTGATAACTGGACTAAATGTCTCTGTGAAATCATAACCATGTTTCTGATGGAATCCCTTCGCCACAAGCCGGGCCTTATACCTGTCAATCTCACCGTTAGCCTTATATTTTATTGTGAAAACCCACTTACAGCCGACGACGTTCTGATACTGTTCTGATGGAACAAGTTCAGAAGTCCCATTGCGGAGCTGAGCATTTATCTCGTCAACCATCGCTTGTCTCCATCTGGGATCCTTTAGTGCTTCAGCCACGGTTTTGGGTATCTTTGGTTTAAGTTTTGCGACAGAGGCTAGAAAAGAGGTTTTGGTTTTAGGCTTGGAGATATTGTTTTTCGAACGAGTTTTCATAGGATGATGGTTCGGGTTTTGTGGCTCAGGTGGAGCCGGAGCGGGTGGTGGCGAAGGTGAAGGAGGGGGTGATGATGAGGACGGGTTTGAGGAGGTTGCGGTTGGGCTTGGGATTGGCTCAGTATTTGCGATAGGAGTTGTACTTGAGGACGGTTGGGGCTGAGGCTCAGGTTGTGGCTCAAACACTTGAGCAATCGAATCTTGCTGTGGGGAAGCTGGAGACAGAGATGCAGGTGGAGATGATGATGCTTGTGGGCTTCGTCGGTGAGGAACAGAGCACGGGGGAGACGTTGCGTTGAGTGGCCGGAGCGGTACCAATGTCGTTTCACCAAAGCTTGTTTGCGTTTCCGGAGCCGTAGTTGTCTGTGTTGCAGAAGACGTAACAGGAAACCTCTTCTCGTTGAAAACCACATGGCGTGAGGTGTATATGCGACCGGAGTCTCGATGAAGGCAGAGATACACACTTTGCGTCAAGAAGTAACCAATGAACACACAGGATGCAAAGCGTGGTTCAAGCTTATGCTTAGTATAGGGTCTGAGCCAGGGAAAGCATTCTGATCCAAAGACACGCAGCTTCTGATAGTTCGGAAATTGACCAAACAGCTTCGCATAAGGAGACTCATTGCCAAGCATCGGTGTGAGCATCCTGTTAATGAGGTAAACAGCCGCAGTAAACGCATAACTTCAGTATGTAGTGGGCATCAACGCTTGCCCAAGAAGTTTGAGACCAGTCTCGACAACACGTCTGTGTTTCCGTTCAGAGATTCCATTCAGCTCAGGAGTGTGTGAAGGTGTCGTTAGGTGAGTGATGCCGTGAGTCGCAAGGAGCTGGCGTAGAGCAATAAACTCACCTCCATTATCCGAGTACAAAGTGCCAATCTTTTGCTTGAATTTGTTTTCCACCAAAGCTTTAAATCTGATGAAGGTGTCAATAACTTGCGACTTAAGATTTAGCGGATACAACCACGTATAGCGTGTGTATAGATCAACAATGACAAGGCAATACTTGTAGCCATCAATTGACACAACCGGAAAAGACCACACATCCGTGTACAAGTACTCGAGAGGATGAGAAGATGCAATTATGTTTGAATAAAACGACATCTTATGGCATTTATTGATTAAACAATCCGAACAGAACAAATCATTTGTAGAAAACAACGAGACTGGTAAAGAAAATTTCAAAACAACAGACTTCAGAACTGGTAACGCCGAGTGTCCAAGGCGAGCGTGCCAGGAGAGAAGATCTGGTTTCTGATTTGGTGAAGCAAATAAGGACATTGGAGAAGACAACTGAACCGGCCACTCATACATTTCATTCTTAGTTCTGCCTTGGAGCAACTGGTCCTCCGTGCTGAGATCCTTCACCTGAAAGTGTGCAGGAAAGAATTCAATTGAAACTCCATTAGTATTGCACATTTTATAAACCAATATAAGATTTCTCTTAACATCCGGGACATATAGCACATCTCTCAGCATAAGATAACGATGAGGAGTAGGAAGAAGTGCAGAACCAGTATGTGTTATAGGCAAACCAGTACCATCGGCGATTGTGACCTCTTCTCCACCAGTGTAAGGTTGATGAAGAGCGGGGTTGTTGAGGTCTGTCGTGAGGTGATGAGTGGCTCCGCTGTCTAGAAGCCAGTTGTTGGGGTTGTACGTTGCAGCAGAGGCCATGTGAGCACGAGGTTGCCATGGAGCATACGAAGACACTGATGACTGGTTCGAGCTTCCTGCGGTTCCATGAAGCTGGAGCTGAGAGCAGGTACAAGCACTATGACCATGTATACCACAGATTTGACACCTTCCCTGGTATGGTCGTGGTGTATAGCCTTGATTGTTGTAGGTTTTCCTGCGATTGTTCCAGTTGCCGGCGCCGTTGTGAGAACCCCTGTTGGATCGGCCATGACCACGTGTGTTATTGTTGTGGCCACGAGAGATTGCAACATTAGCCGTAACCGGTACTGACGGGATGATCTCAGTCTTCGCAAAAGCTTGAGCTCGTGTTGAATGAGATTCTCATGGATTTCCGTAACTGAGGGAGTAGTGTCTCTGCCAGCGATCTGATCCACCACCATCTTGTAATCCTCAGAGAGTCCCTCGAGAATGAACTCGATCTTGTCTTCATGATCAAGTGGCTTCTCAAGCAGAGCCAAGTGATCATCTATGGAATTAGTTCCCTTAGTCCATGGTTTGAGCTGTTGACGCAATTGTAGTATGTGACCTCGACTTGGCTTCGTATATGTAGCACCTATCGTGTGCCAGATATCGGCTGCAGTGGTGGTTGTAGCGAGAATCGCTTGGACAGGGGCCGTGATGGTGCCAAGTAGCGCACTATAAAGAAGCTTATCTTGGCGCTTCCAGATTGAGTACTCATTGTTGACAGTAACTTGACCATCATTTGTGAGTGTTGGTGATGAGATCGCCATAGATCCATCCACATGACCAGCTAGATCATAACCATCAAGAAGAGAGCGTACTTGACGATTCCACATGAGGTAGTTGGTAGAAGTCAGCTTCTTGACGTTGGACATGTTCACATTAAGCAACGTACGTGTACCGGAGACGAGTATCGTCTTGTGTGATGAAGTAGGTGAGCCATTGGACATGGTGAATAGGAGAGAGAGGAGAAGAAACAGAGGATGATGAAGAAGAGGAGATGAGAATAGAGAGCGTCGGAAAAAAAAATTTAAGGTATCGTAATACGCTCTGATACCATGTATGAAAGGAGGCTGAATACCTTATTGATAGGTATTAGTACAGTATTTATACAGAATACATAAAAGATTAGGTATTCACTAATTACAATAATAACCCTTAATGATATATCTCCTATACAATCTAGACGATAAAAGTAGGTAGTAAACTACTTAAAAAAATGACACAAAATCTTTCTTGTAATCTCTTGGATGCTTGCGGTCTTACTGTTCAACGCAGTTGACTTCTCGGTCGTGGACAACACTGGCGACTCGGCCGGGGGAAGGAGATTTCGGAAGGAGATCGGCGATGTAAACTACACTACTAAGTCTCTAAGGGCTGCAACAGCCTTCACGTGGCGTTTGTTCCAGCAAGCCAACAAGCCTTCGGACAGAAGGTCTACTCCAAAGATCTCAATGGTCATGGAGAATGGAGACGGCGTGGCATACAGTTCGCAAGGCGAGATACACTTCAACGCTGGATATCTCTTGGGTGTCTTGGGAGATGTAAGAAGGGAATTTACAGGCGTGGTTTATCATAAGGTGGTCCACTCTTGGCAGTGGAACGGTGCGGGCCAGGCTCCGAGTGGTCTCGTCGAAGAGATAGCTGACTACGTGAGAATGAAAGAGGGTTATGCTGCCAGTCACTGGGTGGGGCCCGGTCAAGGTGATAGGTGGGTGGGGCCAGGGTTATGACGTCACTATGAATTTTGTTTTTTTTGTAAACTGGCTTTCATATTAAATTTGGAATAAAGAAGAGAAAAACATTACAGGCCTTGGCCAGAGTATTATGAGCTAGACCCAGTGTTATAGATAAAAGAGACACATATCATTGGAACCCATTTGATGCGCCATCAAATCAGCAGCTGAACCAGAGATCAACCCAAAGCCCCACTCAACCAGCCAAGGCGCCTAACAGGACATAAGTGCACTAAAAATTCCATATTTTTGAAACTCATTTGATGCAGCCATCAAATCTGCAGCTGAACCAGAGGTCAATCCAAAGCCTACTCAACCAGCCAAGGCGCCAACCAGGACATACATGCACTAAAAATGTCATATCTAACAAACCAGTAGGGTGTAAATCACGAGAATAATTTTTATGGATTCTCCACTCAAGACGGAGTCCATGAAAATTGGAATTGGGCCAAAATATTCACGGAGCAAGAAGTTATGAATTTTACAAGACAGAGGTTTCTCAGCCCGTCCATCTGCGAGTACCCGACTTTAAAAGGAGATTCAATCCCAATGAAGAAGCACCCTGAACCAAATCCAATCATAGAAGTCAAGAGGAGTTTATCATATTCCCAGAGAGCCCAAGATCACCAGAAATGGTCAAGGAAATTGGAAGATATGATCAATTTCCCAAAACCGGCCAAACCAGTTCTACACTTGCCTCATTTGGAAGATCTGGGGTTCACATCAAACCAACCTCAAAAATGGCAACCAGGCGACCTTCTAAGTCATTCAGAGGCACTCCAAAACATCCTAATCAAACCATGCCACACTGGATCAGGCGGATCCCAATCAAACCAAAAGATCAAACCGGTTTGCATCAATTGGCCAAACCGACATCATTTAAGGAAAGTCTTCAAACTATTCAACTTGGTTCGAACCCAGAGCTATTTATGAAAACCAGGAGAACATATTAACCATCCAGAAGACATCATACACGGCCAAGAGGAATTCTACAAGTTCATACCATGCACCAACCAACATAGGATCAGGAGGATCCCCATTAACTCCAACTTGCCTTATTTGGAAGCTCTTGCATTCAAACTCCAACAGCTCTTTTTCTTTGAGTTTATGCACGACCTCAACACATTCCAAACCATCAAGAAGGTCCCAAGAAAGCTCTCTTATCCATCAAAATCCCATAAAAGGCTCCAACGGCTAGTTTTTCGATTTCTTGCTTTGTCTTTGATTTGTTTCCTTTTTTTATCTTTTTAGAACGTTAGGACCTTTGTATTTGAGAATTATATAAGCTCATAGACGTCCATTATAAAGAGCACCCTCAATCACCAAGTTAATAAAAAGTTATTCAGTTTTTATCAAAGATTGTTCTTTGTATAAAATATCGGTCTTTAGGATTCAAAGAGAGATTCTTTGTTGTTCTATTGATTTCGTGAGTCTAATTTATTTGTACAAATCAAATAAGCTCAGTTCACTGATTGAGAGAGTCAATCACATCGCCCCATCATTCCATCAGATTGAGAGATTCAATCAAAATCTCATCCGCAAATCCACTTCAATCCACTTCATCGCAAATATGTATCAAGCTGAGAGTGATACATATTTAGCAGCTTGATTCCGCCATTTCTATCCTTTCTTTCAGTTTATTATTCTTGTTTTATTCATATCATAATCCGCATCTCATTCATTCTTCATTTGGTTTCAGGTTTCATAATTAATTTCAGACCATATCGACCAATTGGCCACATCTTTGGTTGATCTGATTTGAACCACAAATAACCAATTGTGCGACCCCCATTCTGGGCTGCAACATTTGGTATCAGAGCTCAAGCTCCTGAATCAGATCCATTCTATCCTTCCATCATTCATCTTGTTTGCATTTGTTTTCCATTATATAAAAAAAAAACTGTTTTTGCATTTTTGTGTTCTTTGTTCATCATAAATTGAAAACCCATAAATAGTTGAGATAGGAGACCACCTGTTGTCTAGTTTGATTCATTTCATCTATAAAAAGAAAGAAAAACGTGTTTGCATTCATTCCACAGCTCCGCTTTCCATTTTTTGATTTTGTGCATTCATTTCAAAACAAAAAAATCTGCATTTACATAGTTGTTTCTTGCTTTAAAAATAAAAATAAAAAGTCATACCATTTTATTAATTTCGTGCATACCATATTTGTTTAATTATTTTGATATCTGCATTCAGAAAATAAAATAAAAATTATTCATGCATCTTAGTTTATATCATTTAGGTCCAACCATACATTTTTGTTTCTATTTCCTGTTCTTGCATTTCATCCGAAAAGAAAATTTTCAAAAAAAAAATATCATTGTTGGTTTTGCATTTCATATTTCTTTCCATAGTGTTTATTATCATTTTATATTATCTTCATTTCGTGCTTGCATTAAAAAAAAAGAAACATTTAAGAGCATAGTTCATATCATTTGCATATTGTAGTTTAATTGTTGCATCTTAAGAAAATTCAAAAAAAAATCAGCATTAATTTGTTTTCCATATTTTCTTTTAATTTGTGTTTAATATCACTCCTTATCGTTTCATTTCGAGATTGCATCCAGAAAACCAAAATAAAAATCATTTTTTTGCATAGTTCATTTCATTTCGGTTCATAATTGTATATTTTCTCGGTTTAGTTTAAGTTTTATTACTACATTTGTTTTATTTTGGTTCGACCAGAACTTCCCCATACTTCAATTGATCTTTGAAAGAGTTTTCCGGAAGTAATGGAAGGAGAAGCACACAACCTAACTCTAGAGGCCAGACTGAGCCAACACTTAGTAGCTATACAAAAGCTCAATGATAAGATTGCTCAGTTGGGGGAAAGAAATAAGCCACAAGGCCGACCATCACCACATGGAGAAAGAAGATTTGGAGATGCACCAGAGGCTGGCTATGTTGAACCCAAGCTACCGATCCTTCATGGATCACCCCACATCAAACATCTTGCTCTCATGAATACTTAACTCATTCTTATCTTGATTTTAAATCTACTAATGATGTTAAGATTTATTCTTTTTCAGGAAGTACTTGGAAAGATAAATACCTTGATTGGGAAAGAACCATGGATGAATGGTTTTCATACCATGGCGTGCCACATAATGAAAGGCTAAGACAAGCCATCAAACAACTCTCCAGAAAGGCATTCTCATGGTGGAAAAAAGTAGATTCTGCACAAGGTAAAAGTCCAGAAGTGGTTGTCACCAACTGGGAAGATCTTAAATGGATCATGATCAGGAAGTATGCTACTACACTTCCCACGCCAGAAACCAGAAGAAAATACCTAAGGAGATTTTCAAATGGTGTGTCCAAAAAGGCAAAGAGAATGGGGCCACAACAAGGCCATAGAAGCTTAATCCATCAAGACCAGATTTGGCCAAACAAGAAGCCCACGGTTTTATATGATCAATACCAGCCTTATGAGGTGCCAAAGGCCATGGAGAAGAAGAACTTTGTCAGCCAAGACAAAGATAAACCGATTTTTCAAGAAAAAACCAAGGTAAGTCCTATACTTGATAAATTTGTTTATAAATCATCTCCCACTGGTATGAGTCACTTGTTTTTGTCCAAGGATGTTAAGACAGGTCTTGAGGTCCAGGAAGACACGATCTCCACATCCTTGTTGAGATCAAAAGTTTTCCATGATTTAAGTCCAAGAGACAAGGAGATTTTAAACCCAAAGAAAGAAGAGCCATCAAGCCAATGTAAGTCTTCTAACTCTGAGGATTTAAAATATCAGACATGTTATAGATGTCATAAGAAAGGACATTATGCTGTAGTTTGTCCTACCAAGCAAGTATTGATAGAAACATCACTAGAAAAGAAAACAGATTTATCTATGAAGAGTGATAGTTTTATTCAATTTGATTTATTGGTTCCAAATTATTGTGTAATGCACTTGTCTTTGTCAAAAGGTGTAGTAACAGGAATTAAAGAGCATGAATTCAAAGGAGAGGAGTCACCAGTCGCCACACTAGTGATGAACCAGGAGAAGGTTCAAGACACGAAGCTGTCCATATTGCTTAAAGAAGCAAAACCGGTCATAAAAGTATCCCACCAAGGTAAGTGTCTAACACCACCTAGAGATACTAGTACTGACATGTGTGTTCTTGGTACAGGGAGTAAAAATAAAAGCTACATGCTTAGTGAAGTTCCAAGGAAGGAACAAGACCATAAGTTCAGTCATGAATCACCTCACAAGTGGAAATCAAAATCTGAACAATGGATTGTTCAAGTTCCAAAACCTATTGTAAGATTCATTTTAGATCAGAATGTTCTTAATATTTCCATGACAGATATAATTCACTTGTTTCTTGTCCAGAATGTTGAGATTATTTCAGGTTGCAAAGAAGAAAGCTTCAAAGAAATCCCACTGGATAATCTTTTTGCAAAGAGAATCAACTCCAAGGGAGACCAGAAACGTGGCCACCAAAACTTTGAAGGACCATCCACTCCAGAAGATATTCAATGGCCTAACCATAGCATAGGCGTGATCCTTTCACATCTTCTCAAAGAAGAGCCACAAGATTCACCATGTATCACCAAACCGAAATTATACCAAGGTAAGGTTCTAAACTCTCAAAAGAGAATGAAATCTGACTTGCTCTATCTTGGTGCAGGTTATCCAGTTTCGAGGTCGAAAATTTTTCAAGGGGGAGGGTATGATGCAGCCATCAAATCATCAGCTGAACCAGAGGTCAACCCAAAGCCCTACTCAACCAGCCAAGGAGCCAACCAGGACATACATGCACTAAAAATACCATATCTTACAAAAAAGAAGGGTTTAAATCATGAAAATAATTTTATGGAATCTACACTATAGAGGGAGTCCAGGAAAATTGGAATCGGGCCAAAATATTCACGGAACAAGAAGTTATGAATTTTACAAGACAGAGGTTTCTCAGCCCATCCATCTGCGAATACCCGACTTTAGAATGAGATTCAAGCCCAATGAAGAAGCATACTGAACCAAATCCGATCATAGAAGTCAATAGGAATTTATCATATTTCCAGAGAGCCCAAGATCACCAGAAATGGTCAAGGAAATTGGAAGATATGATCAATTTTCTAAAACCGGCCAAACCAGTTCTACCCTTGCCTTATTTGGAAGATCCGGGGTTCACATCAAACCAACCTCAAGAATGGCAACCAGGCGACCTTCTAAGTCATTCAGAGGCACTACTCAACATCCTAGGAAGCACCATGCCACACTGGATCAGGCGGATCCCAGTCAAACCAAAAGATCAGGCTGGTTTGCATCAATTGGCCAAACCGACATCATTTAAGGAAAGTCTTCAACCAATTCAACTTGGTTCGACCCAGAGCTATTTATTGAAACCAGGAGATCATCTTAACCATCCAGAAGACATAATACACGGCTAAGAAGAGTTCTACAAGTTCATACCATGCACCAACCAACATAGGATCAGGAGGATCCCCATTAACTCCAACTTGCCTTATTTGGAAGCTCTTGCATTCAAACTCCAACAGCTCTTTTTCTTTGAGTTTATGCACGACCTCAGCACATTCTAAACCATCAAGAAGGTCCCAAGGAAGCTCTCTTATCCATTAAAACCGTCCAGGTTCAAGAAGAATCAAGTTTCTCACTTGGAGCCAAAATCCCATAAATGCTCCAACGACTAGTTTTTCGATTTCTTTCTTTGTCTTTGATTTGTTTCCTTTCTTATCTTTTTAGAACGCTATGACCTTTGTATATGAGCATTATATAAGATCATACACGCCCATTGTAAAGAACACCCTCAATCACCAAGTTAATAAAAAGTTATTCAGTTTTTATCAAAGATTGTTCTTTGTATAAAATATCGGTCTTTAGGATTCAAAGAGAGATTCTTTGTTTTTCAATTGATTTCGTGAGTATAGTTTATTTGTGCAAATCAAATAAACTCAGTACACAGATTGAGAGAGTAAATCACATCGCCCCATCATTCCATCAGATTAAGAGATTCAATCAAAACCTCATCCGCAAATCCACTTCAATCCATCATCTGATCAAGATGAGAGTGATACACATCCAGAAGCTTGATTCCGCCATTTCTATCCTTTATTTCAGTTTATTATTCTTGTTTTATTCATATCATAATCTGCATCTCATTCATTCTTCATTTGGTTTCAGGTTTCATAATTAATTTCAGACCATATCGACCGATCGGCGACATCTTTGGTTGATCTGATTTGAACCTCAAATAACCAATTGTGCGACCCCCATTGTGTGCTGCAACACCATTAGGCCCATCAGTTGAATTATGAAGAGGAAAGGCAAAGAGTCGCTTGTCGGTAGTGAGAAGAGGCGTGATTATTTTGGTCTTTCCGCCTTAGCTTATGATCGGAGGAACCATAACTGCATCATAGCCGAGGAGGCTCTCGGGTTCTTTGATCGGACGCTCTGTATACGGTTCCTGATCTGCTTATCAATGGTGGAGATGATTTTTTCGGTAGCTTTGAAGGTGTGTTGGTGGAGCCTAACATTGCGCTCATTCCAGATCCAATAGATGGTGGCTTGTACCGCAATGAGAGTGAGGCGATTGAGATGCCTTTTACTCCCTAGAGACTGAAGTTGTAGAAGCGTAGATTCCCAGTTAGTCGAGGGTTGCAGTTGGCATCTCCCTGCTATTTCTCGCCATATCCTAGTAGTGTAAGTGCATTCAAAGTATAGATGGTTCCTACTCTCATGGAGAGCATTTCAAAGTAAGCAATTATGGTTAACCTCAATTCCCCATCTAATCAATCTATCTCTTGTAGGGCAACGATCAAGCAACACAAGCCAAGTTAGGAAACAATGACGAGGGATACCGTAAGAGAACCACACAACTTTTGCCCATGGAACTAGAGGTTTCAGACCCTTTAGGTAGGTGTAAATCTCCCCCATGTTGTACTTACTACGAACTGTTCCCTCAATTTCCCACTCATAGTAGTCGGCCCTCTCATCCAAGTTTACAGTTGTAAGGTGAATCTGTAACGCTAGCTGATCGGCTGTTCGCGCTGGGGGAAAGAGCCATTGAACATTACAGTAGAGAGACGCGATCGTTGCTGTTTGTGGAATGCCGAGTCTAGAGGATCTTGCATTTAAGAAAGTATAGAGATTACCAAACAGTGACCAGTTATCAACCCAAAAGCTTGTGCTCTCTCCATTGCCAATACACCTTCTAAGGATCGGGTAAACTAGCTCCCTTGATTTGATCAACTTGTTTACCATCCATGAGAATGAATTAATTGTTCTGATTGTCCAATAGTTGATTAAGTCTCCCTTTAAGATAACTTCCTTAAACCAACACACCCAAACTGAATCAGGTCGAAAGAAGAGCAACCAGATGAGCTTTAAGATGCAGGCTAGATTCCAACTGTGAAGATCTTTTACACCCAGGCCTCCTTGCTCCTTGGTAAGTGTTACCGTGTACCATCCCACTCTAGCTGAATTATGACCTTCACTGCTACCTTTCCATAAGAACAGACCACATAAAGAGTTTATCTTGTTGATACAGGCTTTAGGCAGTATAAATGTGGAGCACCAGAAAGTAGAAACACCAGCTATGTCAGTTTTTATCAGGAGTAAGCGTCCTGCAAAGGAGAGGGCTTTGACAGACCAAGATGAGAACCGCTTTTTGATCTGTTGCAGTAAAGGCTCACAGTTCTGGAAGCTCAGCTTCTTGGTACTCAAAGGAACGCCCAAGTACCTCATTGGTAGTGACCCACAAGGCATTCCAGTAGAGGCTTGTATTGCTGCGATTTCTGGATCAGTAAGACCCGATGCAAAGAAACTCGACTTTTGCAAGCTCACCGCAAGTCCTGAACGTCTTTCAAACTCATGGAGGATTTGGATAACTCTTTTCACTGATTCGATAGGTCCATCAATAAAGATCAGGAGGTCATCCGCAAAGGAGAGATGAGTCAATCTTGTTTTCCTGCATCGATGATGGTAAGATAAACTTCCGGTTCTTGCATCCTTGTCTAACATCAGTGATAAGTAATTCATAGCTATTACAAACAGGTAAGGAGACAGTGGATCTCCTTGCCTCAAGCCTCTTTTCCCCTTAAAGTACCCATTGACAGTGCAATTGTAACCCACCATAAATGATGTCGTGTAGATGCAGGCTCTTAGGAGACGTGTGTAGGCTGGAGGCAAATTTAAGCTTTCAAGTGCTGTGAAGAGGAAATCCCATGATAGTGTATCAAAGGCTTTGGCTATGTCTACTTTGACGGTAATTTTCTTAGACCCCTTGTTTCTATGGTAACCATTCACAAGTTCACTAGTTAGTACCGTGTTTTCCACTAGGAGCCTGCCCTCAACAAACGCTGTTTGATTAGGCATGATTAGATCTTTAAGAAGAGGCTTGATTTTTCTCACCAGCAATCTAGATATAACCTTATAAACTGTATTGAGGCAGGATATAGGTCCAAACTTTGAAATACGAGAGGTTCCAGTGAATTTAGGAACAAGCGAGAGGATTGTTGAGTTTTTTGTTTTTGGCAGGAAACCAGAGTTGAAGAATTCTTGGATCGAACTGATACACTCGCTTCCAACCAGAGACCAAGCATCTTTGAAGAAATCAGAAGAAAGACCATCTGGTCCTGGTGCTTTGTTCGGGTTCAAGGAAAACATCAGTTTGGTAATCTCCTCCGGGGTTGGCATCAAAAGTATCATGTCTCTCTGGTGATGACTACACTGAAAAGGCGAAAGACTCTGGAACCAGTCAGGTGAAGTGAACCAAAGTTGAGGCATACACTCAGGTTCTAGGACTGTCTTAAAATGAGCAACAGCGTGGGCGCTCATCTCCAAGGGGTCTGCGATAATTGCGCCAGTGAGAAGAAGGAATGAACAAATGGCGTTGAAGCTTGCTCTGGCTTGACAAACCTGATGAAAGTAAGTGGTGTTAAGATCACCTTCTAGTAGCCAGTTCATTCTCGACTTCTGCTTGAAGTAACATTCCTCAATCTGCCTTAGAAACTGACATTTCTGATTTAGTTGTTGTTCCTCCGCAAACGTTTCAGGTGTTGGATCCATAAGAGCTTGTACCTGCACAAGTTGTAACAAACTGTAAGTCTCTTTCACTCTCTGTTGAATATTGAAATAGTTCTCTCGGTTAAGTATTTTTAAACTTCTCTTAATGCTTTTCAGCTTCCAACACAGAGAGGTTAGGTTGGCAGACACACTTCCGGCCTGAAACCAAGCGTCACTAACAACCTCCAAGAACCCCGGATGTTTGGTTAGGTAGTTTAGGAATTTAAAGGGCTGGGTACCGGCTTTTGGTAGTTGGAAGGCTAGGTTGATAAGACAGGGAGCATGATCAGAGGGGGCTGGGGGTAAAAACGTAGCAGTAGCATGGGGAAAGGTAGTAATAACTTCACTGTTAATTAATAATCTGTCTAGTTTCTTTGCAACTGGATCAATATCTCGCTTATTTGTCCAAGTATGGACAGGGCCTTGGAACCTCAGATCAAAGACGCTCATCTGCGAAAGGGCATCTCTAAACTGATACATCTGCGAAGAGTGAGTGAGGTGATTGAACGCAGAGTGCTCATAGGGAAGGTGTATCTGATTGAAATCACCTCCTATCATCCAGAGTTTCGAATCAAGCGCAAGGGATGTATGGAGGTTTAAAATCTCCACCCAAAGGTCTGTTCTTTCTTCACTAAGATTTGAAGCATAGATGGCTGAGTAGATGATAGGAGCACACTATGAGGTTCTTGGATGACTGTAACAATATAAGAAATGGGTTCATTGCGAAGCTGAACAAGAAGATGAAGAATGGGTACAGTGACGGCTTCTTGGTTGATTTGCTTGGGAAAGACGTGAATCAACTATGGAGAGAGTACAAGGCCAAGTATGGACAATGAATTAATAAAATAGATAAATAAATTATACGGTACCAAAATAAAATTATATTATAAGCAATCAACAATGAAAAAGTCTTAGCAGTAATTTTTATTCACTTATGGTTTTGTAAGTTTGGATTGTAGTATAGATCCTATTTAAGTTCTACTATACTATATTTTTGCGGGACCTGTTCAATAAGTTGTGACTAAAAATATATATGTGCCTCTTTTTTTTTTTATCTACTATTAAGTTTTGAACCCCTTTAAAACTCTATTATTAATATTACATGCTATTTATATAACATATAATCGAATTACTTAATCTAAAACATCATCACATTAATCCATCCTTTGGTTATCTACAGATAAAAGAACAATAAAAATTTCAGATACACTTACTAATCAAACCATGACTCTGCTTATTTTCTAGCATTAATATTTTATGGTTTTAATACTCTGATTAAAACTGTTGTGCCAAGTTTCTCATCCATTCCTTTGATAGTGAAAGCCTTGGTTTCACCTATTTTTTGTACTTCATCTTGCAAATCCACGAACAACCAGCCTCTCGATCATCCACCTTCTAACGGTAGTGGTTCCTCAAAACTGAAATTGCCTCAAATGGTAAAAGCTACAAAAACAACAACACAATTAACAAAGTTTACCTAAGTTGTACCAAGTTATACATTATAAATTCGACACGGAGTATTAATTTGTCCGAAGCGCGTAGCTGACCATTGGTGCATTTTAGAAAAAAAATTAAAGGAAGCGCGTAGCTGACCATTGAACCAGTCCGAAGGTCGACATTAAGAGACAACTATCGATCGACGCACATCCTGTGCCGTCGATCGACAGCGAAGCGCGTAAGATCCGACTAGGTTTCCAGCCGACTTAAATCGCAAGTAAAACACATTTACAAAAATACTCCTTGCTGACTTTAACCTAATATTTATGTGTTCTGCCATTGTTCTAGGCAACACACGCTTTTCATACTTTCATACTTTTCACAGCAAACAATACTTAGAGTTTTTAGTAGTTTAGAGAGAAGATGCAAGACTCCTTTCAGATATTTGTATTGGAACTCCATTATTTCTAACTCTATTATATTTATGAAATTTATTCAGTTCTCTGTTACGATTTACTTTCCCATGTCTGAGTAATTCACTTGTTAAATTTAGGGTTCAAATAGGTTATGAGAGATTAGCCCAAAATATAGAATTGCTAAGGTGACAAATATCATTAAAGGAATTGTGGTTAATGCATGTGTTCTAGAGTAGCTAACTAGAACCTTGAGCTTAGGATTGTGGACAACTATGACAGTAGGTTCTGCACCAGAATTAATTCCCTTGAGCTAGGATTGCTAGAAACAAGCAAAAGCTGATTTAGACAATACTAGTGAACTTCTCGATCAACTCGCTAACGCTTAAGAGAACATCGATCGACGTTCTTACCATACCATCTATCGACGTTCGTTCCGTATCAATAAGCGACAACTGAGATATTGGACTTAGTCAATAGGATTGATTCAACAGCGAAAGCTGGAATATTTTCTCATAAGAAGTCGAGTTCTAGGATTGACAACCTAAGTATTCTATACCACTATAATCCTGATTACCTGAATAGAAACCCTAGAGCTAGCGCTTTCTAATAACTGTTTAAAAACCTCAAACTAATCAACTAAACAACTGCCTTGTTCGCTTTGCTTGCTTATTTAATGTTTTAATAATTTACCTAACTGCTGATTAGGATCTATTTTGTGCCCTAGCTCCTTGTGGATTTGATCCCTAAGTAATACAACGGAACCTCTGAGAGAGTAAAAGGTACTCCTAGGGTAACTCAAGAGGAATCGTCAGAAACCTTGAGGTGCATATTAGTAATGCCCTAGTTCCAGTAGACTTCCATGTCATGGACATCAAGCTCAACTGGAATTTTCTTTATTACTTGGGAGAGCCTTCATGGCTACTGTAGAAGCAGTATGCGATATGCAGACCAACAAGTTGTGCCTGACACTCATAGACCCTACTGTCTATTATCATCCAGTGAGAGTTGTCAAGCAACAGACGAGATACATGGAGATTGGAGACGATCCATGATTCATTGCAGTTTGTTACTGCGACCATGGAGCTGAAGTGGAATCGGATAATGAAGCATCGATGGACACTCAACCTGCACCGTCGCTCAATGAGAAGTCTGAAGCGGCATCGACAAAGCTTTTGAAGCACTGATCGATAGTGATTCTGTGAATGAGATAGACGACTTCCCAAAAGGATATATCAACAGTTGGGAGAATGATTACTACCAACCTAGCTTCGTAATTCAGACTGCTACACCTTCAAAAAAGAAGATCAGCGCAATGGAACTTGATGAGTATGATGAGGACTACAGAGAAGAAGAGATCATTGAGTACAGTGGCCTTGCCATGGAAGAAGCATGAGTTCTCAATATTTCCCATGAGACCAGAGGGGAAATATCGATCGACAGAAACCACAAACCATCGATCGACACTCATCACGAGACAGAGTCAGATGCAAGAGCAAAAGATGCTGTCGATTTTGGTTATCTCAGAGCAGATGAGTTTGGTATTTTCAGAGATTCAGAAGGACAAGCACGTGCTCTGGATGGACGAGTTATACACATCTATAAAGACTTCGCAGAAATTCGTGCAAGGGCTAGTGGATCAGGAAACCCTCTCAGTCGTCAAGAAGAAACAGAAGATCTAGCTTCAGTCGATAGGACATGTCAACCATCGATCAATGATCTTTACGAGTATGGACAGAGAGCTTGTGATCATAGCGGCAGCAGAAGATTCCAATGGGAACGAAGAGATGAATACGGCATATACAGAGACGAGCATGGAAATGCACGATCTGTAGATGGCAGAATCATTTATGTCTCAAAGGAAGACATCGGGGAAATAATGGAAAGAGCTGCAATCGATGGACACACTCATATCTGTCTACCAGAATATGCAGAGAAAGTCACCAGAACCATGCTAGTGCCAGTCACTTACAGCAGAGGAGAGATAAATGAAATGGTACATGGGATCTACAGAGCCCATGAGATGTCACTGGATGACTCCTACATGAGGCTTGATGATGTCTATTACCCAATCGAGAACAGAATCACCAAGATCTGTACGCATGGATGAGCTGAAAGAGGAGATAGATATGATTCGATCAGAAGATTGTCCATCAATCGACGGTCACACTCGACCATCGATCTACACTAATCACATATTTTTCAAAGATGGGCTGGTAACAGTGAAGTTGTTAGAAGACAAGCCTGATGAGATTAATTTTGCTCAAGACTTGCTGAAGGAGGATATTTCCCAGAGATTTGAAGACATCTTAGAAACTACACATGCCAGACTTAGAATGCATCAAGGCTGTATTGGAAATCTTCAGAAAAGGATGCATGCGAATGAGGTTGCTAAGGAGATAATGAAAACCCAGTGGACCAGAGGAGATGAAGCCATAAGAAGCTTCATTGGTACATGGTTTCAGATGAGCAAAGAAGATGTAGACACTTGTTTTCCAGCAAGTAGTCACTTCCTTCCTTTCTAGCCAACCAACCTCCAAAAGTCAAGCTAAATGACTTAAAATAAGCGCTGAGTGAGAGGCAACCCACTATTAGGTAAGTTTTATTTAGTTTTATTTTGAATTTATTACTGATTTTCACATTTAATTTATTGCTGGTCAAAAAAAGAGATCCGAGGAGACGATTGCTCAGCCTATCGACCGATGAGACCTAGTTGATATCGATCGACAATACTACACCAGACACGATTGATAGACACTTTATTGTGTCGATCGACACTAACACCAGCGAGCAAGTATATCGTTCTTCCTTATTATATTGTGTACTTATGATATATATTCTCACCAAACTTCGACTAGATATACACTGAGGACATTGTTATTTAAGTCTGGGGGGGAAGTTTACTGATATTTAGTTTATTTATGAGTCTTATAAAATGTTTTCAAAAAGTTTTTATTGAGTCAAGAAGGGGAGAATGAAATTTTTCATTTTTACTTACTATTTAACCACTCTCTAGCACCACTCTTAGATTTATTGACTGAAGAGTGTATTAGAGATACTAAAGTGGATCACCGGCTAGTTATCCACACTTGCTGAGAATGTTTGAAGGTACCAAAGCTGACCTCAAACCTAATTGAGCTTAATCTGCTTATCTTGGGGCTTGGTATACCTATTATCGGATTCCTCCTGCATGTGTGGAAGGTAAAAGTCTGTGTGTTTCTGATTCCCTCCTCTCTCTCTCTCTCTCTCTCTCTCTTCGACATCTATAAGAATAAAATATTTAAATGATTTCCTGCGGTTTAGAGGGGTAGAAGTGTCTCCTGTGACCCCATTATTCTTCTCTAATGAAATGATCACACATCGTTGGAAGCGAGGGATATGAGTGTCTCCTGTGACCCCATTATTCGCCTACACTTTGCAAAGAAAACAAAAAAGAGAAAAATTGAAAAGAAGATGAATAAGATGGACTGTATCAGCATCATTGTTCATTGGAATTGAGATTCAGAGAAGAGGGAAAGAGAGACTACATGTGTGTTCAGAAACTTGCTTGAGTAAGAGTCCATGTGTCTTTTGATCGATACTCCCAAGGTAAAGCCTACATTTTTGTATATGTAATAAATGAGGTCAGTAGAGGGGTTAGTCAGACAGTATTAGCTAAGTTGCTGGTTCGATGGATTTGGTTGATAAGCTAGGATTTGGTATATTAAATACCTCTAAAGTTGGAATTGATTTGATGTAGCTTGCAACATTGTAGAGGTGATGATAGTGATTTCTTAAATTGTGTGAGTCCCTGCTGTTTTCAAACCCCTTTCATAAAAACTACTCTTTGTTTTGCTTGAGGACAAGCAAAACGGTAAGTATAGGGGAGTTGATATACCATGGATTTTACCCGCTTTTAGCCATGGTATATGAGTATTTTAGGATATAATTATTATGTTTTGGAGTCTTTTTAGCATATTTATAGGTTCAAGAGTGTTTAGGAGAAAAGTGGTGATTTTGCTGCATTTTATAGATAAAATGGGAGGTGTTGGGGGAAAATACCCCGGTATCATTTCCTCCAGCCTCCAGGCAGGACCCAGACCCTCGGGTCCCCGATAAGGAAACGCTCTGGGTCCACGCTAGAAGGAACCCCGAGTTCGGTCCCTGGAACCGAGGTCCCTTCCAAGAAATGGAAAACTTACGACAAGGAAAACATTCTATATTTCCGAATATGGAAGTGTTTAACCTAATGAAACTGACCCCTAGATGACTATATAAGAGCTACTAAAAGCCTAAAGCAAGGGATCGACTTCTCCAAGGCTTAGAGACTAGAATTAGACGACTAGAACTAGGGTTTATTCAAAGATCATTGTAACCTCTCTTGTTCTTGTTTGTCTGATCAATAATACCTCTCTTCAAGCCCATATTCTCATTATTCTCTCAAATCCTTACGAAATACATATAAACTCATAGGGTTTACCAGCTTGTCCAACGTTCCGTAGTACTCACAAAGAGTCTACACAAAAATCCTCTAACAGTTTGGCGCTAGAAGGAGGGGAGTAATCTAACTATGTGATGGTGGCGATGGATAAGTATGACAAGCCATCCGAAGCTGTTCGAGGAGGGATTAAGCCCCCGGGCTTATCCACTAACCGTCAAGGCCGAGCAAGCAAGCTCGTCCAAGCTACGCCCGTCCTATCATGCCCGCGAGGAAGGACGATCTACGTCATATCTGAAGGATTGGAGGCATGCAGTGCGAATCATCCCGCCATCCAAGAAAGCACCAAGGATATAGGGGGCAGCTCGGAAAGGATCGAATCAGAGTCCCCCGAGATCGATGAAATAAGCTTCACTGCCGAAGAGCGAGAGGGAGTCCTGGCACCCCATCACGATGCCCTCGTTGTCTCGCTTTCCATAGCGAACTGTCTGGTCAAAAAATATTGGTGGATAGCGGTAGCTCCAGTAACATCATCTTCCAAGCGGCATATCAAAGTTTAGGGTTGGAAGAGAAAGCCCTTATACGCAAAGCAACCCCCTTAGTAGGGTTTAGCGGAGAAATTAAACAAGCGACAGGGGAGATCATCCTCCCTATCTATGCCGAAGGGGTTAGCCTACTCACTAGGCTCCTGGTCGTTGATTGCCACTCCTCTTACAACGTAATCTTGGGCCGAGCGTGGATCCATGGAATGAGAGCAGTTCTCTCAACTCTCCATCAGATAATAAAATTCCCTACCTCTCGGGGCATCAGGGAGATTAGAGGAGATTAGGAAACCTCCCGCCATTGTTACCAAATCGCTCTAAAGGAGCGAACCAAGACAGCACCACCCCCGCAAATCAAGTCCCAAGTTCCGCATACAGAGGGACCAGAAGTCGAAGATATGGATGACGTGCCACTAGTCGAAGGTGACTCAACTCGTAACCTCAAGATCGGCTCCAAGCTCTCCGAGGGATTGAGAAGAAGACTAGTAGATTTTCTCAGGTCTAATTCCGATTGTTTCGCATGGTCCCACTTGGACATGCCCGGGATCGATCCCGAGATCATTATGCATCAGCTGCAGGTGGATCCCTCGCACCAACCTATAAGACAGAAGCGAAGAAAGTTCGCTCCAGAAAGAGACTTTATAATCAAAGAAGAGGTCAAGAACCTATTAGAGGCGGGATTCATCCGAGAAGTGCAGTATCCAGAGTGGCTAGCCAATGTGGTCGTAGACAAGAAAAAGAACGGAAAATGGCGGGTCTGCATCGATTTCACAGACCTCAACAAGTCCTGTCCAAAGGATCCTTTCCCTCTGCCGCACATCGATAAGCTTGTCGATGCTACGACAGGACACCAGGTAATGAGCTTCATGGGCACTTTCTCTGGTTACAACCAAATACTCATGCATCCCGAAGACCAAGAGAAGACCTCCTTCATGACGTCTCGAGGGATCTACTGCTACAAGGTCATGCCCTTTGGCTTAAAGAACGCCGGATCAACATATCAAAGGTTGGTGAACATGATGTTCGCGGATCAAATAGGAGAAACTATGGAGGTCTACATTGACGATATGCTGGTAAAATCCCTAGAGGCGGAGGACCATATCTCGCACCTACAACAGGCCTTTTCTACCCTCCGTAAATATAATATGAAGCTCAACCCAGCCAAGTGCTCGTTCGGTGTCAGCTCCGGAAAATTCCTAGGGTACATTGTAACCCACCGGGGCATCGAAGCTAATCCAGAACAGATCAGAGCTATCAATTCAATCCCTTCCCCGAGGAGCGTAAAAGAAGTCCAGATGCTGACCGGCAGAATGGCGGCCTTAAGCAGATTCATCTCCAGGCTCTCTGACAAGTCCCACGCCTTCTTTGAAACCCTCAGGAAGCCAAAGGATTTTGAATGGACCGAGAAGTGCGAGTCGGATCTCCAGGAGCTCAAGGCTTATTTTACTACTCCCCCTCTCTTATCTAAACCCTTGCTTGGCGAAGTCTTACTGCTATACCTCGCAGTCTCAGAGCACGCAGTTAGCGCCGTCCTGGTCCGAGAAGAGGGAACCAAGCAACTGCCAATCTATTACGTGAGCAAAGCCCTTCTAGATGCGGAAACCCGCTATAGCCACCTAGAGAAGTTGGCCCTAGCCCTAATGGTCGCCGCACGTAAATTACGGCCTTATTTCCAGGCTCATCCGGTCGTAGTCGTTACTTCCTTCCCTATAAAACTGGTTCTACATAAACCCGAGGTCTCCGGACGATTGGCGAAGTGGGCAGTCGAGCTAGGGGAATATGATGTGATCTTCAGGCCGGCTACGACAATTAAGTCCCAGGTCCTAGCAGATTTTGTGGCTGAATTCTCTCCAGACCTACTCCCGGCCCTCGAACAGGAAGTACGCCTCCAGAATGCAGCAAAAAAAAGAAAGAGAGTGGGTCTTGCATGTGGACGGCTCCAGCAACATTCGAGGGGCAGGAGTGGGAATCGTGCTGATATCACCAACAGGAAACACGGCTTCGAGAGCTGTGAGATGCAACTTTAAAGCGACAAACAATGAAAGCGAGTACGAGGCCTTGATCGCAGGACTATCGCTCGCTCACCACCTGGGCGCCGAAAATATCCAAGTCTACAGCGACTCCCAGCTAATTATCAATCAAGCACAGGGAGAATACCAGGCCAAGGATGACAGCATGATCTGGTATCTAGCAGTCGCCCAACGTCTCATCGATAAGTTTAAAAGCTGCAAGCTCACGCAGATTCCCAGAGACCAGAATTCACAGGCCGATGCCCTAGCTAATCTAGGGTCGGCCCTCCAGACGCAGACTCAAATGAGCATCACTCTACTAGTGCATCAATGGCCGGCCACCCTAGTAGAGCCGCCGAACGAAGAGATTTCCACCATCGAGGAAGAAGAAACCTGGATGACTCCCTTAGTCCGGTACCTAGAGGACGATATACTCCCAGAAAGCCGCAATGAGAGCAGGAAAATTAAGAAACAGGCCGCCAAATACTGCCTCTCTCAGGGAAGATTATACCGCAGGTCGTTCGCCGGTCCATATCTAAGGTGTGTCACACCCCGTGAAGCAGCTAGAATCCTGGTCGAACTACATGAGGGAGACTGTGGATCCCATTCCAGTGGAAGAAGCCTGGTGTTGAGAGCTAAGAGAGCGGGTTAGTATTGGCCCACGATGGCTGAAGACACCAACCAAAAGGCTAGACTCTGCGACAAGTGCCAAAGGCATGCCCCAATCCCCAGATTACCTCTGGAGAATCTCAAATCCATAAGCTCACCATGGCCTTTCAGGAAATGGGGCATGGATATAGTAGGAAAATTTCCCATGGCGCCGGGGCAGAAAGTCTTCCTCCTAATAGTAACAGACTATTTTTCAAAGTGGGTCGAAGCAGAGGCGCTCAGGAGAATAACCAACCTCCAGATCAGGAAGTTCATAAGGACGCACGTGATCACACGATTCGGGGTTCCAGAAGAAATCGTCACAGACAACGCCCCCCAATTCACAAGTCACAATTTCAAGGAATTCTGCAAAGACTGGGGCATTAGACTCTCTTTCGCTACACCCCGACATCCTCAGTCCAACGGGCAAGCGGAATCCACAAACAAGACTGTGGTGAACATGTTGAAAAAGCGTCTGGAGGGTTCTAAGGGAAACTGGGCAGAGAAATTGCACGGAGTCCTCTGGGCCTACCGAACCACTCCCAAGGCAGCGACCCAGGAAACTCCCTACGCGCTAGTATATGGGGCAGAGACCATAATCCCGACTGAAATGCATGTGAAAACCACAGTCTCGGGGACCACATCTCAGGAAGAAAATCATGAGCTAATGTCACTGAGTCTCGACCTACTCGACGAAAAGAGAGAAACTGCCCGACGGAGAAACTGGTCCTACCAGCAGGAAGTAGCCAAGACCTACAGTAAAAAAGTTAGAACCAGAACCTTTCAGCAAGGAGACTGGGTTCTTCGACGACCAGAGAAGACAACTGGGAAACTCACCCCCGCATGGGAGGAACCCTATAAGATAGTCGAGGTACGTGGAGCAGGCGCATATAGGCTGCAAGACACCAAAGGTAAAATACAACCCAACTGTTGGAACGCCTTACACCTTAGAACTTATCATTTCTAGTAACGATCACTAGATCATATTCTTTATATATATTATTTAAGCATTATGTTTTCCTACTCCTATGTACGCTGAAACGTCTCCGGACAAAGCTTATATAATAAAATAGTTCCGACTATAAAAGAGTAGTAGGAATGCCATAATACTTAAAGGGGCAAACGAGATGGATCAGGTCCAAGAGACTTTCGATCCTGGCCAACCCTTAATGACAAGTGGTACGACCACACAAAAAACAAAGCGGGTACGAGACATAAGGTAGGAATGGGTCTGCGCAAGCCCGAGTATGCCGTCAATACTACTTAAAACCCCTGTATAGCCTTAGGCATATCGGGGTCCCAAACAAAAATACCAAAAATGTGAAAGTACCTGTATTAAAACACTACGTGCTAGAATAATACAGGGGACACGAGGTATAATTGTCCTTGAGCAAGTGCAAAAGTCCGGGAGCACCTTATAATATCCTGCTTCTCCAGACGTATAAAGCAGCAATGCCTGGCACTTTGGTTTTCACCCACACCAGCACCCTCTAAGCCTGATAGTGGCTTTCTGCAGAAAGCAGCATGCAGCACGGGAACTCGATAGTGACCAGCTTCCGAGCGGTAGAATGCGAAATCCCAACAGGTACCGGTAGTGGCCTCACCTAGGATGGCAGCATACGGTCCCTTAAAAAACAAATCAAACGCCCCAGGGTTATCAAGAACTTTCGGGTCCCCATGCAGTCTCCGGGTCTTGAACAAATTTCTTCAAGACCTGGAAAAGGCAAACCTCCAGGTTCTTTATAACTCTCGGGCCCAACTTCGATCCCATGATGCGAAGACAAAACCTACGGGTTGGATTCAACCTTCGGGTCTTCAAATACGACCTTACGGTCCAAAGCTATATAGATCCGCGAAGGATCCCAGGGTCCCGAACGAGAGAATTCCCAAAACGGCCTCAAAAGCTTGAGAGCCGGAGTCTATAAATAATCTCCAGCTTATAAGGCAATGACCAAGGGATCATCTGAAAGATCTCCAGATTCGAATTCCGAACTCAAGGAAAAACGAGAAACAAGATTCGCAAAAATAGAAGGGGTTCATTACAGAAGTCATTATCCCAAAGAAAATACAGAAAGGCAACAAGAAGACAGTATTCAAAGGAAAAACAGATTCAGCAAAAAGAAGAAAACATCTAGAAAGGCGGACCAGCTGAGACCCGAGACTCCGCAGCAGACCCCGAGCCGAATTGGGAGAACCCTCCAGCAAGACGTATCGACCCTTCAGACCAAAGCAGATGCTGGCGATATTCTTCCTCGGGATTCCAGTACTCCGTCCTCCCTTCCAGCCATTCCTTCATAAGCTCCCACCTAGTCGAAGCTCTCACTTGCCGAATCAGTAGGTCACGCTGAATTGACATATCTCTCACCCGATTACGAAGAAGAAACAACTCAGTAAGAAGCCTCTGCTGAACGCACACTAGCGGTACATCTCCAATTGCGGTCCTGGATGGGAGTGACCTAATCCTAGCAGTTGGCGGTGTTTCCCTAGTCAAATGAGGTGGGGGAGCATAGAAAGGGCGTCTTCTTCGCGTTCCAGCCTACTGATATTCGTCATAGAGGACAGAAGCAGGGAGTCTCGCAATATTCCCTGAGGAGTAAAAAGTGAAGAGATGAGACCCTACCAAGACGAGATTCTACTAAGAAGGGACTAAGAAGCAGGGATTTACCCCAAAGACGACTATGACGCAGGACCTCCTTGCTCATCAGGAAGTGCGCTCCACGGAAACGTCAAGGAATCGCTAACATATTTTTCGCCACTGCTTCCCCAAGAAAGGATACCGGACGAGACACGTCCGAAAGCAAAACCAGTTGTCAGCAGATCAACAACCAAAGGAGGAAAAGGCGCAAGAAGCGAGACTCACCAACAGTACGCCAAAATGTAGGATAATGGAAGGCTTCCTGGATCTTCATAAACATGTACCGACTGGTCCAATTGTCCCCAAAGGGGTAATTACCCCGGGTACCTCTCGAAGGCTCTTCAACCAAGGGAGCGCCGTCACGAGGCTGAAGGTGGTAGAACCTAGGCATGACTGTCAATGGGGCAAAGTAGTAGGAGTATAGAACTTCGTGTACCCCGGTATCAAGGCCGTAAAGCTCCCCGAGTACTTGGATCGACATTAAAGTCTTCCAGGATAAAGGAGTGAGTTGAGAAGGAAAGAAACCCAAAAACGATGATACTTCAGCCACGAGCGAAGGGACGATCCCCCGGAAACCTGCTATTAGATACGCCTCAAAAATAGCTATCTCACCTGGCCCCCCATCAGGAGCGCGCTCAAACTCCAAAGAACTCCTCATCTGCACCGAAGAATGGATCCCGTACTTTCTGCGTATCACCTTCAGACCTCCCTCCTGAATTTCAGAACGCGGGCCATCGTCGAGAATGAGGGAATCACGTTGCTTCAAAGGCGCCATTGGGATCGCCTCGCTATCAGTTTCAGAAACTTCTCCAAAAGAAGAAACAGGGGAGGAGAAAGGATCAGTAAACAGGCGGCAAGGCCTTACGCGGCCACCCACGAGTGAAGCAGGAAGATCAGAGTTTATCTTCTTGAATAAGGGATGAATGAAACTCTACGCATCGGGCACCCTAAATATATGCCTGATTCTTTCCTTTTTAGAGCCAGATAAAAGGAAATCGGATATTTCCAAATCTTCAGAAGAATCCTTTATGAAAGAAACGGCCAGTCTGGAAAAAGGAAAGGCGTCAGGGGAAGCAATGTTTCCACTTTTTTCATTAAATCAACGGATCCTAGTCTCGGAGGCCCCAGAATCCCCCTGGCAAGAACTCATTCCAGCCCGCGCGTGGTTTAAAACTTCAAAACTCCGACCTCGTCATCTCAAGAAGATAAGAGAAACAACTACTAGACTCCGGTCAAACACGAAGGAACCGATCCTTACCTGGGTTCAGAATGAGTTCCGGCTTGAGTGGAACCCAGGCTAGCAAGACCAATGGAACGGGGTCCTGCCTAAGGGGAGCCTGCTGAGAATGAGCAACCCCGGTTGACTTGAGTGCACAGGTTATTCCCCGACCTCGATGACGAAATCGAGAAATAAGGGGAAAACTGTTGGGGAAAAATACCCCGGTATCATTTCCTCCAACCTCCAGGCAGGACCCAGACCCTCAGGTCCCCGATAAGGAAACGCTCCGGGTCCCCGCTAGAAGGAACCCCGAGTTCGGTCCCTAGAACCGAGCTCCCTTCCAAGAAATGGAAAACTTCCGACAAGGAAAACCTTTCATATTTCCGAATATGGAAGAGTTTAACCTAATGAAACCGACTCCTAGAAGACTATATAAGAGCTACTAAAACCCTAAAGCAAGGGATCAACTTCTCCAAGGCTTAGAGACTAGAATTAGACAACTAGAACTAGGGTTTATTCAAAGATCATTGTAACCTCTCTTGTTCTTGTTTGTCTGATCAATAATATGTCTCTTCAAGCCCATATTCTCATTATTCTCTCAAATCCTTACGAAATACATATAAACTCAGAGGGTTTACCTGCTTGTCCATCGTTCCGTAGTACTCACAAAGAGCCTACACAAAAATCCCCTAACAGGAGGAAGCCCATAGCTGACCATTGAACCAGTCCAAAGGTCGACATTCAGAGACAAACATCGATCGACGACACATGATGTGCATCGATCGACAGTGAAGGGCGCAAGACCCGACTAGGTTTCTAGCCGATTTAGATCCCAAGTAAAACACATTTACAGAAATACTCCTGGCCGATTTTAACCTAATATTTATGTGCTCAGCAATTGTTCTAGGCAACACACGCTTTTCATATTTTCATACTTTTCACAACAAACAATACTTAGGGTTTTTAGTAGTTTGGAGAGAAAATCCAAGACTCCTTCAAAGATTTGTATTGGAACTCCAGTATTTCTAACTCTATTATATTTATGCAATTTATTCAATTATCTGTTATGATTTACTTTTCCATGTCTGGGTAATTCACTTGTTAGATTTAGGATCTAAATAGGTTACGAGGGATTAGCCCAAAATATAGAATTGCTAGGGTGATAAATATCATTTAAGGAATTGTGGTTAATGCCTTTGTTCTAGAGTAGCTAACTAGAACTTTGAAATTAGGATTGTGGACAACTACGACGGTAGGTTCTGCACCAGAATTAATTCCTTGAGCTAGTCTTGCTAGAAACAAGCGAAAGCTGATTTAGACAATACTGGTGAACATATCGATCAACTCGCTAACTCTTGCTTAAGAGAACATCGATCGACGTTCTTACCATAACATCGATCGATGTTCGATCCGTATCAACAAGCAACAACTGAGATATTGGACTTAGTCAATAGGATTGATTCAACAGCGAAAGCTGGAATACTTTCTCATAGGAAGTCGAGTTCTAGGATTGACAACCTAAGTATTCTATACCACTATAGTCATGATTGCCTGAATAGAAACCCTATAATCAACTGAACAACTGCCTTGTTCGCTTTGCTTGCTTATTTACTGTTTTGATAATTTACCTAGCTTAATCACTGCTGATTAAGATCTATTGTGTGCCCTAGGTCCTTGTAAATTCACTCCCTAAGTACTACAACTAAACCTGTTATTTGAGAGAGCAAAAGTCACTCCTAGGGTAATTTGAGTGATATCAACACATCATTCAAATTCTTCTCGAATTCAAAACATCCCTAGGAAAATGTTGCGCACAAATCTAGAACTTTCCACAGTTAGTACATATTCTGCAGTCTTTTTGGGTCCGAGGATGATACTGGATAAGAAGTACATAACTGCCATCTTCACTCAATCCCTAGAGCAAGGCCCTTTCATTTCTAACAGTTTTTTCTTGATATGATTGAATGTAATCTTCTTTCTGTCTCAAAAGGCCCCTTGATGAAGGATGTACTACCCATCCTTTCATACTTGTTGGGATAAACATGGCAATATCGTCCGGAGATGAGATCCATTTCTCTGAGAGAGTATCAGATTGGAACGCCATTGAAAATGAGCCATAACACCATTTCCTCCCGTACTTTTGTTGTCCGAAGAACGAGCATCCACATTCCCATCCACTTGTGTTGTGCGTTTTTCAAACTAAAGAAATGTTTGAACTGTAGATGCTTGTAGAACCAGTCCAACTCCATCTGATTCAGCTTCTTTGTTAGAAGACTTGTCTCCTTACCAATGTAACACTTTGATGAAATCATACTTACTTTCACATAATCAGTTGGAGGAAAATATATCTTCAGCGTTATGCGGGTTACTTCAGGAGGAATCAAGTTAACTCCATAGCCTTTTTCATGCGTTCTGACTACACCCAAAGGAAATGATGCAATTTTGTATGCCTTTCCCGAGCCTTCTTCACATCAGGCATGTCTGATTTCGTCGGTTTCTGCAATTTTGGTTGAATTTTGATGGTGATGAAGAGAGGTTGATAACGGCCGATTGGAAGAAAATGAATGAATAAGGCAAACCTAAAGAGACTTAATCAATTTTCAGTTTTTAGAACTGAATCTGGGTTTAGCATGGTTCTGGGGTTGGATAGTCCGAATGGTAAAGTTGTAATTAGTTATATTTGCTTTGGTTTCTTGGTCTTTTAATATTTCTCAATTAAAATAAGAAAAATAAAAAAGGAAAAAAGAGAGGAATATAAGAGATTGTTTTTTGGCTGCAAGAGTACCTCAACATTTGATTCAAACTCTATGAGAGATAAAATATAAAAAAATGAAGTCTCCCAAAATCTTTGAAGTACTCTCTCTACTACTCGCGTTCTCAGTTGTTGATGTAGTTGAATTCTTGGTGGAAGATAATACCAAATACTCCGTTAATGCATTAAGATTCTGGGATGAAATCGGTGGGTAAAACTTTGCCAGAGCTGCAAACTTCGTGTGGGGTTTATTCCCTCAAACCAAGAACCCTTCCGACAGAAGGATTGTTACGATGATCAAATTATTGATGGAGATGGTGGACGGTGTGGCGTACAACAATATAGATGAGATACACTTCAACAAAGGTTATCTCGTGGATTTATCGAAAGATGCTAGAAGGGAATTTAGTGGAGTGGTTTATCATGAGGTTGTTCATTCTTTGCTATCGAATGGTATGGGACAGGCTCCGGTTTGTATTATCAAAAGGATAGCGGACTATGTGAGGCTAAAAGAGGATCATGCTCCAGATCACTGGGTAGGATCCGGTGGTGGTGATAAGTGGGACAAGGGTTATGACGTTACTTCAAGGTTCTTGGAATATTGTAATGAGCTGATGGATGTGTTCGTTGTGGAGTTGCATAAGAAGATGAATGATGGATATAGTGAAAATATTAAAAATAATTTTATGAGGTATATATGGTTTTCAACATGAAATAAATCGTTTTGAAAAAATAGATGGTGAAACAGCCTTTGCAATTACTTGTAGTCTTTTTAATCTTGTAAGTTTCAACAGGAAAACATAAAACATATTGATGTATTTGTTGGTATTATTCTTTTTTTTTGGGCATCTTATGTTGGTATTATTCTAAGTCTCTTACTAAAATAGATTATACAAGTTCATCAAGTTCGAGTTAAGTCTGTTGTTTGTAATGACAAATTCGTACACCATAAAATATGTGAACTTATTATTTTCACATTTGGAACTAAAAGAACACATAGGAAATTGAACGTAGATGTTACTCCTTCCATTTCGTTTTATATGTCGTTTTAGTTCTTTCACACATATTAAAAAAATTATTAAATTTTCTATTATACTATTAATTAATACACTATTTATTTGTTTTAATTAATTAATGAACTGAAAGATGAAGTGAAAAAACTATCAAACATTTTGCATTGAAAATTTAAAACCACAATATTACAATGAAATAGATTCTAAATTATACAACGACATTTAAAATGAAACGGAAGAAATATTATTTTTGGGTAAGCATGTTAAGAACGGTGATAATAATTCTTTATGTGAAGTAATTATTTCCACACATTTGACACCAAAGAACAGTGATATTAGTTCTACCCAAAATTTACGTTCAGTTTCCAATTAATTCCAAACTTTCTATGAGCTATTCTCTTTGCCTTCAGTTTGTTCTAAACACTTTAACGGTGACAACTGATAAGTAGTTGATATAAGTACATCAGTCCGTTATCAAAATTTACATTCAATTTCTAGTTAATTTTTAACACTTGAACAATATAATTGGCTGATGATCTAGGAGTTTTTCGTATTAAACTTTCCGTCTAATTTTCAATTAACTAGGGGCGTAGCTCCGCGCAATCACAGAGTCGTGGACGTTGTTGTTGCTCTATCTAAATATGTGGAGGTGATGCCGTTCTTGTGATGTTGGTGTTTTGTTGCGTCATTGATTCTCCAAGATTTGTATTGTAATTGGATTGAGGTGGGGTGATGAACTGTGCTAATTTTTTGTGATTGGTGCTGTGTATATGTTGTGTAGGCAGAGTAGTTTACATTGTTGGGTTTATTTGATGTATTTATATTTAAACAATGTTCATACGTTCATATTTCCAAATTTGGTAGATATTCATGTTGTATCCTTTATAATAAGTAATTGGCCGTAAGTCGTGTAAAAATTGCATACAATAAGTGTAAGTGGTTATTGGGCCTTAACTGGCCAAAAATGTAGCGAAGTTTTTTTCCAGAAAGATAAAATCGTATGGCTCATGTTTTGTAAGGTTAGGAACATTGAATTAGTTGTTTGTCAATTCCGTAAACGAAAATTTCACGAAACCTCTGGATATATGATTTTCATTTCCAATCAAACTTTTTTCTTCCTTGTGATGTGATCTATGTTTGCGGAGATTAAAATTTAGATTTGAACTTGGATGATGTTTCTATTTTCACGATGGAATTTCACACACGAACCAATTGGGCTACTCATGGTGAGTTAACTCAGAGGAACATTCATCATTAGTCATCTGGTATGCTTTTTTGGTTGTTCATCATGCTCGCTTTCTTTACTCATTTTGGTATGCTTATTCTTATTGTTCTTGTATCCAATACTTAAGTAATTTCCAAGCTTCCGGCCAGGTCTGTTGTCTTGGGGCGCCTAAAACCCAAATCCTTTAAGTGTAAAAAAAAAAAAAGTTTATCGAAAACGGTAGGTTCAAGGCATGAACCATGTCTCATTGCGCCGTTAATGTAAGATTAAATAACTATGCCACAATTATAATTTTTTGAATTTACTGCTCTTTAACTATATAACATAATGGAGGATCAACAGTTAGATGTCGCTTAGATAGAGCAGTAGGAAATGCGGACTGGCATGAGAAGTTTCCCCACTCGACTGTTAAGTACATGAGGGCTATGGGGATCGGATCATCGTCCGATTTTTGCAGACATACTCATAAAGCCAACGAGAAGATCTAAAAAGTTTAAATTTGATAAAAGATGGTTGGATAATGAAGAGCTACGGCAAGTTATCCTTGAGGGATGGAAATCTCCTGATCTTCCTCCAAACGCGAATATTATGGAACATATTTCCAGCTGCAGGAGAGCCTTGAGTGAATGGCGAAGGCAAAATAATGTCAATTCGGCAAAATTAGTGGAAGAGCTTAAAGAAAAGGTGGAAGGCTTGTATGCATATGATAATGCCACAACTGAGAAAATTGCAGCAGCTCTGAAGGACCTCTCACATGCTCTTAAAGCGGAAGAGATGTTCTGGAAGCAAAAGAGTCGGGTGTTTTGGCTGAGAGAGGGAGATAGAAATACAAAATTTTCCATGCCTTGACGAAGCAAAGAAGAGCAAGAAATAAGATCACACAACTCTTAGATGAGAATGAGAATATTATTGAGGATGAAGAAGGACTTGTAGCCATTGCTACTAGTTATTTCAGGCAGATTTTTGAATCATCGAACCCGGAGGAAATCGAAGAGGCGCTAGCTCAGGTGCCAACAACGATAACTGGTGCTATGAATGACGACCTTATAGCTCCGGTCTCTGAATGGGAGGTCAAATTAGCGCTTTTTGCCATGCACCCAGAGAAAGCTCAAGGACCAGATGGGATAACTGCACTTTTCTACAAGAAATTTTGGGATATAGTAAAGGAGGATTTAACTCTTATGGTTAATAAATTTCTTTTTGAGGGGACGATGGCGAACGGACTGAATGACACAAATATATGTCTCATCCCGAAGATAACAAAGCCTAATGCAATGACTCAATTCAGACCCATTAGCCTGTGCAATGTCAGCTACAAGATAATCTCTAAAGTCTTATGCCAAAGGTTGAAAAAAGTGCTACCAGGTTTGATATCGGAAACCCAGTCAGCCTTTGTTGCTCGGAGACAGATTTCAGATAATGTTATGATCGCTCAGGAAATGTTCCACGCATTGTGAATGAAACCGAGTGGACGAAATAAAAGGATGGCCATCAAGACAGACATGAGCAAAGCATATGATAGGATTGAGTGGTCGTTTATTGAAGCTGTCCTGCGTAAAATGGGATTCTCAGAAACTTGGACTAGCTGGGTCATGCGATGCATTACATCGGTGAAATATAGGGTTCTCATGAATGGAGAGCCAAGAGGGAATATTATTCCAGGTAGAGGACTAAGACAAGGAGATCCTTTGTCTCCTTTCATTTTTATTCTATGCACGGAAGCGCTCGCTAGCCTTCTTAATCATGCAGAGATACAAGGGAAGATAACAGGGATGCGTGTTACACGCACGTGTCCGTCGGTATCCCACCTTCTCTTTGCTGATGATAGCCTTTTCTTCTGTAAGGCGGAGCCCCGTGAATGTGAAGAAGTAATGAAAGTAGTCAGGAAATATGGTAAAGCATCTGGTCATTGCATCAACTTTGACAAATCCTCCTTACTCTTTGGTAAGCGGATTAATGCAAATACGAGACAAGAGATTAAAGACGCACTTGGGATACAGAATGAAGGTGGAATGGGAACATACTTAGGCATCCCGAAGACATAAGCGGATCTAAATGCAAACTTTTTGCATTTCTGAAAGATAAGCTGATGCATAGAGTGAATGGATGGACAGGTAGATGGCTCTCAAAAGGTGGAAAAGAAGTACTGATAAAATCCATTCTGCTCGCTCTTCCGACATACGTCATGTCAACTTTCCTGCTCCCATTGGAGATATGTGAAAATTTGGCAAGTGCCATTGCTCAGTTCTGGTGGAGCTCGAATCCACCAAAAAGGGGAATACACTGGGTGAAATGGGAGAAAGTCTGTCTACCCAGAGAGGAGGGTGGAATTGGCTTCCGATTGATTCATGAGTTTAATCTGGCGCTTCTGGCTAAACAACTATGGAGACTAGTACAGTTTCCTGATTCCCTGGTCGCCCGAGTCTTACGGGGAAGGTACTATAGATTGAGCTCACCACTGAGAGTAAGCCCTGTTAGTAGCCCATCCTATGTGTGGACTAGTATCTCTGCTGCAAGAAAATTGCTGCTACTGGGGATTAGACAGAAGATACACTAAGGCTATGAGGTTAAGGTATGGGAGGATCCATGGATTCCATCGAATCCCGCCAGGCCAGCTGCCCCCATAGCTCCTGTGATGAACCCTAACATGAGAGTAAGCGATCTTATTGATCAGGGATTGAAGGATTGGGATGTGGGAATGTTGGAGAACTATGTTCATCCTGAGGATATGCCACTCATAAGGAGTTTGTCCATAAGCTCAACTCACCGTCGTGATACTTTCTGCTGGAACTTTACAAGGAGTGGCCATTACACGGTTAAATCTGGATATTGGGTGGCACATAATTTATTAAAGTTAACAGAGGAGAAGGAATTTTTGGAGCCAAGTATTACAAAGCTCCAGGCCTTTGCGTGGAAACTGAAGGCCCCTACGAAGATATGTCATCTTATGTGGCAGTTGTTAACTGGTCATGTGGCAGTAACGAGGAATTTAGTTAGATGCAATATGCGGTGTGACAATTACTGCCCAAGATGTGGAGAAGCAGAGGAGACTGTCACACATGCAATCTTTGAATGCCCACCAGCCCGTCAAGTACGGTCTTTATCTTCAACCCCGACGTGCCCAAATATTTTTCCGGTATCGAGCGTATACACAAACATGGATTATCTATTCTGGAGGAAAAATAGTATCATGGATCCAGAGCAAGACACGAATCCTTATCCCTGGATAATATGGTTCATTTGGAAGGCTAGGAATGAAAAACTCTTCAGGGGCATAGATAGAGATCCTCTGGAACTAGTTAAACATGCTGAGAGTGAATGCCATGCATGGTTTGAGGCTAATGAGGTGGTACAAGCAGTGACACAAGACAATATAAATGAGGAACCCCAAGCCGTATGCTTGGAAAATATTTGTTTACTAGATGGTTCTTGGACCCTTTCAGCTAACTTTAGTGGATGTGGATGGACATGGATGGATAGCTCTGGGAATATTCAGCTTATGGGGAAAAAAAACTTCCCTCGACGTGAATCAGCCTTGCATTCGGAGGTAGAAGCACTGCGGTGGGCGATGGAGAGTATGCTGCAGCACTCGACCTGCCAGAGCTTTGGGACAGACTGTAAGGAACTGATTGCTATGGTTAAGGATCCTCAGGCGTGGCTAAGCTTTGCGACAGAATTGGAGAGAATAGAGACGCTACAGATATGCTTCCCGGACTTCAACATCACTTACATTCCACGGGCGCATAATCAGACCGCAGATTTTCTAGCTAAGACTGCTAGATCTTTTCGTAGAAAGTTACATTTTGTTGGTTGTTCTATTCCGGTTTGGTTACCCAGACCACCTCAAGTTTGAGTAATAGAATAGCCTTTTGACGTCAAAAAAAAAAAAAACTATATAACATAATTTGGTGCATAAATCTTTTGATTTGTCAGCTTTAGCATAGAGCCAGCTTGCTATATTTGTTTTGACAAAGTTAATCAAGAAAAGTAAATCCTTTTTACAAGCTTATGAGAAGTGGAAGAAGAGATAAACAAACATGTAAACAATCCATGTTTTATTAAAATTAAAAATTTATTTGGTTTAATTGTTTAAATTTTTTTGGTTAAAAGTAAACCGATTAAAACCATAGAGATGTTAAGTATAGAACTATTGGTTTATGGAGATATATGTTTGTAACTTTTAATTCGAGAATAAATAAGCTTACGATTTTCAGTACAAAAATATTTACCAAGAGTTTCTAATTCGATGGACAAGCTATATACTAGTACTTATCGCAGAGAAATACCAAAGTTGTTTGGGGGGGGGGGGGGGGGTTTGACTCCACTGTCAAGGCCTTCGGTCAAAAATTAAAGACAAGAAGACACCTCGGTCCATGGTAATTCGGTCCAAAACACCTTCAGCCCTTTGGGGGGCGGGGGTGGGGGGGGGGGGGTTTGACTCCACTGTCAAGGCCTTCGGTCCAAAATTAAAGACAAGAAGACACCTCGGTCCATGGTAATTCGGTCCAAAACACCTTCAGCCTTTCGGCTCGACCGAAGTAAGTCAAGGACCGAAAAACAATTTGGGACACCAAGTATGAAGAGGTGACGAGGAGCACAAAGAGAGGCATCCTAAATCAAGCTCACAACACTAAAACGACTAGAATTAGGGTTTATCATTCCGGTCATCTGTTTCGACCAAAGTATTGGCCTTGTCTTTCGGTTTTCAGACCTAAACTCTTGTAACTCGTACTCTAATAAAACGTCTTTTTGAACACCCACGAAACATACTCTTATCTTAAATAATCGTTTAACAAAACTTAGATTAAATAATGTGGAAACTGAAATTCGCAGTTGTCGATTTCCGTTTAAATTAGGAAAGTAGGAGAACCCTAGTTTCCCAGAGGTCCCAGATATCTGCTAATACCACACGCCAAACAATTAGAACACGAAACGAGAATAGTAATAAAATAAGAAATCGAAAAAGAGAGCAAGATAGTTCTTATTCCGAATCTACGTTTGAGCGTTTACAACGAGGTAAGTGTCTGGGCTACGAGAGCTGTCGGCGAGATTCCTAGTTCTAAAACCCTAAGACGGCAAAAACCTAATTGAGTCGCAGCTCGAATAACAAAAACGAAAAACGGCCTAAAATTGCTCTAAGTGCTAAGTTTTCTGTCAAAAAGTCTCTATTTCTTCCTTTCGCCTAGGACTCCTTATATACTCGCTCCTACGTCGGTTTATGCTTTTCCTCTTCTGCCCTTAAGCGGTCATAGCTTAAAAATGGAGATATTCCGTTTTTCCCAATCTTCGTGATTATCTTTGGAAACTTCGGATTTATCCGCGGAAACTTGACATTTATCATTTTCTTACGAACCAAGCATAAACCGTCATACGCCTTACAGGCTTTTGGTTAAAAAATCATAAGTGGGCTTCGAGCTGCGTTTTAGGCCATCTTGGGCTGTCTTTGACTTGAAACGTTTATTACGGTTTCCTCGATAAAAACAAATTTCCCGCGGTTTTTATCGAAAAGTTTGATTGATGACTCCGAGTGACGAAAAACATGAAATGGTTTAGCTACGGTTTTCGGGAGATAGCATTAAAGAGTAGACGAGAATGCACGGATTCGTGTCGTATCGACGTTCTAAGAGAGCTCGGTCGCTACGTAGCGACTGAGCCGTGTACGTGCTCGGTCGCTATGTAGCGACCGAGCCGTGTACGTGCTCGGTCGCTACGTAGCGACCGAGCCGTGTGCGTATTCGGTCACTACGTAGCGACCGAGCCATGTGCGTATTCGGTCGCTACGTAGCGACCGAGCTTGGCCTGAGCTTGGTCGCTACGTAGCGACCAGCTCGTGCACGGGCCGGTTGCTACGCGGCGACCTTGTTCGAATCTTTCTCCGATGTTTCGTGAACGTGTTTTCTCCGCAAGATTCTTCGTAAAAAAAAAAAATCTTGTTCGAAGATTTATTTTTCGTAAAAACGTTCTCGCTTATTTTTTTTTTACGTACATTTGAATGTTAACTTCGTCGTAACCGTTTTTGACCCCAACAGTTAGCCCCCTAGCTCGTTAGAATCGTGGATAGCGATGAGATTCTAGCGCGCGGTTTGGCGAATTGGGAAATATAGGCGTATTGGACGAAGTTCACATTCAGAATTCCGCGGAGGAACATCAACGAGAAAATATATAAATATTATAATAAATCGAAATCCTAAGCTCATACTTCTATAAGTAGTGAGCCCCCATCTTTCATTTTTCTCACACCTTCCTTTCCTTCCCAAATCATCTCTAGCTTTCAAGATGTCTTCTTCCCAAGGTGACAAGAGAAGTTCCGACGTTGAGATGGGCAAGGCCACCTCCCAAGCTCCGGTTCCGGCTTCCTCCGTTGAGGTGCCAGCTTGCGTCGCCGGCTATCTTTCCTTCCGAGGGAAACTAGCTCGCCGCAAAGCCGAAAAGGAACCAGTTCGAGCTGACACCGAGCTCCCGTCCTCTTCTGCTCTGGTCGTTACTTCGGATCATGGTGCTGAGGTTCAGGCTCCGCAGAACGCAGGAACTCAAGTTGATGCGAGCGTTCCGTGTGTTCCGGACACTTTAGTTCAGCCCACTGGATCGTCTACAACTCCGATTCTTGTCGAGGACAAAGAGAAGGCCGCCAAGTCCATGCCTCCTCCTCCGGCTAGGAAAGAAATCGTCCTGGCGCTGCGTGCTCCCAGTGCCGCTCCGGTCGTTCAGCCTAAGGGCCAGAAGAGGAAGTTCGCCAAGGGCGGTGACGGGGAATCTTCGCAGCAAGGAGGTTCGAATCTGGCGCCGGGGCTCCGCGGAAAGGTTCGTCCCTCACTTTGGATTTTTACGATTAGCTCGTTGGATACTTCCTTTTTTTTTCAGAACTTGTTTCGTTTCATATCTCTAATTTTTCTCTTGTCTCGCAGTTTGTGTTTCTGATCGATGGAATGATCAGCGAGTGCGGTTCCGAGGTCAGTCGTCTGGCGAGGGATCTGACGAAGATGCAAGGCAAATGTTTTGAAACGGAGGCCATGCTGAAAGCTATGGAGGGTTCTCATTCCGCAAAGGTGTCTAAGCTCGAGGCCGAGATCGGGGAGCTCGAGAGGGACCTTGGGAAGACGGCGAGCTCTATTCTTAAGGAGAAGAAGGCTAGAAAGGCCAAGTCTTCGGAGGTGCGCCGACTTCAGCGTCAGATTGAGAGTGGCAAAGAATCGACGAGTCGCGGGATCGAAGAGGCCTAGGAAGCGCTTCGCATTGAGTTCCACGCTCGTTTGATGAAGATCTCCAACTTTTTAGGTTCCCTTGAGTGCATCCGCGGCAGGGACTTGGCCTTAGCGACTGTCGAGTGCAGGATGGCTGTAGCCCGTGCGCTTCAGAGCGAGACTCCTCCATCCTTAGAGGCCGAAGAGGCCAGGCTGTCTGATCGCAAGGGAGACTTGGCGGCCGTGGACGGGGATTTCGATCTCGTCCTGGCCGACCTGAAATCCGCGTGTCTTCTTCCGACGTGTTCAGAAGACCCAGAGGGGAAAGATCCCGTGGTCGGGGAGAACGGAGGCGTCGCGGCCCCGAGCTTGGACGAGGCGATGGACGAAGAGGGGGCATAGGTTCCAGATGATAGTAGTGGTTATGATCTCTAGCGAGAGAGATTTTTTTTTTTTGTGTTTATGTTTTGGCCTTATATGGCCTTATTTCGTGTTTCGGGACTGGCCGTTTGTGGCTTTGAATCCCTACCGCTTTGCGGCTTTTTTTCTCATGAAAGGATAATCAATTTGCGTTTTCGTGAGTTAGCGTACGGTGTGGAATGAAGATAATGAGTTGTCGTCTCATATCCTTCTTAGATGTGAAATGCTTTGTTTGCGATCTGTTTCGAGAGCTTTTCCGCGAGATCCTGATTTCGCGGGGGATCTGGAGACGTTGAATATAAACACAGAGGCATGTTTTAGGATCTCGTATCTTTTTGATATCATGCCTTGAGATGTTAGAGACCAGTGCGCTGGGTTTAGGGCAAGACCTAGGCTTACTTTCAGTTTTAAGATTTATGCGGTGACTAGCCGGCTATCAATTTATCTGTTGCGATTTTAACCTGATTCGTACCGATTTAAAGTCCGCGATAGGTTCTCGGCTTATACGACATGTCTGATACGAATCGAGCATCTCTCCAGAGATAATTTTTAAGCCAACTGGAAGTGCTAGACCAAAATTTCGGATTTCTTTTATAGCGCTATTATGCTTGTGTCGGATGTACGAGGTCATCTTCGTGAGATGGCCATGTCTGTTTAAGACGTTTAAGAGTTCAATGTGATCAGCAACGAACTTGATGGTAGATATTGCCGTTTGGGTCTTCGCGAAGAATATGTGTTTTGCTGAGATGATAATGCGTATATTGTTTTTCGTGACGAGGGTTTCGTTTTGTCAGCCGGGAAACACCTCTTTAGGCGGTTTTTTGCGACGTCTCACAGTACCGAAGGTTGATTTTTCCCCTAACAACTGGTTTAATTGCGATTTTTTTCAGGACTCGAATATAATTTGCGGATGAAGATGATTCGCTTGGTTAAAAAGTTCCAGAAATATCGAGGGCGTGGTCAGATATTTTGAAATTGAGAGTATACGAGTATACGTACCCACTCCCCCCCTTTTTAGTGAGGGGGGACAGCTGAATTCGTCTTTCGACAAACTGCCTACGTACTCCTTATGGAGATCAAGCCGTCTCGTAGTTCGGTCTTTGTGAAGTGACTCGTTTAGTGATAGTATTTTTTGAGATGCATTGCGTTCCAGGTTCTCGGAATTTTTACGCCTTGCATGTTGGCTATCTTGTAGGAACCTGGTCGAACGACTTTTACGATCTTGTAGGGTCCTTCCCTGTTTGTTCCAAGTTTTCCCGCGTTTCGCTCGGCGGTGTTTTGGAAGACTTTGCGAAGGACCAACTCTCCTTCGTTGAATCTATGATTCCGTACGTTGGAATTATAATATTTTGCGGCTGTGTGTTGGTAATTTTGGATTCGAACGAGTGCTCGGTCTCGGCGCTCGTTAACAAGGTCAAGATCTTCTAAGGGCATGGCGTTATTAAGCTCTTCTCATTCGGGTAGTAATCTTCTTCGAACACCGGGAAACTCGACTTCTGCGGGAATCATGCATTCCGTTCCGTATACGAGAGCGAAAGGCGTTTCTCCCGCTGCTCGCCTCGGGGTGGTGCGATGTGACCATAGGACTCCCTCGAGTTCGTCGGCCCACCTATGTTTTTAGCCTCTAGGCGTTTCTTAAGTCCGTCAAGAATGGTCATATTGATTGTCTCGGCTTGTCCGTTGCATTGCGGATACCTGGGAGTTGACTTGTTTAGTCGTATCTTCCATTTTTTTGCAAAATGCTTCGAATCGGATGGAGATGAACTGAGACCCGTTATCGGTTACGATCTCGTAAGGAACTCCATGTCTACAGATGATGTTTTTCCATACGAAATTTTCAACTTGGACATCTTTTATACTTGCGTATGAGTCTGTCTCTACCCATTTTGAGAAGAAATCGGTGAGGACTAAGAGGAAATGCTTTTGCTTTGAATTGTGAAGAGGTCCGACGATGTCCATGGCCCAGCGCATGAAGGGATACGGTGATGTGATGGAGGAAAGAACTTCTGCTGGTTGTCGGATGGTTGGAGCAGGCCTTTGGTATTTTTTGCATTTCCGTGCAAATTTCTCACAATCTCCGATCATCGTTGGCCAGTAGTATCCATGACGTTTGATTTTCACTGCTAGTGACCTTCCACCGGAATGGTTTCCGCAGGAGCCAGAATGAACTTCCTCCATAACGTTTCTCGCCTTCTCTCCTTCCAGACACGTCATGAGTGGTCTGGAAAATCTCCATTTGTAAATTTCGCCGTCGACCGTTACGTAACGCGCGGCCTGCGTTCGGATTTTGCGGGCCGCCCATTTTTCGGGAGGTAATTTTCCGTCGGTGATGTAGGCTCGAATCGTTTGCAGCCATGGGGTATCGTAGCCGTAATCGGATTGTTCCGGTTCCGGCTGTACTGCAACTTCCTCTACCTCGTCGTCTTGATCTCCGATGAGGTTGATGACGATTGGTGGTCCGATACTTGGGTGTTCGATAAATTCGACCGGAATTACTCTTTTAAGACCTGGGTCGGAACTTGACGCCAGGGCCGCGAGAGCATCGGCCTAGACATTTTCGGAACGGGGGATTCACGTAAGAGCGAAACAGTCAAATTCTTGGGCTAGATTTTGGACTAGTTTGAGATACGCGTCCATTCTTTCGTCCTGTGCTTCACATTCTCCGCTATATTGACTTGCAACTAGCTGGGAATCACTTTAGGCGTGGATGTTGCGTATCTTCAACCCGTGAGCTAAACGCAGCCCTGCGATGAGTGCTTCATACTCTGCCTCGTTGTTGGACGCGTGAAATTCCAGCCTGAACGACTGTTCTAAGATCTCACCGGTCGAAGACGTGAGACAGATTCCGATGCCCGATCCTTGCTTGGATGAGGATCCTCCGTCGATGTGAATGAGCCAGGTCAAATTTGGTTCCTCGTTGGTCACGGTTTCCGTTGGTAGTTCGACTAGGAAGTCTGCGAGTACTTGGGATTTTGCACTTGTTCTTGGTCGGTATTCGATATCGTACTCGCTCAACCCGACTGCCCATTTGGCTAGTCGGCCCGACTGACTCGGGCTATGCAAAATTGTCCGTAAGGGGAAGGTCGTGAGGATGAAAATCGTGTGGGATTGGAAATACGGTCTTAGCTTCCGCGCCGATGTTACGACTGCGCATGCTAATTTTTCCATTTGCGGATACCTGGATTCAGCATCCAGCAAGGTTTTGCGTATATAGAAAATAGGTTTCTGTTCGCCGCGCTCTTCCCTGATCAGGACACCGCTCACAGCCGTTGCCGATACCGCGATGTATAAGTACAAAATTGCTCCTTCCACGGGTTTTGCGAGGACTGGAGGAGTAGCTAAGTATCGTTTCAGCTGTTGGAAAGCGTTTTCGCACTCTTCCGACCATTCGAATTTTTTATTTTCCCGTAGGATATCGTAGAAAGGTAAACACTTGTCCGTTGACCGCGAAATGAATCAGTTAAGTGCTGCGACTCTACCGTTTAATCTCTGGACTTCCCGCTTATTCTTGGGCTAAGCCATCTCGATCAATGCATTGATTTGTTTCGGATTAGCTTCGATACCGCAGTATGTCACTAAGTAACCGAGGAACTCTCCCGATGCTACGGCGAATCTGCATTTTGTCGGGTTAAGCTTCATGTTATGGGAATTTAGTTGTGCGAAACATTCCTCAAGATGTGATACGTGATCTTTTGCCTGGAGGGATTTGACGAGCATGTCGTCGATATAGACCTCCATCGTTTTACCGAGTTGTTCGAAGAACATACGATTCACGAGTCGTTGGTAACTTGCGCCGGTGTTTTTGAGGCCGAAGGGCATTACCTTGTAGCAATAAGTTCCGCGATCAGTAATGAACGCAGTTTTCTCGCGATCGTCGGGATTCATCATAAATTGATTGTAACCCGAGAAGGCATCCATGAAAGATAGAAGTTCGTTTCCCGCCGTTGCTTCGACCAGCCGATCAATGTGCGGTAAAGGGAGACTATCCTTTGGACATGCTTTGTTAAGGTCAGTAAAGTCCAGGCAGACTCGCCACTTGCCGTTTTTCTTTTTGACTACAACGGGGTTGGCGAGCCAGTCTGGATATCTCACTTCTTTTATCGATTCGACTTTAAGCAATATTTTGACCTAGTCGTTCACTGCGGAAGCGCGTTCGGGTCCTAGCTTACGTCTTTTTTGTTTGCCTGGTTTGAAAGTTGGATCAATATTCAGTTCGTGACATGTTATGTTAATGTCGATCCCTGGCATACCCTCTACAGCCCATGCGAAAGTATTAAGGTTCTTTTTCAGACAGGTTATGAGTTCTGTCCTTAAGGGCTCGCGGAGATTCGCTCCGAGCTCGACACACCGTTCTGGGAACGCTTCGTCGAGACATACCGTCACCACGGGTTCCCAAGTTGGTTCGCGTTTTTCTTCTAGGGCCATGATTTTACGGGATTTCCAGAAGAGTTCCGCTAAATCCTGACTTCAGGTGCTTTCGTCGGAGGCCATTTTCTTCACCTTTCTAGGAATGGTTTCGAGGTCTGGCCTTTTTCGTTTTTGTTCTGCGGCGAAACATACCCGCGATACTCTCGGATTTCCTCATATTACCTCGATTCCGTTAGGAGTTGGAAATTTGAGGCAAAGGTGGTACGTTGATGGGATCGCGCGCATGTAATTCAACCATGGCGTTTCCATGATAATGTTGTAAGACGCGGGACGGTTTACGACTAGAAACTCGGTGACTCTCGTTACGGTCCCAGCTTTGACTGCAAGATCAATCGATCCGAAAGCTATGGTGGTTTCTCCCGAGAGTCCCAATAGTGGGCTAGGAATTTCCACGATTTTGGATGGATCGATCTCCATCTTCTCGAGAGTATCTTTGAAGATGATATCAACCGAACTTCCAGTATCGATTAATACCCTAGCGATATCGATGTCACGAATCGTTAGCTCGATAACAAGGAGATCGTTACGAGGTTTGGCCTGATCGACCGTTGCTCCCCCCTTGAACGAGATGACGTTCGCGCATGTCGAGTTTTGCATATCGTTCCTGATCGTTGGGAGGCTTTTGCGGGTTAGATTGATCTGTACCCCCTCCTTCTAGCGCCAAACTGTGGGAACCGAAATTCGCACAGTCGATTTCCGTTTAAATTAGGAAAGTAGGAGAACCCTAGTTTTCCAGAGGTCCCGGATATCTGCTAATACCACACGCCAAGCAATTAGAACACGAAACGAGAATAGTAATAAAATAAGAAATCGAAAAAGAGAGCAAGATAGTTCTTATTCTGAATCTGCGTTTGAGCGTTTACAACGAGGTAAGTGCCTGGGCTACGAGAGCCGTCGGCGAGATTCCTAGCTCTAAAACCCTAAGACGGCAAAAACCTAATTGAGTCGCAGCTCGAATAACAAAAATGGAAAACTGCCTAAAATTGCTCTAAGTGCTAAGTTTTCTATCAAAAAGTCTCTCTTTCTTTCTTTCGCCTAGGACTCCTTCTATACTCGCTCCTAGGCCGGTTTACACTTTTTCTCTTCTGCCCTTAAGCCGCCATAGCTTAAAAATGGAGATATTCCATTTTTCCCAATCTTCGTAATTATCTTTGGAAACTTCGGATTTATCCGCGGAAACTTGATATTTATCCTTTTCTTACGAACCAAGCATAAACCGTCATACGGCTTACGGGATTTTGATTAAGAAATCGTAAGTGGGCTTCGAGCTATGTTTTAGGCCATCTTGGGCCGTCTTTGAGTCGAAACGTTTATTACGGTTTTCTCGATAAAAACAAACTTTCCGCGGTTTTTATCGTAAAGTTTGAATGATGACTCCGAGTGACGAAAAACATGAAATGGTTTAGCTACGGTTTTCGGGAGATAGCATTAAAGAGTAGACGAGAATGCACAGATTCGTGTCGTATCGACGTTCTAAGAGAGCTCGGTTGCTACGTAGCGACCGAGCTTTGGTGAGAGCTCGGTCGCTACGTAGCAACCGAGCCATATACGTGCTCGGTCGCTACATAGAGACCGAGCTTGGACTGAGCTCGGTCGCTACATAGCGACCGAGCCGTGTGCGTATTCGGTCGCTACGTAGCGACCGAGCTTGGCCTGAGCTTGGTCGCTACGTAGCGACCAGCTCGTGCGCGGGCCGGTTGCTACGCGGAGACCTTGTTCGAATCTTTCTCCGATGTTTCGTGGATGTGTTTTCTCCGCAAGATTCTTTGTAAAAACAAATCTTTTTCGAAGATTTATTTTTCGTAAAAACGTTCTCGCTTATTTTTTTTATGTACATTTGAATGTTAACTTCGTCGTAACCGTTTTTGACCCCAACAAATAAAATTCGTCGAATGAAAGTTATAAAATAATATATAATTTTTTTTTTTTGGCAGCAAAAGACTATTTTATTACTCAAACATGAGGTCGTCTGGGTAGCCAAACCGGAATAGAACAACCAATAAAACATAAAGGTCGATGTAAAGAACATGCATTCCTAGCTAACGAATCTGCAGTCTCATTTTGCGTCCTTGGAAAGTAGCTGATCTTGAAGTCTGAAAAACACAACCGAAGAGTTTGAATGATTTCCAGCTCAGTTGAGAAGTTAGACCAAGCTTGTGGCTGTTCTATAATTGCAATCAGGTCTTTGCAATCTGTCTCAAATCTCTGACAGGTCGAGTGTTGTATCATGCTCTCCATTGTCCATTGTAGCGCTTCCAGTTCCGAGTGTAATGCTGTTTCACCCCTCCTTAGATTCCTTGTCCCCATGAGTTGAATCTTCCCCATGGTATCCTTCCACACCCATCCCAATCCACTAAACTGAGCTGTGGAGGTCAATGAACCATCCACCATGCAAATATTACTCAAGCTTAAGGCATGTTTTTCTTCAGCAATATGTGCCTGCGGAGGAACCAGTATAGTTTCCCTCGCATTGTACCATGTTTGACATTCACTCTCTGCATATCTGACTAGTTCCAAAGGGTCTCTGTCTATGCCTCTAAACAACTTATCATTCCTAGTTTTCCAGATGTACCAAATTATCCAAGGATAAGGGTCTCTATCATCTTCCGGCTCCAGAATACCATTCTTCCTCCAAAAAAGATAGTCCATATTAGCATAAATACTTGGTACATGGAAGATTTGACGGCTCGATGGTGTTGAAGATAATTCCCATGCTTGTACGGCTGGTGGACATTCAAAGATCGCATGAGTAACAGTCTCTTCTGGCTCTCCACATCTTGGACAATAATTATCGCATCGCATATTGCGACATACCAGGTTCCTTGTTACCGCTATCCGTCCTGAAATTAATTGCCAAATAAGATGACAAATCTTTTGTGGCGCATTTACCTTCCAAGCAAAGGCTTGAAGTTTGGTTATACTGGGTTGTAGAAACTCTTTATCCTCTGTATCTTTCATCAAATTTGTAGCAACCCAATATCCAGACTTGACAGTATATTGTCCACTCTTGGTATAACTCCAGCAAAATGTATCACGTCGGTGAGTAGGGCTTATGGCCAAACTCTGAATAATCGGTATATCCTCTTGATCCACATATTGTTTCAATAATCGGGCATCCCATTCCTTTGATTCAAAATTAATAAGGCTGCTGATGATCATAATTGGGTTTACCACTGGGACCTGGGCGCGAGCCGGTCTTGCTGGCATCGAAGGAATCCAAGGATCTTCCCATACATTAATTTCATATTCTGAGTGCACTTTGCTTCTAATACCCAGAAGTAATAGCTTCCTCGCAGTTATAATACTCATCCATACATACGATGGGGTATCCACTGTGCCGGTTCGCAAAGGCAAACTCAGACGATAATAATTTCCCCGAAGAACTCTCGCCACTAATGAGTCTGGAAATTGGACAAGACGCCATAGCTGTTTAGCCAAAAGAGCTATATTGAATTCATGGATCATACGAAATCCAATTCCTCCCTCGTCTCGCGGTGCACACATTTTTTCCCATTTTGCCCAGTGAATTCCTCTTTTTAGTGGATTCGAACTCCACCAGAAATGGGCAATGGCACTCGCTAAGTTCTCACATATCTCCAAATGAAGCAGGAAACTGGACATGACATAAGTCGGAAGAGCTAACAAGATAGACTTGATTAAAACTTCCTTTCCTCCCTTAGATAACCAGCGACTAGTCCAACCATTCACTCTGTGTAATAGTTTCTCTTTTAGGAAAGCAAATAGTTAACACTATCCACTAATATCCTCTGGGATTCCTAAGTAGGAACCCATCCCTTCTTCGTTTTGAATATCAAGTGTATCTTTGATCTGTTGTCGATCATTTGCTGGAATCCTTTTACCAAAAAGTAATGAGGATTTATCAAAATTAATACATTGGCCTCATGCTTTCCCATATTTCCCGACTACTTTCATAACTTCTTCACATTCACGGGGCTCCTCCTTACAAAAGAAAAGGCTATCGTCAGCAAAGAGAATGTGAGATATCGGGGGGCTAGCGCGTGCGACTCGCATCCCCGTTATCTTCCCTTGATTCTCTGCTTGATTAAGAAGGCTAACGAGCGCTTCCGTGCATAGAATAAACATGAAAGGAGACAAAGGATCTCCTTGACGTAAACCTCTTCCAGGAACAATGTTTCCCCTTGGTTCTCCATTCATAAGGACTTTATAGTTGACGGAGGTGATGCATCTCATAATCCAGTCAATCCATATCTCAGAAAAACCCATCTTTCTCATGACTGCCTCAATGAATAACCAATCCATCCTATCGTACGCTTTGCTCATATCCGTTTTTATGGCCATTCTCTTTACCCGTCCACCCGGTTTGGTTCTCAATGCGTGAAACATCTCCTGAGCTATCATGATATTATATGTAATCTGTCTACCAGCAACAAAGGCTGATTGAGTCTCAGATATCCGCTATGGAAGAACCTTCTTCAATCTTTGGCATAAGACCTTAGATATTATCTTGTAACTGACATTGCATAGACTGATAGGTCTAAACTTTGTCATTTCATCTGGTTTTGTTCGGGATTAAGCAGATGTTCGTGTCATTCAGTCCCTGCGCCATTGACCCCTCAAAAAGAAATTGATTAACCATACGGGTTAAAACATCTTTGACGATAACCCAAAACTTCTGATAGAAGAGAGCGGTCATTCCATCAGGTCCTGGGGTTTTTTCTGGGTGCATAGCGAACAAAGCTAATTTGACCTCCCATTCAGTTACTGGAGCTGTAAGATCTTCATTTATTGCCCCAGTAATTGTCGTCGATACCTCTGATAGCACATTAGCTATATCCTCTGGGTTGGAAGACTCAAAAATTTGTCTAAAATAGCTAGTAGCAATGGCTACTAGTGCTTCCTCATCCTCCACCACATTCTCATTTTCATCTAGGAGCTGTGTTATCATATTCCTTGCTCTTCTTTGCTTAACCAACACATGGAAATGTTTTGAATTCCTATCCCCTTCCCTTAACCAGAGAATCCTACTTTTCTGTCGCCAAAACATCTCCTCTGCCTTAAGAGCAGCAGATCGTTCCTTCAGAGCATCTGCTATTTCCTCAGAGGTTGCATCATCATTCGAATATAGTCCCTCCACCTTCTCCTTAAGCTTCTCCACTAACTTTTCCGAATTCACATTATTTTGTCTCCTCCATTGACTCAAAGCTTTTCAGCAGCTAGCAATATGTTCCATTATATTCGCTTTAGGAGGCAAATCTTCTGATTTCCATCCTTCCAGGATGACTTGCCTCAGCTCCTCATTATCCAGCCAGCGTTTATCAAATTTGAATTTTTTTTTTTCCTCACTGGTTTTGTGAGAATGTCTGCCAGGACCAGGCGATGATCCGAGCCCTAAAGCCTGAGATACTTAACGGCTGAATGTGGGAACTTTTCATGCCAATCCTCATTCCCTACTGCTCTATCCAGTTGGCATCTAACAGTTGTCCCTCCTGATCTTTTCCAAACCCACGACAGCATATTCCTAGTAAATGGAAATTCTAGCATGCCACAATCACTCAACATTTGCTTAAAGGGCAAGAAAGAACTATAAGAACGCCTTCTGCCTCCTTCCTTTTCACTATGATCAATTATTTCATTAAAATCTCCTATCATGAACCAAGGTCCATTTCGAGTTGTTGAGAAACGCGTAAGACGTTCCTATACCTGATCTCTACGTTCTAAAACAGGGTCTCCATAAACAAATGTCATAAAAACTTTTACTCCATCAATGACTGCCTCAATGTCAATCATTCTGTTATTCGAAAATAAAACATTAACTTGAAATCCATCCATAAATAAAAGAGCTAATCCTTCGCTAAGGCCAAGTGGCTCAACGGTAAGCAAGTGGTCAAATCCTAAGTCAGCTTGAATGTTTTGCAACAGCAGCCTCCTATTCTTCGTCTCAGAAAGAAACACAAGTCCTGGGCGATGCTTCTGACACATCTCTGTAAGGCGTCGAACTGTGAGGTCGTTTCCAATCCCTCGACAGTTCCAACTGAGTGTCCTCATAGATAATCATGTGATGAGTTTTTGGAACCCATCAATCCATCACCTTTGGAGGAGCTACCTCTCTGCTTCTTAGAACTCTGATGATGCTACTTTGGCCTGCTTGCGTGTCTAGTCGTATGAACTCCTTGAGATGAAGAGGAAAACTTACGAGGAGATCCCCGACGAAGAACCTCAAATTTTTTACTCTGGAAGCCCAATGGGACATTCGCTCTAGTTCCTTGCTTACTGATCTTCAAAGCTTTAGCCTCATGCCCGTTATCATCCTGGCATGTAGTCTTCATGTTTGCACCATGCTTAGCCGCAGTGTCCTCCATCTCTTTGAGATTCATACCAAGCAAGTCCTCATCTGGCGCTTCGCACTCCATCACTTCATCATCCTTCTGATCCTCAATGTCCATATCGTTCAAAGCTCCAATGATCTGATTATCTCCAGCGGTGGCTACTGGTTCCTGCTCACTAAGACTCGTGAAAGAGAGGAAGCGAGTAAGCCCTTTAGCGCGCTTTGTAACATTCTCTTCCATGTTGTGGCCACTTCTGGATGGCGTAACAATAGTGCTAGCCAATCTCTTAACGGTTTTACCATCTCCCGACCTGATGCCTTTATGATCAATAGAGCCGTTCAGTCCGTCGTATCTGATGGGAGAAGATTGTTCATAGGGAACAATCTCACGAGAGCGTACTGATGGTACTGTATGCTTGGTCCTTTCCGCTTTCGCTTGCCAAGTTTGCTTCTGATGACGATCATATGGGCCTTTAGAAGCTCGAAAACCCCCATATCTGTTACTCCTAGAACGATCAGAATGGTGTCGCACTATCCTATCCGCAAGTGTGCCTCATATCTCACCAGAATAAGGTTTCCTCTTCGCATACTTCCTATCTTCCTCACCATACCTTGAACTGGCTAAGTTTCTAGTAGATGTTTCCATGTGTGGCCCGTAGCGGGAGAGATCACTTGCACGATGTTCATTGTGGAGGTGTAGCGCTGTGCCTGTTCTTGTGGTAGTTGCATCCTCGTAAAGATACCAGGACGCTCTGTATGCGGTTGAAGTCGAGACCGCATGTCCGAGACAGAAGGACAATGATCCTTCTCATGCGTAAGCATGCCACACGTAGAGCAGTGTTTAAAAAGCATCTCGTACTTTATCTCTATGGTAACCTCATCCCCATCCTTCGATTCCACTTTCCGTGAGAATTTAAGAGGTCGACGAGAATCCACGTCAATGAGCATACGGCCCTCGGCTACGTCCAAAGTTTCAACATGAACATTGCCTAGTCTTGCCCCATTGTTTCTGAGATTTTTATTCGTCCACATATGCAAAGGAAGACCAATCACTCGAACCTTGAAAGGGATGATCCAAGGATAATCATCGTGAACGATGGGTTCCCACCTCACCAACACAAACATGCATAAGTTAAAGTGAAAAGGGCCCTGTCGAAGAACAGAGCTGAGGCCTCTTCCGAAGAGAAGTTGATGAGGAGCTTCTCGATATTTTGTTTTTTAGGGTTGAGAATCTTTCCAATAAGTGATAAGCTAAACTCATTGACGATTAACGTGTCATCCTGATCCATGAGTATGATCGGCGCATCATCATCCTCATAAAGGATGCCCTTACCCTTGATATCCGCCATGTGACTGGAGCGCAGCCTGTGAAATGACCCCATACAAAGATATGGAGATCAGATCGCCGGTCTAAAGAGATCCATGTTACGACGTGGATAACTGGAGTGTTCTGAGCACAAGCGAGCGTAGTGATGAGTTTAGGAGCGTGGTGATCGTAGGTGATCTGAGATAATGGAGATCAGGGACGCTTCAAAGAGACAATGGTGATCGTAGATGATCGTAGGTGATCGTAGTGATGAGTTCAGGACGCGCTTGAGAGATCTGGTAATCCCCACGTCAATGAGCGTGGTGATTAGATGGAGATCAAAGCTTCAAAGAAAACTTCAACCTAGAGGAGTCTCCAACAAGAATCAATCCATCAATCACACGATGATTGGGAGATACGGCGACGGAGGGACTTTCCTGGAGCAAAGAGAAACGCGTCGAGCACAAGGAGTGTAGGGTAGTCTCCCCTGCGCTGATGCAGAGCCCACCGAGTACAGGATCCGCGTCAAAACGATCCGGAAGGTGAGATCGCCATTTTCGTCTTCGAGAGCGGCTAGGTTTAACAATACTATAAAATAATATTTTCTTGTCATTGTCAGTTAAGCTAAAATTATTAAATCCAAGCGAAGTGAAGATAAGATTCACAGTCGTTGAACCAAACAGAAACGAACGTCTCATTTATAAACGAAGAGGGTAAGGTTGTAATCTTACGTTTTAGGATAAGAACAGCCCGTCGTCTCCGGCGACGATGAAGTGGTTACTTGTCGCCGTGTTGACCGCTGTTACGATTTCTTCCGCCGTGACACAATCTCATATCCTCCTTGGATCTCCGGTCAACTCTCTCTGCACTGACCTCATTCATCCGGCCGGTTACTCCTGCACCGAACACACTGTAATCTCATCGCTTTCTAGTCTCAAATCAAGATTCCTGTTTGGATTGTACCATTCACATCTCTCATATTCTTGTTTTTAGATTCAAACGAAAGATGGGTACATACTAGCTCTTCAACGCGTGGCTTCTCCTGCTCAGAATCTAACACTTCAGTATGGTCCACCTGTTCTGCTTCAGCACGGTCTATTTATGGTATCGTTGCTTGCTTGGTCGCAAATTCAACTTAAATGAAGGACAAAACTGCTTAAATGTCTTGTCTTTTTGTGGCAGGCTGGAGACGTGTGGTTCTTGGATTCCCCTAAAGAGTCATTAGGCTTCATTCTTGCAGATCATGGGTTCGATGTTTGGGTAGGAAACGTTCGTGGTACGCGCTATAGTTACGGGCATGTAACTTTCTCTGAAACTGACAAGGTATGTCAAGATATGATGTTTATTTGCTCCTCTCTATTTGTATGCCTGCCTATTAGTATTTGAATGTGATGTCATACTTTTTCTATATACAGGAATTTTGGGATTGGAGTTGGCAAGATTTGGCTATGTATGACTTGGCAGAAATGGTTCAGTATATGTATTCACTTGCAAACTCCAAAATCTTCCTTGTTGGACATTCTCAGGTCATTGTTCTTCTTGAACTGAATAAGGGGTCAGGTCCCCTCTTGCGGATTAGTAAACTAAACTTTTTCAGTTTCTTTCGACAGGGGACTATCATGTCTTTTGCTGCTCTTACTCAGCCACGTGTTGCGGAAATGGTTGAAGCAGCTGCGTTGCTTTGTCCAATATCGTATTTGGATCATGTCACAGCTCCACTTGTAGAAAGAATGGTTTTTATGCATCTCGATCAGGTATTCTTGGCTCTTGAATATCATAGAAACCGATTCCAGAAACTAAAAAACCTTTCAAAAAAAAAAACATTTGTCGGTTCTCTTTCCAGATGGTCGTTGCTCTTGGCCTGCATCAAATAAACTTTCGAAGGTTGTGACTTGTGTCTCATCTAGCTTTTGTGTGACTTTTCTTTACTAACACATTTTGTAGCTTGTATTCTGTGATCTCAGTGAGACTTTAGTTAAACTTGTTGACTCGTTATGCGAAGGGCATATGGATTGCACTGATTTCCTCTCATCCATAACAGGTTTTCCATTCTCTTCCTGTAATCTCTTTTTAAATATTCGTTCCATAACTATGTTTGTTAGAGGAAAAGAACAGATAATTACTAGGAAAAATGTAAAATAGTGGAAAGTGTTTGATAATGTCCTGTGATAATTTGTATGTGTTCATGCGCCTTTTGTATTTTTTTTTTGTTTTGAACTGATGTCAACGAATGGCAGGGGAGAATTGTTGTTTCAATGCCTCGAGGATAGAATACTATCTAGATTACGAGCCTCACCCATCATCTGTGAAGAACTTGCGGCATCTTTTCCAAAGTAAGATCTCTACTCATTTGATTCTTGAGTCATTTTCCATAGTTTGTATTCAATGGCCTTGGCTTTTACTTATCCACGCTTGACACTCCCTTTTGGTTTTGATTCTAATGCATTCAAGTGATTCGGAAGGGGAGCTTTGCACAATATGATTACGGCTTTCTAAAAAACATATTGACTTATGGGACATCAAAACCTCCGGAATTCGAACTTGGCCTCATTCCGGCATCATTACCAATGTGGATGGGGTACGGTGGAAGTGATCTTTTAGCAGACGTGACGGATGTGGAACGTACTCTCGCCGAGCTACCTTCGAGACCAGAGTTGCTATATCTTGAGAATTATGGTCACATTGATTTTGTGCTTAGCACAAGTGCGAAAGAAGATGTGTATAAGCACATGATTCAATTCTTCAGGGCGAGGAAAAAGTCCAGTATTTGGTAAAACTACTAACTGCAAGGCTGGGCACATGACATCTGCTATCTGTCTCCTACTTGATAACGTGTGTGTATATATATACTAGGAGAAGCCCGCGTTTGGCGCGGGGTTTGATATTTTTTTTTTTAAATCAAGTTCTGTTGTGAATGAAGAGGAGAATTTGTGTGTATTATTAGGTCGACCAACTGGTCTTTATATACATATGGTAATGACGGTCTAAGTACTGGATCGACATGAGATCGTACTTATCCTTAACTAGATAATGACTAGCAATACGTAAGATAAACACAAGAGTAGATAGGCGCCAGTATGATCCTGCGGATGGGTTTGGTCCGTCTTGCTACACGGGCTGATAAATGGGTCGATCACTAAATGGTTTATAACACTCCCCCATGATCGACACATCCGGTCAAAGTTCATTCATGCTTTGGATGTTGCCTCATTAAAACTTTTCTTGACAAACCCAAAACCCAATGTGGTAAAAGGGAAAACAAGACAGGAAAAAGAGTACAACACATGAACTCCCCCTGTTGAATGCATCACCGAAGATCCTTTAGTCGACGCATGCCTATCTTCCATATGAGCTTCTTGAACGTTGAGGTTGGTAGTGACTTGGTGAAGAGGTCGGCTGAATTCTCACTCGAACGGACTTGCAATACTTGGACCTCTCCTGCCTTCTGAAGCTCGTGTGTAAAGAAGAACTTAGGAAGAATATGTTTCGTCCTATCTCCTTTAATGTATTCATCCTTAAGCTGTGCGATGCATGCTGTGTTATCCTCGTATAGGATGGTCGGTGGATCCTTTCCTTTGATCGTACCACAAGTGGTACAAATATGTTGTGTCATGGATCTCATCCATACACTCTCACGGCTGGCTTCATGCATGGCTAATATTTCTGCGTGGTTAGAGGATGTGGCTGCCATGGTCTGCTTCATGGACCGCCAGGATATAGCTGTCCCACCGTGTGTAAAAACATAACCAGTCTGAGATCTAGCATAATGTGGATCAGAGAGATAACCTACATCAGCAAAACCAACTAAATCTTCCTTAGATTTGTCAGTAAACATAAGACCCAAGTCTTTCGTTCCTTGTAGGTAACGAAGTATATGTTTAATCCCGTTCCAGTGCCTTTGGGTCGGACAGGAGCTGAACCTAGAAAGTAAGTTCACAGCAAAGTTGATGTCTGGTCGTGTGTGGCCAGCTAAATACATCAGAGCTCCTATTGCACTGAGATAAGGCACTTCGGGACCAAGGACTTCCTCATTTTTCTTCTTCGGACCAAATGGGTCAGTGTCCGGACCAAGACTTCTCACGACCATGGGGCTAGTCAATGGGTGAGACTGGTCCATATTAAATCTTTTGAGTACTTTTTCTATATATGCCTTTTGATGCACAAGAATTCCATCTTTCATATACTCAATTTGCAATCCCAAACAAAACTTTGTTTTTCCAAGATCTTTTATCTCGAATTCTTTCTTGAGATATTCAACAGTTTGAGAAATTTCTCTAGAGGTTCCTAGGATATTTAAATCATCTACATATACTGCAATGATTACAAAACCCTTATTGAACTTCTTTATGAATATGCATGGGCAGATCTGGTCGTTTTTGTATCCTTCTTTCAGGAGATATTCGGACAGTCTATTGTACCACATTCGACCTGATTGCTTTAATCCATAAAGAGACTTGTTCAATCTGATACAATGTTGTTCTCGAGAACTCTCTTTGTTTTTCAATTCAATACCATCTGAAATTTTCATGTATATTTCATTATCCAGTGGACCATATAAGTAGGCAGTTACAACATCCATTAACCGCATACAAGACCTTCTCTTACAGCCAGACTTATTAGAAATCTTAAGGTCGTAGCATCCACCACAGGGGAATAAGTTTCCTCATAATCTATTCCTGGTCTTTGTGAGAATCCTTGTGCAACAAGTCGTGCTTTATATCTCACAACTTCTCCTTTCTCATTTCTTTTTCTCACAAAAACCCATTTGTATCCCACTGGTTTTATGTTGTGAGGTGTCCGGATGATCTGTCCAAACACTCCTCTCTTTTTCAGTGATTCTAACTCCACATTAATGGCTTCTTTCCATTTCAACCAATCTGGTCGTTGCATACATTCTAGTATAGATGTGGGTTCTAGATCCTTATTATCCATCAATTCGACTGCTACATTATAAGCAAATATATCATTCATGTCGACATGTTTTCTGTTCCATTTCCTTCCAGACATGACATAATTTATTGAGATCTCATTATTGTCAGGAACTTCATTACCTTGATTCTTAGCGTCCCAAGTATCTTTTGGTGGTACATGAGTTTCCTTTTCCATGTCTAGAGTTTCCACTTTCTTGGATTTCTTTGCACTCTTTCTTTTCCGAGCTTCTTTGTCTTTGGAACCTACTGGTCTACCACGTTTCAATTGTGGTTTAGACGTAGTAGCAGCCTGATTATGTCCATAACAGACATCAAGTCTTATTGGTGCATTTGCAGCTGGTATGTATGACTTGGTTACTCTATTTGGATCAGCAAAAGAATCTGGCAATCTGTTAGCTAGCTCTTGAAGATGTATAATCTTCCGGACTTCTAGGTCACAATCTCTAGTCCGAGGATCCTGTCATGTTAAGGATGTTTGATTCCATTTTATATCATGTACCAGCTTACCATAATCTCCCCCTAATGCTGGATACTGGGATTCATCAAAATGACAATCCGCGAACCTGGCCTTAAACAAATCACCTGTTGTTGGCTCTAGGTACTTAATAATAGAAGGGGAATCGTATCCAACATATACTCCCATCCTCCTCTGAGGTCCCATCTTTGTTCTCTGTGGTGGTGCTATAGGCACTTGGACGGCACATCCAAAAATTCTTTGATGGGATATATCTGGCTCATGACCCGTTAGTAGTTGGGATGGCGAGTATTTGTGCTCACTAGATGGCCTGATGCGAATTAGCTCAGCTGCATGTAGTACTGCATGTCCCCAAGCTGATACTGAGAGTTTGGTATTCATTAAGAGTGGCCGGGCAATCAGCTGGATCCGTTTTATAAAGGATTCAGCCAGGCCATTCTGAGTATGGACATGTGCTACAGAATGCTCCACACTTACCCCCATGGACATACAATAGTCATTAAAAGCTTGGGAAGTGAATTCACTTGCATTGTCTAGACATATAGTCTTTAATGGAAAATCTGGAAAATGTGCTCTCAGTCTTATTATCTGAGCCAGCAATCTTGCAAGTGCTAGATTACGAGTTGATAGGAGACAAACATGTGACCATCTTGTGGATGCGTCAATCAGGACCATAAAATATCTAAATGTCCCACAGGGTGGGTGTATTGGTCCACAAATATCAACTTGTATTCTTTCTAGGAAATTTGTCACTTCCTTATTCACTTTGGTACGTGATGGCTTAGTAATTAGTTTCCCTTGTGAGCATGCTTCACATGTGATATTCTTAGGGATAACTCTTTTTGTTTTCAAACTGTGACCATTTGAATTTGATATGAGTTTTCGCATCATGTTCGAACCGGGGTGTCCCAGCCGATTGTGCCAAAGAGTGAACACTTCTTTGAATTCTTTATTCAAGACGGCATTAGCCTCAACAAGACTGGTCTGGGCATAATAAAGACCAGTCCCACACGCAGGTATAGTCTCAAAGACTTTCTTATTGCCTTGGGTGTATAAATCTGTAGGAATTCTTTACTTCCTTCACCCATTGTTTCGATGTGGAAACCATTCAGTCTTATGTCTTTAAAGCTCAATAGACTTCTGTTTGAGCTAGGTGAGTACAAAGCATCTTCAATCTCAAGATGTGTACCTTTTGGCAATAAGATATTGGCGTGGCCATAGCCTTCAATTAAGCTAGCCGTGCCAGCTATAGTGGTACAACCTTCAATAAGATATTGGCGTGGCCATAGCCTTCAATAAGATATTGGCGTGGCCATAGCCTTCAATGATCCAAACGATTTCATGTATATGCGGGAAGGTAAAGTTAAACCTATACATCTAGGATAAAGTTAAATCCATTGCATGAAATCTGATTAGTTTTATCAATTTTCGACATGAAAGTAAACTAATCAATGTAAATGATCTATCCTAATCAGATGATTTCATGTGATATGCAGAAAGGTAAAGTTAAACCTGAACCTTTTGTGATGAGTTGAACGGTCTGTGAGGAGAGAGCTGCTGCTGGTTGCTGACAGAGAGAAAAGGAGGCGACTGGAAGAGCTTTAGGAGTCGCCGGAAAATAGCAAGAGATCGTTTGGTTTCTGATTTATGGGTGGTGGATTTTTGGAAGGGTTTAGAGACAAGGTCGTGCTGATAACGTGTTGTGAATGAAGAGGAGAACTTGTGTGTATTATTAGGTCGACCAACTGGTCTTTATATACATATGGTAATGACGGTATAAGTACTGGATCGACATGAGATCGTACTTATCCTTAACTAGATAATGACTAGCAATACGTAAGATAAACACAAGAGTAGATAGGCGCCAGTATGATCCTACGGATGGGCTTGGCCCGTCTTGCTACACGGGCTGATAAATGGGTCGATCACTAAATGGTTTATAACAAGTTCGTTTTTGTGTTTACAGGAGTTATTATCTTTGGACCAGATTTTCATATGATTCTTTTGCAATTGGGTAATTGAAAACTAAGGAATAAAATTTTAGCCAAAGTCAAATTTGTGCAGCATGAAAAAAGATTTGTTTTTTTTTTTGCTAAACCAAGAGTGAAAATATTTACGTGTGTCTCTAATTAGCTGACACAAAATCAAACAGGAATTTACAATAAACCATATAATAAATTGTGTGTTCGTCGGTCTGATCAACAAAGTTAGTAAAAAAATATATGTATTGTCTATAAGAAATGAGAAGTCACACTGAGATATATATATTGTCAACCTAAATACATGTTTAAAGTAGTTTTTCTCCTCTGGAGATTAATCGAAGGTGATGCATAGTCCCTAAAAATAGAGCAACAATTCTAATATTGATTAATGAACACAAAACGACAATTTTAACAAAAACACCAAATATAAAGAATGTGAAATTGAAACAGTATCTCAAATATTCTTGAGAAAATCATTTTATCATTTATCTATGCGACCATCGACTAAAGTTGTCAACATGGGTGAAATACGACAACACTCATACAAACGTAACATAGCTCTGCTAACCTTCTCATCCATACTAACATATCGTGGCGATTGGTTTCGGTGGTTTTTTGTGAAGGAAAGCTATTTTGTCCTTAAATTTCAGTTTTGGGATTGGTTTATCTTAGTCTCGTTTTGGAACCTTTTTTTGTTTTAGTTTTGGTTTCTCTTTTTTGTATCTTTATATATTGTTGAAATTTTATATGTATTCTTAAAATTTACGTATTGGCTTATATTATGTATATTCACAAAAATATTATTTGTTGACTAAATCTTCACCAAATTTTAGTAATGTTATGTATTTCTGCTAATTTTATCGTTTCATTTGAATGAAATAGGAAATACAGATACTGCGACTAATAATTATATAAAGTGACACTGATTATATACATGACAATTCTCTCAAATAGTCATTTTAAGTTTTTGTCATAAAAATATCTCTCAAACGAAAATAACCAAAATAACCCTTTTTATTTTGAAAATTTTAATTTTAATTTTGTTATTTTTTAAAATTTAAAATTTTATCCCCAAAACCCTACACCTTAACTCTAAACCTTAAATCTAGATTAGTTAACCCTAGACTAAAAATGTATTTTTACCCTTTAATAAAACTTATTTCGGTCATTTTTCTCATTGAAGGCTATTTTTGTGACAAAAACTTAAAAATAGCTAGGGTATATATATTAAAACACTAATATTTTTCTTAAAATATATAATGTTGAAGGTTTTGCAAATTCAAATGGCTATTTAAAAAATAAATACGGGATACATTTACAATATTGGTTTTAGTTTCAAAAACTGTTAATTAATTACTGTTTCGTTTGTTAATTGTTGTAGCGTAAATAATTCATGTATGTATATTTTAATATATTTCTCTGAAAATATATTTTTAACACATGATACCAATAATCACATACGATAGCAAACCTGCCCAAAAATTAATTGCTTCGTTAAACTATCTTTTTTTATTATACATTTTATTTAGTTCATCTTTTACATTTGTGTTAAAATAGAATTGTTAACCAAAATTTACACATCAACCCACTTTTCTAAGCGAATCTCTTTTCTTACAACACAACTATTGATGGAACTCTCTATTCTTCATCCAAAATAAAAACAACACAAAAGGAACCGGTGGAAGCATTTAAGTACTTTAATGCAGTTCAACGTATGCAACTTGATCTTCTTCTTTTTTACCTGCACTCACGTCTCTTGCTCTCTCTCTCTCTCTTGAATCTTCCATAATTCTTCAGGAAAGGACAACGTACAAAAAAGAAGTTGTTCCAGTGGAGGCATGAGACTCTTGGTGGGATTCTTGAGGGATAACTTCTGGTTCTGAAAGATCAAAGATGATGTTTTGATATGCCCTCACATGTCTTTTCATTTTCTTTTTGGCCTTACTTCTTCCTTGGCTCAGCCAGGTTGGTTTTCCAGATGTATAAGAAACTGTTTTGGTCAGAGATCACTCTGCTCTAAACTCAGAAGTATTTGAAAAAGCCGTCTACAAAACACTTGGGGCTGAATCTGTAAAAATCCAGTCAATGGAGCTCATTAGTGACTTTAAAATGAATAAGATAAATAAAATGTAAACTATGAATAGCCATCAGCCAAGAGCTTATGACTTTGAGATAGTCTTTTAAGTCAGGAACGGTAACAGCCATAGCCTCAAACAAATACTCTTTGGTTTAACTGAAAGAACGGGACGTACAGAGCTCCTGCAGCAGCCAGTCTGTTGCATGGATCCTAGAGCAGAGCCACTGAAAGATCATGAACGAAGGTAAAATATTGGTGTCCGAAAATAAATGCACCTGAAGGAGTACCACACAAATTGATACTAACCAACTTTTAATGGTATGTCAGCTAATCGACATACGGGTCACTTAAGTACAAATATACATGTATATTGATATTCTGAAAGAGACATTGTAACACAAAAAAGGAATCAAATCTTAACCAGCGTATAACTGCATACTCTATAAATGTGAACTCAGATTAACCTCCCTTGCCAGTCCAAAATCAGCAATGTTAATGATAAATTTAGAGATACATATCTTTTGCAACAACCAACACAACATATACAAAGAAGAACACTTTCTTATAGCCAGAGGGAAGAGAAAGAGAGATAAATAAAAAACCTTTGAATTGGAAGCTGTATGAGAAAACGAAGCAACTTTCTCTTCTTGGAGTTTGGTTTCAATGTCTGAATTCGATCTAAATGTGGATAAAAAATGTGTAATAAGTTTCTACTGTTATTAGGAATAGCGAGGATGAGTCTCAGAGGATGAAGCCTTGCCTTTTTATAGGTGGGATCTATCTTCGCAACCTGAGTCTCCATAGCGAAGGTAAACTCAAGATGCATGTTTCGTCTTTAAAACCATTAGCTAGACTGAAACCGCTTATTGGAACTCATCAAACTACAGAGAAACGATACCGATGAATCTAAAACGTTACACAATAAAAGAGTATGAAAGAAGTCTAACCTCAATGGTGGAAGGAAAGCGAGCTGGAGAGTTGGCCGTTTCACCAAACCTAAGTTTTCTAAATTTTTTTCAGGGATTGAGAGGATGATTTGGAAGGGAAGAAGGCTTACCTTTTATAGGTGTAGATACACGGCCTTGCAGAAGAGCAAGTTGCATTGAATGTCAGATCGTGATTGATGTGGGTCGATGGAGTTAAGAAGGTGATAAAAGCGATGAATCTGTAATCAGAATGTTTTGATTGATTATGACGGAAGACAAAACGACACAATTAAAGACGACTCCATTGTTGGTGTCAGGATATGAACTTAGTCGTTGTTGTCGGAGATCGAATCCTATATTCTGTGGGAAGATGTGAAGACGATAAGCTTCTCTCCATATCGGGCTTGAAAGCTTAGAGTAAAATAGAAGCCCAACAAAAAAAGCCCACAAATATTATAGATAACCTATCCTATTAATGAAACGCAGAGTTTGAACGGATGGATACGAACGGAGCTAGATCCAGAATTTCGTCATGAAAATTCATCTCACATCACCCTCCCGAAACTCCATTGCCACTCTAATTATCCAGAGCTCGAATAACACGATAGAACTATATAACTGGATGGTCGTCTTTCTTGTTTTTGTTTTTTTAATCAGTCCCAAATTACAATCGTCCAAAGCCCATTCAATACACCCCGTGAATCCCAAGTAGAACCCGAACGAAAGAAAAGAATTAACAGGGAACTGGACATGTGTCAACCAGTGGTTTAACAAATTACTGACATAGCAGCATAGGAAAACAGATGAGCTCTTCTTTATAATAATAGATATTTGTCAAACTCAGTTGATTTCCATAAAATTTAAATAGATAGACTAATCCTTGTGAACGGCATTATAAATATGGATTGGAATACAGAAATGAGATACAAACCCAATGTAGCTATTGTTTTGATTGTTTACAAATATATCTGCAGCATTATTATGGAAGAAATTATTAAGATCAAGATTAAGGAATAAACTCATAATTCAAAACTAAAACTGTAACGACCCAAATTTCGGCCCGAAAAAATTTAGCCCAGTAAAACTCAATTACATTGCAGAAAATCTTAAAGTTTTCTTATTTAAGATGAGATTTCGTGGTGGCCTCTGACAGAGATTTTTGGGGATGGCAAAGTCCTGCCGGAACGTCAGCGGAACATCCACAAATAGCCACCATGAAAGAGAAGTCATCCCACCATCCGAAAAGAGAGAGTAGAGCTCTGCAGACACGTTTTGGGGGAACAGAAGAACGATCAATCAAATATGAGTATTTCGAAGCTAAATTTTGAGGTTATTTTCTACACTCATAGATATATGTGTATCAGAAAGCAGACCGTCATTTGGAATTTTTATCTAAGATTTATGGTTGTTTCTTTGGGACTGATATCTACAGATCGGATCCGCGAACAGTCAACTTCATCAACGTTTTACCGTTGATACAGAAGGAACCAGGGAACGGGCAAGATATCATTGGAAAGATCTCGATGCCAGATTTTCAGATAATCTATCCGATTGTCAAATCGACGTACGGTTAGAAAGTTATTGACGTTTCTTCTTAGCGAAGAATAAAGCTGTTGAGTTGCAGAGACAGTTCTGACCAGTCTCGGTGTAAGTGAGAAACGGTCGACAGAAACAAAATCTTTCAGTCTTGAAATTTGTCAGTAAGTAGTTAATTCTCTTATCTATCATCTCCTGCAAGCGGATCGTTATTCCGAGTTATTTTCTGAGAGTTATGCTTGTTTTTGTGAGAGGTGTTGGTGCAGTTTGCGTTTATGACCAGCCTGGAGATGAAACTACTTTGGTTAAGCAAATGGTGTCCGATCAGAGTAAACTTGGTGTCTATGGATAGAGGACATATAGGAATACATTATGACCGGAGGGATCTAAAGGTTAACGGTCAGTTCTTGAGTTATTCATCTGTTTGCTCTATGGTTCAGCTCTGCAAGAATATCATATTGATCTAATTTTAGAGAGCTCCGGAGTTGCTTTGTTAGAGCCGTCAAGATTCGGCATTTCCTCAGGTTTCTTCAGAACCCATGGCAAAGGTGAAGGTTTATTCCGTAAATCCCCTACCAGTGTAGAATTCTCTCTATCGTAGTTTAGATTTTGAATCATGATCCGTCTGTTTGAATTGATCCTTGATTGTTAGATAGTTCATTCACTGTAAACTGGAACTAGGTGAAGAACCCTAAGATAGGGAGGATCACTTTAGCTGGGTGTTGGATATGATCCGAGAAGGCAAACGGCACTTCTGGAACTGAGATGGATTGAAAGGATCGTCAAGAGATGTGGAATGACTCTTGATATACCCACGATCTAAGGCTAACCACCAAAGAAAGAATGAATGTGTTGGCTAACCACCAAACAACACACAAAGATGAATTCGCTGACCACCAAATCAACAAGCCGGTTCACACCAATGAACTAGCTAAAGAACTCTCTCTCTCTCACTCAGAGAAGAAACAAAATAAACAACCAAAACTGAACTGATTTTATTGATGAAATGGACTACATATTTATAGTGTTTTGTACATCTAGGAATTAAATGAAAAAGTAGATCTAGATCTAGATCTAGTCTTTAATACGAAAATAAAGAGATAAGACTAGACAAGGTGAGTGTTCGGCTTCTGTCCAGATTCGTTGTATCCTGAAGCATGAACCGCGGTAAGGAGAACGACGGATGTGGGACTGTCCGTATGAACCACCATGTCCAGATCATGAACCATACTGGACCAAGTGTGTCCTATGTCTTCAGATAGGTGAAGGATCCTTGCCTTAGTGAGATTTGGCTGATCAAAGTGCATGAACTGATCAAAAGGGTCGATCAGTCCATCAGTACGGTCGCCGGTACGTGCAGTATGAGGCAATCGAGCCAAAAGAGAGAAGTCTCGATCATTTTCTGAAACCTCATGATCCAAGTCAAGTCTGGCATGATCTTTCTCAAGTCTTGCATGATCTTTCTCAAGTCTGGCATGATCCAAGTCAAGTCTGGTACGGTGAAAAACATGAACCTCGGTTGAAATGTTCAGAACGTCCTGAACTCCATGTTGAGCTGGTTCCATGTAATGATCCGTGGACTGCGGCACATTATTCCCTTCCTCTTCAAAAAGATTTGTCCTCAAATTTGAAACATTAAAAGGAAAAGGATTATAAGCAAAAGAACCATAATCAGAACGTTGCTCACCTTGAGTTCGGTCCGGTTTGTGAATGGAAGAAGATCCTTCTTTATGACCACAGTTTTGCTCTCCACCTGACCCTTCCTTCGGTTCATGTGCATAGTCATCGAAAATTGGTAAAGGGTCTTCCTTTTCTGGCTCAGTTTCAATTTTCTCCAAAGTCACCAACGATTTCTGTTTTTGGCACTTGTTGGCATAATGACCGACCCTATGGCATTTGATGCACCTGGAAGAAAGAGTCTTGCTTGTGGTTTTCACAACCTTGCTTTTATCAGAAGACAACACATTAGTTTTCAAATCAGAATTTGAAGGAGAAAGAAGAATTACTTTGTTGTTTTGGTGCAGAAGAAGTGTTGGTGTTTCCCTTCTTTTTGAGTTACCGGACAACATGAATCGCCTTATGCAACATCTTTTCCAAGCTGGCATAAGTCTGAAGCTCGTTCTAATTAGACACATCACAGTTGCTTCTCTTGGCTTTGGTGAAGGGACAATCACCACTCCTGATCCACTTCTCATCATCATCGAACTTGTTTTGTCTCTTCCTTTGGTTTCTGCACAAAATCAAACCCATTAGAAGCAAACTGTTTCTTATTTCCAAAAATCATTTGCTTTTTTTCTAACACGGTTTTAAAAGGAAAGTAAACGTCTTGTTGTAGTTTTGATTTCTTGAGAAGTCCAAACATCCTGAAAACACTTAACAAAAGAGTTAGCAAATAAAAATCCTCACACTCTCAAAGTGTTTAGCTCACGATTTTTAGGTGATCACTCAGAGTTCTTCCCACTGGTTCAAAGGATGATAGACAGTCAAAATTCAGCAATCAAAACCCAAAACAAACTTTTGTGGGAAAAAGAAAAGAGAAAGAAAGATGAAGAGAATTTTGATATGGTTCCGCCTTAATTGTCCTAAGGCTGGGTTTCTCTTCAGCCAGCAGGGTTTCTCTTCCACCACTCCCCCTGGATTTCTCTTCAGAAGTGATTCAAGCCAAAACTTTTACTCTTTCTTTTCTTTTGATAGATTTTTTTTTTTCTCTTTTTTTTTTTAAATAACTGGCGATCACAAGGGAGTAAAGGAACAGCCCGGATCCAACAAGAAATAAGAAAATAAAATCGTGGAGAGATGAGAAGATGAAAAGATGAATTGGAAACAAACCAGCCAAAGTGGCTCTGATACCAACTGAAGAACCCTAAGATAGGGAGGATCACTTTAGCTGGGTGTTGGATATGATCCGAGAAGGCAAACGGCACTTCTGGAACTGAGATGGATTGAAAGGATCGTCAAGAGATGCGGAATGACTCTTGATATACCCACGATCTAAGGCTAACCACCAAAGAAAGAATGAATGTGTTGGCTAACCACCAAACAACACACAAAGATGAATTGGCTAACCACCAAATCAACAAGCCGGTTCACACCAATGAACTAGCTAAAAAACTCTTTCTCTCACTCAGAGAAGAAACAAAATAAACAACCAAAACTGAACTGATTTTATTGATGAAATGGACTACATATTTATAGTGTTTTGTACATCTAGGAATTAAATGAAAAAGTAGATCTAGATCTAGATCTAGTCTTTAATACGAAAATAAAGAGATAAGACTAGACAAGGTGAGTGTTCGGCTTCTGTCCAGATTCGTTGTATCCTGAAGCATGAACCGCGGTAAGGAGAACGACGGATGTGGGAATGTCCGTATGAACCACCATGTCCAGATCATGAACCATACTGGACCAAGTATGTCCTATGTCTTCAGATAGGTTAAGGATCCTTGCCTTAGTGAGATTTGGCTGATCAAAGTGCATGAACTGATCAAAAGGGTCGATCAGTCCATCAGTACGGTCGCTGGTACATGCAGTATGAGGCAATCGAGCCAAAAGAGAGAAGTCTCGATCATTTTATGAAACCTCATGATCCAAGTCAAGTCTGGCATGATCTTTCTCAAGTCTGGCATGATCTTTCTCAAGTCTGGCATGATCTTTCTCAAGTCTGGCATGATCCAAGTCAAGTCTGGTACGGTGAAAAACATGAACCTCGGTTGAAATGTTCAGAACGTCCTGAACTCCATGCTGAGCTGGTTCCATGTAATGATCTGTGGATTGCGGCACATCACTAGGGGTCTAGAGGATTCAACCGTTGATTTGATTGTGTGATGTTAAGAGATGCAATATATATATATGTATGTACACATAGTTATGAGTAGGGACTATGGGCGCGGGCGGGGGCTCAGAGATGTCTGGGCTAGCAACGCTACTTTGATTGTGCGGGCAGGGGTTCAGTGACTTCTGGACTTGCGATGCTCCTGGTGCGGGCGTGTGGTGCAGAGAAGTTTGTACCATGGACGCTACTTGAGAGGGCGGAGGTACAGAGACAGACTGTACTAGCGACGCTACGTATTATATATCCATATGAGGAGATGTAGGGTATATGGACTAGTTATATGCTATCATCGCATTGTTTGTGTTTGTGTGATGCGCTAGGCGTCGTGTGTGTTCATGTTAGAGCTAAACTTCCATAGTGGGAGTTCTATTTACTCAAGTCAGTGGTTTGCGTGTTTAGCATCCCATACCTCACGGAGTATCTCCTCTGTTACTCACCCCTCTTTCTTCCCCTTTCAGATGAGACTGACGAGCAGGAGTGATTGCTATCGGGCTGGTGCTTTGGGACTTTGATTTCCTTTCTTTTTCAGACTTGCAGTTTTTATGCTTTTACCGATATTTTCGAGATTTATTATGTTATTTTAATTTATGACTATTTATTGGATTTACGACTTTGGAATTGACTTTTGAGAAGTAATTAATGGAGATTTCAGACTTTTAATTCATTTAAGTTATTTTAGAAAATACGGGTGTTACAATTTGGTATCAGAGCGGGGTTCTGTCTCGGCTCTGACCCGGGATGGCGATTTGTTGGGACGTGGTTTCGACTCGGTTTTGACTCAGTTTTAATTCGGTTTACTCGATTTTAAAATATTTTTGAATCTCGGGATTTGGGAGTTTTAAAAGAAGAAAAATATAGCACCTTTTCGTTGAGTGACTTTTAATCCAATTGTCTTTTTATTGACGATGAGTAAAACTCATCGTCATCCGTTCTCTAGCTAACAGGGTTTCATCCAGATGTTCGAGAGATGGTTGATGTCACAGTTTGATAGATTGCTCAGGTGTCTATTAGTTTCGTCAGCCGTTTTCGGAGATTGTCCGCATGTGGATGTGTGACGTTGTTGCCACCACCCAAACTTCAAGCCATCTCTCCACGAGTTTTCGTTATTGGAGATTATGTGGTATGAGATGTGAGCCATGAGTTGGCATTTGCTATTCGTGTGTATGAGTAGAGTTACTGCAATGGAGGCATGGTTATTTTGTAAACTCGTGGGGATCGCTTTTGGATTGGGGTGCGACAACTTGTGTTGTGTTATATTGGAGTTACACTTGGTATGTTTTCCAGTTTTTGGCAGTGTTGATCATTTCAGAGATGTGTCAGTTCGGACAGCTGACATAGAAACGTTGGGAGCTATTTATATTGATTGCGGTGTACCAGTTATGCTTGGAGGGTCGATTGGTTCAGAGACTCGTTAGAGATGGAGTTGTGTTTTGCGATATCATTCTTGCGATGGACTTGTTATCACGACATCGAGTACTGTTGGATTGCCTGATGGCAAGAGTTCACATTTCTGGAGCATAGCAGATTTTATTTGCATACATGCTACATGCAGAGGAGTTATTGGATATGGGGAGTAAATGAATTTTGGTGATCATTTTGATGGTCAACATGAGTTGCAGGATCTTCTAGTTATCTCAGAGTATGGGGATGTATTTGAGGCCTTGAAAGGGCTGTCACCACCCAGAGGAGATGTTCTTACGATCGAGTTGGAGTCAGGGACAGCACCGGTTTCACGAGTTCTATACCGATTAGCACCAGCAGAGATGGCTGAGCTGAAAGAACATATGGAAGATTCATCAGCCAAGAGATTTATCAGGTCGAGTAATTCGCCGTGGGGAGCACCAGTGTTGTTTGTAAAGAAAAAAATGATGGGAGTTTCAGGCTTTGTATCGACTATATAGACTTGAACATGGTAACCATCATATTGATGAGTTGTTGAATTAGCTGCATGGAGGTTCACGGTTCTCGAAGGTAGTCTTGGCATCAAGACATCATCAAATTGCTATAGTTAAGGAGTATGCACGGAATGTGGGTTTCCGTATACGTTATGGATATTATGAGTTTTGGTGATATCATTTTGGATCGACGAATGCACCGATAGCATTTGAGAAGCTTATGAATGATGTCTTTCGTGAACACTTGGACAAGTGCGCGATTGTACTCATCGACGACCCCATTGAGTTATTCTTGGAGTAGAGGGAGCATGATGAGCGTTTGCGGATTGTGTATTGATGCATGAGGATCAGGTCATTCTATATACATTGCATCAGTTGAGACCTCACGGGACCCACTAACCTATTCATGATTCGTAGTGGCTGCAGTGGTATTTGCGTTATAGTTTTGGAGATTGTAATTGTACCAGAAGGAAGTTCAGATTCTCTGGGATCATTGGAGTCTGAAATTTATATTCATTCATTAAAACTTGTACTTGGACAGTGCAGTTGGATTGAGTTTGTAGCAGGCTACAGTTTGGATATTGCATACCATCTGGTAAAGACAACCAGGTGACAAATGCCTTGGGCAGGCACATGAGCGACGTATTAGGAACCATAGAGGTTCATGAGTTTACTGGGACATTTGCTAGTCTCAGATTGTGTGCCATTACTGTCGATGGAGAGACAGATTGCCTTGGGACTTTAGAGCAAGCAGTCTTGCTATGGAGGATACGCCAAGCGCATGTTAGTATTATGGCTTTGTAAGACGATCGAGATGGGGAGTATTGGATATCATAAGTATTGAGCGGGATTGTTTTGAGCGGGATAGTTTTGAGCAGGATGTACCTGTACCGAAACCGAGTTGTGTGTTGGACGATAAGCTGTTAAGAAAAGGGATCTTACAGCAAATACATCACTTGTGTTTCTCTACCCATAGGGAACACCAAGGGGTACAAAGATATGAAGTGTTAACTATAATTGGTCTAGTATGAAGAGAGTTGTAGCTTCATTGCGTCACAGTGTCAGACATGTCAGATGGCTATGACAGAGGATCAGTTATCTCTCATGTTATTTTTGAGCTTGCTTTTGCCGGAGTGGAAATGAGGCATGGTGATTATGGACATTGTTATTGGATTTTAAATCACCATATGTGGAACAGATGCCACATGGGTACTCATGGATAGACTTACCAAGTTAGCCCATTTCCTAAGTAATTAAGAAGACAGTCGGAGCTAATCAGTTGGAGCAGACCTACATTATTGAGTCTGGGAGGTTTCATGGATGTCAATATTGTATCGGATTGGGATTCGAAGTTCACGTCTACATTTTTGGAGTCATTCAGAAGGAACTTGAGACAAAGATCTACAGGAATACAACTTATTATCAGCATACAGATGGTTAGTCAAAGAGAACTATTCAGACTTAGAGGACATGCTCAGGGATTGCGTCTTACAGTGGGATGGAAGATCGGAAAGCATTACATCTAGCAGAGTTTGCCTACATCGACAACTATCGTTCGAGCATTGAGATGACGCCGTATGAGGCTATTTATGGTAGGCCTTGTCGTATACCATTTTGTTGGACCAAAGTGAGGGAGTGACATGAGTTAGAACTATTAATGGTTCAAGAGATGGTATAGAAAATGGACATGCTCAACGATTGGCTTTGGGACGCCCATGACGGCAGAGGATTTATGCATCTAAGCGTCGTAAGGATTTGGAGTTACATATGGGCAATCTAGTATACCTGAAAATAATGACATTTCAGGGAGGACTTAAGACTCATAAGCTGAAGCAACTAAAACCGAGGTACATTGGACTGTATCCTCCGGTGGAGCGAATTGGAGCAGTTGATTGCAGTTATTTTATCAGCAGTGTATCAGACTTCCATGACGTGATCCAAGTGAGATCAAATTCAGATGAGGATTGACTATCCGAAGTTTTTTTTTTAGGACGGAATTGGACAGCCGACTCAGGATTTGAATTCGAGGACGAATTCGAGGACGAATTCGAGGACGAATTCCTCGTAAGTGGGGAACAATTGTAACGACCCAAATCTCGGTCCGGAAAAATTTAGCCCAATAAGACCCAATTACATTGCAGAAAACCCTAAAATTTTCTTATTTAAGATGGGATTTCGTGGTGGTCTCTGACAAAGACTTTTGGGGATGGCAAAGCCCTGCCGGAACGTCACCGGAACAGCCACGAATAGCCACCATGAAAGAGAAGCCATCCCACCATCCCGAAAGAGAGAGTAGAGCTCCGCAGACACGTTTTGGGGGAACAGAAGAACGATCGATCAAATATGAGTATTTCAAAGCTAAATTTTTAGATTATGTTCTACACTCATAGATATATGTGTATCAGAAAGCAGACCGTCATTTGGAATTTTTATCTAAGAGTTATGGTTGTTTCTTTGGGAATGATATCTACAGATCGGATCCGCGAAGAGTCAACTTCATCAGCGTTCTACCATTGATACATAAGGAACCAGGGAACGAGCGAGATATCATTGGAAAGATCTCGATGCCATCTTTTCCGATCATCTATCCGATCGTCAAATCGACGTACGGTTAGAAATTTATTGACGTTTTTTCTTGGCGAAGAATAAAGCTGTTGAGTTGCAGAGACAGTTCCGACCAGTCTCAGTCTGGAAATTTGTCAGTAAATTTTTAATTCTCTTATCTATCATCTCATGCAAGCGGATCATTATTCCGAGTTATTTTCTGAGAGTTATGCTTGTTTTTGTGAGAGGTGTTGGTGCAGTTTGCGTTTACGACTAGCCTGGAGATGAAGCTACTTTGGTTAAGCAAATGTTGTCCGATTGGAGTAAACTTGGTGTCTATGGATAGAGGACATATAGGACTACATTATGACCGGAGGGATCTAAAGGTTAACGGTCAGTTCTTGAGTTATTCATCTGTTTTCTCTATGGTTCAGCTCTTCCAGAATATCATATTGATCTAATTTCAGAGAGCTCCGGAGTTGCTTTGCTAGAGTCGTCAAGGTCCATTTGGCGTTTCCTCAGGTTTCTTCAGAACCCGTGGCAAGGGTGAGGGTCTATTCTGTAAATCCCTTACCAGTGTAGAATTCTCTGTAGTTTAGATTTCGAATCATGATCCGTCTGTTTGAATTGAAACTTGATTGTTAGATAGTTCGTTAACTGTAAACTGGAACTAGGGGTCTAGAGGATTCAACTGTTGATTTGATTGCGTGATGTTAAGAGATGCGATATATATATCTATGTACACATATTTATGAGTAAGGACTATGTGCGCGGGCGGGGGCTCTGAGATGTCTGGGCTAGCGACGCTACTTTGATTGTGCGGGCAGCGGTTCAGAGACTTCTGGACTTGCGATGCTACAGGTGCGGGCGTGTGGTGCAGATACATTTGTACCATGGACGCTACTTGAGAGGGCGGGGATACAGAGACAGACTGTACTAGCGACGGTACGTAATATATATCCATATGAGGAGATGCGGGGTGTATGGACTAGCTATATGCTATCATTGCATTGTTTGTGTTTGTGTGATGCGCTAGGCGTCGTGTGTGTTCATGTTAGAGCTAAACTTCCATAGTGGGAGTTCTATTTACTCAAGTCAGTGGTTTGCAAGTTTAGCATCCCATACCTCACGGAGTAACTCCCCTGTTACTCACCCCTCTTTCTTCCCCTTTCAGATGAGACTGACGAGAAGGAGTGATTGCTATCGGGCTGGTGCTTTGGGAGTTTTATTTCCTTTCGTTTTCAGATTTGCAGTTTTTATGCTTTTACCGATATTTTCGAGATTTATTATTTTATTTGGATTTATGACTATTTATTGGATTTACGACTTTGGAATTGACTTTTGAGAAGTAATAAATGGAGATTTCAGACTTTTTATTTATTTAAGTTATTTTAGAAAATACGGTTGTTACAAAAACTCTCTCTAAATGATCTCTAAACTCATAAGCTATGAATCCATGATACACCTTGACATCTTTTTATCCAATCTGTTATAAACGTGAAGATATGAAAGTCAAATAAAGGTGCACCGAATGTTGTAGTGTTCGTGAATTTATGTGGAGCCCATTATCACTATGCGCTCACAGTGACTTTAACTTTTTTACCACTATACATATGAACGATTTCGTCCTTTTGTAATTCACACCTTACCATTTCTTCTTCCTCTTATAAGAATTTTCTTCTTAGCGATTTATCATATATGAGTATTATTTTCTTTCTGCGGATATAAAATTTCGTATTTATTTAAATTTTTCAGTACAGCAAAATTATATATTTTTATGATACGTTATTAGCACGATCACACTTCGAAACAAAATGGATCACAATACTAATAGAACAAAATCCAAGAAAACAATTCGAGAAATATGTATACCATATAGTGAGACTATTTCGAGACAAACGAGATATTTTTCTTATATAAACGGACAAGAATTATTGTCAATACAATATCAAGTCCTGCAGACGTGATTGAAGGAACTGGTAAAGCCAACTTGACGTTGTCAAATGGAACAAAATTTTCCATAAACAATGCTCTATATTCTCCAAATTCTAAAAAGAATCTGTTAAGTTTCAAAGACATATATCTTCACAGATATGATACTCAGTCTGCAAATGAGGATGGAAAGAAGTACATGTATATAACTTCTGATAAATATGGCAAAAGGCATATACTAGAAAATTTTCCAGAACTTCCTTCTGGATTACATCATACTTATATCGATGCAATCGAATCCCATCTTGTTGTAAAACAAAATCCATAAGATTTTACATTATGACATGATCGCCTCGGTCATCCAGGCACCACAGTGATACGTAGAATCATAGAGAGCTCACATGGTCATTCACCAAAATCTAGGAAATTTCTTAAGGGAATAAAATGACATGTGTTGTTCTCCTGGAAAATTGATATTAAGGTCATCGCCAACCAAAATCGATAAAGAATCACCAAAGTTCCTTGAAAGAATTCAAGGCGATATATGTTGGGGTCGAAATCGGTCACGACAGAATCAATGTTTAGAAACTACCGTGAAGACATTTTCTTTCTTTAAGGTAAAAGAACATGAGAACTAAAACCTCGTATGATTCGAAAAAGAATCAAAGTAATGAGTTCTCACGAAAGATATATTCGATCTGTTACAAATTGCCTTTCAAAAATACAATAAAACGAGAAACCGTCACGTCCCAACTTCTCATCGTCTTATTGTTTTAAGTCCATCTTGTCACCACAAGGAGATCACACACTGACCATCTCGCCACGAGACGAGACCACTCTTACTCGCCATTTCTTCAACAGGTGACGATACCATCTCTTCCTCGTTGCCATGGCGACGATACCATTTCCTCATCTCGTCGCCTCATGGCGACCACGTGATATGCTCAAATTAACCTTCAAGCTACTCTCTCAAATAAGAGATTCATTTTAGTACTTGAGGATAAAATCTACAGAGACTCGATATTTCACACAATAGACTTTAGCTTTATTAGACTATGCTAGATCAAATAATATAAGCAATAAATATAATATAACAGGGTGAACAAGGTAGTTGTTCGATTGATTGATGAATTGTTTGATGGAAGGATGGTTGCTAGACTTAAGGTTTCAATCAGGTTATCATGACTCTATCTATAGATGCTAAGGGTTGATCCTAGAACTCAAATTCATATAAGCAAGTAAACCAGCTCTTGCATGCGCTTACTAATCAGATGCCTAGAACCATGTGAGTCCAGCTGTCGCATGTGAACTTATGAATGAGTGTCGATCGATACTATAGAGTGAGTGTCGATCGACACTCTTTCCAGATAAGCGTTAAGAACCAATTCGATTTGTTCACTAAGTTATCTAAACTAGCTTTTGCGTGCGCCTAGCAACCTAGCTCAGCAAGATTAATTCAGGTAGTAGACCATATGTCGTGTGCGCCTAACTATCCAATGATCATGTATCTAGTTAATTACTCTAGAAACAAATAGTAAAAACAATCCTATTGAAGAAACTATTAAAGCACCCTGGCGTATCTATAATTAAGAAGAACATCAAAACCCTAGAAAACTTAGATCTAGCATGTGGATCTACTCAGACATTATAGTTGTCACAGAAAATCATAAACTGAATAGATATAAAATAGATAAAACCAAATAAGAAACCAAAGGATTTCCAATAGGACTCTGAAGGAGTTCCTCTCTTCTCTCCTAACCTAGAACAATGAATAATAGAAAGCGTAGCCGTCAACAATGGCTTAGAAACACACATAAATAGAGTTATGAGTCGTCCATGGATATTCTGGTAACTTGTGGTAACTTGTGGTAACTTCTGGACTTAATTCGGTCATAAAATAGGTTTCGGCCCGTCTTCTGGCATCACCGTCGATCGACACCAAGGCTGTGTCGTCGATCGACGTTTCTTCTAATCCTCGACAGCTTCCTCTCACGCGGCAGACGTACCACTCTTCAGTAACACGAGCATAACTTTTGCTATAGGATGCTGATTTACCTCAGACCGGTGGAATTGGAAAGCTAACTCAAAGATATATCTTGTGTCAAAAGATGGGCTCAATCGTACTGTGGGAAGGTCTTCATACATAGCTAAACATCTGAGGCGTCTGTGCTACACTCTAAAACATACTCCAAACCCATATAATATATTCTAAATAGGTCATATACCGTGGTCTAAAAGTGGTAAAATCCATGGTATATCACCACGCCGTCTCTCTCTCTCTCTCTCTCTCTCTCTCTCTCTCTCTCTCTCTCTCTCTCTCTCTCTCTCTCTCTCTCTCTCTCTCTCTCTCTCTCTCTCTCTCTCTCTCTCTCTCTCTCTCTCTCTCTCTCTCTCTCTCTCTCTCTCTCTCTCTCTCTCTTTCTCTCTCTCTCATTGCCCTCGAGCGACCACACCATCTCTGTCTCATCGCCCTCAGCGACCACGCTCTCTCTCTCTCTCTCTCGTCTCCCTTGGGCGACCACGCCCTCTCTCTCTCTCTCGTTGCCATCAGGAAACCACACCCCTCTCGTCGCCATCGGACGACCACGCCGTCCCTCTCGTTGCCATCGGGCGACCACACCATCCCCTCTCTTCGCCATCGAGCGACCATGATGTACCCTCTCGTTACCATCATGCGACGGCACCAAGGCATTCGCTAGTCTCGCCCTAACAACTCTCTCTTTCGAGTCTTGACCCAACTGTCTCTTGTTTCGTCTTGATTGGAGTTACCGTAGATATCTTATGATAAAAATATCAAGGACTTGCTTTCTCGCAAGACTTTGAATCAATCGTGTAAACCAACGATGGTTAACTTTTAACACCACTGATGTATCGATTTGTTTTCATCGTCCCATAAAATCAACATCGTATAAAAATAAATTTCTCCGAACAATAATCGTAAAAACGCGTGAAATCATAAAAACGTCCCAAGAGACCTAAAACACGATAACAGTCTATACTTATGATTAAAATTTCGAGAATTGGTCCAACAACAATGACGGTATACACAGTTTCGACGAAAATAAATGAGAAAGAGGATAAATGTTAAATTTTCAAGATTAGCATGACGATCGAGAGGATAAGGAAAACTTCCGCGAAGAGGTTAACTCGAATCGGGGGCATAAAAAGAAAGAGTGTGCCAACTTTGGAGGCATATATAAGGAGAGCTAAAGCGAGGAGCGCAAGAGATAGAAAAATCACAACAATTTAGCACGTAGAGCAATTTAGGCAACTTTCGTTAACCGGTACAAATTCTTACAGTGGCGACGTGAGTTATCTCACAATAGTAACTAGCTAATCGAGATGGGTTATTTGAGATGGGGGTGGACACGAATCGATTATCCGGATTTTCAAAAATATTCATGATCTGATTTGTTTCGTCTGAATAATTAATTATTTGATTCGATCCGATCTGTAGCTACCCTTATATTCGGAAAATTTTATATTTTCAACCGGATATCAATTTCAATTCATAAAAATAAAATTATTTATTTAAAATTAAAAAAAAAATTCAAAATAATATTAACTAATACTATTTTATTATAAAAAATAAAAACTTACTTTTAAAAACTCTAATAAATTAAATATTATTAAAATTACATAAATTATAATAATTATATAGTTTATATGCAATTCAATAAATATATGTGTATATATGAAAATAACAAATCATATATTTATTCTTAAAAATATTAGTATTTGTGATTTGTTTCATTTTTCTTTTACCGATATTACGTATTAGTACTTGATTTATTTCATAGACTTCTAAATATTCAAATAGATAATAAATTGAATTAAAATTTACAGATATTTTGTCAAACCCTTATTTGAGACTATGCGAAAGGTTTATAGGACCAGGCCAAGCACATTATATTCATTCCCGCTTCTCTACTTGAGGCTAAATTACTCAAGGTCCTATGTACAGATCCTAAAGGTTTTCAATAAAGGTAACTAGTGAAGATGGCTCTGAGCAGCTTGTTGAGTTGTTTAATCATTAATGGTGTCACTGCGTAAGTGGAAATCTTGGGAAACATAACTGGGCGAGAGAAGCTACGATTGGTCTTCTCTTAATACAGTAATGAGTACCCAAGACTTTAACAAAACCAAAGATTCATCTCAACACGTAACATATAAAAAATACAATGAATTTGAAAAGAAAAAGAGACAATAGGAAGATGCCCCTAAAAACACTACATTTAACAAAGTCTTGCTTTTGATCAAAAAAAAAAAAAAAAACAAAGTCTTGCTAAATGGGGTCAGGTTTAGAAAAAATGTTAACTGGTTCTATCACGTAGCCTTTGAAGTGGTACCAGAAACTGAACACTACGATGGTCTGTTACGGGTAAAAAAAGAAAAAGGAAATCATACTCTCTTCTTCCTTGCTTGATAACGTATGTGCAGTGCAGAGCCCATAGGATTCAACTGATGCGGCTTGCTATCTCATAATCTTTGGCTGAAGTACATGTTCATGAAATATTTGGACGGGTTGAATCCACTTAAGATCACTGAAAAATTATTAAAAAAAAAAAACAAACTTAAGATTATGTTTTACCTTTTTTTTTTCTAAAAGAGGAAACTGCGAAACTAAAGAATGATCTAAGCTTACAGATAGGGGACAGGACAATCACGATCCCGATTGGGTAGAGGAAGAAAGTCGTTCGTTCCAAAAATGGAAGCACTGTATTGGATTCATTCATAGCAAACAATGTCAAAAGATTATTTGTGGAAGGAAACAATAAAATTTATGAGACTTACCGTCATATCCTAGGAAGTTAAGATAATGGTAATACGATGCCCCGACCATGAAAAGCAAATTCGATAGCAGTAGAGGGATGAATCCGTGAGTTATCAGGAATGGTGATAGAAAATAATGTACGACTGTAGCAACACAAGAAGAAACTATAAGTCATAGACACAATCTTCTTTTGCGGAGATTCTGTTTTGAGAACTGAGTGATATTACCGTAGAGTAGCACAAACATTGGAAAGAAGGAGTTGCAGTGAACATCAAATGTATACAGCCTAGAGTAAGTATACATAGAAGCCAAATCATTAACAACTTGTTAATGACAAGCTCACGTGGACAGCGAGAAACAATGATATGGAATATGGATACTGAACTCTATCTTAGAGAGAGAGACAAAATCAAAATAACAATAATGATAATAATAACAAGGATAAGAGACCAGTCAGTCAATAAACTTACCATTCAACGCGTTGTTCCACCACATGACTGTTTGGAGCCTCCTCACGCAGGTAAGAGTTCGTCAGAAACCTTATAATCCATACCTCAAGTCAGAGAGACATTGTAGATTTGATATAAGAAACCAATCAAACTGCAATGGTATTACAAGGAAACTATACAGAAGGACTAAGATTCTTGCAAGAGCGAATTTCACTAGGCTGGCAACGTTCGTAAGAGGAGATTTAGTACAAAATATTAAGAGTGTTTGTCTTGCACTATAAATATGATCAAATTAGCACCAATACCACAGACACATTGTTGCAAACAAAACATTTAAGCGATGTAAGAGCTTGCACCAACAAATATCCATGTCTAATGCACCGATAGAACATACTTACCAACAGCATGTAGCTATAAGTGCTCCCGTGATTAAGAAATGAGTAAGGAAAACTGATATAACTACGACGACAGCATGAGAGCCACTATGGTCATACCTGAAGCAGGGACGACAGATTACAGTCAAAAGCAATAACAAAAAACAGAACAAAGTAGTTTTCCAAGGAAATAATTTTAACTCTCAAATTCTAAAAGATGCACATTTACAAAATACTTACGTGGCACAGTAGGCTAAAGTTGCAAGAATGAGAAGCAGGCTACAGATCACAATAAAAGCAGGGTCATCACGTGCCCATTGGTTTTTCGTTTCTGAGAGAAAGAAAGAAAGAAAAAGAAACTCACTTATATTTACAATGCCATTAGCAAAGCTTTAGCTTATTCTTAACAGGCACTAGCATTAAGGAAATAGTATTAGACCAGGGGAGGTATATTAATAAAGACGGCAAACAAGAAAACTCACAAAGAAGATGCTTCTCTGCAAGTAACATATTCATATTAAATAAGACCACAAATTGATAAAGCTGATTGCAGTATGGTAATGAAAGCTGAGCTTACGTTTGTGGTACTTAGTGTGTTGATAGCTGATGCCGTAGTTGCGTTCACATGCAAAACATACAAAATGGACAAGAATAAGAAATTTGAAGTGAGACAATCTCAAAGTCTATTCCAATAAGCTCTGTAGTAAAAGCCTGTGTCACTATTCCAGTTGTGAAATTTGAGATGCATGAGTCACTCTTTATCATTCATTCAAATGCAAAAACTTTAAAGTATATAGAGAAACCTGTCCTCAAAGTGGGGCATAGAAAAAGGAAATTCAAAAAGACGTACACAACTTTGGGAGATGTACAAAGGTTAAGCATTTGCCAGAAAGTATATTCAATATCCATTTGTTGCCACTGCAATGGAGAAAAGGATTATCACAAACTCGAACATGATGCGATATGCAGCATAGCGTATTCGGCTAAGATTATTCACATCCTCCTCTGAGACAGACAAATCATAATTGCCTCAAGTGCTTACAGATTCCGAAGCTACAAAAATGTAATCATCAGATTCAAGCAAGTACTTCAACAAAAACCTAGAGGCTATCAAGGGATGCAAAATATCTCATAATTCGATCTAAGAAATTACGAATCTATGTATTTTTCGCAATATCAGTTGATGAAAATCGATCAATATCTGAGATCGCGATTAAAAAGAGAACCTTGACGATGCGACGAAAATACTGGAGGAACATTGGGTTAGCTCGGGATGATGAAGAAGAAGAGCGAGATCTGGAAGTTGTGGGTAACATCTTCGTCTTCTCCTTTCGTTGCTCTTTCTACTGTTGCTTGCTGCTCTTCGTCTTCTTCGTTTCGTTTCTCTCTCTCAGGTTTCCCCTTTGGCTATTTTTCGGGTTTAGGGATTGATTTGCTTCCTCCGCACCCAAACGCTTCTTTTTCCGTTGCCGTATGCGTTTGATACAAAACAGTTCCACAATTTACTTATATTTAGGCTGTAAGTTGTAACTTGTTTACATGTTTAAGAATTGATGGAATGAAAATGTAATACCCGTACTCTCCAAAATAAAATAATAAATAATAATCTTGAAATCTCTATTTATTAATCCTCATAAATCGTCTGCACATATTATAAATCCGACAAATAGTCATAAATCCAAATAATGGAATAAATCCAGAAAAATACGATAAAACCATAAAACCCGCAAGTCTGAAATGGAAAGAATTAAACGCCTAAAAGCACCAATCCGATAGCAATTACTCATGCTCGACAGTCTCACCTGAAAAGAGGGGTGAGCAACAGGGGAGTCACTCAGTGAGGTATGTGATGCTAAACCGCAAACCACTGACTCAGTACATAACACTACGACTATGTAGGCCTAGCTCTAGCATGAAACAAACACGGCACCTAATGCGCCACACATAACAACCAATGCGCTTATAGTACATAGCTATTCGTTGCACCCCGCATTCTCCTCTTACGGATATAGATATATAAATTTTTATGTATACCAAAAGTATGTGTAGTACAGAAGTGCTTCCCTGTACTTCCACATTCTCCTCATACATAATGCTACGTAGTATAGAAGTGCTTCCCCATACTCCCGCAGCTCATGCGTGGTACAGAAGTGCTTCCCTGTACGCCCCACAATCTCCACACAAACAATTGCCACGTAGTACAGAAGTTCTTCCTTGTACTCCCGCAGCTCATACGTGGTACAAAAGTGCTTCCCTGTACACCCCGTAATCTCCACACAAATACGCCGATACAGAAGTACTTCCCTGTATCCGGCTAACCAATCCATACTATATGTATACTTATATATAACTGTCTTTTAACATCACCCAAATCAATCAACAGTTGAATCATCTAATTTCCTATCTCCGGTTTAGACAAAGAATAAAATAAAAACAAACAAGACTCCAGTTAGACTCGATTCACAGAGACGGAACATGTTTCGAAACTAAACTTTCCATAATAGTAGTACTAAACTAGCACGGTATTAAACGGAATAACCCTCACCTTAGCCACTGGCTGGAATGATCAACGAAAGATGGTCAACTGACGTCAATTGCAACACGAGTATCAACGGCTTAGGCTCAGAGTCTCAGGAAATAAAGTTTCTAAAAATGGAAACTTTCCTAAACTGGAACCTTTCTAAAAATAGTAACTTTCTCTAAATAGAAACTTTCCTAAAATAGAAACTTTCCTAAAATAACTTATTTCCTAAACTAGAAATAAGGAGGCGACAAACTTACTAGAAAAATTCGCCGGAAGCTCGTCAAGAAATCCCGTCGGAAGCTCGCCCAAAAATCTCGCCGGAAGCTCACCCGAAAATCCCACCGGAAAATTTCACTAGTGACTGGTCATCAGATAATTCAACAACAACTCGTCACGTGCAAAGAAATACTTTGACTTGATGAGAATGAAAAGAAAGGGTAGAGTTCCTTATATAGGAGAAGGGAATGGAGGAAGGTTTTCTAAACTTCCAATGTGGGACAAAATAAAATGAAAAGGGGATTTTGGGTTTTAATAAAAAAAAAACAAATGGGCTTTCCCATATTGGGTCACGGTCGTTACAGAAAATTAATGGAATAATATGAATGGAAAGCAGAGAAAAAACGGAATAGATCCATTCCATTTATTTCATTCTATTCAAGACAAATGGTGAATTATTTTTTAGGAATTGATAGAATAGTCATTTCATATTATTTCATTATAAATACTGATAACCCAGTTGCACCCTTGATGAAATGAATAGGTGTATATTCTATTTATGTTTAATCCATTAAAACACAAACATTTTCTTAACTAATTTTTTTGTAAGATTTTAAATTAAATTACCTTTCTTTTATAAAGTAATTAGATGTTTTGCTCCGAGCATAATTTTTTTACGAATATTTATTATTTTATATAATACTAAATAAAAACTAGCATGATAAGTTATTATTTATGTTTCAAAATTTTTAAATCAACATTAGTGTTATGAACCGTTTAAGTGAATGTCATAACCAAAGGCGGTTTAGACTTTTCATTTTCTCATGGTTTTCCTTTTCCTTGTATGATTAGGATTTCCTTTTTCTTATTGGTTTAGGATTTGTAATCTTTCCATTTATCTATGATGGTTTATACCTCTTGAAATGGCACATTATGTTATGAATAAGAACAACCAATTGCCTCTTTCTCTCTATTCACAACACGTTATCATCACGAAACCGTAACCCAAAACCTAAATACATGAAACCCTAGCCGTTTAGGCAAAACCCCCAGACGTACTCGTTGTAACCTATCGTCCGATTTTACTATCTCTGACCACATGAAATCAACGTAATTGTGACGACGAGTAACTCATGATTCTCTATCCCCATTCTACATTGACCGTCTCCAATCTATCTCATTATTACTGATCGAGATCTATGTCTCCTAACACCTTTGAGATAAGTAATACTATCCCTTATTTATTTGCTATGGTAACTGTGATGATGTTTGTATTATACTTACTATCATGTCATAAATTATATCCCACTTCGCTCATTAAAATCAATCTACATGTATGTATATATTTAATTTGTTTGATTTGATTTGTTTGTAAGACCACATATTCATAAGTTGCAATATAATAGTTTAGAGAATATCAACCAATATTCATTGGTTATTATTTGGTTTGCCATTCGTTGATTTGGTCAAAGTCTATTGTTCTTATAACGTTTGTTATAACATGGAAGCTGGAAAGGATTTATAATCATGTTGAACTTAACAGATAACTAAAATTGATAAGGGACATCAGCTTAGTGAATAGGTCTTATACTTCCTAATAGTTTATTGTTTGATTTGATGTTAGTTGTTTTTATCGGTTAATTAAGCATCTTGGATTAATATTTTAAATTCATGGCATGATTAATTTTATATTATTGATATTGTTCGTTTATATAACGCTTTGATTTTATACTGTCATGATTTATATTCTGAACTTTCTTATTATTATATAGATTTCTAATAAAATTTGATTTCTTGTAGAAATATTGATGTGTACTAACATAATAGCCATATTTATATGAGCAAGTTTATAGTATTTCAGGATTATCTACTTATTATAAAGGAGATGATATAATATGAGATTATAAACAGCTGAAAAAAATATGAATGGTTGGATCTCCGATCTCCGTTGCCCTTCTCCTTATTAAGATAAGTAAATTTTTATTTGTCATACTTTAAATACAAGGTTAATAAAATTCTGATACATGTAGTATTAGTAAACTGATTGATTGAATTAAAACTTTGTTAAATAGTATAGGAAACTAGTACATATAATGATTATTATAGGAGTATTATTTACTTCCTAATATATAATACAATTTTTATGAGAATCTATATCTCTATAATTTGAAATACTTCATTATTATATTTCGTTACCATTATATATATATATATATATATACACGAGATTTTTAAGCTTAAAGCTTGATCTTAAAAAATCTATAAATTTTGGAAAACAATCCAAAGGTATGATCGATCACCTGAATGCGATTACCTAAAGCTCATTATTTATTTTGCATCTAAAGATTACAAAACCTTGAGTTTATAATTATATTTCAACTACGTTGGATGTTAAGCTTAAAAGTAAAATTTCTCGAAGAAACTTTTAATGATGCAAAGATGAGAATACATATTCAAAAAAGTAATATTGTCCGACAGACAAAAGAGATTAAAGAAGTTTATACTTGTATCTTGTCTCCTTGAGACTCAGAAAAACAATGAGCTATTAATGTAAGGTCAAGATCCAAAGAGTTTCTTTTTAAAACTCATACTCTCACTTGAAATTGAAAAAATAAAGATGGTAATAAAAAGAAATGATATGATTTAACCATCTACACATGAAAGAAAATTATTGTGAGTATAATGTCTTGTAGTATCAAGATTATTGGAAGCTCTAGAAGAGCAGATACATGTATGCCTATGGGAACGAAACTTATACTTTCCCAAGTCTCAAAGATCAAAAGAATCTAAGATATAACACATGACCTTAAGTTGGGTATGTTGTTGATTTTCAGTTGAGATTCTATCCGAGATTGACAAAAATGTAGTGTTATCATCTTGAAGAGGAGAATTAGAGAATCTCACATCCCTAGTAAGTGGAACACCCAGAAGTATGTTCATACTGAAAATAGACTTGAGGAGTCATTTATAAAATAAAACCAAAGGATTTTACATCTAACAATGTTGAGACAATAAGTAAATGAAAATGTTGAATACTTTCAATCACAAGTATTACCCAAGGCACTATTGTATTGTACTACACAATGATTAGAAAATGGAGATAAATGTAATAGTAAACCAGAAGTTTACTGAACGTGTAATGTTTGGCAAGCCGGTTATGCCATCCCGGTTTATTAATAATGCGAAAGATAATCATATAGACATTCATTGAAGAACCAGAAGATTCTTACGAATGATCTTCTATATGCTGCTTGCTTATAAGGCAATATAAGAATACGGTTTTCACCAATCAAAAGATTTGGAGTCTATTTATACAAGGAGATGTTGTGGGCTTGATCACCCACTGATGGACTGATCGTTCACCATATGTTTATAATTAATGCATCGACAAGAAGGTCGCATGTATCCTTGTCATAGATCCGCAACCTAATGTTTGCGAGACTAATTGGTAATACTGGTGAATTCACAAGCCTTTGATGATTAGTTTATGCATGTGAGGATACATGATGAACATATTGTATCTAATGTTTATACGTAAGATGCAGCAGCATTGATTCGCATAATGCCAAAGATTAATTAAGAACTCTCCCCATCAAATTGGTTTTGGGTCAGAAACCAAAGATCCCCATCTAGAAAATTTGGATAAGTTGTAGTTGCTCCACCACATCAATAAAAGATGGGATCTCAAAGGAGGTTATGAATATGTTGGATATAATCTCCACTGATGATAAAATCTAGAAGATTTTACAAGATTTATTTAAAGACTCAAAGTTAGTATATCCAACATTAGGGGAAAAAAAATAATCAGATGGAGAATTAACGTGTTGAAATGAATTATCATTGATCCTCGGACTAAAGAGCGCGAATAGAAGTCCAAAATGAATGTATAGAGATAATTCTATTACAAAGATTAACATATGAGTTGCCAGACTCGTTAACTGACCCTAAGAAAGTGATTAAGTCACAAGTACCAGCTGTAAATGCTCCAGTTAATATAGATGTCCCAGAAGGACAATTTCAAACTGCTAATGAGTCTAAAGATCACCTGAAGCGTGATAGACCTATCGGTTCCAAATATAATAATCCTCGAAAAAAGGAGCATGAATGAGAATGGCAGAATCGAGGAATAAAATATTAAGAATCTCAAGAAGAGATAGAAAACATGACATGAAAGAAATTCAGGTACCTGAGAATAAATAAATCTCAAATAGATATGTCATGTCTTGAACAATATGGAACCGATATCAAATCGACGTCGTTAAATATTTATGCATGCAATGTAGCAGTTGATGAGAATGAGGATCATAAACCATCTATTGAAAAGTGTACACAAAGAAATGATTGGCCAAGATGAAAATAAGCAATAGATGCGGGATTAAATCTCTTGGAAAGAGAGAGTATTTTGACAAGTAGTCCATACACCTAATGGTGTAAAACCAGTGGCACATAAATAGGTCATTATGTGAAAGAATGAATGAGATGATGAAAATTTATGAGATGCAAAAGAGTAGCTGCACAAGACTTCTCACAAAGACCTGAAATTGCTATAAGAAACACATCATGTAGTGGAAGCATCAACTTTCAAGTTTCTTTAGTCTGGCAACAAAGAAAAAGAACTGAGAACCACTGGAACAATGAAATTTATGTGAAAGATTCAAAAGAATATAAACTGTATAAAGCAGTAAACCCCATAAGGATTTGGACTGCTAGAAGCAGTAAGTGCTAGTTCTCGAGAACATTACCGCGTGAGTATATTGAGCATATAAAAGAAAGAAAAAGTATTGGTCATGAAGTACCATGATATTGAAAATTTACTGATCTTTTTCATGATTGAAAGATGTGATTTCTTATGACAAGAGGGATAATCATACTTATAACTTTCACAAGAAGCAAAATAATAACTCGTATGTATAAATATGCATAATATGAAGGTTTAGAAGATTGTCTATAAAAGGAAATTTGGACAAGGAGTCCAAATAGACCAAGATATGATCTTTTGTGTGAAAATAATGCTATGGATAAGAAATCCAATGGTCTAAGAGATTATATGACAATCAAACAAGTTTATTACTAAGGATATGCTTATATCAATTCTTAAAAGGAAGATATATATGATGAGAAAACATCTCTCTAAGATGATGCTTCCAAGGGGAGAAATATGATGATGTTTCGTAGTTGTACTATTTTTCCTTATCATGGTTTTTGTCCCATTGGGTTTTCCATGTTAAGGTTTTAACGAGGCAACAAAGAACACTTAATGATAGATACCTAAAGACGAATGTTATCACTTAAGTGATAAAGATATCATTCTTCTAATGTATTTTTGAGACTGAGAAGAGAATGATCAAAGATCAGTCATACTTTAAAAGGAATAAAGGTATGAACACATTCCATTCGAGGGACAGAAACGAAGGTCAAATGTTTGCGAATCAAAAAATACCTTTTAGATGGAATTAAAATATGGACTTAACGTCCGGAGAAAAATCTTTGAGTCTACTTTCATCTCCAATTTGAATCAAGTCATTCCAGATGATATAACTTGAGATATGACTGTTTTTGTGAGACATGTACAAGCTGTCTCAGAATACCCAATTTCGACCGATATCCCAAATATTGCTAGATATTCCCATCTTCCAAGATCTAGACGTGTGCCTGAAGTTATACATGGATGTTAGCTTCGATTTCCAAGTGTTTCGAAGTCATTTGGTCCTGCGGTCATCAAGATATTCAAGTTTCAGTGAGGAGTATCAAATCTGCCGGCGAGGTCCAAGTGCTACAAGTTCGTTCAAGTGACAATTCAGCCGACCTATTCACTAAGTCACTTCCGACCTCTACATTCAAGAAGCTTATGCATCAGATTGGGATGCGTCGACTGAAAGACCTTTAGTGAGGTACAAATCAGGGGGAGTAATACGTGTTGTACTCTTTTTCCTTAACCATAGTTTTATCCCTTTGGGTTTTACTGGTAAGGTTTTAATGAGGCAACATCCAAATCGTATTACGAGCTCTTAATGGTTATAACATTCAAGGGGGAGTGCTATGAACCGTTTAAGTGAATGCCATAACCAAAGATGGTTTAGACTTTTCTTTTTCTCATGGTTTTCCTTTTCCTTGTATGATTAGGATTTCCTTTTCCTTATTGGTTTAGGATTTATAATCTTCTCATTTATCTACGACGGTTTATACCTATTGTAATTCTCTATATATAAAAGGCACATTATGTTATGAATAAGAACAACCGATTCTCTCTTTCTCTCTATTCACAACAATTAGATTTTTTATATATGACAATGTTTTTTTATTAAAATGTATATCCTTATTATTGTGTTGAAATTTTTAAAACACTCACATATTAGAATTTTTTTTGTAAAATATCTTTATACAAATTTTTTATAGTTTATATAACTATAAGTTGTTTTATATCTTAAATTTTAAGTTTTCTAACAGAAAAATAGAATTTCAAGATAAGAACACAACATATATAAGAATTATCTTATTTTCAAAAATTCTAATACTATTAATATAAAATATTTTTTATATATAATAAATTATATATAAAATTCATTAAGGGTAACAACGACATTAGGCACTCTAACTTTTAAAATGAGAGTTATGTTGATAAAAATCATTTCGCAAATAGTAGTATAGATTATGGAAACAATATTATACTACTATATATATTTCCAAAAACACAATTATTAATCTTTTATCCAAACAATATAAAACATTAGATTTTATCTTTTCCAACCTTTTCAAATTATTTGATAAATCAAATAATTGACTAAAACATTCAACTAATTTCTGAAAAACAGAAAATAATTATAACTTATTTTGCATATTTATATACTAGAAATCATTTCAATCAGTGTGAAATCAATTAAACTAATATATTATTTTTACATTTTCATTAAAAATTACATTCACTTAAATCTAAATAACCTTCCATATTAAATCAAATACTACATATAATAAATACAATGCAATAAATTGACATCAACTAAATTTTATTATTAAATTTTTGTCAAAATGTTTATACAATTTTTTTTTTGACAGCAAACATTTACAGACTCATGTTGACTCTGTAAACCAAATTGGCAACTCCACATCCATGTGAACGACGAAGGACGTTTGTTTCCTAGCACTGCGTGCTAAGCTATCTGCCCGTATATTCTCCGTTCGGGGAACATGAACGATTTCTGAATGTAGAAAACTTCCTTTTAAAAGCTTAATATCTTCTAAGTAGCTTTCAAATGCTGGTCATTCCTCTGGTTCCGAAACCATCTTCACCAGCTGAGAACAATCCGTTGCAAATGTTACCTGAGACTGTCTTAAGTTCTTCATACATTCCATTGCCCAAATTAATGCTTCCACCTCTGAATGTAGGGGTGAAAGACTTGCTCTGGCATTCCTTGCCACTAATAAACCATCAAAACCCGGTAAAGTACTATACCAGCCTTGGCCGGAAAAAACCTCCTTATTCTTCCATGATCCATCTATGAAACACCATCGTCCTTGGGTTACTAAAGTGGAACTAGAATGTACTTGGTGCCCCCTCGTTGGATCATTTGCTACCTGTGTCTCAGCCCATAGTGATGATTCTAATTCTGCTATTTGAAGTGTTTCCTTGGATCAATATCCAAATTAGTGAAAACTTTATTGTTTCGTCCCTTCCATATATACCATAATATCCATGCAAATTGATGATCATCCATCTTAGGATTGACCCTCCAAAAAATATGATCCATATTAGCGAAGAAAGAACTAATAGGAAAAATATTGGGAGGCGATGGTATCTTAGATAATGCCCACACTTGACGTGCTGGAGGACATTCAAAGAACACATGGTTTATTGATTCCTCCGGTTCGCCGCAACGAGCACAACATATATCCCCTTGTATCCCTCTCGACTTTAGATTTTTCATAACTGCTATACACCCTGAAAGAAGTTGCCATAAAAAATGCTTTATCTTCGGGGGACATCCACTTTCCAACAAAAAGCTCTTAGGGTATTCACTGTGGGTCCATAAAAGTCGGTGGTTTTTCCTTATCAGGATAGACTCGCTCCACCTGATAACCTGATTGGACCGAGTATTTCCCATTGTTAGTAAAATGCCATCCATTCCTATCCTCCATCGGATTTCTGCTTAATGGGATACTTTCAATAATTTTTACATCCTGAGGATACACCAAAGCCCTGATTGCCTGTAAATTCCACGTTCGGGATTCCAGATTAATGAGGGAATCCGCTGTGAGATCCGAGTAACTGTTTTGAAGGTTTTTGTTTGCTGGTCTCGGGCGAGTGGCTGGGATCCAAGGATCATTCCATACTGAAATAGATGAACATGTTCCCACCCTTTTAATTAGTCCTTTACAAACCAGAGATCTAGCAGAAATAATACTCCACCAGCCGTATGACGGGGAGTATGAGCGGATCGGTTCCAGGGGTGAGGCATTCCTGTAGTACCGTCCTTTGAAGACTCTTGAAAAAGAGTATTTGGCTTCTCAATCAGCCTCCACAATTGCTTTCCCAACATTGCCGTATTAAAATCCATAAGATCCTTTAAACCTAGTCCACCATTTTCTTTAGATACACATAATTTGTCCCAGGATTTCCAATGCATACCTTTTGTGCTTCCTCCTGGACTCCACCAAAACTGGGCTACTGCACTTGTTAGCTTTTTAATTGTAGCCTTCGGTAACCGATAAACAGACATAACATGGTTTGGCAAGGCCGTAACCACCGACTTAATAATTACCTCTTTCCCTCCTTTAGTAAAAAATCTAAATGTCCATCCATTAACCTTGTTATTCAAGCGGTCTTGTACAAACCCAAACACTTGTACCTTAGAACCTCCAAGGCTTTCTGGTAATCCCAAATAGGATCCCGTCCCAGCTATATTCTGAATTTCCAAAATATATCTCAATTCCTGACGACTAGTCTCCTCGATCTTATGTCCAAATTGAATTGAGGATTTCTGGAAATTAATTTGTTGCCCTGAGGCAGCCTCATATTCCTTTAAAATTCGTAGAATAGTTTGACACTCCTCCTTATTTGCCTTACAGAAGAATAAACTATCATCTGCGAATAACAAATGGGAAATCGCTGGACAAGCTCTTGCCACCTTTAGACCAGTTAATTGCTTCACCCTTTCCGCCTTCTGTATATTCCGGATTAATGCCTCAGTACACATAATAAATAAATAAGGAGACAAAGGATCTCCTTGACGCAAACCCCGCTGTGGAATAATGAGACCCCTTGGTTGACCATTAAGAAGTACCATATATTGAACCGAAGAAAAACATTCCAACATTAAATTAATCTATCGAGGATCAAATCTCATTTTGTGAAGAAGAGCCTTAATAAAGTTTCATTCTATTCTATCATACGCCTTGCTCATATCCGTTTTTATCGCCATAAACTTATTCTGGCAAGATTTATTGGTTCGTAATCCATGAAACATTTCCTGCGCTATAAGAATATTATCCGATATTAACCTGTCCGCTACAAAAGCCGATTGTGTCTCCAAAATTAAACGTGGTAAACACATTTTCAATCTTTGACACAAAAATTTCGAAATAATCTTGTAACCAACATTACAAAGACTTATTGGCCTTAATTTCGTCATCCTTGTGGGTCTCTCTATTTTTGGGATCATACAAATATTAGTCATAGTTAAACGTGGATCCAGATTTCCTGTTAGTAGAAAGTTATTCACCATCTCAACCACGTCCTTCTTAATAACATGCCAAGAATGCTGGAAAAAGAGTTGTCATCCCATCCGACTCTGGCGCTTTTTCTAGGTGCATCATAAATAAAGCTTGTCGGACCTCTTCCTCTGTTGCCATTCTCAATAATAATTGATTCATTTGAGGAGAAATGGAAGGAACTATCTCCTCCAAAAAACTATCAAACTCCGTTGGTTCCGTGGTCTGAAACAGACCTTCAAAATAATCAACCGCCACCTTGTCAACTCCGTTCTCGTCAGTTATCCAGTTACCCATGTCATCATGGAGACATACTAATTTATTACGGACCCTCCGTTGTTTAGTCAGTGCATGGTAAAACTTGGTATTAAGATCTCCTGATGAGTGCCACATATTTCGACTTTTCTGATGCTAATATTCCTCCTCATCCTTATAAGCTTCCTGCAACTTTCTCGAAACCTCAAGAATCTACTCTTGTGATCTATTTTTATACATTTGGACTTCTTCCAGAGCCTGCTAAAGTTCTTTAATTTTGTCCTTCCATATGGTTGATTATCTTTTCGCCAGGAAGATATTTCATGACGACAATTAGTAATTTTTGTAACAAAATCCACAATTTGTCCTTCCTGGCTTTCCGTCCAACCTGCCACGATTGAATCCATGAGGCCCTCTTGTCCAATCCACCTCTTGCCAAACCTAAATTGTCCCATTTTTTTCTTTGAAAAGTTGTCTTCCAGAACAGCAACCACAGGGTGATGATCAGAACCCACCATCTTCAAATATTCTGTATAGGAGCAAGGAAAAAGCGTATGCATTTCCTCATTTGCCAAGGCCTGATCCAACCGACATCTGATCATCACTGCTCCTTTTCCTTTGCCTCTCCTTCCTTCCCAAGACAGTGTGTTACCTCGAGCCGGAAATTCTAATAGTCCACTATTCTGTATCATGTTGTTAAAAAGGAATAAAGGAAGTTGTGCATCTCAGGGAGCCCCCATCCTTTTCATGATTCCCGGTAATCTCATTTAGATCGCCAATAATAAACCAAGGATCCGATCGTGATAAACCAAACCGAGTTAATCTCTCCTAAACCTGTTCTCTTAACTTTTGTATTGGATCCCCATAGACAAAAGTGAGATATACTTGTTTTCCTTTAACCACCGCCTCAATATCAATCATCTTGTTACTAGAATATAAAACTTTAACTTGATATTCATTGTTATAAAAAAGAGTCAGCCCACCACTCCTCCCATTTGGATCCACAGTAACCAAACTATCATATCCAAAATGAGCTTGAACCCCTTGCACAAATTCGAAATCTTGTTTCGTTTCAGATAAAAATAGAAACTCTAGTTTATGTTTGTGCCATATTTCCCGGAGATAACTTATGGTCCAATGACTTCCAAGTCCTCTATAATTCCAGCTTAGTATTTTCATAAAAAATAATATTTATATTGCTCCAAAGAGCCAGAAATTACAGGTTTAATGATACCCGATTTTGTCCAAACCTCTAACTTCCCACAGCCACCATAGCTTAACCGCGTCGGAATCAGTCGAAGCAGAAAAATAACTAAAGTACCCCTTGTCCCCATAGGGATCCCAGTTTCGACTCAATGCCATCAGTTTCGAATTATGTTCCAATGATCCGTAACACCAAGAGACCCTGAAAAAACCCAAGAAGAACCAAGTTACTGCAAAAGACCCACTAGACCAATCATACTGTAATACCAGACAAAAATAGTCACTCAAAAACATAAATTCAAATTTACACATAGTGAAAGACCTATTCCAGTCACCAAAAGTATAATTTGTCCTCAAATTCTTACGCCAGAGCGCCACCATATGTTCCATACGAATGTCTCCTTGCCGCCAATTATAATAGCCATAATCCGAATTGCCTTTATAATCCACAAACCCATAATACATCAATGAAAAGAAAGATGAACTTTGTTATAAGTTGATAAAGTCTGATCACCTAAACAATCTACACACTACAAGAAAACACAAATTTAACGACGGCCAAAATCGTCGTTATTTCCTCGGAAAAGAAGGCTTACGAGGAAATGGCGATGAAAGGCGTTTCGTCGTTATATGATTGTCGTAAGAGAAGATTCGTCGCCATTTCCTCGTTAATTAGCGAGGTTATATTTTCCTCGTAAAGAAAAATTAAGTTTTCGTCGTAAAGACCACGTGGGGTTTCCACGTAACGCGGTCGTTGTGCTTCCTCGTAAGAAACTCGTAAATGATTCGTCGTAAAAGACACGCAAAAACCTCTAAATAAATTCGTCGTAATAAAAACGTAAGAAACACGAAAATAATTCGTCGTAATAGAATCGTAAGTAAATCCACGTAAAATCCTCGATAATTGTTCCTCGATATTTCGTCGTTAATTTTCCTCGTTAATACATCGGGAATTAGCGACGAAATTACTTTGTTTTCTATTTACTGAATTTATAAATAAAAATTATATTTATTTAATTTATTAATAAAATTTTAATTGAAATTAAATCGAATAGGAAAAATTTTTTTGGCCGAATTAAAATGAAATTATATAATATATAAATAAGTTTTGAATTTTAAAATACAATAACAAAAAAAAAACTAATGCTGCATTGCCGCGTCGTAGAATTCCTCGCTCCTTCTCGAGAGATCTTCCTCGTTGACTTGCACGGATGTCTCGCCTGGAATGGGGTTTTGTTGTCTCATGGTCCTGAACATGGCCTCCCATTCCGGATTTGTGGCCGCTATGACGTCCAAGAAGTTCTCGAGACCAGTCATACGAGCTGTGAACGACGATTTTGTCGAGGCCAACTCGTTTTGTGTCGACGACAGCTGATGTTGTGTCGTCTCCAACACGTCGCGCAGCTGAGAGACTTCATCATCCCGTCTCTGGCCATAAGAGGAAGTCGCTCTCGGAACATCGTTGACGGAACCAATCCCCAACACACGTCCCTTTTTCTTAGGAGCGACCTTAAAAAACAATAAAATATATATTAAAATTTAAATTTTAAAGTAAAATGGAATTAATAAAAAATTTATATAAAATTTACCTCCTCGTAAATTCTATCCACTTCTATTGTGGATAAGACGACGGGTAATCCGTCGGCGGACTCCTGCGCCAGCTGGGTCTCACGCTCGTCAATACGAGCTGCCACATCATTGTAGATCTTCTCAGACCTCTCATCTACAAATGCGCCCGCCTTGTTTTTGTGGGTCCGATCGAAAAGTTCCATAAGAGTCGGTAAACGTCCCAACTCCTTGGCCTAAAAATAGTTAAGAAAGTTTTTATTATATATATATATATATATATTAAAAATCAAAAAGTTAAATATTTAAATTACGTACCATTTCCAAACGGACGCGGGCGTGTGGTTTTTGGCCCGTACTATGTTGCATCGCCCTGTGGCCATGCTCATCTACCGAGTTACGGGAGGCGGAGCAAGACTGGGCGACTCTCATGGCATCAGGATCCCTCCAGTAACGGATGAGGCCATCCCACACGTCCGTGGTGATGGTTGAGGGTTTGCCCCGCTCATAGCCCTTCACGATCCAGTCACCCTTCCAGTTGGAGACCGTGTCCAACAAACGTTTCTTCGCCTTGTCGATAAACTCTTTCCGCACCTTCTCAGTGACCCCCATGGACCAATTAAATTTTTGCTGCAAAAAAAAAACATTAATAATTAGTTTAGAAAAATAAAATTTAAAAAAATATAAATCAGGAATAAATTGTAAAAACTTACAGCGTAAATCTTGAACCACGTCCTTCTGATGTAGATCGGAGTGGATTTCCAGTTGGGATGTGCCATGGAGAAGTAACCTTTAATCGTCTCGGTTACTTCTGTTGCAAGGCAGTTATCAACCCCAAACCTGGAAAAAAAAAACAAATTCAAAGTTTTAAATATTTATTAAAGTCACAAATGAATTTTAAAAAATAAATGTAACATACATACCAAAGAGTTCCTTCAGGTCGGTCGGGGTCTATGATCGGTAAGCCTTCTCTGCCTGGCAAACCGAGAATGTCCTCAACAGTGTACTGAGAGTAAGGACAACTCGCTGGCACCATCAAATCAGCATGAACCTGATGGGCGGGCATCTGAGGAGGCACATGAGGAGCTGGCATCGGAGGAGGAGCTACCGGAGGAGGCACATGAGGAACTGATGGCGATGCCGTAGAAGAAGGCGAGACTCTCTGAGAAGATTGAGTCTCGGGGACGGTCTCCTGCTGACCCGAAGAACCAGGAGCTGAAGAAGAACCGGGAAGTGAAGACGGGTCTAACCGACTACCCGGTGGACCGAACATCTGCGAGTAGTGAGCACTACGCTGGTGCCTACGAATAGTCTGCAAAATTTAAATTTCTAAATTAAATTCAAGAGTAAATAAAAAATTATGAACAGTATTAACTACGTAATTAATAAAATGAGGAAACCTAAATTTTGTAAACTAATTTCGTAAACTAAATTCCCTAAACTAACCACCTAATCTAAATTCCCTAAACTACTTAGAGAGGAAAGAGAGTTACCATGTTGAGAGGAAATAGAAAGGCTCTAGAGAGGAATTAGAGAGGAAATGAAGAGGGCTGCGGTTTCGCCTATATATAGGATTAGTGTTCGTCGACAATTCGTCGCAAAATAACGAGGAAAGACAGAGGCCCGTCTTTCGTTTTGTCGCAAGGCCCAAGCAAATTAACGAGGATATACAGAGGCCCGTCTTTTATTTAACGTCGTTCTTGCGACGATTTTTGTTTTATCATCGATTTTACGTGGGCCCGTCTTTTGTTTCGTCGCAAGGCCCAAGCAAATTAACGAGGATATACAGAGGCCCGTGTTTTATTTAACGTCGTTCTTGCGACGATTTTTGTTTTTATCATCGATTTTACGTGCAAATAGCGAGGCTTTTTTTGCTAACCCCTAAAATTTTAAACCCCAAACCTCAAACCCTATCTTTCTTATCTCCAAACCTCAAACCCTATCTTCCTTATATTTCTTATCTTATACTTCATATATTTCTAACCCTTTAACTTCAATATATATATTTTTTTGAATTTGAAAGGTTTAATACGTTGGAAAACAATTTTACAAATTTTGAATTTGACATATCACACAACAAATCAAACACACTCTACAAATCATATATGAAAGGTTTAAAAACATAAAAAAAAATTGAAAATTAATTTTTTTTTAGTTTATATGAAGTAGGATGGGGAGTTTTAGGGTTTGCACATTTGGGGTTTAGGGATTTGGGTTTCATTTTAGTATATTTACCGACGAATTAACGACGAAAAGTAAAATAAAAAAGCTAACCTCGCTCATTCCACGTAAGTTAACGAGGCTCTTACGACGTTTTAGTCTTACGTGGAATAAGCGAGGTCCGCTTTTTTAATTATAAATCGTCTCTTATTCCACGTAAGTTAACGAGGCTCTTACGACGTTTACTGTTACCGTGGAATATGCGAGGTAATGTATTATAAATCGTCGTAAAATTCCCGTGAGATAACGTGGAAAGTACGACGACTGTCTCTAAACCCCTAAAACGAAACCCCAAATCCCAAACCACATCTTCTTTATCTTCTACTTCATATATCAAACACTTCTATCCTTTAACCTCAAGCAATTCATTCTAATCCAAACCGAAAATTATAAAAACACAATTCCTTTACTTATAATTAATGTCGATATCTTATTTATAAATAAACTCCCATTATCTTTAATTATATATAATAAATCAAACTCATACAAATATGAAATACATTAATCGGATTCATCGACATTCTCGTCATCACTTGAAACATCATCATTTACATGAAACTCGTCTTCAACAGCTTCCTCCGTGGGATCTTCGGTAAGATCTTCATACTCGTGATTATGCGGATCAATGAGAAGGATGTCATCAATTTCTTGTTCAGGTTCATGAACTTCATTTATTTGTTCTTCTTGCAATGGTGGTTCTTCTCCTACGATGATTCGTCCTCGAGGTGTAACTTTGATCACGGCTAACCAATTTATACCCGACTCTCTCATCCGTGGGTATGGAAGGAAGCTAACTTGGTCTGCTTGTGAAGCTAAGATGAAGGGCTCGAATTTGTTGTACCTCCGGCCACCGTTGACATCTACTACACCGAATTTGTTCAACCGAACACCTCTATTGACGACGGGGTCGAACCATTCACACTTGAAGAGGACGCATTTTAGCTTCAATATCCCTGGGAATTCGACTTCAATAATCTCCGTCAAGATTCCGTAGAAATCTGTTTCTCCTTTCACACAAATTCCATAGTTACTGGTTGCCCGCTGTTTACCATACTCATATGTGTGAAAAGTATAGCCTCGTGTGAAATACATCTGTGATGTGGTGACCTTTACAAGTGGAGATTGAATTACTTCGTGTAACCACTTAGGATAATCTGCATCGTCGTCATAATCAACCTATTTAAAAATAAAAAGAACGTTGAAATACAAATCATTCATGTATGAAAATTTTAAAAGTATTTGATTAATACCTGATTCTTCAACCACTTAACAAAGTGTTGATCTTTTCTTTTGTCTACGTCACTTGTGGATATACCAGGAAATGTTTCTTCGACTTGTGAAACAAACATGCTGTAAATTCACATTTTACATGAATTAATCTCTCTCAATTATATAATGTATACTCAATTTAAGTTACCTTTCAAAATAACGCATCAATGGATCCTCGCAATTGAGTAGAATATAGGTGTGTGCACTATGAGCGTCTTCTTCACTCGACCACCAAACCTGTTTTGATTTCCCACCAAGTCGTCCAATCTGGCTAAAGATTTCTGGAACACCAACAACTGCATATGTGGGCGCAACGCCACCATCATCATATCTTCTTGGAGCTCTTCTTCGTGTACGTACTTTTGACGCAAAGTAGTACGATGTGAAGTGAGAAACTTCTTCTGTCAAACTTCCAGCAATTATAGAACCTTCAACTTTGGCGAGGTTCTTTGCTTTTCCCTTCAAATATTTCATGGCTCGCTCGTACTGATACATCCATCCGTAATGTACCGGTCCACGAAGCAATGCCTCATATGGGAGGTGGATAGCTAGATGCTCCATCACGTCAAAAAAGCCTGGAGGAAATATCTTCTCCAAGTTGCACAATAAGATAGGAATGTTCTCCTGAAGCTGTTCTACGACTTCTTCTTTAAGAGTGCGTGTGCTCAAATCCCTGAAAAATGCTCCAATGCCTATTCCAAAAACAATTAAACACATTGTTAGTCAAATACTATTATTGTAAACTAAACCAATTTAATATTATTGTCCTATTGTAAACTACCTGCAAGTGCTTCATGTACGTTTGTTGGAAGTAGCTCCGCAAATGCAAATGGCAGAAGTCGTTGCATAAAGACATGACAATCATGACTCTTCATCCCGGAGAACTTTTGACCCTTTTCAACACATCTTGAAAGATTTGAAACATACCCATCAGGGAACTTCACTTCTGATGCCACCCAATTGAACAAAACCGACTTTTTTTCTGAAGACAATCTAAAAATTGGAACGGGAACTTGGCCATTGCTTTTTATATGTAACTCACTTCTTGAGCAAATATCCGGCAAGTCCAACCTCGATTTTATGTTGTCTTTTGTCTTCCCTGGGACATTCAATATTGTATTCATGATGTTCTCAAAGAAATTCTTCTCTATATGCATCACATCAAGGTTGTGGCGCAGAAGGAGATCCTTCCAATATGGTAACTCCCAAAATATACTCTTCTTGTGCCAGTTGTGATGAACACCGTAAGAATCAGGCATATTACGAGGGACATGCCAATTACCACCCCAGCGAACTGTTTCGTTAGCTCCGTAGTAGTCGATTTGCGCTTCAATTTGTTCTCCAGTTAGATATGGAGGAGGAGTGTCTCTCACAACCTTTTTGTGCCTAAACAAATTCTTGTTTCTTCGGTACGGATGGCCAACTGGAAGAAATCGACGGTGACAATCGAACCAACTTGTCTTTCTACCATTCTTCAGTTGAAATGCATCTGTCGTTCCATTACAATATGGACAAGCTAATCTCCCATGTGTAGTCCATCCAGACAACATCCCATAGGCAGGAAAGTCACTTATGGTCCACAAAAGCATAGCTCGCATCGTAAAATTCTTCTTCGTTGAGCAGTCATACGTCCTCACCCCTGTTGACCACAAATCCTTCAACTCTTTTATCAGTGGTTGTAGGAAAACATCAAGTGACCTTTTTGGATGCTTCGGACCGGGTATTAATATGGTCAAGAATAAAAACTCCCGTTGCATGCACATCTCCGGTGGCAGGTTGTATGGCGTAAGAAAGACAGGCCACAATGAATATTGTCTCCCTGACATTCCAAATGGACTAAATCCATCTGTGCATAATCCGAGGTACACATTCCGGCTATTGCTAGCGAAATTCGGATGTACTTTGTTAAAATGTTTCCAGGCTCTTGCATCTGATGGATGAGTCATCTCACCATCCGTCTGAGTATGCTCGGCATGCCACCTCATCTTTCCAGCAGTCTGCTCCGATTGGTACAATCTTTTCAATCTATCTGTAATTGGTAGGTACCACATCCTTTGGTACGGTACCCTATTACGTCCCCTTCCTTGCGGCTTGAATCGTGGTTTCTTGCAGAATCGACATTCTTCCAACTTCTCATCATCTCCCCAGTAGATCATGCAGTTGTCGATGCAAACATCTATCATCTCCGAAGGCAACCCAAGACTATAAACCAGTTTCTGAATCTCATAATAAGAATCAGCAGACTCATTGTCTTCCGGCAAATACTCTTTAAATAAATCTGCCCATTCGTTCATGCAACTTTCAGGTAGATTGTGATCAGTTTTAATATTCATCATTCTAGCAGCCAATGACAATTTAGAGAGACCTTCTCTACAACCACTGTAAAGTGGTTGATTTGCCGCATCTAACATTTCATAAAACTTTTTTGAATCTATGTTAGGTTCTTCATCTTCATCATCATGAGCTACGAATGCATCAGTTACCATATCATGAACCCTATCATAATCTACCATCGGCTGATCCTCCTGATGGTAACTATGTGCATTATGCAATTGATGATCAACCGGTTCTTCTTGAAAGTTGTTATTACTACTACTAGCTTCATTCTGATCATAACTATAACCTTCTCCATGTTGAAACCAGATATAATAATTTGGCGTGAAACCTCTATTTACTAAATGCTTCCAAACATTTTCACGATTTGCCAACTTTGAATTGTTACATTTCCTACAAGGACAGAATATTTTACCGCTTTCTTGGGCGAGCGGTGTAGAATCTGCTTGATGCATAAAACGCTCCAACCCAGCAAGATATTCTTTCGTCACTCTCCCGTTAGCATCTCTATGCATATACATCCACCTCCGCAACTCGAAAATATTTCCCAAGCCCGACATTTTTTTCACTTTTTTTTTTCTTGTTGGTGTGCTTAAAATTATGTTCAAACCTCCATATATATAGAAAATTTTCGAATCTGGTAGTTGAATTTTGCTAGGAATTTACGACGAAAAATTAGGTTGGTGGCAAAAAAAACGTGTTAAGTTGGTGGATTTCTCGTTCTTTCCTCGTAAGTTATTTCCTCGTAAAAATCATGCTAAAATTACGACGAATTTGCGACGAAACACATTTTTCTCGGAAAAACCACGTTAACTTACGACGATTTTACGAGGAAAATCTTTACTCGGTATTTTACAAGGCCATTACGACGAAACTTTATTTCCTCGCAATTTCATCGTTAAGTCATCGTAATTTCACGAGGAATAGTTTTCCTCGTTAAATTTCCTTGCTAAAACTGTGTTTTCTTGTAGTGACACCATTAATCAATTCACGTACAACAATGGTCCTTTCATTTTGAAGTAATAACCGCCATAGAACACCTGTGTACTGAATTTCAAATACAAACATGAAGCTCCATAATACGCTTACCGCGTTCCCGTCTCGAACTCTAAGGGCCGCATCCATGTACTCTCCAAGCTTTCCCGTTCCTGCCAAGTAACAGAAAATTCCCTATACACAAGCCAAAGCTGAGCTAATAATTCAGTTTTGCACTCCATTATCACTCGCCATTGTCCACACGCTACCGAGATCGCATTGAAGAAAGACACAATCCTTATGTATAAAAACCTCGCACCATAACCATACTTTAACTTCCAAATGAGAGAGTCACCATCGGACATTAGACCACCAAACCATAATGAACCAGAGTACCATGTAAACCAAAAAATATTCTTATTCCAAATCATGAAAGCAAACCATGAAAACAAGGTAATAACTACTCCCTTTATCCCCTTAAATCCAAATAAAATATTAATGCTCATAGAACTTATTATAATAACTGAAAACCCCCCTCCATAAACCAATTCCATCTTACTTGATCTTACTACTTGTAAGATTTGATTCATAACCTTAAAATTTTAGATTAGCCGGTTTCGGGTTTGAGGGACCCTTGATCTCCGGCGGTTTGCTGCCATCTCCATGGCGAGATCCAACCTTAGCTGCAGCCTTTCTTCGTGGTGAGACAAGCGCATTGGCCATACGCATCTTGTTGCTTCCTGCAGTGCTGGTAGAAGCCTTGAAAAGCCTCTTGCGGCTTACTTGCTTTGACGCCAAATCCTCAGCCCCCGTCCCTTTCTCTAAACCAGTTTCTCCAGGCACCAACTCCTCCTCTCCTTGTGTACGAGTCTCCTCCTCCTGCACCCTGGAAGCATGCTCAGCTTCCACAGCTTCCTCTTCCGAGAATGTTTTAAACTCCCTTTCCTCCTCCATATCAAAACCGCTTTCCTCAAATGTAGCATTCATCGCATCCATCTCCATTTCAAAATCATCTATTTGATCATCCCGTTGCTCCACCATTCCCCGAACCATCTGAAGTCCATTATCTTCATCTGTAGGCTCCCCAATCACCTCTGAACCCTCTGCTTGTGTCTTAGCCAACTCCAGTTGGAATTCCAGAGAAGGCAACAAAGTCTCATCAATCCCCGAGTTTTTTTATCTCCCCCCCTTCTCGCATCTCCTTAGGTGGAGACCTCTCAGCATAATCAGCTCTGAGCTGTCCTGAAGCAAGCCTCTCAAGAGTTTCTTGCACACCAGTTCCAGCTTCTGAAACACCATATCTCCTATCCTCTCTACGTGTAGCCTTAAAATATTTATACAATTAATCAAATAAATTATAGAGATTTTAATAAAATTTATAAAGAAAAGATTTGAAATAACTAAAAATTAAATTAAATAATATCTTATACAATTTAATATTTAATCAAAAAATATATATATTCAAATACAATAAAGTAAAAAAGTAAAAAAATTATTTTGAAAATTATATTTTATTAAAAGATATTTTTAGGCTTAAAAGTCCATTTAAAAAATTTATAGGATTGGAATAATATCTAATCGAGGTTTTCTTAGGTTCACCCCATATGGTGTACTTGTAGGTTCACCAACCAATAATAGTTTGCTACCTCATATTTAGTTAAAAAAAAAACAAAATAATAAGAATTTGTCAAGCCATAAAGTATTTTGGAGAAATTTTATGTTTACCACTTTAATGGTACCACTTTTCATCTTTACCACCACTAAAGAGACATTTTCAAAAATACATTCTTCATTAAGTGGCAAAAGACTCTTATACTCTTCTTCTTTATATATATATAATAAATAAATATTTAAATAAATAAAAAATCTAAAAATAAAAAATAATTTTTTAAATTTTTTTTCGAATTATAATATTTCGAAATTCAAACCCTAAACGCTAAAACTCAACTCTAAACCCTAAACCATCAATCCTAAACCCTATATTTTTTTCTGAAATACGAACCATAAACCCTAAGCCATAAACCATCAATCTTAAACCCTATATTTTTTTGAAATACGAACCCTAAACTATGAAACATCAACTCTAAGCCCTAAACCCCGAAATAGGCATGGGCATATTATCTGAAACCCAAACCCGACCCAAAAAATGGATATCGGTTCGGTTTAATATTTTGGGAAATACCCGATCGGTTTTGATTTGGCAATATTTCGGTTATCGGGGTCTGCTCGGTTTAATCCGAAATCAAACAGGTAACCCGAAATAACCGGACTTATGTATACATATAGTAACGACGATAGATAGGGGTCAGCTTTCTTTGGCATCTATGCCCCCTGCCCTCCAAACAGTATGGGAGCCTTTCAGCTCGTACTGCTCACATGGAATGGGAATACGGATTTCTTCTTGTTTTCTTTATTATTGATAGGAATTTTCTTGTTAAGACCCTACTTATTAATTGAAACCTCAGATTCATAAGAATAATTTTCTTGTTAAGACCAAACAGTATGTTAAGACCCTACTTATACATGTATATACTCTCCCTCAAACCAAAACACGCGTAAGAATAATTGTTTATGTTTCGAAGTTTTGCTTTTCTCACGCTAGGCGATTCCTCGTCTTCTTAATCTTGAGAAAACCCTAATTCCATATAAAATCAAAGATAGTTGATCGAAGGGACTCATGTTTCAAAACCGAAATTGGGATTTCTCTCTATCTCCACCATCTGCGATTTCTCGAAATCGATCTCAGCTATGTCTCCATCTTGTTCTATTTTGCGATTTAAGCGTTACTAGATTTTGACCCGCGAACCCGCGCGGATTTTGAATTTTATTTTTGTATTTTTAAACTATTTAACGATAATCTTAGACATATAGTTTATTTACATTTACATGTGTTTAGGTTCCTACAAACTTTGCCGGAAAGAAGATAGTCCGATTCAAACCCCCTCTACAAATGTATAAAAATCGGAATTGTATTAAATTGGACTAAGAATATATTTATCAGTTACTTTTTATTTATTTATTTTTACACTTGAAAACATATTAGAATTTTTAATATTTAAAATTGCTTTATATGAAATGTTATTAATAATAAATTTATTTATTGAAAGTTGTATCCTCTAAATATTTATATTTGACTAAACTAATTTAGATAATACTATATTTACTATAGATTATTTGTTTGTAATTATTGAATGTATCTATCTTAGTAAAATTTTCTTTCTAATAAGTCTTCTCGACATAGAGTATCTTTTGTAAACTTTTTTTTTCTTTTCTCTTGGTTTGTTTTATACCATCTCAATTCAAAACTTTTATTTAGTTTATTGTTAAACTAAATGATTTTAGAACTCAAATGTAGAGTACTTTTATATTGATTTTTTTGTTTAAGCAGTTCATATAATGTTTTTTAATATATTTATTTTAATAGAAATTATATTAAAATATAAACTTCAGTAAACAATTTTGTAATTTTTTTTACATAGAAATGTAACATATTTCCATATTATTTCAATATATACATCGTAATATATAAATTTTTTTCTGTATTTTTAATTTTTAGTTTAGTATAAGTTTTACTAATCAATTGTGTACATGTAATGTATGAGTTAAATAATTGGGCCATAGATGCAAACATTTAAACAAAGGGTCCAACCTAAGCCCAATTTTAATTAACAAACAGATTAGTCCGGGGAAAAAAAAGCTAGCAAACAAACCTTTTTTTTTTTTCTGAGTACGCTTCCTTTTTGTCGTTGAAGCAAAGAAAAATTTTCATCTTCTCTGTTCATCTCTTTACCACGGTGATGCTTTTTATCCGAGATCCAATCATGGAGCGATTTTTATGAGGAAAGCGAGGATTCAATCTCTTTGTCTCAGCTAACCTTAAAATACTTAAGTGATTCAAAGGTTAGAGTCTACATATATTTCCCTTTAGATTATGAGATCTGGTTACTTAGATGTATTGATTTTTGTTTGTTTCAAATATATATATATATATATATATATATATATATATATATATATTAACTATGAGAGATCGTTGTAGATTGGAGACTAATCTGTAGCTTGAAACATGCAACCAGCAATGAAAGCAGAGGATGATGAATCAGTGAGGATGAATGGAATTGTGTGTTCAAGATGGATCGTCTCAAATAATATACAGTCGTAATGAAACAAAAACTCGAAATTTTGAATCAGAATTGAGGATCTCTAAGGTTTTCCATGTCCTCACAGTTGGTGTAAGTTATTGTTTAAGTTTCCATCACAGTTTTGATTGATGTAAAGATTCATATTTGTGTGTTTGTCTAATATCTCTGTAAATACAAATAGATTGTGTATGGTGGTTTGTAAATAATATATATATTTTATTTGATTTGCATGATTTCAAACGTTTTGGAGAACGAAGACCAGACTCCTATTCGAAATTTAGACAACACATTTGTCGACCACACTTCAGATTACAAAACACGGTTAGTAAATTCTATTATTTATTTTAGCTATTAGGTGAATGAAGTATCAATTAGCTTTTTCATTAGATGAAAACAACTTAGCATCATCTAGGATTTCGATCAAGTTATTTTGTTGGTTTAGCTATATATGGTAGCTTTTAACTTGATTGATTGAAGAATATATTTGTTAATGTGAATGATTGTGTAAGAAATAGTAGAAAAAATTAACACTTAATTGTTTGAAAATAGCAGAATAAATAGAGGATGTGTCTTGTCTAAAACTCTAGCTAATGCATACTTATTTGAATCAAGTGTTTCATAAATAGATGAAATATAGGTTGACAACAACACCAAATCTCTTCCTCAACCATCAGATGAAACCAATTATGCTGAAGTCTGAAACCTGCATTCAAAAACAGAATCAATTTATAATTTATAGAGAAAAAATAAACATGTATACTGTGAGTCTATCATTCCAATACATATTTACCTATTAAATGAGTAAGCTAGTTCTTTGAAGGCATTTCTTAAATTATTTACGTCAAGTGAAGGAGATAAGAATGATTGTTGTTAAGTTGTTGGTTAGACGTGAAAAGAATGACAAAGAATATTTGGTTAGACTGGTTGAAGTATATAATACAAAAATATGTATTTTTTTAATCTTCACGTGATTCAATAATTAAAAACAAAACAAACTTTATTGAATAAATAGATAAGGGAATATCAATGTAACACAACCATCACGAAAATATAAAAACCAAAGCAAAGTCATAAAACAATAAATTAAAAATCACAGCAAAATAACTCTTTATTAGGTGGCCAAATCATCACTAATCAGTCTTTGTCTTCTCCTTCTTTATGATCTTAGTGCATAACTTTTTAGAAGTAGATATCATGTCCATTTGATCACAGTCATCTTCCTTACGCTTGTTACTTGGGATTGAAAAATCTTCAGATGAGTTCTGATTGATACAATCTATCGCAGGGAGCTAAAAACATATGAAAACGCATTATGTTAATTTGAACATAAATATTAACGTAAGCCGCAGGCTTCATAAAGTAGTACAATATGATAACATAGGGAGGGTTCTATCACTTACATCTCCACCAGATAGAGTTGACGAAATTGTCTCAATTAACGAAACATTTTAGATCTTTTGCATGATGCCTGGATTTTAGCACCCTTTTAACAAAACACTGAAGAATATGATTCAATATTAGTTGAGAATCATGTATATATAGTGAAAGGAAATGTATCTTACAGTTTGGTCTACAAGGATGCACTCAAAAGTATCTCCTCCAAAACTGGTGCTTTGTTTCCAAGAATGAATCAGTTTGAGAGTCAGACGTCATTCCTCTCGGTAAGGTTTGAGATCCTTAATAAGACACTTTTTTTTTTCGTTTGACATGTCTGACGTGAGAGGTGGATGGGAAGTCTATAATTGTAGTGTCAATATATATAGATGTGTGAAGTAATATACGTTAATCGTAATTTCTGGTGAGGATAGATAGAGGACCAATATTTTTTCTTCTGTTATTGTACACAATCGTATATTCTTATTCAATGTTAGATACTATAAACTTTTTTCCGCAAAAGATGGTAACCAATTAGGGAAGTTACATTTAATTGATTTTGTATTTTTAGAATATCTTGCTAATCAATCATTTATTTATTGTGTGCATTTTATGTGGGGAGAAAGGATGAAGGAAAGAAAAAAAGGTAATATTTGATTTGTTAGAGGGAGTCGATTTTTTGGGGATTTATCTTTTTAATTAGTTGGGCTAAGAAGATAAGAATGATAAATTTACGCCCAAAAACTTTAATTTCAGTCAATGGGCTTTAAAAAACGGGTATGGATTGGCTAAACCTCTTTTTAACACTACAATCCAAGATTCCAAACAATCCTCTTTTTAACATAGATATCAAAGTTTCCAAACAAACCCATTTTGAGATGTAGGGTTTCGTGTAGTTGATGATGGTTTACGGTTCTATTTAACCAGTTTGTGTCCGTGATGATTGTTTAGTGTTCCAACTTCAATTTGACTTGTCTGAGATGGATAATTGTCTGATAATGGTTCCATTTAACTTGTCACAGATGGATTCTTCATCAACTTCAAACCGAGTTTCGTTTGACAACAACAAAGATGTAGAGGACGAAGAAGAACAAGAATTGACTACTCCAGATAATAGAGGCAAACGTAAAGAATCTCCTACAGCCAATGAAGCCAATAAAGCGCCCAGGATTCTTCCTCCAAGGTCCAAAATCTGGAACCATTACACAAGGACGAAAGATAAGCGTGACAAATGTATCTGTCATTACTGCAAGAAGAATTTTTGTTGTAAAACAAAATCGGGAACTAAAAACTTGCTGAAGCATATCAGCATATGCAAACAGTTCTACTCGTATTCAGATGGCCAAAGTTCAACTCAGCAAGTCATAGATGAAGAAGGGAATGTGATGTCTACAAAAATCAGCGAAGAAACTTTCAAAGAAGCAACCAATGAGATGATGGTGATAGGGGAGTTACCATTATGTTGGGTAGAAAGTGTGGCTTGGAAACACTTCTGTAACAAGCTATCTACTTGTTTAATTCTTTAGTTTATTGGGCTAGTTTTGATTTCTTTTATATAATTTTTTATTTATCTGTGCAGATGAAATTAGACAAACCTGTGTCAAGGAGGACCTCAACAAGGGAGATTGTAAAGATGTACTTGCAGAGGAAGGCTGCTATGAAAAAGTGGTTTGAAGCAAACAAGCAAAGAGTATCTCTGACTACTGATATTTGGGAGGCTAAAATAACCCGTAAGCATTTTGAATCTTAAATTAAATGTTTATGTACTGATATTTGGGTGCTTATAGCTAACGTGTTGGCATGCTTATTATTGTTCACAGGGGCAAGTTACATGGTGGTGAATGCGCATTACATTGATGAGTGTTGGCGATTGGAGGGAAAAGACTAGATCCACACCTTGATCTGATGTAATTCTGAAGCTTATCATGGGTTCAAACATGTCAGTGATCACAAAGGTCAGGCAATCTCTAGGGTTCTTTTAGATGTCTTGGCTGATTGGGGAATTGAGAAAATATTTTGCGTAACTGTTGACAATGCAACTGCTAATTCATCCGCCTTGAGAAGATTTCATGGTCAGTTCTCTTTAGTGTCTGATGATGCACTAGTTTTAGATGGAGAATGATTGCATATGAGATGTAGTGCACACATCATCAACTTGATTGTGAAGGACGGATTGACTGATGCTAATGAGAGTGTGGATGCAGTCCGTAATGTTGTAGTCTATGTTAGAGGTTCAGGAAATAGGTTGATATCCTTTGAGCAAAAAGTAGAATCTGGTAGAATGACTAGGGGAAGCTTGCCTTTAGATGTTACTACTAGGTGGAACTCCACTTACCTAATGTTGAGTACAGCTTTGAAGTTTAGAATTGTGTTTGACAAGATGGAGACAGAGGATAACCTCTACAACGATTATTTTATGGAGGTGGGGGATAAAGGAAAGAAGAGAGCGGGACCTCCTCAATACGCTGACTGGAAAGCAATCGAAAGACTACGTCGTTTCTTGGTGATCTTCTACAACTCTACACTAGTTGTGTCTGCGTCAACATCTCTCAATGCTCACAAGTGTTACGAGGAGATTGTGAACATAGCCACCAACCTTCTGGCGTTAAGTGAAAGCACAGATCATGAGCTGAAGGATAAGGCTGAGGAGATGTTCAAAAAGTTTGACAAGTACTGGGATGGGCTGAAGAACATCAACAAGATGTTAATTGTGGCAACAGTTTTTGATCCAACAAAGAAGATAGTGCTGGCAAGCTTGTGTTTTGATGAGCTCTACGGGAAAGACAGTTTGGAAGGGAAAGCAATATATGATTCGGTGATTTCTGTTTTGCGCAGTTCATTTAAAGAGTATGGTGCAAAATATGGGAAGGAAGCCAGTGGGAAATCTGATGAAGCTAAAACTAGCAACAGTGGATCCACTCCTTGTAGTCGAGAACTGAGCATGATTGGTACGGATTTACATGATGATGGTTTAGGTTACAAGCGAATTGGCCGAAGGTACAAGGAGATGCTTAATGAGATTGGAGTAAAAGATAATCTGGATGAGCTGGATATATACTTGAAAGAAGGAGTTGAGAATCCAGATATGATGGCTGGTGTAGAGTATGATGTGATCTCGTTTTGGAAGCAAAATTGTACCAAGTTCCCAATTTTGTCGCGGATTGCAAAGGATGTCCTTGCAATGCAGGTTTCTTCTGTTGCATCCGAGAGTGCCTTCAGTACAGGTGGAAGGATCATAAGCCCATCTCGAAGCTGCCTTACTCACTTCATGATTGAGGTATTGATGTGTACTGAACAATGGCTTAAGCAAGACATTTCTTGCGAGTCAAGAGTGCTTACTAATGCAGAAATCATTGAAGACATTGAAGAACAAGAAAAGATTAAGAGAGGTATGTCATCTATCTTGTAACCTTTAGATTTAAATTTTGTTTCTTTACTGATTTGATTTGTTCTGTCTTGCATCAGAATTTGCTATATGACATCAAAAGCCTCTTCGTTTCTAAGGTATTGCACTAAACACCCTTTGGTTTATAATGATTTGCTTCTGTTTCAGTTTGTTTTTAGCTTAACTTTTACGTTTTTCTTTGGCAGGAGTAGTACGTTCCACATCATGATTGTCAAGTACTCCTAAGCTAAAGATTGTTCCAATGTCTCTCATTTACTTGTGTGTCTTTCAGTTTACGTTTGTTGTTTCTTTTAAGTCTTTAGTTTCAAAACTTTTAAATGTTGTTATTTTCAGTATTGATGCGTTTTAGGATGTTGCTATTTTCTGTTTTAAAAACCTTTGTATTCAGTTTCACACATTCAGTTATGTGTTTCTTTTGATTTTTTTTTTTTTTGTCTTTTACTTCAGTTTAACCCGAACCGATCCAAAAAAAACGAACTCAAATAACATATGGTTACTTTATGGATTTTCAAATATGATATAAACCGACCCGAAACCGAGGTGTTAAGGTGTTATATTCAATCCCGACCCGTAGTTAGAAAATTCTAGAATGGGACCTACGAGGTGATATAAAAAGAACCGAAAACCGAAATACCCGACCCGAACGCCAACGGGTATCCGAACGCCCAAGCATACCCCCAAACATCAACCCTAAACCCTAAACCCTAAACCTTCAACTCTAAACCCTAAAACATCAACTCTAAACTCTAAACCCTAAACTTCAACTCTAAACCCTAAACCGTCAACACTAAACCCTAAACTATCAACACTAAACCCTAAACCCTAAAAAGTAAACTCTAAACCCTAAACCCTAAAAATTTAACCCTAAACCCCAAAACATCAACTCTAAACCCTAAACCTTCAACTATAAACCCTAAACTCTAAACCCTAAACCCTAAAACCCTAGAGTTGATGTTTTAGGGTTTAGATTTGAAGGTTTAGGGTTTTAGGGTTTAGAGTTTATGTTTAGGGGTTAGAGTAGATGTTTTAGGGTTTAGATTTGAAGATTTAGGGTTTTAGGGTTTAGGGTTTGAATTTCAGAAAAATATAGGGTTTAGGGTTTACGTTTAGGGTTTAGAGTTAATGTTTTAGGGTTTAGATTTGAAGGTTTAGGGTTAGAGTTGATGTTTAGGGGTTTAGGGTTTAGAGTTGATGTTTCATGGTTTAGGGTTTAGAGTTGATGATTTAGGGTTTAGGGTTGATGTTTTAAGTTTAGATTTAGGGTTTAGGGTTTACGTTTAGGGTTTAGAGTTGATGTTTTAGGGTTTAGGTTTGAAGGTTTAGGGTTTAGGGTTTAGAGTTGATGTTTCGGGGTTTAGGGTTTATAGTTGATGATTTAGGGTTTAGAGTTGATGTTTTAAATTTAGATTAGTTAACCATATGTTTTTTTTGTCAAAGTTAATCAAATGATTATAAATGTCTTTTACCTTTCATTAAAGATGAGTGTAAAAGTGGTTAGTCTAAACATGAAAAATGGTAATTTGAAAATAATATTTTTGGCAATTTCCCTAGTATTTTTAAAATAAAAAGGTAAAAATAAATAAAAAATATTTGTAACTACCAAATTTTTTTTTTAACATCATTGTTAATGCCGTCTACAAAACACTAAACTGTAAATCTTAAACACGAAACCTTAAACGCTAAACCATTGGATAAACTCTTAACCCTTTGGTAAGTTTAGGGTTTAGAGTTTTTTTACGGCGTTTAGGGTTTAGTCTTTAGAATTTAGTGTTTAGTGTTTATGATTTAGGGTTTAGGATTTACCGAAGGGTTTAGGATTTACCAAGGCTTTAGGATTTTGGGTTTAGTGTTTTGCTGACAGCATTAACAATGTTAAAAAAAATATTTTAGCATCTACTACTATTTTTTATTTACTTTTACTTTTTTATTTATTTTTAAAACATAATATGACTTGACAAATTCTTATTATTTTGTTTTAAAAAAAACTGCATTTGAAGTGACAGACTATTATTGGTTGGTGAACTTACATATATCCAAGAAAAACTTTAAATAATCTGCATGATCGTAGGGATCCGACAAAAAAATATTATTCTAACGTTTATTTGTTGTTTCGGATAAAAAACTGTTAGATAAGGGGCTTCAGTTTAGAAATGAATGATTAACAAAATCTGTTTGGTCAGATTTATATTTATATTCATATATGTTGTTGGTGGGTCAATTATTTTCAAATAAATAAAAATGATTTCATAAAAACTGTATACAAAACTAAGATATAGAATAGACGTTCAAAAGAACTTATACCATGGTCCAAAAGTGGTAAAACCATGGTATATCATTTAGACGTGCGCTCAGTGGTGCCCGCATTCTTCTCTTTATTTTTGTCACTGAAGGATCCATGCTTGACCTCTTTAACAAACTGATCTTCATGTAACCGTAGTCGGTTCTTATGATTTCTTGAACGTCCGACTAGATCTTTCTTCCTTCCGACCAAGTGTTCTCTTTTCCATTTGCCTCTGCTTATGTGTGCTTTGGGTGTTTTCCGTATATTCATTTATGTGTGCCTTGCAATTTGGCCATCCGAATGGACATCTGTCCATTCCCTTCTGTTTGGCCATAAACTGTCCAACCACTCAGCACACTTGCACCAAGACTTGTCGCCAAAAAATTCCTGATAGACCACCAGTCCATTAACAGTCCCTGTCCAGCCAACTTCCCTAACTACCTAATACTCCTTTCATCTAAGTTGAGGTTCCTGGAATCTGGTCTAGCTAGCTGAGCCCAGAGTGCCAGTTAATCCAGCTGATCCGGCCTAGATGAGCTTAGACCTAAGCTCCTTCCACTAGGTCAAGCTATCTTCATTCCTTTCCTAACTCGTTCCATCTTAATTTCCCCATTTCTCTTTATTTCTTTGGCTAATTATCTATTTTCCTGGACTTATCTCTTTACTTCAGACCATGCAACACATGTCTTGATGTCCTTCGACCGAATGATCGTTCCCTTGTCCCATGGTCTGTGCCGACGACCCTAATGTGGATAGGAGAATGACAATTTATATTTTGATTGATTAATATCCTATTGAATTTTCAAGTAGGACCCCATTTCACCTTTGTTATTAATTCCCAAAAAGATTTGATTGATTGCTTTACATTTTTAGGCATTCTCTTACCAGAATGTAGAGATGACTTGTCAAAGTTAATACACTGCCCCAAAGCTTTTTCATATGTCCTAACAACTTTCATAGTTTCCCGTACAGAAAAAAAAAGATTATCCTAAGCAAAAGAAGGTGCTACACCGGGGCTAGCGCATGAGATACTCATTTCCGTTATCTTTTCTTGCTTTTTCGCATGATTAAAAATGCTAACTATTGGTTCTGTATATAGAATAAATATTAAAGGAGAACAATGATCTCCTTGACACAATTCTCTTTTAAGGACAATAATGCATTTGGGTTGACCATTTAGAAGGACATGATAATTCACAGATGTTATTCGTCGCATTATCTAATCAATCCAGGTTGTCGAGAACCCTATCTTCTGCATGACAGCTTTGATAAAATCTCATTGTATCAGTCATAAGGTTTACTCATGTCTGTGTTCATGGGCGTTCTGGTGTTTCTTCCTCCCGTATTGGATACTCTTTATATATGTTTATTCATTTATATGACATATTTCAATCGGTCTCTCATAGTCTTATATTTGTCTCGAACAGCTATTTCTTCTGAAACAATCGAAATTCTTGATTAATTTTCTACCTATCTTTGTGGAATGCTTCTTTGTGCTTAGTTTGAGCACTCAGTGTAACTTTTATACAAAAAACCATTTTTTAAAATAATTTACTTCTACAGAATTTAAACTAAAGCAAAACAAAATAGACAAATCTCCAAAATAGCACATTTCTAAGTTTATATCACAAAAATAACATTCAAAAACTAAAATGACCAAAATAGCATTTTATCTTTTGAAAATTTTAATTTTTTTATTTTTCAAAATTTGAAATCTTATCCCTAAAACCTCATTTCTCAATTCTAAACCCTAAACCCTAAACCCTAAACCCTAAACCCTAAATTCTAAACCTTAAACCCTAAATTCTAAACCTTAAACCCTAAACCCTAAACCCTAAACCTTAATCTATAAACACTACAAGAAAACATCAAGGATTCTGAGGGAAAAAATCGTCGGAATTTCGTCGGAATATCGTTATTCCGACGCAATTCCGACGAAATACGTCGTCGGAAATAATTCCTCGGAATTTCTTTTTTCCTCTGAAATCCCTCGGAATTTTCCGACGGAATTCCGAGGAAATAAATTTCCGAGGAAATTCCGAGGATCCCTTGTTTGTCGGAAAAGTCCTCGGAATATACCGAGGTAGAACTTCGTCGGGATAATTCCTCGGAAGTTCATCGATCGATGCGTGTTTGGACATATATACATCGATCGATAGGAGTATACCGACGGACTTTTTCCTCGGTTTATTCCGAGGAACTGTTCCCTCGGTATATTCCGAGGGATCCGTTCCTCGGAATTTTCCGAGGGAGTTGTCCCTCGGAAAATTCCGAGGGAAATGTCCCTCGCTATATTTTTTTAAAAAAACGGATCGATCGATGCGTTTTTGTTCAAAAACGCATCGATCGATGTAGTGAAAAATATAATTAATTTCCTCGAAATGTAAAAAATATTAATTTTTTTGAAAAAATAAAATTTCTGAAATTTAAATTCGAAAATATGAAATTAAAAGTAAAATTGAAATCATACTAATTAATATTCAAAGTTTCACAAATAAAAATAAAACATTCCGAGATTGGGGAAAAAAAAACTACGGGTCTGGCACGTCCGGGAACACCTCGTTCGGGTACATCCTCTGCATCATCTCCATCATTTGCTGGTTCAGCCTCCTCTGTGCCTCATAGCCCGCCTGTTGAGCCGCCATCTGGGTCTCCAACAAAGATATTCGATCATCTTTGTCCTTCAACTGAGCCGTAAGTACTTCTGGATCAACAAAGGGCGGTGGTGCAGAAGAAGGAGGAACCGACCGGGTGCGACGACCCAAACCGAACAAACGTCCCTTCTTCTTTGGAACCGACTGAATAGAAAAAAAGCCAAATTTAGAAATTTAAACCAAGAAATAAATGAATTGAACTTTAAAAAAGAGAACTTACGGATTCAACGATTTCGTTGATTCGAAACCGGGACAAGTTGGTCGAAGCCGTCGAAGCGTCATCCTCGGTTTGAAGCTGAGACACTTCGTCTACCACCTGAGTTTGGACCAGGTCGACCACGTCCCTCACAAGACCGTCATCAATCTGGCCGGTCTTCTTGTTGGTATACGCCCTCCTCATTAGGGCGAGATCATCGACCGGCTCGCCATCATTTTCTTCCGCCTTGAAAAAAAACATAAAATTAAAGAAACATTAGAAATTAGAAGAAATGCACAATAAATTTAAATTCTGAAACTCAAATAATTGAAGAAAAAGCGGTTGAACTTACCATGCGATCTCCGAGAGTGGCAATAGATTGAGCACCCAAGTTATGCTTGTAGATGCCCTTCCCTTTACGGTCGCTCCTGCGGTTGGTGGAGTTGGTGGAAGAAGTTTCTTTCGTCTCCTCCTTATCCCAATGCGCACACAACTCCTTCCAGACCGTATCGTTCATCGACTTTGGGACCTTTTAATTAAAAAAAAAAGAAAAAGTTTAATAAATTAAAAAATAGTTTAATAAATTAAAAAATTGTTTAATAAATTAAATCGAACCTTATTGATTTCCCACTTCTTCTTCCACTCGTGGATCTGCTTCCCATAGTTGTCCATTACTTTATGGACGAAGTGGTGATAGATAAAGAGCGTCTCATCGGAATTCCAGTTGAACTCTTGCTGAAAAAAAAACACAATTAGTAGAAAATTTATATTAAAGATTAAAAATATAAGTAAAAAATTAGAATACTTACCGCAAACTGACGAAACCACAGAACCTGCTTGTCGGTTGGGAAGTGAGTGAAAGTCGGATGTCCACTGTCGAGGGCCGAGTACATCATACGGTTGATCCATGCGCTGATCCCGTTCCCGGATCGGTTGAACCTTATTAAAAGAACAAACGGTTAATAATGAATCCAAATTTAAAGAAAAAAAAATGTTTAATTACCATGTTTGACCCCGTCCATGTGGATACGGAGTGAGATACGGAAGATGGTCACGACCGGGCTGTTGAACCAACTCCGCAAACCCTCATCACTCCGGAGGACCCGGAGGAAACAGGAGCGGATGCAGCAGCGGAGCGAGAGGAGCATGAGCGGGTGCAGCAGCAGGGAGATGTATGGTTGGAGCTGTGGGGCGAAGGGGTGACTTGCCTCTGAATCCTCCTTTTTCCACTAACACAGACTCTGAGCACTTCCCGCGTCGAACTCCCAAAATTGGTGTTTCTTGGTTAATTCTCCCCCGTTTGGTTTTAATCCCAAAGACCCTTCGATTACAGTTCATCGGAAGTCCTTGAGGACCTTAAAACATCCCGTCCCGTCCTAATACGATCTGTTGATCTGCTTTTTTTGATCTAGGAAAACGATTGAAATATCCGAATGTTTTTCGTTTAGGTTCTTGTCCGGAAAATCAAAAAATGCTAGGTCCTTCTCGTCAGATCCTTTCTTCCTATCAGACTCGTTCCGTCCGGATCTGCGGAAAACCCCTGGTCGGGCAGTACCTACATATTATCGGCCGCGGTACATGATCCTTCCCATCCGTTCTATGTCGATTATCCCTTACTATCCTCTGGTTAGGGCCCGTCTGATCCGAGGAGTTTGCCTTCGAATATCCGGGAAAGTCCCCGCTTTTAAGAAAAAACGGATGTATGGGTAGTTTGTTCCCATCGATCGATTAGTGGTTCTGAATTTTCCCTCGGTTCCGAATATTAATTTGAAAAAAAATCTCCAATTTTTCTCCAAAATTCCTAATATGAAAATTCCGTTCAGAAAAAAAATAAAGTGTTTAATCATCGAAAATACCTCGGGTATTTTTCTCGTTCAAAACTTACCGGTTACAAGTGTCACCTCATCTCCGTCATCTTGGCGAACCTTGCCGCTGGTAGATGTGATCTGATACCTCTCTTCTTGTACGGCCCTCCCTCTTGATCGTCTCTTGTCTTCAATGAGGACTCCTTGTTACAACAAAGGGGGCGTCTTGCGAAGAACTTTGAACCTGCGACGCCAAACCGAAGCCTTCTTCTTTGACCTTTAGAAAAAAGCCAATTTAGAATTTACCAAATAGAATGAACTTCTTTTCGACTTACTTGATTTTCGTTGATTCGCCGGGACAAGTTGTCGAAGCCGTCAAGCGTCTCTCGGTTGAAGCTGAGACACTTCGCCAACACCTTGTTGGCCAGGAGTTTTTCCGTCCCTCACGTACCAATCGCCTTCCTTGTTCATCGCCGTCTTTTTAGGGGAATCATCACCGGCTATCCTTTCTTTTCTTCCCTTGAAAAAACATTTAAGAAACTTTTAGGACACAATTAAATTCTCTCAAAATTGGAAAAAGCTTGAAACTGCCTCCGTCGGGCTAGCTGTCCCAAGTTCTTGTAGGCCTTTCTTTAATCGGTCGCTCCTCGCGTGACCGCGAAGAGATTGGTGGAAGAAGTTTCTTTGCTCCTCCTTTTCCAATTCCACCGACGTGCAGGTTTTCTCATTATTCGTAATAATAAAAAAATGTTTAATTAAATAAATAAAAAAATAAATTAAAAATGTTTCCCGATTCTCCTTTGTCCCCTCGTGGATCTTGCTTCCCCATATGCCTACTTTATGGCCCCGTGGAGATTGAAGGGTCTCTTCGGAAATTCCTTTGAACTTTTGCTTAAAACACATAGGTTTATTTAAAGACTAAAAAAAGACAGAAAAAATGAATACTTGCCTGACGAAACCAGGAACCTCTTCTTAGCCGAGTGAAAGTCGTCCTTTCCTGGAGGGCCGACCCAGTGTTAACCCCGCGCATCGCATCCCGGATCCAGCCTTGAACCTTGAACAACGGTAATAATCCAATTTAAAGAAAAAAAATGTTAATTACCAATTTTGGTGTTCCCGACCTGTGGATTGGAGTGAGATGGAAGATGGTCACGCCGGGCTGTTGAACCAACTCCGCAACCCTCATCACTCCCGAGAGGAAGGGGACGGAGCGGCAGCGCGAGAGCGAGAGAGCGGGTGTGCAGCAGAGGGGTGTATGGTTGGAGCTGTGGGGCGAAGGGAATCCTGAAAATGGCTGGAATCCCGAGACTGGCTCCCCGTACCACCACGACCACGACGCTGTCGAGGCCGGGTCTGATCATCATGAGACCTGTAAATTAAAAAATATATATTTAATAAATACAGAAATATATAAATTAATTTTTTTTATTAAAAAAAATCCCAAATAATTTAATCACAGAAAAAGATTTATATATATTAAATTTTTTAATAAATATATAAAAATAGTTCTAATAAACAAAAATAGTTTTAATAAATAAAAATTGTTTAATAATTAAAATGTTTTGTAAAATCCAAAAAATCGAATTTATATAGAAATTTTTTTTTTTAAAATCCAAAAAATCGAATTTATATAGAAAAATCGTTTGTAAAATACAAAAATCGATTTTATATACAAAAATCGATTTTATAAATACAAAAAATAAAAAAATTATAAAAAAATTCTAAATCAATTCAACAAAACAAATTATTCAACCAAATCACAATTCTAAACCTATTATACAACCAAATCACAATCCTAACCAATCACCCTAACAAAAATCTATCAAAACTACACAAAAACCTAACAAATAGAACCTAAGAGAGTGGGATAGGGTCCTTACATGATTTGTGTAAGAGAAGAGGGAGATCGCCGGAGATATCGTCGGATTTCAGGGGGAAATCGCCGGAGAGAAAGAGAGGAGTCGCGCAGAGGAAGAACAGAGAAATGGGGAAGAAGAAGGGGCTCGTGGTTATAAAACCTAGGGTCCGACGGACATTATCCGTCGGAATTCCGTCGGAATTCTAATTTCAATTTTCGCGAAATATTTGCCCGGTAAAATGAAAATATTCCGAGGAAATTCCGACAGATAGTAAAATATCCGTCGGAATTTCCTCGGAATATTCCGAGGAAATACCGAGGAACTAGTGTTTGGGGTTTCAAAACATCAATTTTTTTTGCCGTATTTCATTTCTTATACAATTGTAATGCATACCATTGAGGATTCTTTGTATACATGAGCATAAACCATGAAATAACAAATTTCAAAACTAATTGAAAGTATTCCCTTTACCGTTCGTTAAAAGGTATAAGTGTTTCTCTTATGTTGCGAGATTTCGTTCATACAATCGGAAAAGTGTTAATTATACGGTAAGGAACAAATTTTTGACTTCATAATGAACGTAAGACCTTAATAAGGGTTATATAGGTGTTATTCAAACGGCAAAACGTTGTTTTCGGTTTAAAAAACCTATTTCCTCGGAATTTCCTCGGATTATTCCGAGGGAACTCCGACGAAACCCTCTTCTTCCTCGAAATTTCCTCGGAATATTCCGAGGAAATTCCGACGAACTAGTGTTTGGGGTTTCAAAACGTAATTTTTTTTAAAAAAACGCATCGATCGATGCGTTTTTGAACAAAAACAAATCGATCGATTACTAAGATGGCCCGGGCCGTAAGATTGTGATCGATCGATGAGAGTATCCCATCGATCTATCGACAATCTGAATTGTTCCTCGGAATTTCCTCGGAAAATCTTGTATGTTTTTTAAAAATGCATCGATCGATGCGTTATAGAAAAAAAACGCATCGATCGATTACTAGGATGGACCGGGCCGTAAGATTGTGATCGATCGATGAGATTAACCCATCGATCTATCGACAATCTGAATTGTTCCTCGGAATTTCATCGGAAAATCTTGTATGTTTTTTAAAAATGCATCGATCGATGCGTTATAGAACAAAAACGCATCGATCGATTACTAGGATTTACGGGGCCGTAAGATTGTGATCGATCGATGAGAGTAACCCATCGATCTATCGACAATCTGAATTGTTCCTCGGAATTTCGTCGGAAAATCTTGTATGTTTTTTTTAAAAATGCATCGATCGATGCGTTATAGAACACAAACGCATCGATCGATTACTAGGATGGACCGGGCCGTAAGATTGTGATCGATCGATGAGAGTATCCCATCGATCGATCGACAATCTGAATTGTTCCTCGGAATTTCCTCGGAAAATCTTGTATGTTTTTTTAAAAACGCATCGATCGATGCGTTATAGAACAAAAACGCATCGATCGATTACCAAGATGGCCCGGGCCGTAAGAATGTGATCGATCGATGCGTTATAGAAACAAAACGCATCGATCGATGCGTGTTCGGAAAACAGAATTATAAGGCAAAACCCGACCTTTTTTGGATCTAAACCTTAGAACTCTCATCCCCTCCGATTTCCCTATAATTCCCCCCCCCCTTTCTCTCTCTATAATCATCCGATTTGAACAATTTTGGGCTCTATTCCACTTGATTTTTCGAGCTCTACCTGATTCCTACACTCGTCTTCACCCTAAGACAGGTATACTCCGCGAATCTCCACATTCTGAAATCGTGTTCTTGAGCAATTTTTTGGGTTTTGTGAATTTCTTATTTCCGTGTTGATTCCTTGATCAAATATGCATGAAACAGATGTTTAAACATGGAATAGAACACAATTGTCTGTGATCAACGAGTTTGGAACATGATTTGAGATGATTTAGGGATAGAGAATTTTTTTCAATTTCGTTTTTTTTTATCACAACTCGATTTTGCTTTTCATTTTCATGTTCAGCTTTGCCTTCTTAATTGATTATAACCATGTTGAGAGCAATGATTCTATTTTGTAGAGAATGAAGCGCACGAAAACATCAGCAAAGAAAAACACACAAGAAGCGGGTTCGTCACAGCTGGAGAAGCAAAGGCCAAAGAAGTGGGATAAGTCTGATACCACCCACTACAACAACATGAAGAAGGTAGCCGTTCCGGCTACACAACTAGCATGTCCTGAGACGATGACAATATTGGGAATCAAAGCAGACATTGAAGGACTGTTCCAGAACATGGGTCTAGGCCAACTATGCAACCTCAAGGAACCCACTTATCCGGAGTTGGTACGCCAGTTCATAGCATCCGCATACGTCACCCGTCCCGATGATAGCCATCAGGAAGGTTTTCTGGCATTCGTAGTGCAGAAAGTATACTATGAGGTATCTTTCACAGACCTCTGCGGACTATTTGGATTGAGTGCGGGGGAGAGGACATATGGTCTTTATTGGACTTCAGAGCTGTTGAACTTCTGGGAAACGATTGGCACAGGGGTTTATAGATCTTCTCAGGCAAAGGAGTCACTTATCCGGAGCCCAGTACTGAGATATGCGACACGCCTCATTGGCTCATTGCTATACGGGACAACCACAGCCGCATCAGTCACGCAATGGGAGTTGTGCCTCCTGTACCAAGGTGTGAGGCATTTGCTACCGGCATTTGGAAACTCTACATTCCCACCTGCTACTGCCTTCAACATGGGAGCGGTGCTGGCCGCAAACTTAGCAGGATACAAGGGGAAAGTAACCAAATCCAAGAGCAATGCATGTGGATTTGGTGCAGTGATTACTCGGATCCTTAGACATGTGGGTGTAGACTGTGAGAACCACCAGGTAGCACTGGACAGATCGAACAACATTGCTTGGAACTACCTGGATGTCATTTCTCTAGTAAGTAAGGAGTTCATAGCTGGTCCCCACTCGAGGATCGATCGGGATGGTCCTTACGTCTACGTATTCCAGGACCGAGCGAAGAAAACACTCTACTGCCACCTGCCTCAGATCGGCCTGACTGCTCTACTTTCAGAGGCTGCAGTTGAGTTTCTACCCCCTGCTACCGCACTAGTAGACAAGCCATCCTTCTTCACGCCAAAATATCAGACCAAAGGCAAGGGCGTGGTTGATGAAGAAGGACAAGATGAGGCTGCACAAGCCATTCCAGATGATTCACAACCCCATCAGCTACTCCCATCAGACTCCAGCCAGTACAAGCTGCAAGAGCTTCCACCGAACGCCACTTCGCGCCAGCAACAACATTGGAGAGATCAGAGCATAAAGACAAACAACGACATGCTACACAAGATCTGGGCTGCCATTTCACGTATCAGGCCGTGTCGTTGCCAAAAGGATGATGTAGTTCATCGGGACAACTCTCCATCCAGCTCTGGTTCGGGTTCGAGTGGTACACACAGGGTAAGAAAGAGGTCCAAGAGACCCAACGATGCAGGAACATCTGGAGCAGGAGACGAGGAGTAGGAGCTATCACCGGCTATTTTATTTTCTTTTCTATTCTAACGTTTTATGGTCTTATTTTCTGTTAATTTTGAACTGAGTTTTTTTTTAGGTTTCTTAATTATGAGTTCGTATTTCTTTTACATGGTTTCTTTGTTTTATTTGGTTGTGTTTTGTGTAGCTTTTAATTCGTATTCAGCTTTGCCTTGCTAGATAAACCAAATAACTATTATCCAAGGAAAGAGGTTATATCAAGTGTTCCTCGGAATTTCCTCGGTATTTTTAAAAAAAAAAAATAATAAGTTCAATGGTAGTCTGTTTCCGAGTCATCATCACCAGATGAATCTGAATCTGGATCTTGGTGAAACTCTCCAATTACTGGTTCATCCTCTACGTGAACGACGGCTTCCTCTCCAAAGTCGGTTAAATCGACTACAAGGCCAACTCCAGCTAAATCTTCTGCTGCACTACAGTTGCCGGATGTGCTTGGTTGTAGTGGGTCTTCCAGCTCAGAACTTCCCTGAACTCGGCCTCTCGGGTTGAGTCTTGTAACAGTAACCCATGGATCATCTCTGTTCCTTACCCGGGGGTACTTGATATAACAAACCTGTAACATTTAGAAAAATTATAAATTAATACACATGATGATGAATCATTCTGAATAATTAACATTTAATTACCTGATCGGCCTGGGAAGCAAGAATGAAAGGATCATAATATTGCAGCTTTCGCCTCGAATTTACTGATGTAACACCAAATGCATCTGTTCTCACACCTCGATCTGGGGTGTTGTCGTGCCAATCACAATAGAAAACAGTACAGCGCAATCCAACCATGCCCAAATACTTGATTTCCAAAATCTCATGTATGTGTCCGTAGTATACATCATCTCCTGATGCAGAACAAACGCCAGCATCATAAGTCGTACTCGAACGTCTCCTCTTCTGAGTTGTGAATGCATATCCTCGAGTACAAAATCTCGGATATGACTTCACAACAAAGTTTGGTCCAACGACCATCTCACGTATCCAATCGTCAAATGTTTCACCTCTGGCCAAACCAGCAGACACCTATTAATAGCACATATATATATATTATATCAATAAATGTGAATTAGTATAAATATGTGATAAAATATATTTTAATTTGTTTAAAGCACTCACATAAGTAAACATCCATCCAGTAAATTCTCTCTGCTTCATTTCTTCTAGTTCGTCCTCTGTGGCGTATCTATACTCGAACCGCTTTTCTGCCATGAAAATCCTGTATATGATGACAATAATGTAATTAATTAAGATTTAAATTTCAACTTGTTAAAATAAAAATTTGTAAGCTCATTTATTTACCTCTCATATTGAAGAACGTCTTCGCAGTTGGTGAGCAAATATGTTTGCAAATGACTGCGCTCCTGCTCAGTAAGTCGACGGTCCTTTGGTTTTCCGCTAAGTCGTCCAACGTCTGTGAAAATGTCTGGAACCGTAACATGATATGTTGCCCGTTCGCCTCTATCATCATGCCGAGCAGGTCTTCTGTTTTTGGTCTGAACTTCTGCTGGAAAGTAGTACTCGGCAAAGTTTGAAGTTTCTTCATTGATCATCTGTGCGACTATAGAACCTTCCACCCTACTTAAATTTTTCACCATCTTCTTCAAATGGAACATATACCGCTCATACAGATACATCCATCTATACTGCACAGGACCACCAAGTTCCAATTCTCTTGCCAGGTGAATAACAAGATGCTCCATAACATCAAAAAATGAGGGAGGAAATATCTTCTCAAGGTTGCACTGAATCACGGCTATGTTAGTCTTCAAATTTTCAATACCTTCAAGAGTCACTGATCTCGTGCATAAATCGCGGAAGAAACCACTTATCCCTGCAATTGCTTCATGAACATTTCGTGGTAATATTTCCTTGAAGGCGAACGGAAGGAGGCGCTGCATCATTACATGGCAATCGTGGCTTTTCAAGCCAGTAAACTTTCCTTCCTTTCTGTCGATACAGTTACGCAAATTTGATGCGTAACCGTCTGGAAATTCCACATCGTTTGAAATCCAATCAAAGAACGCATCTTTTCCCGCTGCATCAAGTCGGTATATGGGAAAAGGAGCCCTACCATTCTCATCAACATGAAGTTCTGAACGAGCACATATATCGACTAAATCCAGTCTTGACTTCAAATTATCCTTTGTTTTACCTTGAACATTAAGGATCGTGTTCATGAGATTGTCAAAAAAGTTCTTCTCAATATGCATGACATCTAAATTATGCCTTAGCAGATGATCCTCCCAGTATGGCAGATCCCAGAAAATACTTTTTTTGTGCCAGTTATGTAGTTCTCCAACAGCATCTACCGGAAAACGCTCATGTCCACCGACTTCTGGCGTCCTTTCTGCACCAAAATCTCTTAGTTGTATCTTCAAATCTTTCCCACAAATTTCCGGAGGTGGACTGTCAAACACCCTCTTGTTCTTCGTAAACAAATTCCTACTCCTACGATATGGATGATCAGGTGGTAGGAATCTCCTGTGACAGTCAAACCAACACGTTTTCCTTCCGTGCTTTAGTTGGAAAGCATCAGTGTTATCTTGACAATATGGACATGATAGCCTTCCATGCGTTGTCCATCCAGACAACATACCATATGCTGGAAAATCACTTATTGTCCACATTAGTACTGCCCGCATTTGAAAGTTTTCTTTACACGAAACATCGTATGTTTCAGCACCTTGAGCCCATAGTTGTTGCAACTCATATATTAGTGGCTGAAGAAACACATCAAGTGATCTCTTAGGATGCTCTGGTCCGGGAACGAGAATCGAGAGAAACAAAAACTCTCGTCGCAAGCACAAGTTTGGGGGGAGGTTGTATGGTGTAAGAATGACGGGCCATAGAGAATACTGTCTTCCACTCTTGCCAAACGGACTGAAACCATCAGTACATAATCCAAGGTAGACATTTCTTCTCTCATACGCAAAGTCGGGATACTTTGATTGGAAATGCTTCCACGCTTTTGCATCTGAAGGATGTCTGATCTCACCATCTGTTGAGTGCTCCGCATGCCATCTCATTGGTTGCGCTGTGCGTTCAGACAGATACAACCTCTGCAACCTTTCCGTCAAAGGTAAATACCACATCCTTTTATATGGCACTGGAACTCTTCCACTCGTATCTTTATAACGAGGCTTTCCACAAAATTTGCATGTAACCCGCTGTTCATCCACCCTCCAATAAATCATGCAGTTGTCGCTGCATACATCTATTACCTGATACGATAAACCAAGACCAGCTACGAGTTTCTGAACCTCGTAGTATGAACCAGGAGCTACATTATCCTCGGGTAGAATACCTTTTACAAAATCAGCAATCGCATCCACACAGTCTTCAGCCAAATTATAATCTGTTTTAATGCCCATCAATCTTGTAGCAGATGATAAAGCTGAATGACCATCTCTGCAACCTTCGTACAATGGTTGCTTTCCAGCATCCAACATATCATAAAATCTCCTAGCTTCTGCATTGGGTAAATCTTCCCCTCTAAAATGATCATTTACCATCTGCTCAGTACCTACACCATAATCTACATCCGTTCTAATTGGTTCTTCTAATCTAACCGCTGGCTGAGGTTCACTAGTACTACCATGTTCATAATCAGTTTCCCCATGATGATACCAAATTTTGTAACTTCGTGTAAACCCACTCAAATATAGATGAGTCCAAACATCCCACTCTTTAATAACCTTTCTATTTTTACAATTAGAGCAAGGACATCTTAACATACCTGTTTTTGCTTCCGGTTGTCGGTGAACTAACCCCATGAATTCAGTTATACCTCGTTGGTATTCTTCCGTAAGCAATCTCGTGTTCGGATCCAAATGAGGTCGATCGATCCAAGAACGAAAATAATTTGAAGAAGACATATTTTTTATGAATCAAATTCGTGTGTAAATAGAGTAAGAGGGAGGATGAAGATATGAAGTGAATGAAGAGGAAGAGGAGTGCTTGTATTTATAGTTTAAATCCTGCCGACATACCGAGGAAATTCCGACGGAATTCCGACGGACAAAACTAGTTCGTCGGAATTTCTTCGGAATTTTTTAAAATCCCCCAACGGCTCTCCAACGGCTATAATATTTCCTCGGAATTCATCGGTTTTTTCCGAGGAACAGAGTTTTCCTCGGAATTTCCTCGGAATATTCCGACGGACTGTAGTTTCCTCGGAATCCCGTCGGTATATTCCGAGGAAATTCCGAGGAAACCCAATTTTGTGTTTCCTCGGAATTTCCTCGGAAATTCCTCGAGATATTCCGAGGATTTCATTTTCCGTCGGAATGTCCGTCAGAATATCGCTGTTTTCTTGTAGTGAAACCCTAAACCCTAAACTCTAAACCCTAAACCCTAAACCCTAAATCCTAAACCCTACCCTTTAACTCTAAACCCTAAGTTTGTGACTTTTGATAAAACATTAAGTGCTATTTTTATGACTTTTGACCTTGAGTGCTAGTTTGGGAACAAAAACTTGATTTAGTGCTATTTTTGTCTTTTTCTCAAACAAAATTGTTAATATGGCTTTTTAGGACAAATATATTACGATGGAATAATATCAAATTTCATGTATAGTAATTTATTTTGCAAAATTCTGGAACATCACAGTAGCAATTAGAGAACACAATGTCCAAAACATGAAAATCGTTAATGTGAAGGAATAAGATGAGAATGATGGTCATGGCGACAGTTGTCTAAGCACGTAATGCTTGGTGGGAATGGACCTAAACATATACCTTGGCATATTTTCTTGCATTCTTGTACTGTCTTCGCTTCACTTTCCATTGTCAACATCGTCATCACAATCACCATGATCATTATCATCAGCGTTCTTCTATCCATTTTCTTGGTCTTAACTGACGAAATAATATAACGAAATGTTAGTAATGATATTTTTTTAAATTCCTTGTTGCCTTTTTAGAACTATTTATAGGTTCAACTACTCTATTATTTACAACTCGATTTTTTTAAAGGAGGTACAGTTGTACTGGCCGCCACCCGGGTTCGAGCTTTGGCCACAACGGATTTAACATCCCTTCCGTTGGGGCGCTGGACCTTCTACGAGGGGATAGTTGGGAATGTGGCTGCCCAGATACCAGAGTTACCAAAAAAAAAAAAAAACTCGATTTTTTTACACTTACATGCATGGAAGCTCATCTTTTCAGATCCGCATTATTTGAATTTGTTTAATGTTTCGTTTGACTCTGCTATTAAATTCCTTGTTTCTTCGATAGTTTATATGCATATATATATCCCCTATATTGACCAGAAACCAATGCATCCAGTTATTCTTAAAAATGTTGACCAGAAACAAAGGCTAGACCAAAATATTACACCAGCAAAATTTTCCAGTTTAGTTTCAAATTTGTTGACCACTGAGTTATTCCCTTTTCAAAATCGTTTAAAATCAAATAATAATTATAGTGGGGAAAAATCATATATATCTTAGAGGGAATTATAGATTTACGACAAGTTTGATACAACTTTCAAATTTATCTTTAGTATTCACTATTTTCATAAATACCTTAAGTTTGTGACGAAAAAAAGAATAAACCGACCAATCTAAATCATTTACAAATGTTTAAGAATTATTTTGATGAGAAGTTTATAAACTCAACTCCACTCCCTGAATACTAAATCCTAAATAGTAGTCCCAAAACCCCATAACCCAATTGTTAAAGTATTTTGATTGAGTGTATTTTTGAAATTAGTATTTAACTTATGATATTTCAAGCAATTTCTATATATTTTATTAGTTACAATATAATGTTTAATTTTGAAAGTTGTTAATCAACATGATTGTGACATATATCAATAAAAAAACTATAAATGTGATATGGGCTTACATATTTCCAATAAATATATAAAACAGAAAAATAATTTTCCTTCATTAAGCCAAAAAGTCACTATAAATAATATATAACTGTGGCATTAACCTTTTTTTAAAAAAAGTCCTAAACCGAAAAGAATTAGACCAAATATTTTCCTTACAAATGTGTAATTATTTAAATGTACTATTACTTTAAAAAACTATCAAACCGAAAAGAATTACAAAACAAGCTAGGACAATCCAAAACCAAAGTTTAAACATGGTTGGTTTATATCTGCCAAGTCCATTTTTCTCTCACAGAAAATTATACATCTCACTATCAAAAATCATTATAGCTACACGATTCAGATTTTTAAAGTAGGTACAAAAACCTATGACATTTATTAGGGTAAATATGTGTAGGCTCTTCGTTGGTAATACGGAAACGAGAAGTAAGAAATAACAAGCAAAAACAATGATTGAGAGTATTATTTTATTGATATTTAGAGTCGAAACTATAATAGTTTGGATTATGAAACTTAATTCTAGTCGTCTAATTTTACAATTTAACTCTTGAATAGTCGATTCCTTTTTCTAGGGTTTGGACCCCATTTTTCTATGTTGTTCATAGTCGAAAGTGAGGTTAAGTCCTTCTATTTCTTGAAATATGGAAAAACACTCTTTTGGTAAAAATATTTCATTTTACCTGGAGGTAGGAATGGACCCAAGTTTGGGGCATGGATTTACCTAGGAAAAAACCGGAGGCTGATGTCCTACTCGGAGGTAGGAGTAATAACTTATGCACTTTAGTTTACCAAAATCATTCCTTCTCAGCAAGTCTTTCATGTCCCCGGTCCTAGATATGATTGTCGGGATAGACTAAGGTTCGAGGAACCGTACCCGCCGATCATAAGATCATAAGGGAAGCGTATCATGATCTATCAAAGAAGGTTAAGTGATCTAAGAGTCTAAGATTTAACCAAATAAGGAGGAAACGAGGATAAGTAAGTTGGACGAGTTGGAAGGCAGCTGGGCGATGCAAACAGGAAGCTCGATCAGCTGGACGAAGCTCGATCAAGCTCAGTCTAGCTCGTTCCAAGTTGGGTCAGCTCAACCAGCTGGACTACTAGCTCACTCAGCTGGGTCAGATTGGAGCTAGCTCAACTCAGCTTGATGGAGTGTTCGGGTCTCGGGCAGTTGGACCGGGTTCGGGCCAGTGATGGGCGATTGGCCGGCCAGGTTGTTCATGGACCGGAGGGGTCTGGGGCTAGGCCGTGTGTTAAGCCACAAGGGCTTGGGAAACTGGTTGGGCCCCAGATCGACCCAATAGGGGGTGGTTATAGGCGATGGGGTGGGAATGGTTCGGGATGCAACCATTCGGCCAAGTCCTGTTCGCCCATCAATTAGTGTCTGTTCGCCCATCAAGTCGTGCCTGTTCGCCCAAGGCAATGGCCGACCATGACTTCTATAAATAGAGGGCCTCTCTGTCGATTTCTATCATCAGATTCCAGAGTAAAAACTCAGAGAAATATCGTGAGAGAGAAAGAAAGAAAGAAAGAAAGAAAGAGAGAGAGTCTGGTGATATACCATGGATTTTACCCACTTGTAGCCATAGTATATAGGTGTTTTTAAATACATTATAGTTGTTTTGGAGTCTTTTTAGTATGTTTTCAGGTTTACGTACGTTTTGGAGGAAAGTGATTATTTTAGGGTGTTTTGGAGCCTTTTGAGTGCAGAACTGCACAGACTTGTCAGATGTTTATATATGGATGGAAACCTTCCCACTAGGGATGGCAATCAAGGACCTGGACCGCGGGCCTGGCCCGTAAAGGCTTGCTGCGGGGCGGGATTGGGCCTCCATTTGGTAAGCCCGCAAAATTGCGGGCCTCGCGGGACGGGTTCAAAGCAGGACGGGTCGAAAGCGGGATGAGCTTAACCTGCGGGATTTTGAAGACCCGCAACCCTAAGTCCCCATTCTGCTTTCGCCTAAAACATTGAGAGAGAGAGAGAGAGAGAGAGAGAGAGAGAGAGAGAGAGAGAGAGAGAGAAGGCGATTCGACGTTATGTAGCTCCGGTGATGGTGGTTTCAGGGTCGATGATGCTTCCGGTCTCCCAAGCACCTTCGATCTGCACCGGTGAAGCTTCTTCGAGTTATTATAAGAAGTTTGAAAACTCACTTTCCACCGAATAAGAAGATCTAGTTCACACCATGGGTTCTTCTTAGTTTTGCCTATATGTATTTGTTCACAATATCATACATTTTGGAGTTTTAGGTTTCAATATATCTTTATTTTTCTTATTTGCAGAAGATGAAGTTGATGGCGAAGAAGAGAAATTTCCATCTTTTTGTCGCTTGTTGGTGATAAAGATGAAGAACAAGAAGTGTGATTGGTGTTTTTTATTTATTTATTTTTGGGATTAGCATCTTTGATTTGGTATTGGTTTTATTTAATTTTGGTTTCTGAAAACTAAATCATTTGTTATGAATTATGAGTTATAATATCTGGATTCAGCAACTAATATTGTTTATTTTTAAAATGTTTGGAGTCTAACAAAAGTAAATAAACAAGTGTTTTGATCCAACAAAATCTTCAACTAACAAGTGTATTGCTTTATTCAGTTCAATCCTCGACTAAACTTACTTACTGATGCGTCACGAAACTGATAAAGTGTCCTGAATCATGTCTTGAAGCGTTCAGGAACCATATGTCCGTTTGTAATTCTATGTCCCGCGGGCCGATCCACAAAGGCCTACATGTTTTGCGGTACGGGTTTGGTCAGCCATTTTGAGGACCGCAGCCCGCGCGGGCCTGACCCGCCGTGACCCGCTCGAAGACGAGCCCGCTGCGGTACGGGACGGGACGGGACGGATCAACCTGTTTGACATCCCTAATTCCCACGGTGAGATTGAGCCCATATTTTGACACAAGATAACACTTTGAGTTAGCTTTCTATTGCCACCAGTTTGAGGTCAATCCAACGGTTAGATAAGAAGTTATATCCGTTTTACCGAAGCGTGGTCAGTCTATCTCGCGAGAGAGAGAGAGCTGTCGAGGAGATGAAGGAACGTCGATCGAAGGTGATTCCAGAATGCAGGCCGAGTATATTTCAAGACTGAGTTAAGCCCAGAAGCAACCACAAATTACCAGAATACCGTTGGACGACCTAAAACCCTATTTATGTATTTTCTAAGTCATTGTTGACGGCTAACCTTTATTCATTGTTCTTAGCTATGAGAGAAAGGAGGAACTCTGATATCTCAGGTCTTAACCCGAAAGACTAACTGCAAGTGCACAGTAAAGTACGCAGTAGTAATACGGGATCGAATCCACAAGGACCAAAGTTCACAAGAAGAGCTAAAGATAAATTACTAGCTAAGGCTAAGAAGAGATTTTTGTTTGGTTTTGCAATAACTAAGAACAGTAAATAAAAGAAAGCTAGCTAGATAAACAGAGAAACGAAGATGAAAGACTATCAGAAAAAGCGTTGGGCATAGGATATTCTCGGGAAATCATTTCGTTGCTGACAAACAGATAAACGACTAGAGAAAGAAGTTAAGCAACGTCTTGAACTCAAACACAATAATAGAATTAACCTACTGTCGTAGCGCTAACTCTCTAAGTTATAGAATCTTCCGCACTAACTGTCGTTGAGTTTCAGATTCTAAACAAGCAATAAGATCAGGTTCGATATGTTCAAAAAGCACAATAACATCAACTGTCGTTGGCTAAGGACACTTTGCTCATCTAAAGTTGTTTCAAACATTTCATCAAGCACCTGTAGGACGTGAAATAACTTAGGTTCAGAAGCTAGATAGCTAATCAAGCTTCAACATTAAGAACACCAATATATGCAGAACCGTAAGATATATCTCTAGATCTAGCAATCCTAGGTCAACAACTCATGAGATCTCCTTGTGAGAAACCTTAAACCCAACTAAAAAACTACTCACTAATCTTCATAAAAATCGTTAAATACATGTTAAGATTATAGATAGACATGATTTAAAAAGATAATCTAAAATAAACAGAAGCAGATCTGATAAACTAAGAACTGAGACAAGTGTAGAGAAAAGTCTACAACGATTGATAAAAAGACAAGATAAAAAAGAATCTCTCCTTAGGGTTTTCCGCTTTACACGTGTATATATATATGGTCTTAGAAAAGAAAGTCAAAAGTCAAAAGCTAAACGCCAAACGTAAACGCTATTTTCTGCGATCAGAGTCGTGACCGCGTTTGGAAACGCGCGTTTGCGTTTGGTCTTCACTTTCACTTCTCCGTTTCAGGTCGCGACTCCATTGTTGAGCTTCATCCTCTTCGCCAAGCTCGGGCTCATCAATGGCGCTACTGCAACTGCACTTCCGGTGTTAGCTCATCTCTCCGGTGTCGTCTCGCTTCTGTCTGCCGTGCATAGCTCTCGCCGTCGAGCCATGGTAACCAGAGCTCCGTCGAAATCGTCGTTTGCAAAGAAGATGGGATCCATAGCGCCTCATCGAGCAGTCCAAGCACGTCCTTCGAACGATTCGCCGGGCTCGGATTGGAAGATTGAGGCTTGAACCGAGAGCGATGGATTCATCAGTCTGGATCGAGCTTATCGATCGATTTGGGGCTTACGGTTCTTGACTTGCAGGCTGGGCGTCGACGGGACTGAATCGAGCGGCTCGTTATTCGGCAAGTGCTCACTTTGCTCAGCTCGGACTTGAGGATTGATGGCTGGGTCGAGGGCTGAACCGAGAACATTAGATCGAGCGCTCGCAGTTTCCATCTTCATCCGCTTTTGGCCCAAAACTTTCAAATGAGTAGATTAAACCTCCGTTTTTTTGCCACAAAACTCCTAATTGCGCACTTTATCCCCTGTGACCTGCTTAAAGATAAGACTATAGAACACAAAAAACTCAAAAATGACTATATACATAATAAAAACTAATCAAACTTAGCTAGAGATCAATGTAAAATCCGATAAATATGAGACTCATCAAATCTCCCAGACATGAATCTTTGCTTGTCCTCAAGTAAAGTAAGCAAAAACTAAACCAAAGGGAAAAGAAGTTTGAAAATATGGGAACTACTATTTTCTCTTGACAACCACCTTTACCATTACCTGTTGTAAGCCACATCAAAAAGTACTATCTTTAAGAGATACTTCCATGTACTTGACCTTCAGCTTAGCAACCATACCACTTTCAACCCACAGCTTGGAGTGACCCAAATTCACCATAACTGACTTCTTATTAGGAACTGAAATGTGCAGTCTCATCGAGGGAGTATCGATCAATGGATACATGGAGTCTTTCCCGTTCAGGTTTCACACTTCCGGTTTCTTTCCTCTGTCTTTTCTTACTTCCCTCAGTCGATTTCTCCCTATTTTATAGGGTATCATTTTATTTTTTCTATCGACTGAGTTTATTGGATAGGATTCCATGAATCGAGTACTGATGGAGTTCACCACCAAGTTCCCCATTCACTTTTTTTTTACCTTTATCTTTTTTTTTTTAGAAGGGAAGAGAGAGGGAAACCGTACTCAGATTCTTTTCAGACCTGAACGAGGATTCCGATCCAATGTATACCAAGCCCCAAGACAAGAGAAATAAGTATATTTGGTGAAGTCAGCTCTGGATCCTTCAAATACGCACAAGCATGAGTGGCACTGGCAGATCGATCCACTTGGGAGTTTTCATGTTGTAAAATCTGCAGTGAGTGGCTAAAAGAATGGTCACTAAGGCGTTAGCTAGACGGTTATTCCAAAGAAATGGCAGTTCCAGGCAAAATTTGACTCAATAAATCCGAACAAAATGAAAAAAAAATTATACTACGAAACACTCACAAGCACCAAAAAGAGAGGCTGTTAGTAACATCCTAACATCCTTCCCCAGACTTACTTCACACCGTCTCGGTGTGAAAGTAAATCCAAAGGAGGGTAGAGAAACAAAATATAGAAATCCTAAAAGAAGAGGAAAGAAAATCTTACCGGTAGGTTGCCTCCCACCAAGCGCTTGTTTATAGTCATGAGCCTGACTTTTAGGGTTCGGTTTCAGTCCAGGTGAGCATGAGAGCTTGCTCCAAAACAAGTCCCACCATCAAACACTTTGAGCTTCAGAACCTTGCTCATAAAACCTTTCACAACTTCCATACCTTTCTCTTTCATCTCGGAAGTGAGAACCGCTCTGACTTTCGAAAAAGGCTTTGAGGTTCCTTTGCATTTCACCTCATAATCAATTATTCCATCAGAACAACTGTGAGGTATCAACATCAGATGAGGATCGCCCTTGAACCTTTTGCATTTCAGCTTCTTCTTTGCTTTTGCATCAGACTTCTTATGCAACAGTGTGATTGCCTTTATTCAGAGCTTCTTTGACCTGACCTTTATCCATGAGGTCCTCCTTAGAAATAGGTACATGAGTGCTCTGATTGAGTACAGAGATGCTAGAGGCCAATCGTGTACACTTATTTGTGGGCTCGGCTCTGTAGAAGACATTCTCATCGATTTTCACAAAAGAGATTCTCTTGTTAGGCATATCCGTAACTGCAGCCACCGTGGCTAAAAACGCTCTTCCAAGAATAAACGGTCTATTAGAACCATTGCTCATCTCCACTACCTAAAAATCAGTAGGAACAATGGATTTTCCCACTTGGAAAGCTAGGTCTTTAACGGTACCTTGCGGAGACTTGGTAGAGGAGTCTGCAAATTCTAGAGTTAGCTTTGGTGATTCAATTTTAAGGCCCAACCTCTCAGCGATGTCCTTGGCCATGAGGTTAACTGTAGACCCAATACCACAGAGAGAATCCATGAACTTGATTCCTGATATTGAACACGGAACCACGAACTTTTTGAGGTCTTCTAATTTGGGGAGAGTCTTTATCGGAGATGATGCATTCATGGTTTTGATGAATAATTCCTTTATCTCCTCCGCTGATTCTCTGGTGTTTATGAAGAACCGATTCAGATGGTACATGCTCCAAGCATCTTCAAACGACGTGGTAGAAGGGATCCTTTTCATTATTTTCTTAAACCCAGCTAGTGTCTTCTCGTTGATAGGTTCTTTCAGATGTTGTGACACAACAGGGTACGAGATTCTTGGTACATATAATCGCTCAGACGAGGTACAAGCATGAATTTTCACACTACGCTTGGGCTCGACAGATTTAGGCAGGAGATTGATTGTTCCATTCTCAACAACCTTCTTTTCAGTTTCTTTTTCAGATTCTTCAGCCTCCCCATCCTCTCTGGCCGAGACAGCGTTGCAATGAGCTTTAGGATTCACCTCTGGTTTGTCTGGTAGGGTACCCGGTGGTGCTCTACTCGCTGATGAAGCTTGAGCAACTTGTGTCTCTAAAACTTTCATGTGGGTGTTCTAAGCTTCAAATTTCCCATTTAAATCTTCGTACATGTTGTCGACCTTTTTGTTGATTTCTGAAGTGCTCCTCTTCTGTCCTTCTAGCACCATTTGTAACATCTGCTTGATTTCACTGTCTTGAGAGGACTGAGAGGTAGATGCATTCCCATGAGCTTGGAAGTTTTCGTACTGCTGCTTCTGCTGGAAGCCATTGTTCCCAGAGTTGTTCCCTTGGTATTGATTTCTGTTCTGATACCCTTGATTGAAAACACTCTGATTCTGCGCCAAAGGCCTATTCTGGAACTTACTCTGCTTGTTAACTTGATGTGGATAATCTGATCTTGTGGTGTCTCCACATTGTTACTCCGGTAAGATAACAGATGCTGTTGGTTCCTAAAATTCTGATTGAAGCCCTGGTTGTAAATCCCTTGACCACCAATGTAGTTCACATCAGCTTGCAATTCACATGAGTCACCACCAGTAGACTCTAGCTGGATCTGATCACTCTGATCTCCCATGAAATGAACTGCTTTCTGATCTCTCTTGAGCAGCATCTCAATCTTGGCACTCAGCTCATCGATGATCTGAGAATCAGAGCTTAAACCTCTCCCAGAGCGTTCATAGTCTGACCTACGATTCGCTTAACTAGATGCAAGGTTGTTAATCAAAAGATATGCTTCTTCCACAGTCTTGGTCATGAAATCGCCATTACTAGCAGTGTCCATGGCGTTTTGGTATTTCTCACAAACTCCATTGTAAAAGATGTTCAGCAGGTTGACATCAGTATAACCATGGTGTGGACAGTTTGTGGTGTATTCTCTGAAGCGCTCCCAAGCTTCGTGAAAGCTTTCTGATCATGTCTGCTGAAAATTTGCAATCTTGTTTCTGAGGTGAGTTGACATCGACTTAGGAAAAAAGTGTTGCAAGAATGCAGCTTTGGTCTCTTCCCAAGTCTCATAAGAGTTAAATGGGATAGATCTCATCCATGTATCTGCCTTGTCTGCCAAAGAGAACTCGAATAATTTGCACATCAAGGTCCCTATAGGTATCCCGTTGGTCCTACTGGTGCTGCAGATGTTTTCAAAACATGCCAAGTGATACATTGGGTTCTCAGAGGGGAGCCCGTGAAACTGTTTCTGCTGCACCAAATTTATGAGACCAGTTTTGATTTCAAACTTTCTTCTCTCTATAGGAGGCGGATTAATGCCAGATTGATTCGCATAGAAAGCATAAGGAGTATCATATTGTGCCAACGTCATCCTTGGCAATTCCTGTTGCACACCCGGTTGCCTCGTAGCTGCAGCCGGTTGTTGAATGTTTGGCCTATTGTTGCCATGTTGTCCACCCACAACAGGTAGAACTTGCTCATTGTGGTCTATCTGATGGTCATGAGTGATGGACCCAATTTCGGTAAATACGTTAATGGTCCGCGATCAAAATTATGGGCCGTAAGGAACCAAAGCCCGTAGCAAGCAGTCGAGCTCGAAAGCAAAGAAGTCAAGTCCCCGGAGATCGCGGAGCAGTTACGGAGGTCGCAGAGCAGTTACAGAGATCACGAAGTCGACTCACTATAAAGAAAGGAGAAGGGACATGAAGAATGACACGTTGAAAACCCTAGAGAGAGCTACACACTAACATCGACCTTGTTTTCCTCCCGATCTTAGACTCTTTTTTTACGAATCTTGTTTGTATCACTCGATCTAGTTCAACTCATTGTATTCGATCTTATTCATCAATAAAGTCCATTTTTACCTACTGGAAATTGTTTAACATCGTTGTGTTCTAAAGATATCGTTCCCTACATCATTTGTCTTCCCTAAATCAAACCCCGATCACTATCAAATACTTAGTGTAGATTTTAGGTTCTACAATGAGGACCATCCCGAAGCAGAAGATTATCATCGTTTCCAGACTTCTCAGCTTCTAGTGCCTTTCCTTTCTTCTTCTGTCTCTCTAGACGGTCGAGTTCCGATTCTAAAGTTATGAGATTAAATGATCCTTGGCTCCTAGTATGACACCTGCTCATGCACCTGGAAGCACACAAACAAAGAAGAAAAGAGTAGAGTAAACAAGAAAATAAAATGCCTTAGTCTGAAACCGATCCAAAGCTCTAAAGTGACCAATTGGTCCCCGGCAACGGCGCCAAAAACTTGATATCTCAGGTTTTAACACGAAAGACTAACTGCAAGTGCACAGTAAAGTACGAAGTAGTAATACATGATCAAATCTACAAGGACCAAAGTTCACAAGAAGAGCTAAAGATAAATTACTAGTTAAGGCTAAGAAGAGATTTTTGTTTAGTTTTGCAATAACTAAGAACAATAAATAAAAGTAAGCTAGCTATATAAACAGAGAAACGAAGATGAAAGACTATCACAAAAAGTGCTAGGCATAGGGTATTTTCGGGAAATCATTTTGTTGCTGACAAACAGATAAATGACTAAAGAAAGAAGTTAAGCAACGTCTTGAACTCAAACACGATAATAGAATTAACCTACTGTCGTAGCGCTAACTCTCTAAGTTATAGAATCCTCCGCATTAAATGTCGTTGAGTTTCAGATTCTAAACAAGCGATAAGATCATGTTCGATATGTTCACAAAGCGCAATAACATCAACTGTCGTTGGCTAATGACACTTTGCTCATCTAAAGTTGTTTCAAATATTTCATCAAGAACCTGTCGGGCGTGAAAATAACTTAGATTCAGAAGCTAGGTAGCTAATCAAGATTCAGCATTAAGAACACCAATAGATGAAGAACCATAAGATAAATCTCTAGATCTAACAATCTTAGATCAACAATTCATGAGATTCCCTTGTGAGAAACCCTAAACCCAACTAAAAGACTACTTACTAATTTTCATGGAAATCCTTAAGCACATGTTAAGATTAAAGATAAACATTATTTAGAAAGATAATCTAAAATAAACAAAAGCACATCTGATAAATTAAGAACGGAGACAAGTGTAAAGAAGTCTGAAAAGATAGACAAAAAGACAAGATAAAAGAGAATCTCCCCTTAGGGTTTTCTCCTTTATACATATATATATATATTGTCCTAATGAAGTAAGTCAAAAGTCAAAAGCCAAACGCCAAATGCAAACGCTATTTTCTGCGATCAGAGCCGCGACCACGTTTGGAAATGAGCGTTTGCGTTTGGTCTTCACTTTCACTTCTCCGTTTCAGGTCGGGACTCCATTGTGGAGCTTCATCCTCTTCGCCAAGCTCGGGCTCATCAATGGCGCTACTGCAACTGCACTTCCGGTGTTAGCTCATCTCTCCGGTGTCGTCTCGCTTCTGTCTGCTGTGCATCGCTCCCGCCGTCGTGCCATGGTAACCAGAGCTCCGTCGAAATCATCGTTTGCAAAGAAGATGGGATCCATAGCGCCTCATCGGGCAGTCCAAGCACGGCCTTCGAACGATTCGCCGGGCTCGGATTGGAAGATTGAGGCTTGACCGAGAGCGATGGATTCATCAGTCTGGATCGAGCTTATCGATCGATTTGGGGCTTACGGTTCGTGACTTGCAGGCTGGGCGTCGACGGGACTGAATCGAGCGGCTCGTTATTCGGCAAGTGCTCACTTTTCTCAGCTCGGATTTGAGGATTGATGGCTGGGTCGAACCGAGAACACTAGATCGAGCGCTCGCAGTTTCCATCTTCATCTCTTACAGTTTCACGGGACGCGGCTTCCATTGTTGGGAGTTTGAGCTTTTTACACTTTAGTCCCTGACCTTTTTGATATTTCCGATTTTAGCCCAAAATTTTCAGAGGAGAAGATTAAACCTCCGTTTTTTTGCCACAAAACTCCTAATTCCGCACTTTATCCCCCTGTGACCTGCTTAAAGACTATAGAACACAAAAGACTCGAAAATGACTATAATACATAATAAAAACTAATCAAACTTAGCTAGAGATCAATGTAAAAACCGATAAATTTGAGACTCATCAAACTCCTTTAGAGTCCTCGTGGAACTCCATTGGTTTTTATATATATTGCTTTCTATACCATATCTATTCTTTCTATGATTTATGTGACAACTATCATGTTTGAATAGATCTACCTTTTAGGTTTAGGGTTCAGATAGGATGAGGGATTAGCCCAAAATATAGATGGCTAAATTGTCAGAATATCCATCAATTGAATTGAACTTACTACTTGTGTTATAGAGTAGCTAACTATAATCATGTTCTTAGGATAATTAGGCGCAAGCGAGAGCATGGTTTATTGCCTGAACCATTCATATTGTGCTAGGATTGCTAGAGAAAGACGAGAGTTGATCTAAGAACCTAGTGAATATTGTTCAAACCTGGTCGCTAAAGCTTGCTAGAAGGATCGGCGATCGACAACTCGTTAGTTGTATCGATCGAGGATCTGAAAGGTGTATCGATCGACATTCCTATAGAATCGGCGATCGACACTTTCTCAAGATCAACATGCGAGAGTTGAGATCTTAGATCTAGTAATAGATAATCTTAACATGCGAGAGTTGATAGATTATTCCTTAGTTTGAGTTCTATAATATCCAACCTTAGTCTCTATACTACTATAATCCTGATTGCTTGAATAGAAACCCTAAGTCTAGCAACCATCGTTCCATCAAACAATTCAATCAATCAATCGAGCAATTACTTTGCTCACACCATTGCTATTTAATTACATTTAAAACTATTCGACCTAGTTTAATCAATAACTATTTAGATCTAGTGTGTGGCCTAGCTCCCTCTGAATTATATCCCTAAGTTCTACAAATCGACCTCTTATTTTAGAGAGTACAAATCACTCCTTAGGGTAATTTGAGTGATATCATTCGGCCAAGAAAAAGGCCGATCATGTGGTGGTTACTTTTCGGCGATTCCGATCGTTTGAGAAAGAAGGAACCGACCAGAGATGGAAGGAACCGGCAAGGAGAAGCAAGTGGGAACCCATGATGTGGCTCCAAGGTACTTGATGGACCGGCAATCCATCAGACTAAGCCGGCGGCCCCAATGGCCGGGTCTTTGGTCTGATCGGTTCGAAGGTTTATTTTATTCTATACATTCTTCTTCTCTTCTTTTCTGGATATCATGAAGGGGTGTGATGGTTAGGCCGAAGGGTTGTGTCCCTGGAACGAGTCCATTCGCATCCAAGCCGCGATCCTAGGCCATCGGCTGGATCTGCGGATGTGTCTGACCAGACCAATGGATCGGTTGCGATGAACGGTTGGAACAACCAAAGAGTACGAATTGCTAAGGGTCATGAGTTGCTATGAGGCACAAGTGAATCAAAGGGTACGAGTCTCCAAAGGTTGGAGTTCCAAACGGTGTCATTGGATCAAGGCTTTGGCCGATCCAGTTGGGAACAGTCTGTGCCTGTAAGCCGGACAGACGTATGGTTCGTCTAACCGGAGTATAGTGTCGCAAGGTCCGATCAGTTGCAAGGCAGTCCGGATGGGCTTGGGCCTTACTCGGTTGTATGGATCCAGGCCTTGGGCCGGATCAGGTAAGAAGGTCCGTGAGCCTTTGGGCCAAACTTATGGAATGGCCGATTGAACCTAGGCCTTAATGATATACCATGGATTTTACCCACTTTCAGCCATGGTATATAAATGTTTTAAGATATAATTATTATGTTTTGGAGTGTTTTTAGAGTATTTACAGGTTCAGGTACGTTATGGAGAAATATGGTGATTTTAGAGCCTTTTGAGGTGCAGAACTGCACAGACGTGTCAGATATCTAGCTATGGATGGAGACCTTCCCATTGTTAGATTGAGCGCATCTTTTGAAAAAAGATAGATCTACGAGTTAGATTTCCAATGCCACCGGTTTGAGGGCAATCAAGTTCCTATATCAGAAGTTATGCTCGTTTTACTGAAGAGTGGCCAGTCTGCCTCGCGAGAGGAAGCTGTCGAGGAGATGAAGGACTGTCGATCGACGGTGCACCCTTGCCGTCGGTCGACGTTGATGCCAGAATATGGGCTGAGCATATTTTATGGCCAACTGAAGCCCAGAAGCAACCAAAAATTACCAAAATACCCTTGGATGACCTAAAACCCTATTTATGTGTTATCTAAGCCATTGTTGACGGCTAAGCTTTTTTTAATTCATAGTTCTAGGTTAGGAGAGAAAGGAGGAACTCCTTCAGAGTACTCTTGGAACTCCACTGGTTTTATAATATCTATTGCAATTTCTTATCTATCCATCTATGATTTCTGTGACAAACTTCATGTCTGAATAGATCTACCTGTTAGGTTTAAGGTTCAGATAGTCATGAGGGATTAGCCCCAACTATAGATTTCTTAGTTGTGATATTGATCTTTACTATTGTCATTAATGCTTGTTTCTAGATTAGCTACCTAGAACTTGCCCTAGGAGTTGTTGACATAAGCGATAGCTTGCATCTCACCCTGAATCCATCCTAATTGAGCTAAGATTGCTAGAGTAAGACGAGAGCTGATCTAGGAAGCCTAGTGAGCATAATTCAACCCGTGCTTAAAGCTTGACTTAACGCTCGTCGATGATATTCCTATAGAATAATCGATAGACAATGAAACACTTGTATCGATCGATATTCCTCTAGAATCATCGAGATCGACACTAAAGTCGTGTCAACAGACAAACATAGAAAGCGAATGCCGATCGGTTTCTTGTTTAAGAGCTTGAGCTCTGTAATATCTTGGATACAACTTGTTAGGCATCTGTAGGATTTTAATCATGATTTCCTGAATAGAAACCCTAGATCTTGCAACCATCCTTCCATCAAACAACCCCAATCAAATCAATCGAGCAATTGCCTTGCTCACAAAACTTGCAACTTTACATTTAATCATTAAAACAACCTAGCTCAATCAATCTGATTAGATTTATTTGGTTCCCTAGCTCCCTGTGGATTCGATCCCTAAGTACTACAATTAAACCTCTTATTTGAGAGAGTAAAATCACTCCTTAGGGTAATTTGAGTGATATCAAATTTGGCGCCCTTGCCGGGGAGCTTTGATCTCCATTAGATCTTGTTTAGTTAGATTTAGTCTAAGTTTTACTATTGTTCGAAAAACTGATAAATTTTTTTCTCTGTTTCAGGTACATACATCTTAGTACCGGAAACAACAATGAAAAGAGGATTTCTACGTCCTTCAAAGAAGGAGCCTGTTGATTCGCTCACGATCCGTAATTATACGAGGAAAGCATCGATCGACATCCTCCAAGAAACAGCGATCGACAAAGTGAACCAGAATTCGATCGACAGCAACACAACGCCATCGATCGACACCACCTGCGGGGAGACAGAGATGATAGAGGTACTCATGCCAAGTATTGCTGAGAGGGAGGACTGAAACCTATATACATAACTCTTATGGAACAGCGTCCCTTTTATGGGTTTCCTCAAAACAACCAATGGATCATATCAACATGTTTGAGTAATTGGTATTGTTTATCTTCAATGAAGTCCCTCAAGACCACTACTTCTGTAAACTATTCCCATACATCCTAGCTGGAGATGCAACTCACTAGTTCAAGCAGCTACCACCAAGATCTCTCACTACCTGGAATGACATGAGAGATGCCTTCCTCAACAAATTTCTCTATGATACTGCAGCAAATCTAGAGATGAGATGGAATCTATAAGGAGATATATGGTGGAGGGTGATTAACAACATGTATCTGGAGAGCGGAGCAGAGTAGAAGAAGCCGACATTAGTGGTACAACCTCAACGTCTACCGACGGTACGACCTCAACGTCGATCGACGGTACGACCTCAACGTCTACTGACAGCACGACTTCAACGTCACCAGACGGTACGACCTCAAGTCTACTAACGGCACGACTTTAACATCAATAGATGGTATGACCTCAATGTTGACCGACACTACGACTTTAACGTCAATCAACGGTACAACCTCAACGTCGACCAACGACACGACTTCAACGTCGATCGACGGTACGAACTCAAAAACGATCGACAACACCTTAGTAACGATCGACACAGACTTTTGTCATTGATCGATACCACTCGAAATCCCTGAAAGATCGAGTTGTCCTCAGGATATTGCAGACTCGACACTGAGGAGCATTGATATATCAAGTTGTGATCCTACCTCAGATGGAGAAAGAGAAATCACCATGGAAGATTTCTTGGAGCTAGAAGAGTTCTTGGAGTTGGAGGATGGAGAAAAGCTTGAAGACTTGGATTCGAGCAGGGAAGTCACTATGGAAGACTTCTTAGAGCTGGAGGAATGGCTTGAAGATATGGATCATAATTCGAAGAAGTAGCTTGATGACGATCAACATACTTAGTGAGGAGATCTGGAAACTTCACCAAAGGCTAGCATCGATCGACACCAACCTGATGAGATCGATCGACAATAACCCCACATCATCGATCAACGCCCACCCTATATCATCGATCGACACTCAGCATATAGCATCGATCTACACCCACACTCCATCATCGATCGACACCCACCCGACTGCATCGATCGACACCCATGGTTGGATGAACTGCCAGGATACATAGTCGAGCTGGAACAAGTTGAGGAAGAGATGTACATGTCTAAGGCTTCACACCTTGCTGTCCCTAAACATCAGAGACTAGCTATCTGGACAGAAGAAGCTGCTGGATTTCACAAAAGAGTGAAGAGGATACATGATCCTGTGAAGATTGTGGTTCCATGTGATGTGTTTGAAGCTGAATCTCCTATCCCACTAGATAAAAGTATACATTTAAGTTCATACAATGGAGTACTTGATTATCCTTTACATGCACAAGAGTCTCAGAGAGGGTTGATATTTAGAAGTGAAGTCGATACAGGCCCCACAGAATCAGTATCGAACGACATCAATAAACCGGGATCGATCGACACTACCATTTCAACATCGATCGACAGTATCACTTCAACATCGATCGACACTGGGCGCATATCAGAGCAAGAGGAGTTCGATGCGTGTGGAAATATTTTTGATGGAGGCACCACCACGCGATCAGATAAGCCTAGGAGAAAGAAGGGGAGGAATTGGGAGAAGAGGAAAATGACCAAGGTAGGTTCTCAGTTATCATTGATTCCTCACTTCTCAGATGGTTTCAGGAAATCCAGAGTGCGTAGCAGATGCTTCTCACAGCCATTTGCAAAACTTCGAGCACTTCTTATTGCTGAGATGATATACAAAGGAGAAGAGTCTATGGAGGAGGCTTTCACACAAGAATGATAGAGCTTCAGAGAATAGACATTGAGACTTGTTTGGAGCGAGTTCTCATTCTCATCCGGACTAAATCAGATTTCCAAAGTCAAGCTTAATGACTATAACAAAGCACTGAGTGGGAGGCAACCCACTATTAGGTAATTTCATTCAGTTTATGTTAGATTGTTACTGATTTTTGTTTTTATTTTTATGTAGGTCAAAAAAAAAAAATGAACTGTGACGACACTGTAGCAAAAGCACGGTAGCAGTGATCGACACTGTAGCGGAAACGTCGAGCGACACTGTAGCAAGAAAATCGAGCGACACTGTAGCAAGAAAATCGAGCGACACTGTAGCAAGAAAATCGAGCGATACTGTACAAGAACATCGACCGACACTGTAGCAGAAAATCGGGAGTTACTGTAGTTGTGACACTGTAGCAGTCACTGTTTATCGATTTTTTTTTTTTTAGATAATTGGTCTTATTATTTATGTATTACTGACTTTTAGTGTTTTATTTATATTAGGTAAAAAGAAATAGATACGAGGAAGATGAGTTTGCACGAGTGGCTACGAAGCATCGATCGACAGAGCTTCAAGAGTATTGATTGCCACTTAACTGTGTTGGTCGACACTCACATCAAAGTCATGTATACCGTTTTTCCTTGTTAAATATTATCCTTATGATTTATTTCCCCACCGATCTTAGACTGTATAACACTGGAGATAGTGTTGTTTAAGTCTGGAGAGGTTCTACTAATATTGTGTTTTATGATGAGTCTAAAAAAAAACAGATCCGAGAAGAAGATTCCTCAGCACATCGACCGATGAGACCAGCTTGATATCGATCGACAACACTTCAGATCTAACGATCGATTGTCTCTTCATTGTGTCGAATGACTGCTCTAGCCAGCGACCGATGAGACCATGTTGCTATCATTCGATAGCACTTCAGCAACATCGATCGATTGTCACTTCATTGTGTCGATCGACACTGACATCATCGAGCAGATCATCGTTCTTACTTGTAAAATTATGTACTTATGATTATTTCTCATCATAACTCCGACTAGATATACACTGGGGACAGTGTAATTTAAGTCTGGGGGGATGAGTGTGTTCATGAGTCTTATCAAAATGTTTTCAAAAAAGTTTTATTGAGTCAAGAAGGGCATTATGAACTTATTAGATTTTTGCTTGTTATCTAACCATTCTTTAGCACCATTCTAGATTTACTAATTGCAGATAGTACTAAAGATACTAAAGTGGATCAACCTGTCAACTATTCACACTTGATGAGATTGTTTGAAGGAACTAAAACTGACCTCCAACACTAAACTTGACACAACTGCTTGTCTTGGGGCTTGGTATACATGGGATCGGATTCTTCAAACAAGTCTGGAAAGTAAAGCCTTGTGTAGATTTATCACATTTTCTTTCTCTATTTCGACCCTAGATTTATAGGTAGAGATATTTATTTTTAAAAAAAGAACGAAAAAGAAAGAAAGAAAAAAGAAAAAGAAAAAGAAAAAAAAAATATATATATATATATATATATATATATAATAGGTGTTAGTTAGGTTGAATCCGAACAGGACTTGGTGGCTATAACCATTAAAGGCTTGCTTCATAAGGATTCCAACAAAAAGAATTCGAACGGGACTTGGTGGCGGCGATCATCAAGGTTCGATTCACATGAATTCTTGGATATAGGTCAAAAGGAAGTGAACATGACATGGTGGCAACCACCATTAAGACTTGATTCATGGAAGCCTGTCCAATCTTGGTCAATGATCCTGTAATGGAAGCATAATTTAACTAAAGAGAGAAATTAGTAGAAAGAAAATATAGAAACTAACTTTTACCTGCAAATCAAGATACTTGTTTGAAAATCCTTGCATCCTGTGATCGATACTCCCAAGGTAAAGCCTGCACTTTTATTTATGTTAAGAAATGAGGTTGGTAGAGGGGAATGTCAAACAGGATTTGCTAAGTTGTTGGCTAGGTGAATTTGGTTGCTAAGCTAGGATATGGTATAATGTGCTTTTGTGATTAGCACTTCTTAGATGTGGATTGCAATATTGCAGAGGTGATGATTCTAAGTTTTAAATCATGTGAGTCCCTGCTGTTTTTAAACCTCTTTCAGAGAGACTGTCCTTATGTTTTGCTTGAGGACAAGCAAAATGGTAAGTCTGGGAGAGTTGATATACCATAGATTTTACCCACTTTCAGCCATGGTATATAAGTTTTTTAAGATATAATTATTATGTTTTGGAGTCTTTTTAGAGTATTTACAGGTTCAGGTACGTTCTGGAGAAATATGGTGATTTTGGAGCCTTTTGAGGTACAGAACTGCACACATGTGTCAAATGTCTAGCTATGGATGGAGACCTTACCACAGTTAGATTGAGCGCATCTTTTGACAAATGATAGAGCTATGAGTTAGCTTTCCAATGCCACCGGTTTGAGGGCAATCATCAACCTATATTAGAAGTTATGCTCATTTTACTGAAGAGTGGTCAGTCTGCCTTGCGAGAGGAAGCTGTCGAGGAGATGAAAGACTGTCGATCGACGGTGCACCCTTGCCGTCGGTCGACGGTGATGCCAGAATATGGGCTGAGCATATTTTTTGACCGACTGAAGCCTAGAAACAACCACAAATTACCAGAATACCTTTGGACGACCTAAAACCCTATTTATGTGTTATCTAAGCCATTGTTGATGGCTAAGCTTTCTTTAATTCATAGTTCTAGGTTAGGAGAGAAAGGAGGAACTCCATTGGTTTTATAATATCTATTGCAATTTTTTATCTATTCATCTATGATTTCTGTGACAAACTTCATGTCTGAATAGATCCACCTGTTAGGTTTAGGGTTCAGATAGTCATGAGGGATTAGCCTCAACTATAGATTGCTAAGTTGTGATATTCATCTTTAGGATTGTCATTATTGCCTGTTTCTATATTAGCTACCTAGAACTTGCCATAGGAGTTGTAGACATAAGCGATAGCTTGCATCTCACCATGAATCCATCCTAATTGAGCTAAGATTGCTAGAGTAAGACGAGAGCTGATCTAGGAAGCCTAGTGAGCATAATTCAACCCATGCTTAAAGCTTGACTTAACGCTCGTCGATGATATTCCTATAGAATAATCGATAGACAATGAAACACTTTTATCGGTCGATATTCCTCTAGAATCATCGATCGACACTAAAGTCGTGTCAACAGACAAACCTAGAAAGCGAACGCCGATCGGTTTGTTGTTTAAGAGCTTGAGCTCTATAATATCATGTATACAACTTGTTAGGCATCTGTACGATTATAATCCTGATTTTCTGAATAGGAACCCTAGATCTAGCAACCATCCTTCCATCAAACAACCCCAATCAAATCAATCGAGCAATTGCCTTGCTCACAAAACTTGCAACTTTACATTTAATCACTAAAACAACCTAGCTTAATCAATCTGATTAGATTTATTTGGTTCCCTAGGTCCCTGTGGATTCAATCCCTAAGTACTACAATTGAACCTCTTATTTGAGAGAGTAAAATCACTCCTTAGGGTGATTTGAGTGATATCACATAACCGAATGGTTGGACGAGACTATGGGCGATCCGGCTATGGTTGGATCGAGATCGTTTTGGCTTGTCTTGGTCTTGGTCTGAGTTTGGTTGTTTGTTCTATGATAGTCTTGATAGAGGTTTATGATATAGGAACTGGAACTAAACCTTGCATTGCTAGAATCGATTGTTAGGATATCAGATTGTACTTAATGTAATGGTTTGTGGTTTCAGGAACTGAGACTGATCGTGGACAAGCCAAGGATCCGTGAAGACTCTATCAACGAGAGGCTGTGTGGTATGTGGGTGGATCGTGTTAGGAATAAACTTATAATAGCTTATAGAACACATTGTAACTTTTGTATTGGATGTCATCTTGATTAATAATACAAAGCGATTTACCTTGTGTTTCTGTATACTATCTGGTCGCTTTTTTACGAACCTCATATCTGAATATGACTTAGTAAATAATAGACTTTAAAATGAATCTAACAAGCAATAATGTCTGGAAGTAAGGCCGCAGGTCTAGTTTGGTCGGAAGGCCATGAAAGGGTTTTACAAGGTCTATCATAAGCACGACATCGCTTCCTTAGTGCCTTTTTGGGTTGTTCTGGCCTGGACCACAGTCCACATATGAAGCCAGTAGTAGATATTCACATTTGAATAGTCGAGGGATGATTGTTATCGCATAAGAGATTTTAGGCTTGGAGCCTAATGAGATCGGGTAATCTCCAAGGATTCGTGATCATGTACTTGCATTTCAGTGAATAATGAGATCCATTTCTTGGCGCGAGGCCTTGATGGCGTACAAACTTATAGGAAAGTAGCCTTATGATAGCCTAATTTTAATGCCGCGTAGCCAGATCAGATATAGGGATTGTCGATATACTGAAGTGGGCAATCTATTTCCCTGTTTTAGTCGACGGATCCTGGCCTAAGCCATGACTTAAGTAGTAGAATGCTGTAATGGTCATACATATTTTTCCAAGTGAAATATACTGAATAGGTCTGTCAGAGTATGCTGTAGGTTTTTGCTTTGCTAGGAAGCAGGGATCTCTAGTCCGGATCCAGAGTTAGGACTCGACGAGAGGAGTTACCTTGTTGGAGGATCCTAGTTTTAATGCTTGAGAGCCATGGAGATTTTCTCAGATAAAACCATTCTTTTATTTTATTTGAATATGTTGGGGATTTCATTTCCTTCTCTTGGAGAGAGCAAGGTTTGGAAATCGAATCTTCACTCATTGCTTCAGATTTATTTTATTTTCCTTGGTTGCTTCCCAGAGAAAAGATATCTGGAAGTTGTGGGTAACATCTTCGTCTTCTCCTTTCGTTTCTCTTTCTAGTGTTGCTGCTATTCGTCTTCTTCGTTTGATCTAAGATCATTCTCAGGTTCCCCCTTTGGTTGTTTTATGGGGTTTAGGGATTGATTAGCTTCCTCCGCACCTAAACACTTCTTTTTCTATTGGGGTATGCGTTTGATACAAAACCGTTCCATAATCCCTTATATATTATTTGTGAAACATTACAACTTCTTTTTGTAGCCACATGTCATCATTAAGATGATTCTTATCCCTTATATATTATTTGTGAAACATTACAACTTCTTTTTGTAGCCACATGTCAACATTAGGATGATTCTTAGAATTATTAGAGAAATAAGTTGATCCATCTAATTATACAATAAGCTTTTTATTAAACTAACCATAAATTCATTATTAATGTCATTTATTATTTCCTTAAATAAAGATTACGGAATTGCCTAATGTGGGTAAAGTATATATGACAATTAATAATTTTGAATAATAAAGATCTGATAAAAAAATGTATCTTCTATCAAATTTGTTTAATTTAAAACTATTAAAATAATTTTTTAAAAAACACAATAACCATATTATAAAAATTTATATTTTTATGTATATTTTATATTTTGAATTTTAAGAAATGACTATAAATTACTAAAACTGTTAAAAGTCTCACATTCAAATTTTGCGATCCATGGTTTAAATTTTTTGTTATGACAAAATACAAATGATTACAAAATCATATAAGTAAAAGTCTAATTTAATTAATCATTAAGATTTAATATATATATATGTATATATATCTTTCTAAATTAAACTATAAACCATATTGAATAAATAAATATTTTTGTTTCAAAATTTACTTTGAATAATTTTTTTTGATAAAAGTTTTGAACTAACATTGATAAATTTTTTTAAATTATCAATTACTAATATTATTAATCCCACAATAAAAATTTTGTTATCAGTAATTTAAAGTTTTTGCTATTAAAAATACACATGATAAAAAAACATATGAGTAAAAAGCATCATTTAAAAAAAAAAAAAATAGACATTAATATTAAAAATATACTATGTATGTTAATATCATTTAAATTTAATTACATATCCTATCAATTTTTTTTAAAAAAATGTTTGGATTAATAAAATTGATTTATACGTTCGCATCAATTTAATTATATATGTAATAGTTATTGACTTTTAATTATTCAATATATATTTATTATTTCATAATATGTAAGAACATATAATACATAAAATAATTTATATATATAATGTTTATCCCGCGCAAGGCGCATGTCTTAATCTAGTTACTTATATTTAGTGGAATGGATGGTTGGGAATACCAACTTAGGATGTATATTGTTTTGCGAAATTGTTTAAGCTATCATATTATTAATACTCCCTCCTTTTCTGAATAAGTGTCACTTTGACATTTTTCACACGGACTAAGAAAGTAGCGGAAATATATATAAGTTGTTATTAATTATATTTTTCTGACCTATAGTATTTGAGATAAATAAAATTATTTATGAAACTAATGCAATTTGCAATTAATTTTCAGCTGAAAGTAAGTATAATTTGCATTGAAATTGCAAAGTGACACTTTTTGTGTAACAAGAAAAAAAAGCTATAATGACACTTATTATGAAACAGAGGGAGTTCACTTTTTATGTTTATCTTAGCCACATTTATCCTCACTTTTAACAAGGTAAAGAGATACTTATAACTCTAAGGTTAACTAATATAGACTTAGGGTCCGATTGATAATGGCTGTAGCTTTAAAATTTTTGCTGTAGAAAAAAATCTGTTGACTTTTTGCTGTGGCTTTAAATTTTATTGTTGTAGAATTTTATGGAAAGCACTAAAAAATTGCTTTGGATATTTGGCTCTGCAGAGCACTTCTACAGCTGTAGGTTATTTCAAGAGCTGTGGTTTCAAAAAAAAATTTAAAGTTTGATTGCTCTGAATTTGGTGCTGTAGAAATAAATATGGCTGTAGACAGCACCTACAGCAACTACCAATCACCCCCTTAGAGTTGAAGGATGAGGTTTTTGGAAGGTGGGATTTAGGATTTTAATAATTACTAGATTTTGACCCGCATTTTGAAAGCGCATGATTATTTTTGTTGACAAAATTATTAATCCGTTTGTTTGTTCACTAATATGTTTATGTATGCTTTCGATTTTCAGTTTGGTTCCAGATTTTTCTATTTTTCGATTCCGGTTCAGTTGTAGTGTTCGGTTTAAGAAATATAGGAATTGTTCGGTTATTTATGAATCTTAACATTGGTTTTCAGAGGTAAAACATGAAATCTGGGGTTATTGGGTGTCCCGAAAAAATCAATGGTGATTTGAAGAGCAAATAAGTCTCCACGAGTTTCAAATTTGATACTGCTCGCAAGGTAAGTAAGTTCAACATGGATACCAAAATGCGTCAATTTAGTTATGTCTTATCCTAGTAAAACGTATCAATAGTCTGTGATTGTATTCATGCATATATACTCTGAAATGAGTCAAATGACTGGAAATATTATGTTCGATGCACATTTCACTGGAAAATACTACCACATTAAGTTTATTATTCTCTTAGCAAAATGTATTATTTTTGATATACATTAAATTTTCATTTTATCTGTTAATTTATCTGTATAGTCGTGATTCCTATGGGTCGTGCTGCTTCTCGTATTATACTTATGCGCTTTGCAAACCCATCCAAACATTACCATTATCAGAGTAAAGGTAACTTGTGTGTTACTCAAGCTTTTTATTCTAAATTCTTTGGTTTGCTATAAAGCACAAAACATTTATGTAGGTTTCAGATAAGAAACTAGCGTCGAGAAATGTGGATTATATTGTTGATGTGATCTGTAAATGCTCTGAAAATGGTTATAACTTATAACTATGATTAATCTTAGATTCTCTTTTTCTTCCCATCTTTGTGTTCTTCAACTTCCATTTTGTTCCTTTTTGCAGGTCAAAGAGATTATTTCAGAACTGAACAAAACCTTAACCCATCATTTCCAAAAATAAAAACAAAAGAAAATATTTCTTTAAAGTTTTATGTAAATCTCTGTAAATTGAAAATTAAATGGAGTAAACGAAAGATTTGGTTAATTGAGAATATTTCTTGGCATATTCCCAATAGTTAATGATTTAAAATATTTTTGTTTCTATATTGTTTTGTTAAATTTAAATGTAATGGCATTGATGTAAATATTTGCAAAATATAAGGGTTGTCAAAAAATGTACTTCAGTTTTAATAGTATAAATAAATATAAATAAATAATTATTTAAAAGAAATAGTTTTAAAAAGAATTTTCAAATTTAGAAAAGAAAAGTTGAAAAAATCGAAAAAATTGAAAACAAAATATATAAAAAATTTTGAACTTGAAAACGTATAATTATTAAAAATTTATTTATTTTAATTTTATTATTTATTTGATTATTATTTATATTTAGATATCTTTATATCTATAAAGCAAAGGTATAAAAGTCTTTTGCTTCTTTAATGAAGAAGATACCTGTAAAAATGTCTCTTTAACGAAGGTAAACATTAATAATAGTACCAACAATGTGTTAAACATAAAATTCCCCCATATCTTATGACTGTTCAGCCTTTCCAAGAAAGAAAACTGAGAATTTGTTTTTTTATTATTATTAGTTGTTTGGATATTGTGAACATAATGTAAGATTTCGGTAAAAACTAATGTTGATTCTAAACATATTTTCAAAATTGGTTGCAGTTTGTTAAATATAGCAGTTTGTAAAATTGTGGTAGTTTGTCCCTATGCCTATACTATATGGGACAGAGTTGCAGGCAAGCTCATAGGAAGAAGAATCAACCCAGATTGGTCAGATATGCTCAGCTTTGTGCATGGAGGAGCTTCTACTCACATCGATCAGGTTCTCATTCGCTTACTTTTTCAAGTGGTAGTCTATCATGTCTGGTGGGAGAAAAATCTTAGAAAGCATCAACAAGGACATAAGGGAACATATCATATGATCATTATGAATAATAAAGTTGTCAAGAACCGGATCTCCTCGCTGGGTTATAAGTCAAATCACAGACTTGAAAGACTTCTAAGAAGGTGGTTTGAAGTTTTTGAGTAAGCGTGGAGCTCTTAGTACAAATTTCAATTTTCTTCTATAGTTATACGAAACCTCATTCTTTCTAGAATAGTATTCTTTGTAAATTATCCTTGATGATGATCAATAAATTGAAAATTTCTTTAAAATAATTGTGGTCGATTTGATTGAGAAAATATTGTGGGGATTTGGTTATGATTTTTTTAAGATCTTCAAAATTACGCGTGGAAAGAGCTAGCTCACATGTTTACTTTTGTGGTATGTTAATTAATACTTAATGTACTAGGTTAAGATCTGCGCCTTGCGCGGAATGAACATTATCTATATACATTATTTTATGTATTATATGTTTTTACATAATATGAAATGATAAATATATATTGTCTAATTAAAAGTCATTAATTATTGTATATATAATTAAATTGGTGCGAACATATAAATCAGTTTTATTAATCCAAACAATTTTTTTTCTATTTGATCGGATATATAATTAAATTTAAATGATATTAACATACATAGTATATTATAATATTAATATCTATTAAATGATGTTTTTACTCATATGTTTTTTTTTATCATTTTTTTATTTTCATATAGCAAAGATATTAAATTATTGATAACATAATTTTCATTGTGGGATCAATAATATTAGTAATTTCTAATTTTTAAAAATGAAGCTGTCAATGTTTGTTCAAAGATTTTATCAAAAAATATCGTTTAAACTAAATTTCAAAATTAAAATATTTATGTATTTTATATGGTATATAATTTAATTTAAAATGATATATATATATATATATATATATATATATATATATATATATTAATCTGAATAGTCAATTAAATTAGTCTTTTTACTTATATGATTTTGTAATCATTTGCATTTTTTCATAACAAAATTTTTAAACTATGGATCACAAAATTTAAGCGTGAAACTTTTAATAATTTTAATCATTTATAGTCGTTAGTGAAAATTTAAAATATAACACACACAGAAAAATCTAAATTTTTAATTAATGGTTAATGTGGTTGTTTAATTTATTTTAATAGTTTAAAATTAAAAAAATATATAGAAAATATACTAATTTTTATCAAATCTTTATTATTCAAAATCATTAATTGTTATATATACTTTAGTCACATTAGACAATTCCGTAACTGTTATTTAAGTAAATAATAAAGAACATTAATAATGAATTTATAGTTAGTTTAATAAAAAAATATATTATATAATCATATGAACCAACATATTTCTCTAATGATTCTAAGAATCATCATAGTGATTACACATGGCTACAAAAAAAAAAATTGAAATGTTCCTCAATTAATATATAGGGGATTAAACTAATCGTATGATCCATCATACATTAATAGCTGCCTATTGTAACCCAATAAAACATGAGAAAATAATTTGAATGATTCTTAATATACCTTCATTTGAATCCGTAATGCTCTCGAAAAAACACAAATATGAGATTTCTGCTAAGCACCCATAAATTGTGTGATCCATCTTAGATCCCTTCATTTGATTAATATCAAACTATATTACGAATTGAGTTTTCATAAAATAAAATCAGACATTCTGTCTTTAGTATATAAATGGGAAATTGCAAGGTATAACACCAAAAAAAGGATTTAAGGTAATGTCCACATGCAATTTTTGTTTAAAAGAAAAGGATTTAAGGTATTATAGATGTCATCGAAATTATTTTGTTCTGAAGATATGCATGACAATTTTATTACAGATGGACCATGAAACTCATTTGGACGTTTACAATTAGCCGCTTCCACTGATGGTCTTCTTCACTGGCACTATCTAAAGAGGTATGTACTACTTTCGAATATTAAATGTATGCATAATTATTAACCGTAATGGTTCTGAAGATATGCATGACAATTTCCCATAATGCATAATCCTTTTTTTGGTGTTATACCTTGCAATTTCCCATTTGCACGTTTACAATTAGCCGCTTCCACTGATGTTATTGGTTCTATGATTTTAATGGATTTGAAAATCCAAGCAAAATCTAGTGTTATTGGTTCTATGATTTTAAAATCTGTATTCAAATTCATTGTTATTGGTTCTATGATTTTAAAATAGATTTCAAAATTAGGTGTTATTCAATAGTAAGGATTTGATTAAGCATTTGATTTGAATTTGGATTTGAATAGATTTATAAGTGTTTTAGAGAGTAAAATACAAAGAAACAAATATTGAGTTATAACTTGTTATTTTGAATGGATTTGTCTTATAAATTTTTCTCTAACAAAAAATGTCCAATATCTCACGTATACAACAAAAATTTCAAATAATCCATGGCACTTTCATCATGCAATATTCTATTATAACACCAACTTCCATTTTTCAGTAGAATATGTCATCGTTTCTTTTTTGGTAGGAGTATGTCGTTTCTTTTGAACAAAAAGTTATATTTCCTGATTTTTTTATTTTCTATTATTTCTATATTGATTTTCCGTTTTCCATAACATGTGTATAATCTTCATTATACACACAGAATTTTATAAACACACAAACACATAAAACCTAAAACCAGAAGCATCAATGGGAGAATCACATCAAGAAACACAAGACTCATCGCAAGAACGAGAAAAAGGTTCATATATTCAATGGAGTCCTGAAGAAAATAAAACTTTGATCGATTTACTTTTAGATGCTGTTGCCTCGTGTTTGCGTGACAGTAATGGTACATTCAGCAAATTTACGGTAGAGAGACGAATTCTACCTACTCTCAATCGAATGCATGGATGCAATATACTTTGTTTTATTATAAAGCTGAATTTATTGCAAATCCATTTGATTGATTTTAATAATCCATTTATTTTGATTCTGAATTCCGTATGTTTGATTTCGAAATCTATATGTCTGATTTAAGAATCAACGGATTTCTTAAATCCTAGAAGAATTCTCAAATCCATTAAAATCATAGAACCAATAACCCCTACTTAGTATAAAAAAAATAGTAAAAAGAGGCTATCTATTAATTATAATCCAACTTAGGTATACATTCCACAAATCCAGAATGCTAAAATATAGTTCATTGACAGGCTGCAAAGTGTGAGTTATGCCGTTAGTTAGTGTATGTATTTATAGTTATAATGTAGTGTTGTTCAAGTTTGGATCCTGCCCAATGGAGAATATACATTGAACTGATAAGATTTATATTTTCTGTATATGGAAAATAAATTTAATTTCACGTTTTCAAAATTTGGGAACTTCCTTAGCATATATATTTTATATTGAATTATGATTTCGCATATTGTCCAATTTGACAATTCTTTTTCTGCAAGCAGTTAATTTTGGGAATACTTCTAGCGCAAGGAATATAACCTATCACGCAAAATTAATGCGAGATGTTTATTGCCATCATTGATCAAATATCGTAAATAACCATTTAAAGTTGAGATATTACAAATGCGAAATTTATGGTATAATAGCTACCAACTGTATCAAAACTTCAATGGGACTTAATAATTACAGAGCTTCTGAGACTTCGATATAGGCACTAATATACACTAATACACATATACACTAATGTTTCTTAATGTCATCCGTTTTATTTCTCTAGCTAAGTTGGTCCACTTTAAAAATGACTCTGAGAAGGGTTGAGGTGACGACACATCAGTAGGAATGGCAATTGGGACAACCCGCCCCGCCGTGGCCCGCCCTGCTGCGGTCTCTATCTCTGGCGGATCTTTGTGGGCCAGCCCGCCGTAATCCGCGGTTCCTAAACCTCTACCCAAACCCGCCCCGCTTGCTACATAGGACTTTGCGGTCCGGCCCGCGGGTAGTGAAAATGCAATCTTCATTAGTTCTCTTCTTCTCATTGACCTTGAGACATCTCAGAACTCATCGCAGATCAAATAGTTCTCAGAAAGAAAGAAAAAGAAGAATGAAAGTGATGAGCTTAACTACTCCATCTTCGCAAAGAAAATTCACTGGCTGCTTCTTAAGCGCACCAACAAGCCCACGAAGAATCACATAGTGGTACAGAGAGTACGAGGAGGAGGCAAAAAGAAACTTCTCCGAACGTTCTTTGATTCCTTTTGATTGGGAAGAGAATCAAGGCAGTCCGAGGAAGATCACTGACAATGAAGAAGACACTGTTGATGATAAACAAGATAGATGAGACATGATATTAGCCTACACGGTTTCTTTGGTTTCTCTACTAAAGATTGAAAGTGTAATATTGAATCAGTCTGATACCAATGACAACTAATAGTAAAACTTTAAAACAATCAAAGTTTCAAACAAAACAGCTCATACATAAAAAAAAAACAAAACTGATAACTTCTTGTTACTAAAGTCTACAACCATCATGTTTCAAGTCAACTAGTCAAGTCAAACAAAGCAAACGAACTCTTGAACTCAATACTGTAACTTAGTAGCAGATTGTAAATTTGTAATCTAATTACAGTATAGAATGGCGAGTGATATAAATAACATGCAAAGATTTAACTTTAACTCGTGTCTACCGAGAGGAAGAAATCATATACCTGTGTAGATGGTAGATGGTGGTAGATCGAGGAAGAGGTGAAGCTACAGTGGTAGATGGAGGAAGAAGAGCGAGGAAGAAGAGAAGCTATGGTAGTAGATCGAGGAAGAAGAGAAGCTCTGGTGGTGCTCTCTACGAAAAGAAGTACGGTTGTAGACCAAAGATGAAGAGAAGGTACCGATGGAGAAGATAAGGCCCGGTGGTGACCTTAGTCAACGGGTGGAAGAGAAGGTCCAGAATTTCCTCCACAGTCGCCATTTCTAACCTTTTTTGTCGGTGCGCAGAACGCCAAACGTCTCTGGTGAAGACGACACGCGGGTCTCGAATGCTCCGCAAACCCGCGTCGACCCACCCCACATTGGCCCATGCCCGAAATTGACCAACCCGCAAGACCCGCAATATCTCGGGCCTAAGATATGTAAGCCCAAGCCCGCCCCGCAGTGGGACTTTACGGGTTAGACCCGCGGGCTAACGTACCAATTGCCATCCCTACACATCAGCACTAATCCCTTAAGTCACAACTTAAAAATGTTCCACAAATAATATATAGGGATATATAGTTTTTTTCCTAGAGTTCTCGGGTTCGATTGGTGGGATATATAGTTTTTTTCTCAAATGCTTTCCAACATCTATAACATTTTTTCTATTTTTTTTTAGTTTTGTAAAATCATCCAGAATATGTAAAATGCTTTCTTGTTACATTCAGAAATATGAAAATTTTACAACATAAATCTCCAAATGTTTTGCCTTGGCTCCGAACCAATAGGATACTTCAGCTCATGCAGTGCTAGCCTGAGAGGTACTGAAACTCTCATCGTGTTACTGTCCTACATAACCAAAGTTTTTTCAAATTTGTTAATATTGGATTTTCTGGATACCTTTCCTAAAACTTAAAAAAACCTTCCTGAAATCAAAAAAACAAGCCACAAAGTTTCACAAACACAAGCAATCGACTAGAAATGTCATAAGCAAATTCAAGAGTCTGCCAAAAATATCAGTATGCGTAAGCCAAACAAGTAACCAAGCAAAACATTTTTCCCTAATTACTAATTTGTTTGATTAACATACTTCTTTACCTCAGTATTCTGATTTTCTTTCCTAATTAATGGAGATCAATATGACTACACACTACATGGTCAGCTCATGTTTCACACTCCTATGCATTATCGATGGCTACTCCATCAATACCTCAGAAGGCCTAAACATTTTACAAATTCTTCCTAAATTTGAACACAATAACATAATTTAACCAATTGATCTTTCTAACCCCAACTTTAACCCAATTTCCAACACAAGATTGCATCAATTGAGTAGTACATACTTCTCAAGAAGAAGAAAAACCACAACTCTAATCTACTTCAACCAATATTGGTTTTCAAGTAGCTCTAAATCGCTTCTCATGTAGTTCTAAATCGCAAGCAGTTATCAGAGAAGAAAGAGATGATCAACATCGAGAACTGCCAGATCGGCCCTTCGTTTCCAATGTGGCTTCAAGTGCAAAAAAAACTCAACTCAATCACACTCAAGACACTGGGATTGCAGATAAAATACAACACATCTGGTTCTCAAGAATAGTTTCTGATGTAACTCAACTGTATCTAGAAAACAACAGAATCAAAGGTACATTACCTCAAAACCTTGTGTTCCCAAATTTAGCAGCCTTTGATTTGACCTCCAACAACTTTCAAGGCTCTTTCCCTCGCTGGACAGCAAACATAACATAGCTTTGTCTTTACCAGAACAACTTCTCGTGTAATGGTGTTTCTCTTCAGCTACAAACTGGCCTTAGACTCTTTCTTAGGAATCAGAGAATCAACAAAACCACAAAATGAAGATCTCACAGAACCACAACCATATATATCGCAAATCACTTCTCATGTAGTTCTAAATCACAAGCAATTATCAGAGAAGAAAGAGGAACAACGAGATTCAAAACCTCTTACCAAAGAATAACTTCACGAGATCGTCTTTCTTCTTTTGTAGCCAAGATTTGCTTTTACCTGTTCGATTAATACAACAAAACAAACTGAATTATATTTAAAAACCAAAAACCCCAAAATTTTTAATCGCAAAACCCTAAGTATTTAAAATCAATGATATTAGACTTTAGAAACACACCATGATGGCGTCGGTGGAGAATCAGAGGTTCTTGTTCTTTGCCGGAGATGGTAGCAGCTTCGTGTTTTTCGCCGTAGACATTCTTCGCCGGAGACGTTCTTCGCCGGAGAGGATGAAACGAAGTCGGGTCTGATGGAGAATGACAAAGTTTATCCTTGTAATTGGTTAATTATAAAAGGGGGTATCTAAATCTTTTTACCGATTAATGAAAGCTATTTAGCTGACCTTCAGCTTGAGCGGCTGTTTTTGGGACATGAACTTAAAAAGGTCTAATTTGAAGAATTGCCCAAAATTTAATGTCAAAAATTATAAAAAGGAAGTAAACCACGAAAGCTTATAAAGTAATTTGTTTAGAAATAATTAATTTTTTTTGTAGTTGCAAAAATAAAAAAATTATTTTTAAATCACATAATTATATGATCACGTTCATTTAGGAAATATTCCATAAACACTAATATAAAACATTGTCAATAATATTGTTAATAAAATTAAATGGTAATAGCACACTTAACGTTTTCACATCAATGCGTTGCTATTAGTTAAAAGATATAATGTTAATAAAGATTTGTCAACAGTTGTTAAGGGCCTCAATCTTACAAAGTATATTTTTATAAAATAAATCTCATAGCTGCTCTAAAGCTTAAAATATCATTAATTTGTTCCATATTTTGTTTTTTGACTTAGCATATTTTTGTAAAAGAGAGTGAACTCTACTTTATATATATATATAGATTCAGGACTTTGCTAATATTAAATGTTTTTATTATATATTAACTATGTTTTAATATAAAGATATAACTTTAAAATTCAACCATATCCAACAAATCCATGTTTAAAAGGACATTTACAATTTTTACCTTATAATATATATGCAAATTTAAGTTCAAAAAAAAATATATATGCAAATTCAATGAAACTTGATCACAAATAAACCATTTTGAGGTAACGTAATAACCTTCTTGCCCATCACGCTTCTATTTATACCTCTGTTATCCCAGTGTACGGTGTACCATCACTGAAACCAAACTTAAATCATTCACATTGACATCGTTCTAACAAAAAATTTCAAAACAATAGAAGGCAGTTCCGAAATTCAGAGAGAGATGAACAATTTGCGCATTACTGTTTCATTATTTTTGGCCACTCTTGTCTTCACCGCGACTTGTATTTAGCTTTCTTTACCTCAAACTAAAATTTACATATTATCCGCTACAATATGAATGATGATTTAATTAAATTTTCTTTGTTTTGGCAGTTTCAAACTCTGTGGTGGAGGCCAAAAAAGAAATCATAATCTCATTCAAATGTAAACAGAAATCAGATTGTCTATCAAACATTGCGTGTCAGGCTTGTGTTGATTGCCGATGTGATAAGAAATTGTGTAGATGCCATGGTTTCAAACAAGAAAACGGGAATACAACAGTTGCACCATTTCCAGTTTAAATTACTCATCATTTTCCTATTAAAGATCTATGCCTTTGTAATGCAAAATCTATATCTATATAAATAAAGTTAAACTCTCTCCTCTCATTACGCTACCTCATCCGCCGAGTAATCTGAGTGTGCCACATCATCACTGCTCACACCTTTCACCGAATGAGATATTGTTTTAATTCCAGACTAATTTAAAGTCTTGGTCCATTAGCTATTTCAAAACATAAATCTTTTTATTGGGTTAAGAGTTTTTCTTTCTTCTCTTTAAATGATCTTCCTTCAACCGTGTTATTGTAACACCGGACATGCAAGTATGCAACTCCTGAGTTGTTACGCCTGGGATCAACATTACATACAAGTAATTTAATATTTTATTAACATCCAACATCCCATACCTCCCATTATATCTCATTCAATTTATGTTTCCCTTTGTCCATTGTTACTCTTATTTCTCTTACTCATCAATCCTTCCACCACATTAAAACTTCTGGCTGTTAAACCCATGCACCAAGAATGTCACCTTCCCCCCCCCCCCTCCTCTAGTTCGACTTCGATGGAAAAGAACGCTGAACTCGCTTTTGCCAAAATGAACCGAAGAGTATTCGAGACGGGCGATCTTTTTTTTTTTTAACACAAACATATCATATATTAAAATTGCAGCCCAACTAAGAATAGTTGGTGGTAACCAAGTACAATGCTGATTTAGCCAGTGAATCAGCCAGAGAGTTCAAGTTACTGGAAACAAAAGAAAAAGCAATACAATCAAAAGAAAGGGATAGATGCTCGATGTCCCGGGAGATTCCGTAGAGATCCTTCGGGTGGTTCTTCGAGTTGATAAGAGCAACAAGTGCTTGACAATCTGTTTTGATCTAGATTCTTGTAAAACCGGCTTCGAGGGCGTTGAGTAGAGCCGATCTAATAGCTAGCGCCTCAGCTACTAGAGAAGAAGATATGTTCTCAAATGTCGTTGTACCCTGGTGCAGTTGTTCGTCCTGTTGGGAGATGAAGATCCAGCCGCAGCCTACTCTGGATGAAGTAGCGTGCCAAGCTGCATCAGTAAAACAGAGTACACGTGCGGAGTGAATGGGTGGGATTGGAACGTGGGTCAGTGAGGGTCGAGGCGGCTAGGTAGACGCTTGGGCATGGTGCCATTCTTTTGTGCTGCGTATGGCCTTAGGAAGAATCTCCACAGGCGTCGAGATTCTGTTTTCGAAAATATAGAGGTTCCTTGCTGTCCAAATGCCCCAAACGATCCATGGGAAGATATCTCCGGGCAGTCCCCACGGTGGTAACATAATGATTGAGCCTGACGCCAAGAAAGCTTCACTAAAGGAGACACAGTTCGCTGGGTTGAAGCTCGAGGTCCAAATTGTGTTACTCCATATCTGTCTAGTGTAGTAGCAATGGAGGAAGATGTGCTCTGCAGTTTCGACTTCTCCACAATACCTGCATGTCACATTAGACATAAGACCACGCTTTGCTAGGTTCCCTCCTAGAGCCAAAGCACCCTGGACTACTTTCCATAAGAATAGTTGGAGTTTTGGTGAGGTCTTGCGTTTCTATATCGCCTTATAGATCTGATGATAATATGTGGGTGCATCTATTTGAACTGCTGTAGCTACATAATAGCTAGACTTGGCTGAGTACATCCCTGATCTGGAAGCCAACAACATGAAGGAATCTGTCGCTCCTGTAACACTCGGCTTGATACGCAAAATTTCCGGTAAGTGTTGGGGAAGGATGCTCAGTTTCTTTGGTATGTTCAATTCCAGAGTTTCTCTGCAAAGGAGGTCAGCGACGCAAAGATCTTGGTGGACCTCTTGCATTGGACCAACCGGTCTCAACGGCTCGTCCATGTTTAGCCAAGGGTCTTTCCACACTCGTGTACTTTCTCCATCTCCAATGGCTTTACTCAGGTTGGTTAATAGCAGGTCTCTCCCCACCAGAATCCCTCTCCATCCATGTGAAGCAGCTTTCGGTGTATCCACTTGTAGGAAGGGGGCTTTACTACAATATTTGCCTCGTAGTACTCTTGAAAATAAGCACTCCGGCTTTGGTATTATCCTCCAGGCCTGCTTCGTTAGAAGAGCCTTGTTGTAGGCTTGGATGTCTCTGATTCCTAAACCTCCCAAAGCTTTCGGGGCTATAAGTTTATCCCAAGCTACCCAACACATTTTTTTCCGGAGAAGAATCCCACCAAAATCTCGTAAGGGCAGGCTGAATTCGAATACACAAGCTCACTGGTAGTAGGAAACAAGTCATTGCAAAGGATGGCATTGCAGTGAGTACCGCCTTTAGCATGACTAGTTTACCCGCACTCGAGAGATGTTTCGATGCCCAACTAGCGCCCTTTAGCCTAATCCGGTCCACTATACTTGTGAAAAGATCTCTTTTTCGTCGCCCGAAGTGTTCCGGGAGTCCCAAATATTTTCCTACTCCTCCTTCTTGTGCAATCCCGAGGTGTGATTTAACACGTTCCTGTTGGGGAAAAATACTCAGGTATTGAATTCCTCCAGACCCCAGGTAGGACACCGGCCTCTGGATCCCCGCTGGAAGGGACCCCGGTTCTCAGGATCCCCGCTAGGAGGAACCCCGTTTCCCCGCTACGAAGTACTCCGGGTCCGGTCCCCAGGACCGCCCCCTTCCCCCGGGAAAAGGAAAACTTCCGATAAGGAGAACCTTCCATATTTTCGAATATGGAAGAATTTAACCTACTCCAACCGACTAAGGCCCGCCTTAAGAAGACTATATAAAGGGAACCTAAACCCTAAAGCGAGAGGTCGACACTTCAAGACTTAGAGATTATAGCTAGGTAGCTAGAACTAGCGTTTATACAACAATCATTGTAGTTCCGACTTGTTCTATCTAATAAAACATCTCTTCAAGTATATTTATCTCTAACACTCACGAAATCTATACAATAACCAGCCTTGTCCATCGTTCCGTGGTACTCACAAAGATCCTACACAAAAATCCTCTAACAGTTTGGTGCTAGAAGGAGGGGAGTAATCTAAACTACGTGATAATGGCGGTGGACGAGCAGGATGAGCTACCCGAAGCTACCCAGAGAGAAGCTGAACTCCAGAGGCAAATCGATGATCTGCAAGGTCAAGTAACCAGATTGCATATAACTCGGGAGGAGACCAATCCCGAGCTCTCCTTGGAGTTCCAGACCCTGAAGGAGAAGCTCAACGAACACTCAAAGCAACTGGAGCAGAGCGCCGAGAATCTCAGCCAGCTCGAATCGGAGAATCTTATCCTCCAAGACGAGAACCAAGCCCTCAACACGACGAGCAACAAGAAGCGTCGATTTCGGGCTCAGGTCCGCCCTATGCCGACTCTAGAGACACCCAACTCCGGGACGGGCACGAATTTCCCAACTACGACGCTGGGAGGAGACACATCAACGCTCGAAAAGGCCAGGGATGCTCAGACCTACGACGTGGATGACAGCGAATCGGAGCCCAAACCCGATAAAGAAGCACCAGACGGAGCAGTGAGAGCGGAGTCTCCTATGATCGCTCACCTTCACCAGATATTCTCCAAGAGGCTCGACGCCATGCAGTCCATGGTAGAGAGGCTTATGGGGGTAGCTTCCCCCATTCGGAAGACCAACCCCGACTCCATCGCTGACACTCCCTTCACGGATAAGATCACCTCGATCAAGATGCCCATGAAGTTCTCCTTCCCCAGCATAAAGGCGTATGACGGCACCACTGATCCGAACGACCACGTCGCCCAATACAGACAATGGATGCTCGCCATAGCACTCCCAAAGGGGTTGCGCGAAGCTACCATGTGCAAAGGGTTCGGCTCCACCCTGACTGGACCCGCTCTGCAATGGTATATTAACTTACCCTCCAGGTCCATAGCTTCCTTTGCGGTTCTCAGCGAAAAATTCGTGGAGCAATTAGCCAGCAGCAGGGACCTGGAGAAGACCTCTGACAGCCTCTACGAAATCCTCCAGCATCGAGCGGAACCCATGCGTGGCTACATAGCCCGCTTCAATCAAGAAAAGGTGGCTATCCCCGAATGCAGTATCCCCACTACTATCTCTGCCTTCAAGAGAGGTCTGCTCCCCGATGGAGACCTCTATAAGGAGCTGACCAAATACCAGTGCAAAACCATGGAAGACATCCTATCTCGAGCCTGGGCACAGGTAAAATGGGAGGAAGATGTCGCCAGCCGCGCCAAGGCGCAACGCAAGATCCCGAGACGATCAGACATGACCGAGCTGAGCGAGATGAGAAACCCTCTCAAAGACCAGCCAGGGACTCTGGAAATCGGAACCGGGGCATATACCAGAACCGGTCGATCGAGAAGGCAGAAGGGATGGAAGTGTCCACGTGGCCAGACATCTCTCACCTCTCCGTCTCAAGGGCGGAGCTGATCAATGTTCTGAGGCAGATGGGGCAACAGGTCAAGTGGCCTCAGAAGATGAAAGCACTCGACTCTTTCCGGAACCCTGGTTTCTGGTGCCAATTCCACCGAGACCACGGTCACAAAACGGAGGACTGCATCGCACTAAAGATCGAGGTCAACGAGCTGCTTAAGAAAGGACACCTTAGGGAGTTCCTTTCTGGGAAGGCCAAGAGCCATCTAAGACAGGAGACAACGGGTAAGCCCACTGAAGCTGCTCCCGTCTCGCCACCGCGACAGGACCGAGTGATCCATGTCATATCGGGCGGTTCGGAAATCAGCGGCATAAGCCATCCAGCCGCGAAGAAAAGCACCGGAACGCTAAGCACGGCCTAGAGGCAGCCAAGCCAAAATGCCTGCTCCTAGGAACGGACGAAATAAGCTTAACGGCCAAGGAGCAGGAGAAAGTTCTCACCCCGCATCACGACGCCCTGGTCATATCGCTCACCGTAGCGAACTGCCTGGTAAAAAGGATACTGGTAGGTAATGAAAGCTCCAGCAACATCATCTTCCAGGCCGCATACAAGGACCTGGGGCTGGAGGAAAGCGCTCTAACTCGGAGGATAACCCCCCTTATAGGGTTCAGCGGGGAAGTCAAACAAACCGCCGGGGAAGTAACCCTCCCTGTATGCGCTGAAGGAGTCAACATGTCAACCAAGTTCCTCATTGTAGATTGGGACTCGTCTTACAACATGATCCTAGGACGGCCTTGGATTCACGACATGGGGGCCGTCCCCTCGACTCTTCACCAAATGGTGAAATTCCCTACACCCTGGGGCATAAAGGCAATCAGAGGGGATCAGGAGTAGTCCCGCTCCTGTTGCCAGACCACTCTGAAAGGAAAGCCCAAGGTCTTATAGCAATTAAAGAGTAAGCCTCCGGCTCATCACACCGAGGAACCGGAGGTAGAGGAAATGGACGACGTGCCATTAACTGAAGGAGATCAGACCCGACACCTCAAGATCGGTTCCAAGCTGACCGAAGGATTGAGAAGAAGACTGATAGACTTCCTCAGGTCTAACTCCGACTGCTTCGCTTGGTCCCACGCAGACATGCCTGGGATCGATCCGGAAATCATCATGCACAAGCTGCAGGTGGACCCCCCTACATTAACCCGTCAGACAAAAGAGAAGGAAGTTTGCCCCCAAGAGAGACGCAATCATCAACGATGAAGTCAAAAGCCTGCTTGGCATGGGGTTCATTCGTGAGGTGCAATACTCAGAATGGCTAGCCAACGTCGTCGTGGTGAAGAAAAAGAACGGGAAGTGGAGAGTCTGCATCGACTTCACGAACCTCAACAAGTCCTGTCCAAAGGACCCTTCCCGCTACCTCATATCGACAAGCTGGTGGACGCCACTGCGGGCACCAGCTGATGAGCTTCATGGACGCGTTCTCCGGCTACATTCAGATACTTATGCATCCGGAAGACCAGGAGAAAACATCTTTCATGACATCCAGAGGGATCTACTGCTACAAGGTTATGCCCTTCGGCCTAAAGAACACATGATCAACCTATCAACAGCTGGTGAACATTATGTTCGCGGATCAAATCGGGAGAACCATGGTGGTCTACATCGATGACATGCTGGTCAAGTCCCTGGAGGCGGAAGACCACATATCTCACCAGCAGCAAGCCTTTTCCACCCTCAGGAAGTATAACATGAAGCTTGTGGGAACCAAAATTCACACTTTCGATTTCCGTTTAAATAGAGAAAGTTAGAAAAACCCTAATTTACGTATGAGAGTTTACAACACGCCAAGCAATCAGAACACAAAATAAAGACGAGAAAAATAAGAAATCGTAAAAAGAGAGCAAAAAGAAGTCTTATTCCGAATTTGCGTATGAGCGTTTACAACAAGGTAGGAGCCTTGGCTACAAGAGCTGTCGGCAAGTTCCCTAGTTCTAATAACCTAAGACTGCAGAACCTAGTTGAGTCGCAACTCGAAATAACAAAAACGGAAAGTTGCCTAATTGCTCTAAGTGCTAAGTTTTCTCTCGAAAAGTTCTCTCTTTGTGCCTCTCGCCTAGGACTCCTTATATACTCCTCCAAGGTCGGGGTTAGCTTTTCCCTTCCTGCCCTTAAGCCGTCTTAAGTGAAAAATGGAGATATTCCATTTTTTCCGATCTTCATGTTTATCCGCGAAAACTTAACATTTTTTCAGCGGAAACTTATCTTTATATTTGTTTTTATAAAAGAAAAACATAAACCGCCATGGCATCTATGGGTTCGTTCTTAAAGAATCGTAAGTGGGCTTGTAGTCGCGTTTTAGACCTCGTTGGGCCGTCTATCGACATGAGACGTTTGTTAAGATTTTCTTTTCGACAAAAACAAGTTCTCGCGGTTTTTATCCTAAAGTTTCAACGGTAACTTTGATCGGAACGATGTGAGAAATGATATGGCTGCGGTACATGGGAGCTAGCATTGAGGAACATACGAGAATGCACGAATTTGGGTCGTACCCGTTGATCGATGTCCGAGACAGTTCGGTCGCTACGTAGCGATCTGATCCGCGCTGGATCGGTCTACGTAGCGACCAAACGAAAGGTTTGGTCGGTCGCTGCGTAGTGACCGACTCGTTCGCGGCGTAGCGACCGACACGTTGGCGGGTCGGTCGCTAAGTAGTGACCGACCGAGTGGCTTGGTCGCTCGACCGAGTGGCTTGGTAGGTCGCTACGTAGCGACCGACCGAATGGCTTGTTCAGTCTTTACGTAGCGACCAACTCGTTCGCGGACTGGTTGCTACGTGGCGACCTTGTTTGGATCCTTTTCTAACGTTTTATGAACGTGTTCTTGGACTATGGGCGTTCAGTTTGGATGAATCAACCGAGATTAGTGCAAGATTTCACCGCAGAGTTCTTCGTAAAGATTTCTTTACGAAGATTACTTTTCGTAAAAGTTTTCATGCTGATTTTTACGGATATTTGGATGTTGACTTCGTCGTGTCCGTTTTTGACCCCAACAGTTAGCCCCCAGCCCGTTAGAATCGTGGATTACGATGAGATTCTAGCGCGCAGTTTGGCGAATTAGGCAAGATAGGCGTATTGGACGAAATTTATACCCAAGGATCCGCAGACAAATAGTAACTTTTAATTCCTATAAGAAGGAAGGTAACTTTCCTCATAATTTTCACTCACTTATTTTCATAAGAAGTTTATTGAGAAAAAAATTCCCTCTCCCTCTTCTTCTCTTTTTTTTTTGAAGTTTAAAAGATGTCTAGCAGAAAAAGGCTTTGAAAAAGGTACCTCCCGCGGTTTTTCGTCTTAAGGTGTTCGCGATGATGATATTCTTGTCCCGAAGGCCGAGTTCGTGCCTCACTCGTTAGATCCTGCCGATGGTGAGGCGTACTGGATAGCGAGATATGGTTCGATTACTCCCCCTGGCGAGAAGTCATTTCCTGTCATGAACCAGCGTTCGGTCGAAAAAGGCGCGCCGAGCAGAAGCACTGGTGAATTCCTTAAGGCCGTTCGGGCATTCTGCCGCATTTCAGACGCGGTAGAGTTTCCAATTCCGTGTCGAGGGGAAAGTGCTGATAATGCCTCGGAGGGTTACTTTACCTGCTACGAGTCATTGTTGGTGCGCTGTCGTCTGTGGTTTCCGATCCCTGAAATCATAGTCCGTGTGTTGGACCGTTTCGAGGTATCGATGAGCCAGCTGAATCCCACCAGTTTTCATCATCTCATTGGTGTCGTGATCTTGAGCTATGAGCATGGTCTCTCCCTTACCACTGACCATTTTGAAGCGATTTTTAGGCTGCAACTTGTTTTGAAACTGCACCTCTACAGGTTGGTCCCTCGGAAATATATGACGGTGATTAAGGGGCTTATTTCCAACTCTAACTCGTGGACGAAGTTCTTCTTCTTTGTCCGTATAAACACTGCATCCGTCGAAGAGAATTGCATCCCATTGTTCCGGAGCAAGCCGAATGACAGTCCCTTCATCAACCCGCTTTTCCCATTCCCCGATGACGTGATCGCAATGAGGGACCTCCTCAGGAATAGTCCGTTTTTCTAGACCTTCTTTACGCCGAGGAGAGTCCGCAAGGCGTTGAGACTCGTGCATCCTGGTCTTGGAGTGGGCGTAGAAGCGGATAGTGATTCTGAGTCCGATAATCCTGCACCCTGTGACGTTCCCGCGGAGGAGACGAACGCGAGATCCTCTAAGGGTAAAGGCATTGATCTTGGTGATATAGAGTTTTTTCGTAGATGACTCTATTCTTCCAGGATGGGATCCGAACTTTTCTTACGGTGACGTTAGTGGTTCGAGCGAGGTATCTATTCCGGATTTTGACGATTTCTTTGCTGGTTTACCCTCGAGTTTCGATCCTCCTTCATCTGTGGACGAATTGGAAAGGTCCAAGGTAGTCGTGGAAGGATCTCGCATAATCAACGGGGTTAGTTTCTTTCTTCTTTAGGAATTTTGCGGATAGAATCATGCGCCCCTTTTTTTTTAAACATGTTAGTCATTTTTACAGGGTCTGAACATGCTTGGCTCATCCCTTGAGGGGAGCCACAGGGAGGCCATGGTTTATCGCTTCAAGGCAGAGAAAGCGGAAAAGGACCTTGCACGTATGCAAAACAAAATTATAGAGCGAGATTCGAAGTTTGCCAAGGATCATCACAAGGCCGTCCGTAGAGCGGAAAGGAGAGGTAGGAGAGAGATTGCCAAGGTGATGAGAAACCGTGCTTCTCAGTTCAAGACCGAGTATGGAAACCTTAAGGAGGCTTATTACTTGGTGGGCGATTTTCGCGAGTGTCGTGGTTCAGGTGGAACCCTCTGGAAGACGCAGACGGACAACTTTGTTTTCAAGGATGAGATGGAAACCATGAAAGGTGGCATGAATGATCATGCCCATGCTGAGGTGCTTATTTCCCCGATCGACGGGATGATTCAGGGATTTTGGGATCCCATCCCGGTTTCTCCCGATACGGAGGAGGACACGACTGAGTTTGCCAGTGATGATGAGGAAGTGGACTGTCCCGCGGATGCATTCGGAGCTTCCATGTCTGGGGGTTTTAATTTTAATCTGTGAGAATCGAAGTTAGTATTTGACGGGAAGAGGTTTCCCCTTTCTTGTATTTATGGCCGAGTGTGGCCTTTATGTTGAGACTCTGTGTGGGCTTGTTTGGCCGCTTTGTTTTTATCGGGACTGGCCGTTGGTGGCTTGGAATCCCTACTGCTCTGCGGTTTTATATATGATGAATATTTATCGAACTACTTTGTTCTGAATATGTTTGAAATAAATATGAGTTTTCGTCTCATATTTAGTTCTAGCGAGATGTTCAATCTGTTGGTTTGCTCGAGATGTGCATTTTTCGTAAAAATTGTTTATTTATTTTTACGAAGTTTCATGAACGTTAAGATACGGACGGAGAGACATGTTTTAAGATCTCGTATCATTTTTTACATATCATGTCTTGAGATGTTAGAGACCAGTGTGCTGGGTTTAGGGCAAGACCTAGGTTTCCTTCCGGTTTTTAGGTTTATGCGGTGACTAGCCGGCTATCGATTTTCCTGTTGCGATTTCAATCTGATTCGTACCAATTTAAAGTCCGCGATAGGTTCTCGGCTTATACGACTTGTATGGTATGAATCGAGCATCTCTCCAGAGACAATTTTTAAGCCAACTGGAAGTGCTTGACCAAAATTTTGGATTTTTTTTATATAGCGCGCTTTTATCCTTGTGTCGGATATTTGAGGATCATTTCTTTATTTTTTTGAGAAGAATGATCAGGGTGCGTTCGTTTAAGACGACTGATGTGTTTGTCAGGGCCAATCGACAAGCAGGATGTAAATATTCGTTGAAATTTTATGTCGCGTTTGGACAGTTGTTCGTATAGTCTCGATTCTAACTTTGGCGACGTCTCGCTGTTATTTCGAAGACTATACATTTGTTTTAAGTTCTGAAAGGTTTGCGAATGTTTTACGATTTGGACCAGATACGGCCGTTGACAAGAATTTAATGTTTGTAGAGATTTTTGCGTAGCTGAAGCGTAAGAGTTCATAAAATGCATATTGTAGAAAAAGTTTAAAAAAAGCTCGAGTACAATAATGCATGTGGGAATATACGAGTATATGTACCCACTCCCCCCTCCCTCCCCCCCCTTTTAGAGAGGGGGATAGCTGAACTCGTCTTTCAACGAGCTGCCTACGTACCCCTTTCAAGGATCAAGCCATCTCGTAGTTTTATTTTATGCGGCGAGTGTTTTTACTCGGCGGTTGGTGCTGTGTTGACCGGCAGGGTCGATGTCTTTGTCCGGGTTTTTCTTTTCCGATTGAGTGACATCGTTGACTTTGGAATCAGCCTGAGTTTCGACGTCCGAGGCATTTGCTTCAGCAGACGATGTCGAGTCGTTCCTCTTTGAAGTGGTTTTGGCCGAAGGCTGAGCTAACTTAGTGCGTTTTCGATTTACCATCACGGTAGTTGTAATTTGTCTTAACTTGTGCTCTGCCAGAAAACAAAGTCGTGACTGTTTTTGACAACCCCAGATGGCAGCGACCCCGCTCTGGGTCGGGAATTTGATGCCCAGGTGATATTAGACGGAACGGCTTTCATGGCGTTCAGCCATGGGGTTCCCATGATCACATTATAGATGGCAGGATGATCGACCACCGCGAAGTCGACGATCTTTGTGACTTCCTTGGCCATTAATGGTAGCCGGATTGATCCGAGAGTCATTGATGTTTCACCTGAAAAACCCGCCAATGGTTTTGGTGTTGGGGTAACTTCCCCGAATTCGATGTTCATCCTTTTGAGAGTGTCGCGGAAGATAACATTAACCATGCTCCCTGTGTCAATGAGGACTCTTGCGACCTCCAGATCTCGTATGACGAGATCTATGACGAGCGGATCACAGTGAGGTTGATCGATTCCGCCGGCTTCCTCTTCCGTGAAAATTATCGAGTCGCTTTGACCATCTCGGGGAGAAGACCATGTAGGCCAATGCACACTTGACTTGGCCTTTTGCTGGTAGGCTTTGATGGCCGAGACCGTGTCGTTGCAGTACTGTGATCCTCCGATGATCATGTTCACTCTGCGACGATTGTTATCGTTTCCTTTGTGGTCCGATCTCCTTCCGCGTTTATCCCCTGCTTGATTTCTCCGAGGAGAATTTTCTGCGTGTGGATTCTTGTTAGTTTTAGGAGGAAGATCGGTCTCAAGGATGAGATTTTTAACGCTGGTTACTTCGGAGAGCTCTCCAGCTAGTAGCTTTGCGGCCAGTCTCGCTCCCAAGACTTTGCAGTTAGTCGTCGAGTGTCCTTGAGTCTGGTGGAACTCGCAGAAGGTGTTTTCGTCGTATCCTGGATTGCGAGTCCATGTATTGCGGAGGTTTTGCCTTGTTCCGAACTGACTGTGTAGTTATGCACCCCTTGGAGTTCTTCCCCCTCGTGACAGACGTACTTGTCGTTACGAGAGTTTTTCTTTTTAGTCTTTTTGTTTGCATCTTTCAAGGACTTCTTTGTCGGCTTATGTTTTTGCGACAAAACTTTGGTTTCTTCCTCGATTATGATGTAGTCCGTTGCCTTGTGAAGGGCGTCTTGGATCGTTCGTGGTTTGTCGAGGGTTATCCATTTTCTGAATTTCGACTTGTACCAGAGCGTTTTTCCGAGTGCGTCTATGGCCACTTTGTCGCTTATTCCGCTAACCCTTGACATAACCAACTTGAATCGGCTTATGAACTCGCGGAGAGGTTCGTCCTCTCTCTGGGATAGACTCCAGAGATCAACATCAGATGTTTCTCTATCTATGAACATAGAATACTGTTTGAGAAATTCCGATGCGAGCTGGCGGAAACTTCCGATGGAGTTTCGCTTAAGGCGTGCGAACAATTCGAGCGCCGCTCCTTCCATATTTTCGACGAACAGACGGCAGTAGCCGGCGTCTTTTTCGCTCTCCTTCAGTCTTGCCCTTCCCATCGTGATATAGAAGGCTTGAAGATGAGCTTTAGGATCAGTCGTACCATTGTATATTGGTACTTTGATTTTTCCCGGGTCAGATACCTTGGTATCAGAGATGCGAGCAGTGAAAGGTGTTTTCCGAGCTCCCTCAAGTAATCTATCGATCTCTGGGGCAGCGCTGGTAGCATGATGGATCTGGGATTTCACGGCCCGTACTTCTGCTGCAGTTTTAGTTATGTAATCGCGAAGGTCGCGTATATCCGATTTTTCGCCAGCAGCTTTCTGAGCCTGTTGGCGTTTGCTGCAAGTAATCTCGGTTTGTTTTTCGGCTAACTCCTCCTGTTCGACCCAATATAGGTTTTTCTCTTCTTCCGTCATAGGTTTATCAAACAAAGAGTCTTCCCGAGCCGATCGGCTTCTGGTTCTTCATGGATGTATGTCAGCGTCCTCTTCCATATCGTCGGAAGCGTCGATGGGATCCAAGTTGTCAGGCTCGAATTCATCGACCTCTGTGTCCCTTACGGGAAGTAGAGGGTTTTCAGAGTTTCGTTTTTCAGTAGGGGATGTTTTGCTGGCGTTTTGACCCGAAGGACGTTCCCGCGACGTTCCAGGCCTGTCGAGTGGAGTTGCGAAGTCGAGTTTTCTTCCGCGGATTTTCGTAGATCTGCAAGGGAGGACTGCACGGGTTCTTGCCGTTAAGGTTTCTGAAGTGATCCTAGGTGAGATGATCACGTCCCTGAATGTTCTCCAATGATTGTGATGGTGAAATAAGCAGTGGATTGAGTTGATACTTCTAAGAGATGCGGAAATGGCTCTCAGACTTTCAGATTTGCTTGTAATGTAAGGAGAAATTCGAATACACTAAACAAGCTTTGATCAAACAAGATCCAGAGAGAATTCTTAGGGTTTTTAGAAAAGAGTTTGATGATTTTATTGTGGGATTTTCGTGCATAATATAGAGAAGAAGACTGTACATGCACAACTTCTTGGAAACACAACATAATTAATGAAAACAAAGACTAAAGTTCAAATTTAAAAGAGAAAAGGTTCCTAGGATATTTCTGGACGAAAATTAGAAGAGAAATGGGCATGGATTCATCAAGAGGCTTTTGTATAAGTGTTGTGTCCAAGCCTCATTAAAAACCTTGTTTGGAAAACCCAATGAGACAAAACCAAACCAAGGAAAAGTGTGCAAGTCACAACACCTCTCTTGATGAAAGATCTAAGAAGCTTGAATCACAACCAGTGTGGTTGGATTAGCACACTCTAGATTGCCCTGGATAGTGTGTGAGAGTTGATGAAGAGCTTGTCGAAATCTTGCTTGTTTTGACCTAGTCATTGGACCAATTGGCACTTCTAGGTCCTTATCATTTGTTCCCTCAGCTTCAAGCAGTTCCTTGGTTCTTTCTTCAACTTCCTTAAGCTCTGGTTCAAGCTGATCCATCTCTTCAGTTCCATTGCTGGCCAAGATCACATCATCCTCTCCCACTTGAGAAGGATTTGACCTCAAATCCGTTTCTTCTGCACAATAAGGAACTAAATCAGTATCATTGAAGCTTGAACTCACATTATACTTACCTTGGAGGCCTTGTTGAAAGGCATGGTTGCTGATCCATTTGGTTATCCTTTCTCCTGATGAATTCCTCATTTCTGGTGCATGCACATCAACATATAACATGTTAGCACATGAACAATCATCATAGAGTAATAGAAATTGTCCAAATCTGTTTTTGATTGGTTTTGGCCTGTTTGTTGCATCTGGAGGTGCTTCTTTGATGAGGATGAAGCAAGTGACGTATTGGTGCTTATCCTGGTTCAAATCAGGTGGTTTGAACCACTTGTCCTCCTCTTGCTTGCAACTTCTTCTTTTATGCTTCAAGGCTTTCCTGAAATCTATACTTTGTTCTTTTAACAAAAACAAGTGCATTATATCTGTGTATTCAATGATTAAAGAATTCTTGAAAACATGATTACTTACCTTAGCATTCTCACCTGGTCGCCATATATAGGATTGAGGTGTTTTAAACTCAAACCGTTCAGAATAAAGCAAGTGTAGGTTTACCTGAGTTGTAGAATCAGTAATTTGCAACCTTGAATTGGTTTTAGCCTCAAATTGATTCCTTGTGGATGTAGGAAGGACTAAGAATGTGGGACAAGTTTGCTCATAGCTTGATTCCTTCTTTTCAAAAAGTGTAGACCTCAAAACAGTCTGTCCTGTGACAACAGCTAGCAAATCAGGTTTCATGCGTTTCTTTGAGTCTAGATAATTACCCCTGGTTGGTTGTTTTGGAGTTTGTTGTAGACTGAGTTTATAGGGTGGTTTCTCCTTGATTTGAGAAGAAAACATGAGTTCTTCTCCTGCTCCAGTAATCACTTCACCATTTCCTCTAGTGAATTCTCCATCCCCACTCCTTGTTTGATAATCTCTGCAATGGTACTGAAACTGTTGCAAATCTGGTGGCTTCCATAGCTTGATTTGGTCGAGAGGACTATCTTCCAACTCCTTATGACCCAAGATGATTCTGTCACGAGCAGAGTGTTCACCAAGGCTGATAATTATGCTGAAATATGCTCCAGGTCTCCACAAGTAGGTCTGTATCCTTCCAATCCAATCAGATATACACTTTTCTTGGAAATGATCCAAACCGACATGTTTTGCGAAATTAGCAATAACTTGATGATCAGGAGGCCATTTTCTGCGTTGTCTGGTTTGTTGGATCCATGACAGAGTTGGTAAGATTTTCCAATTGGTTTCATAGTGAAACTCTTGCTGAGCTGAGACGTGCAAAATCTTATCTTCAGAGGGCGAGAAATAAACAATCAAAAGTTGCTGCAGCTGATTCCTTCTCAATCATTTTGATCTTGTTCCTGTGACTCCACAACTCTCCTCCAGCCTCAAATACAACATGTTCCAAGCCCAATTCGTGTCTTGCAATCTCCATTGCTCTGGTCTTGTTCCAAACAAAAGGACTGATTAGAAAAGTACCAAAAAAGGTCTTTTGGAAACCATATGGATCAAAGACAAATAGATGCTCCATTCCAGTATCTGTTTGGAGTTCCTTTGGTGCCTCCTTTTCTATCATATCCTGTCTAACAAGAACCAGGTCGTCCATCATTGGTTGATCATCTTTTTGGCTGGTGATTGTTGGAATCTCGGTTTGATCTTCTTGAATTTGTGATGCTGATTCCGGTTCTTGGTTCTGTTCTTCTAAGGATGGACATGTTGCTCTGGTCTTTCTGAGTTGCTCCTCTACATCCTTAAATTCTTGAAAAATTTCTTTCCTTATGTTATCCTCACTGAAACAGGATGATGTGTTGCTTGATGAACCGATATCACTGGATGTACGTGATCTCATGCTGTCCTGTTGTTTCTGAACTGAGTTTGAAGAGGATGGCTTTGCCTCAGGCTGCTTGTTTCGTTCAGTACTCCACTTGTCTCGTTCATACCTTCTCTATTGTGGACTTTCATTTTTAATAACATAGCTGTTCTGCCTGAAACAAGTTTCTTCTTTTCTTGTTCTTCTCTGCCTGTGATTCCTGGCTTGATGTAACTCCTGGCGAAATGAATCAATTCTGGAGTCCATCATTTTCTCCATTCTGGCAGTCATAGCTTCAAGTAACAGTTGATCGATTCCATTGTTCTGATTTCTTTCTTCTCCCATGGTTCCTGTTGATTTTCCAAACACAAAATCAGTAAAAGAGATCACAGAAACATAATATAACAGAAAGTAATGAAATTGAATCTAGAATAATCAGATTTCTGAAATTTTCATGAAGAACCCTAATTCTTTTCTCTGCAATTTCGAAAATTAAATCAGATATATAGCAATTTTATATCTTTTTCTAGGTAGATCTGACCCTAATAAACACGTTTCTAGCAAGATCTAGATTTTAGAACAGATCTGACAACAGAATATGAAAAGTCTAAAAGTTACAGAACTGGAAAAACACAACCTGATGATGGAGATCTGCTCTGATACCACTTGAAGTGATTCTAGGTGAGATGATCACGTCCCTGAATGTTCTCCAATGATTGTGATGGTGAAATAAGCAGTGGATTGAGTTGATACTTCTAAGAGATGCGGAAATGGCTCTCAGACTATTAGATTTGCTTGTAATGTAAGGAGAAATCCGAATACACTAAACAAAATTTGATCAAACAAGATTCAGAGAGAATTCTTAGGGTTTTTAGAAAAGAGTTTGATGATTTTATTGAGGGATTTTCGTGCATAATATAGAGAAGAAGACTGTACATGCACAGCTTCTTGGAAACACAACATAATTAATGAAAACAAAGACTAAAGTTCAAATTTAAAAGAGAAAAGGTTCCTACTGTTATAAACCATTTAGTGATCGACCCATTTATCAGCCCGTGTAGCAAGACGGGCCAAGCCCATCCGCAGGATCATACTGGCGCCTATCTACTCTTGTGTTTATCTACATTATAGTTGGTGTTTATCTTACGTATTGCTAGTCATTATCTAGTTAAGGATAAGTACGATCTCATGTCGATCCAGAACTTAGACCGTCATTACCATATGTATATAAAGACCAGTTGGTCGACCTAATAATACACACAAGTTCCCCTCTTCATTCACAACACGTTATCAGCACGACCTTGTCTCTAAACCCTTCCAAAAATCCACCACCCATAAATCAGAAACCAAACGATCTCTTGCTATTTTCCGGCGACTCAGCTCTTCCAGTCGCCTCCTTTTCTATCTGTCAGCAACCAGCAGCAGCTCTCTCTCCTCACAGACCGTTCAACTCATCACAAAAGGTTCAGGTATCTTCAGAAAACTCAAAACAAAACCAAAAAGGATTTAAACCCTCAGCCGCATACATACAGCTACATCTAGCTGTATGTCTTTGCAGAATAAAATCTAAAACCCTAATCTATTTTCAAAGCTTAAATCTCGTCTTGTTTCACCCTGTTTAAGCTTGTTTGATTTTTTTTAATCTTCCTGATGTGAGTTAATTGCTAGAACCTTTTAGGTTGACAATTACACCAATTTTTTTTTACATATCCGACTGCTGCATCAACTTAATCTGATTGTTTGCTTGCATTAAAAACTTGTTCTTGAATGTTTAAAGTCTTTCACTGATATGTTGAAATCGACTAGAACCTGTCTCAAATTTGAAAGAATTTTTTTTTTATATTTTTAAGATAAATCCGATTTTTCTTGTAGATAAATCTAAAATTTTTAAAGATAAATCTGATTTTTTTTGATAAATCCGACTGAAAACAATATATTATATATTTTAATTCGATTTTCCTATTTTTTTAAAAACCTTATATCTTTATCTTAAATAAAAAAAAGGATTTTCAGAATTTATCAGAAAATATCGATTTATTTATTTTCCTAATCCTACTATGAATAGGAATTGCTAGTATTTATCTGAAAATAAATAAATTTCGGATTATTATTGATATACTAGCATTATCAAATCATTATATTTAATCTGATAAATATCGAAAACAAATAAAAGTAAGAAATGATTGCATTTTTTTTTGAAAATGTATACTAATCTGATTTCATGCATGGATTTAACTTTATCTCGATTTTGTATAGGTTTAACTTTACCTTCCTGCATATCACATGAAATCATCTGATTAGGATAGATCATTCACACTGATTAGTTTACTTTCATGTCGAAAATTGATAAAACTGATCAGATTTCATGCAATGGATTTAACTTTATCCTAGATGTATAGGTTTAACTTTACCTTCCTGCATATACATGAAATCGTTTGGATCATTGAAAAAAAAATATTGTTATTTACTTGCATTGCTTGTACCCGACTGAAAGAGTATGTGAATGATCCGATTATTTTCTTACTAATGGGGATAAACTACAAATACTAATGAGGCTAATGCCGTCTTGAATAAAGAATTCAAAGCAGAGTTCACTCTTTGGCACAATCGGCTGGGACACCCCGGTTCGAACATGATGCGAAAACTCATATCAAATTCAAATGGTCACAGTTTGAAAGCAAAAAGAGTTATCCCTAAGAATATCACATGTATAGCATGCTCACAAAGGAAACTAATTACTAAGCCATCACATACCAAAGTGAATAAGGAAGTGACAAATTTCCTAGAAAGAATACAAGTTGATATTTGTGGACCAATACACCCACCCTGTGGGACATTTAGATATTTTATGGTCCTGATTGATGCATCCACAAGATGGTCACATGTTTGTCTCCTATCAACTCGTAATCTAGCACTTGCAAGATTGCTGGCTCAGATAATAAGACTGAGAGCACATGTTCCAGATTTTCCATTAAAGACTATACGTCTAGACAATGCAAGTGAATTCACTTCCCAAGCTTTTAATGACTATTGTATGTCCATGGGGGTAAGTGTGGAGCATTCTGTAGCACATGTCCATACTCAGAATGGCCTGGCTGAATCCTTTATAAAACGGATCCAGCTGATTGCCCGGCCACTCTTAATGAATACCAAACTCCCAGTATCAGCTTGGGGACATGCAGTACTACATGCAGCTGAGCTAACTCGCATCAGGCCATCTAGTGAGCACAAATACTCGCCATCCCAACTACTAACGGGTCATGAGCCAGATATATCCCATCTAAGAGTTTTTGGATGTGCCGTCCAAGTGCCTATAACACCACCACAGAGAACAAAGATGGGACCTCAGAGGAGGATGGGAGTATATGTTGGATACGATTCCCCTTCTATTATTAAATACCTAGAGCCAACAACAGGTGATTTGTTTAAGGCCAGGTTCGCGGATTGTCATTTTGATGAATCCCAGTATCCAGCATTAGGGGGAGATTATGGTAAGCTGGTACAGGATATAAAATGGAATCAAGCATCCTTAACATGGCAGGATCCTCGGACTAGAGATTGTGATCTAGAAGTCCGGAAGATTATACATCTTCAAGAGCTAGCTAACAGATTGCCAGATTCCTTTGCTGACCCAAATAGAGTAACCAAGTCATACATACCAGCTGCAAATGCACCAATAAGACTTGATGTCCGTGATGGACATAATCAGGCTGCTACTACGTCTAAACCACAATTGAAACGTGGTAGACCAGTAGGTTCCAAAGACAAAGAAGTTCGGAAAAGAAAGAGTGCAAAGAAATCCGACAAAGTGGAAACTCTAGACATGGAAAAGGAAACTCATGTACCACCAAAAGATACTTAGGACACTAAGAATCAAGGTAATGAAGTTCCTGACAATAATGAGATCTCAATAAATTATGTCATGTTTGGAAGGAAATGGAACAAAAAACATGTCGACATGAATGATATATTTGCTTATAATGTAGCAGTCGAATTGATGGATAATAAGGATCTAGAACCCACATCTATACTAGAATGTATGCAACGACCAGATTGGTTGAAATGGAAAGAAGCCATTAATGTGGAGTTAGAATCACTGAAAAAGAGAGGAGTGTTTGGACAGATCATCCGGACACCTCACAACATAAAACCAGTGGGATACAAATGGGTTTTTGTGAGAAAAAGAAATGAGAAAGGAGAAGTTGTGAGATATAAAGCACGACTTGTTGCACAAGGATTCTCACAAAGACCAAGAATAGATTATGAGGAAACTTATTCCCCTGTGGTGGATGCTACGACCTTAAAATTTCTAATAAGTCTGGCTGTAAGAGAAGGTCTTGATATGTGGTTAATGGATGTTGTAACTGCCTACTTATATGGTCCACTGGATAATGAGATATACATGAAAACTCCAGATGGTATTGAATTGAAAAACAAAGAGAGTTCTCGAGAACAACATTCTATCAGATTGAACAAGTCTCTTTATGGATTAAAGCAATCAGGTCGAATGTGGTACAATAGACTGTCCGAATATCTCCTGAAAGAAGGATACAAAAACGACTAGATCTGCCCATGCATATTCATAAAGAAGTTCAATAAGGGTTTTGTAATCATTGCAGTATATGTAGATGATTTAAATATCCTAGGAACCTCTGGAGAAATTTCCCAAACTGTTGAATATCTCAAGAAAGAATTCGAGATGAAAGATCTTGGAAAAACAAAGTTTTGTTTGGGATTGCAACTTGAGTATATGAAAGATGGAATTCTTGTGCATCAAAAGGCATATACAGAAAAAGTACTCAAAAGATTTAATATGAACCAGTCTCACCCATTGACTAGCCCCATGGTCGTGAGAAGTCTTGGTCCGGACACTGACCCATTTGGTCCGAAGAAGAAAAATGAGGAAGTCCTTGGTCCCAAAGTGCCTTATCTCAGTGCCATAGGAGCTATGATGTATTTAGCTGGCCACACACGACCAGACATCAGCTTTGCTGTGAACTTACTTTCTAGGTTCAGCTCCTGTCCGACCCAAAGGCACTAGAACGGGATTAAACATATACTTCGTTACCTACAAGGAACGAAAGACTTGGGTCTTATGTTTACTAACAAATCTAAGGAAGATTTAGTTGGTTTTGCTGATGCAGGTTATCTCTCTGATCCACATTATGCTAGATCTCAGACTGGTTATATTTTTACACACGGTGGGACAGCTATATCCTGGCGGTCGATGAAGCAGACCATGGCAGCCACATCCTCTAACCACGCAGAAATATTAGCCATGCATGAAGCCAGCCGTGAGAGTGTATGGATGAGATCCATGACACAGCATATTCGTACCACTTGTGGTATGATCAAAGGAAAAGATCCACCGACCATCCTATACGAGGATAACACAGCATGCATCACACAGCTTAAGAATGGATACATTAAAGGAGATAGGACGAAACATATTCTTCCTAAGTTCTTCATTACACACGAGCTTCAGAAGGCAGGAGAGGTCCAAGTATTGCAAGTCTGTTCGAGTGAGAATTCAGCCGACCTCTTCACCAAGTCACTACCAACTTCAACGTTCAAGAAGCTCATATGGAAGATAGGCATGCGTCGACTGAAGGATCTTCGGTGATGCATTCATCTGGGGGAGTTCATGTGTTGTACTCTTTTTCCTGTCTTGTTTTCTCTTTCACCACATTGGGTTTTGGGTTTGTCAAGAGAGGTTTTAATGAGGCAACATCCAAAGCATGAATGAACCTTGACCGGATGTGTCGATCAAGGGGGAGTGTTATAAACCATTTAGTGATCGACCCATTTATCAGCCCGTGTAGCAAGACGGGCCAAGCCCATCCGCAGAATCATACTGGCGCCTATCTACTCTTGTGTTTATCTACATTATAGTTGGTGTTTATCTTACGTATTGCTAGTCATTATCTAGTTAAAGATAAGTACGATCTCATGTCGATCCAGTACTTAGACCGTCATTACCATATGTATATAAAGACCAGTTGGTCGACCTAATAATACACACAAGTTCCCCTCTTCATTCACAACACCTAGGATATTTCTGGACGAAAATTAGAAGGGAAATGGGCCTGGATTCATCAAGAGGCTTTTGTATAAGTGTTGTGTCCAACCTCATTAAAAACCTTGTTTGGAAAACCCAATGGGACAAAACCAAACCAAGGAAAAGAGTGCAAGTCACAACACCTCTCTTGATGAAAGATCTAAGAGGCTTGAATCACAACAGTGTGGTTGGATTAGCACACTCTAGATTGCCCTGTATAGTGTGTAAGAATTGATGAAGAGCTTGTCGAAATCTTGCTTGTTTTAACCTAGTCATTGGACCAATTGGCACTTCTAGGTCCTTATCATTTGTTCCCTCAGGTTCAAGCAGTTCCTTGGTTCTTTCTTCAACTTCCTTAAGCTCTGGTTCAACCTGATCCATCTCTTGAGTTCCATTGCTGGCCAAGATCGCATCAGTTTCGACCTTTTTCGTCAAGGTATCCACGAGTTTGTCCTGTTCTCCCGACCTCTTTTCGTAGGCAGAGAACATCTTTATGAACTCTTCGAGTGTCGCGGCGTTACTTTGGCTGCAGAAACGACCGCTTCTGGAGTGTTTTGATTGTCGTTGCTTCCTCCGTTGAGAGGAGTTTGCAAGTTATTCATGTCGTCAATTGTCATGTCTTGTTGAGCGTCTTGCGGCTGAGAGTTAGATTGATCTGTACCCCCATCCTTCTAGCGCCAAACTGTGGGAACCGAAATTCGCATTGTCGATTTCCGTTTAAATAAGGAAAGTTAGGAAAACCCTAGTTTCCCAGAGGTCCCGGATATCTGCTAAACCACACGCCAAGCAATCAGAACACGAAATAAAGACGAGAAAAATAAGAAATCGTAAAAAGAAGTCTTATTCCGAATTTGCGTATGAGCGTTTACAATAAGGTAGGAGCCTTGGCTACAAGAGCTGTCGGCGAGTTCCCTAGTTCTAATAACCTAAGACTGCAGAACCTAGTTGAGTCGCAGCTCGAAATAACAAAAACAGAAAGTTGCCTAATTGCTCTAAGTGCTAAGTTTGCTCTCGAAAAGTTCTCTCTTTGCGCCTCTAGCCTAGGACTCCTTATATACTACTCCAAGGTCAGGTTTAGCTTTTCCCTTCCTGCCCTTAAGCCGTCTTAAGTGAAAAATGGAGATATTCCATTTTTTTCCGATCTTCATGTTTATCCGCGGAAACTTAACATTTTTTCAGCGGAAACTTATCTTTATATTTGTTTTTATAAAATAAAAACATAAACAGCCATAGCATCTATGGGTTCGTTCTTAAAGAATCGTAAGTGGGCTTGTAGTCGGGTTTTAGACCTCGTTGGGCTATCTTTCGACATGAGACGTTTGTTACGATTTTCTTTCCGACAAAAAAAATTTCTCGCGGTTTTTATCGTAAAGTTTCAACGGTAACTTTGATCGGAACGATGTGAGAAATGATATGGATGCGGTACATGGGAGCTAATTGAGGAACATACAAGAATACACAGATTTGGTTTGACCCGTTGATCGATGTCCGTGACAGTTCGGTCGCTACGTAGCAACCGAATGAAAGGTTTGGTTGGTCGCTACGTAGCGACCGACTTGTTCGCGGGTCGGTTGCTATGTAGCGACCAACTGAGTGGCTTGGTCGGTCTCTACGTAGCGACCGACTGAGTGGCTTGGTTGGTCGCCACGTATCGACCGGTCCGCGAACGAGCCGGTCGCTACGTGGCGACCTTGTTTGGATCATTTTCTGATGTTTTATGAACGTGTTCTTGGACTATGGGTGTTCAGTTTCGATGAATCAACCGATATTAGTGCAAGATTTCACCGCAAAGTTCTTCGTAAAGATTTCTTTATGAAGATTACTTTTCGTAAAAGCGTTCATGCTAATTTTTACGGATATTTGGATGGTAACTTCGTCGTGTCCGTTTTTGACCCCAACAAAGCTCAACCCGGCTAAATGCTCATTCGGGGTCAGTTCTGGCAAGTTCCTCGGGTACATTGTAATCCACCGGGGCATCAGGGCCAACCCAGCGAAAATCAGGGCCATTCACTCAATCCGTTCCCCGAAGAACGTCAAGGAGGTTCAAAAGCTAACGGGAACGATGGCGGCCTTGAGCAGGTTCATCTCCAGACTCTCCGACAAATCTCACGCCTTCTTCGGAACCCTCAAGAATCCGAAGGACTTCCAGTGGACGGAAGAATGCGAATCTGCTCTCCAAGAGCTAAAGTCATATCTCACAACTCCTCCTCTCCTATCCAAGCCACTACACGGTGAAGTCCTGCTTCTATATCTAGCAGTCTCCGAACACGCTGTAAGCGCCGTCCTAGTTCGCGAGGAGGGAAACAAGCAGCTACCAATCTATTACGTAAGCAAGGCTCTCTTGGATTCGGAAACCCGCTATAGCCATCTAGAGAGGCTGGCCTTAGCCCTGATAGTCGCTGCTCGCAAGTTCCGACCCTACATCCAGGCTCATCCAATCGTGGTTGTTACCTCCTTCCCTGTAAAAGTTGATCCTCCACAAACCAGAAGTCTCCAGACGCCTAGCCAAATGGGCCGTGGAACTAGGGGAGTACGATGTAATATTTCGACCCGCCTTGGCTATAAAGTCACAGGTCCTAGCAGACTTCATGGCGGAATTCTCCCCTGCCTTACTCCCAGCTTTTGAGCAAGAGGTACGCCTCCGAGGCGAAACTAAGGAAGAGGAAGAATGGATCCTGCACGTTGATAGATCTAGTAATGTCAGAGGAGCTGGAGTGGGGATAGTGCTTACCTCGCCAACGGGGAACACGGCCTCAAGGGCCATGAGATGCAACTTCAAAGCAACCAACAACGAGAGCGAGTATGAGGCCCTAATCGCAGGTCTAACCCTTGCCCACCAAATGGGGGCAGAGAATATCCAAGTCTTCGGCAACTCCCAGCTGATAATCAACCAGGTACGGGGAGAGTACCAAGCAAAAGATGACAGTATGATCCAATATCTGGTGGTCGCTCAGCGACTAATCAAGAAGTTCAAGAGCTGCAAACTCACTCAAATCCCCCGGGAACAAAACTCGCAAGACGATGCCCTGGCTAATCTAGGGTCCACCCTCGAAACAAACAGCCAGATGAGTATCCCCTTGCTCGTGCTCCAATGGCCAGCTACCTTGGAGGAACCCCCGTCAGAGGAGGTCTCTGCCGTCGAAGAAGGCGAAACCTGGATGACCCCCTTAGTCCGGTACCTGGAGGCCGACATCCTCCCGGAGGACCGTAACGAGGCCAGGAAGATCAAGAAGCGAGCCGTAAGGTATTGTATCTCCCAAGAGAAGCTGTACCGAAGATCTTTCTCTGGCCCGTACCTGAGGTGTGTCACACCCCGAGAAGCCGCTAGAATTCTTATCGAACTACATGAAGGAGATTGTGGATCCCACTCTAGCGGTAGAAGCCTAGTGCTCAGAGCCAGAAGGGCAGGTTACTACTGGCCCACGATGGCCTCCGACGCCGACAGACAAACCAAGCACTGAGACCAGTGCCAAAGGCATGCTCCAGTCTCCAATCTTCCCCCGGAGAACCTCAAGTCCATAAGCTCACCGTGGCCCGTCAGAAAGTGGGGCATGGATATAGTAGGGAAATTTCCTATGGCGCCGGGGCAGAAGGTCTTCTTTCTGATAGTCACTGACTACTTCACCAAGTGGGTCGAAGCAGAAGCACTCAGCCGCATAACAGATCTCCAGATCCGTAAATTGTTGTGGACCTACGTAATCACTTGCTTCGGGGTCCCCCACGAGATCGTCACCGACAATGGACCCCAGTTCACGAGCCACAACTTCAAGGAGTTCTGCAAGGACTGAGGCATAAAACTAACTTTCACCACACCCCCAGTCTAACGGACAAGCCGAGTCCACGAACAAAACTGTGGTCAACATGCTTAAAAAGCGACTGGTGGGATCTCACGGGAAGTGGGTGGAAGAACTACACAGAGTCCTCTGGGCCTACCAGACCACTCCTAAAACAGCAACAGGGGAAACCTCCTATTCGCTAGTCTACGGCTCTGAGGCCATTGTACCTACATAGATGCACAAAAGAACAACGGTCTTCGGATCCACCTCTCAGGAGGAGAACAATGAGCTGATGGCGGTAAGCCTCGACCTACTGGACAAAAAAAGAGAGGCCGCTCGGCTAAGAAACTAGTCCTACCAGCAAGATGTCGCCAGGACGTACAATAAGAAAGTCAGAACCAGGACCTTCCAGCAAGGGGATTGGGTTCTACGACGAGCTGAAAAAACAACGGGGAAACTCACCCCCGGGTGGGAATGACCCTATAAGGTCATCGAGGTGCGGAGAGCAGGCGCCTACAGGCTGCAAGATAGCAAAGGTAAAATACAACCCAACTGCTGGAACGCCCTGCACCTCAAAGCCTATCATTTTTAATACGGTCCCCACACCATGGTTTCTATACTACTATATACTATTTAAGCATTATGATTTCCTACTCCTATGTATGCTAAACGTCTCCGGACAAAGCATATAATAAAATAGTTCTGACTATAAATACAAAAGGGAAATCATTATACTTAAAGGGGCATACGATCCTGGCCAACTCTCGCAAAACGTGGCACGACCACAGTGACACGCCCACCAAAAATCAAAACGGGTATGAGACATAAAGCAGGAATGGGTATGCGCAAGCCCGATTATGCTGTCAAAACTACCTAAAACCTCTGTGCAACCTAAGGCGCATCGGGGTCCCTAGATTACCAATGTGAAAAGTACATGTATAAAAACGCTACGAGCTACACAATACAGGGAACACATGGCATATATTCATTGCAAAAGTACTGTGAAATACAGGGAGCAATCTAAATCCTACTTCTCCAGACGTGGAAAGGAGCGTAAGCCTGGCACTTGGGTCATAACACCCACACCAGCACCCTCTAAGCCTGTCTGTGACTTCCTGCAGAAGTATAATATAGCATGGGAACTCGATAGTGGCCAGCTTCCGAGCGGCAGAATGCGAAATCCAAACAGGTACCGTAGTAGTCTTGCCTAGGAAGGCGGAGTACAGTCCCTGCGAAAAACTAAATATTTCGGGTTCCCAAGGAACCCTGAGCCCTTATGCAAGCCCCCGATCTCAAGAGGAAACCCAAGGTTCCCCACATGATTTCGGGTCCTATGAATAAAATCTAACGAATAACCTCCGGGTTCCCCTATAGCCTCCGGGTTCCAATCAAAGATCTCAGGGTCTAAGGAAGAACCTTCGGGTTCCTATGTGGCCTCAGGTTTCCAAAGATAAAAAAGAAGCTAGAACCTCTGTGCAGCCTATGCGCATCAGGGTCATTACAACTTCAAGAACCTCTGGGTTCCAGTCAAAAGATCTCTGGATCTAAACCTCCGGGTTCCCATACGGCCTCAGAGGTCTAAGTATGATTTCAGAAAAATGGATAGAACCCTTGTGCAGCTTAAAGCGCATCAGGGTCATTACATCCCTAAAGAACCTCTGAGTTCCTATGCGAACTCAGGGTCCAAATACAAATATCAGGGTCCCAGTACGATCTCCGAATCTAAAGGAAAACCCCGAATTCTCATTTGACCTCAGGGTCCAGTTACAATCTCAAAAACCTCCGGGTTCCAACTACGATCTCCGGATCTATCATAGAATCTCTGGATTCCTACACCGCCTCCGGGCTCAAGTCTCGGTCCCAGGATCCAGAGAAAAGATCTCCGGATCTCCAAAATGATTTCAGGAGAACCTCCGGGCTCTTCCGCGACCTTCGGGTCCCCAGACGACCCTCGGGTCCTCATGCAACCTCCGAGTTACAAGATCAATCTCCAGACTCCAAGAGTCCATATTCTAGCTCGAAACCTCCTGGTTTATAGACTATCTCCCTGGATTCCATCATTCAACCTATGAAAAGGGAGGGATCATAGACTACAAAGTCCCACCTCGATCGAGAAACAGGCGGAAAGATATTCTCTTAAAGAAGAAACATGCAAAACGCTACTGGAGCGTGCAAAGCAACTTCAAGGAGTAAATAAAGGGGAAAAACCATGAAGCATCATTATTCATAAAATCAAGGAGGGCTATAAAGATAAAGAAAAAGAATCATTCAGAAAGAGGGCCCCTCTGAGAATCGTAACCCCACAACAGATCTCGGGGTTGCAGCCTGAGAGAAGCTCCCCTATTGATGGATAAGACCTCCGGACAGGAACATATGACGCCGATACTCTTCTTCCGGATTCCAATGATCCACACGCCTCTCCAGCCATTCCTTCATAAGCTCCCATCTAGATGAGGCTTTCACTTGCTGAACTAGTAGGTCCCGGCGAGCCATCATGTCCTACACCTGGCTACGAAGAAGGAATACCTCGCCAGTTAATCTCTGGTGAGCGTCCACTAGAAGGTCACGGTTAGGCAAAATCTCTGCACTTGTCGATGAGATCACTACAACAAAATGTGATTATTGTGACCAATTTTTGTGTCAAAATAGTTGGTCATAATATTATGACGAATTGTTGACAAATTTGTGACGAAATTATTATGTTACAAAATGGTTACTATTTTGTCATAATATTGTGACATAATAAAAAGTAACAAAATAATGTCACAATTGATGACAAATTAGTAACGAAAAATTTCGTCGTTCAAATTGCTAGTATATTTGCGACCAGAATTTGTCACTAATTTATACTATATTTTGTGATTAAAATTACGATAGTAAGTGTTATAAAAGTGAAGCAGCTTCATCGCATTTTCTGACTATTTTGGTTACAAAGTTAAAAAAAAACGTAAATTTTTTTACTTTTATCAAACACGTGATTTTAAACACACAAATATCGTATAGTGGACAGTTATTGGATCATTCCAAAAGATTTTCCCTCACTTTCAAAAAGCCATTATTTATATCTGTAAACATGAGATTCTCTAAAATAATCATCAAATAATAAAATTAGTAAAGTCATTATATCTATTGCATAGTTTCTATCGTGAGGATAAACTAAACTAATAATTTGGGCTTCTTTAACGTTAAATATTTTATGACCTATAAGGAATTCTATTTATCCTGATGGTAACAAAAAAATGTTTACTTCAAAACATAAATATGAAAAACACGTGAGTTTATAAAATACAACTAATTTGTAATTTTGTGATTAAATAGTATTTAAAAAAAATCCAATAATATAGACTAAATATTTAGGTCACAAACAAATCTTCTTTGTTTTCATCGTTTTCCACACCTCTGCAAAATTTTCCATCACATCTCGAATGGTTTTGTGAATTCTAAATAACACAATGAGTTCTAGTGGCGATATTTTTTCTTCGAGAAGTTGGATGTATAAGCGAATCAATCAAACGTCTAATGAAGTTTCTGAAGAATTTTGTCAAGGTTTAGAGAATTTTATGAAGTTTGCGATGAATCAGCCACTGTTTTTGGAGACTGGGAAGCTTTTTTGTCCATGTATTAAATGTGAGAATGGAAAACTATGCAAAGAAACAACAGTCTCTGGACATCTATATAACAGGGGGTTTATGCTTAATTATTGGGTTTGGATTTCTCATGGGGAAGACTACAATATTTTGGGCAACAATAGTTTCGTGCCTGAAGAAACTTTGAGAGATGATTATCATTCAGAAGAAGAAAATCCTTATATGGAGATGATTTCAGATGTTCAGAACATGGAAGAAGAACCTAATCCCGAAGCAAAAAGATTTTATGATCTTTTGGAGGCTGCAAAGCATCCAATATATGATGGATGTAAGAAAGGCTTTTCACAACTCTCTTTGGCAGCACGGTTGATGAATTTGAAGACAGATTATAATCTGCCTCAAAGCTGTATGGACTCAGTTTCACAAATATTGAAAGAATATTTGCCAGAAGATAATATCTCTTTGGATTCTTACTATGAAACGAAGAAGCTTATGCGTTCTCTGGGTTTGCCATACCACAAGATTGACGTATGTCAAGATAATTGCATGCTTTTTTGGAAAGACGCTGAAAATGAAGAAACTTGTCGATTCTGCAAAAAAGATAGATTTCGTCCAACTAAAAGGCTTGGAAGAAAAAGAGTTGCGTATCGCCAAATGTTTTATCTACCGATATCTGATAGGTTTAAAAGATTGTATCAGTCAAAAAGTACTGCAGTACACATGAGATGGCATGCCGAGCACTTGACCAGGGACAAAGAAATGTCTCACCCATCAGACGGAGAAGCATGGAAACACTTTCAAGAGGTATTCCCTGATTTTGCGAAAGAGTCCAGAAATATTTATCTTGGGTTATGTACAGATGGTTTCAATCCATTTGGTATGTCATGACATAATTATTCATTATGGCCTGTTATAATGACACTGTATAATCTGCCACCAGAGATGTGTATGAAACAAGAATATATGTTCTTGACAGTTTTAGTCCCTGGTCCTAATCATCCTAAGAGAAGTCTTGATATTTTTCTTCAGCCACTGATAGATGAGTTGAAAGATTTGTGGTCTAACGGCGTTCAAGCATTTGATATTTCTACCAAGCAGAAGTTTTTATTGCAAGCTGTATTAATGTGGACGATAAGCGATTTTCCTGCTTATGGTATGCTTTCGGGATGGACCACTCATGGTCAGTTAGCTTGTCCTTACTGTATGGATGAGACAAATGCATTTCAGCTGAAGAATGGTAGAAAAACAAGTTGGTTTGATTGTCATCGGTGTTTTCTTCCATTAGATCATAGTTATCGGCGAAACAAGAAAAATTTCATAAGAGGAAGGGATGTGACTGATTGTCCACCTCGTTTGCTATCAGGTGAAGAGCTGTGGCAGAGTGTCAACGGTTTGCCCAAAACAGTTGACTGTGGAGGGAATCATAGACGGTTGCAAGGATATGGTGATACTCACAACTGGCACAAGCAGAGCATTTTTTGGGAGTTGCCTTACTGGAAATCTCATAAACTTCGTCACAACCTTGATGTAATGCACATCGAAAAAAACTTTTGGGATAATATCATCAATACGTTACTTAATGTGCAAGGAAAGACGAAAGATGATATCAAATCGCGACTTGATTTGAAAGAGTATTGTAACCGGAAAGAGTTGCATTTAACATCTGATGGAAAGGCTCCAGTCCCAATTTTCAGATTACAAGCTGATGAGAAAAAGACTTTTCTTCAATGGCTGAAAGAAGATGTTAAATTTTCAGATGGATATGCGTCAAGTATATCTGGTTGTGTTGATCTAACTGGGGGAAAGTTAACCGGAATGAAAAGTCATGACTGCCATGTTTTAATGCAACGGTTACTTCCAATTGCATTTGCTGAGTTGTTGGATAAATCTGTACATGAAGCTTTATCTGGTAAGTATATTATTAATTTATTATTCTATAGTTAAACTAATGTTTTGTGATTAAGAACACGCAGCTTTGTTTTCTAAGTAGAATTCAGATTCCTTTTAATGTGAGAGTATTAATGTGCTTGATCTCCATGTTATACTAGAACTACGTTACACGTTTAAGTTTTTATTGCTTTTGATGTTTTAAATCCTATGCTATAACTTCTAGAATATAATCATTATTTATTTTTTACAGGCGTGAGTTCATTTTTTCGGGATATTTCTGCAAGAACTTTACATAAAGATGGTGTTGCAATGTTGCATCGGAATATTTCTATGGTCCTCTGCAATCTTGAGAAGATATTTCCTCCATCATTTTTTAATGTTATGGAGCATTTGCCAATTCATCTGCCACATGAAGCTCAACTTGGAGGACCTGTGCAATTTAGATGGATGTATCCTTTCGAGCGATACATGTACCACCTCAAGAAGAAGATCAAAAATAAGGCTAAGGTAGAGGGCTCAATCGTGGAACAATATGTGAATGAAGAAATTTCAACATTTTGTTCTCATTACTTTGAGTCGCACATAAAAACAAAGAGTCGAACAGAAGATCGACACTATGATGGAGGTGATGATCAATACACACACCAACTTGGTGATGTTCCAGATATGTTTTACCAACACGGGAGAAGCAGCGGTAAAGCGAAGGATATATGGCTTCAAACAAAAGACTTTCATCATGCACATACATATGTGTTGCTAAATTGCGAACAGTTAAGACCATTTGAAAGGTATGTAAGATCTAAATTTACTTTATATTTTAACAAGAGCAATTTCTTAAAACTTTGGTGTTTCTAAAAGAGATTCATATATAGGTTGTTTGATGAGAGAATGATTGCTGATCATCCGGATATAAGTGATAACAATCTTATCAAGCTTAAAGAAAAAGATTTTGCAAACTGGTTACTAAAACATGTAAGAAATAAGTAGTTTTTTTTTACAATAACTAATTCATGCTAAAATTTTATTTTATACTAAAAATGTTTGTATTTGATGGTGAAAATAGGTGGAGGACAATTGTGCGGATAAATCGTACCCAAATTGGTTGCAGTCACTCGCACATGGTCCAATGGTAAAAGTAACTTCATGGCCAATTTATTTTTCAAGAGGTTACATATTTCACACACATGATTATGGGAAAGAAAGAAAAACTGCCAATTATGGAGTTTGTGTGAAGGGTACAGTATCTTCTGGATTGAGCGACGAGCCTGATTTTTATGGAATAATAAGAGATATTATAGAACTCCATTATCATGGACCAGTTGAGCTGAAAGTTGTGGTTTTCTTTTGTGACTGGTATGATTCAACCAGTGGAAGAGGTATAAGGAGAAACAAGTCAGGCATCATCGATGTTAATGTTACAAAGCGCTATGGAAAATATGATCCTTTTATTTTGGCTTCACAAGCAGATCAAGTGTGTTATGTTCCATATCCGCGGGTAACTCGGAAAAGAGAACAACAATGGGAAGCAGCAATAGTGATACAACCAAGAGGAAAAGTTTTGGTTGATGGAAACTTAGATTTTACTGCAATGCAGTCTGAAAATGATTCTCCAATTATAAATGTTGATTCCGTGGAAGTCGAGACGTTAACAAATCTGCATGGTCAAGTAGAAGACCTAGATGATGTGAATGTTAACGATGAATCTGGTTCAGATGATGAAGATGGGAATTCAGATATTGAAGTGACAGACGAAGACTCTGAGTAAACTGGTCGCCGTTTGTGTTTTATTTTGATTTAACGTTTGCATTTATTTTGATTTAAACTTCTTTTATTTAACTTTGAAATTTTAGGTAACGTTTCATTCCGTTCAATTCTTGAAATCAATTAATTAACTTGTGCTTCAAGGAAATCAGCCCCATGTTCATTACGAGTGATGCTTATATATGTTGCCGTTGAGCCATCTTGCGAGTGTGTATAAATGAGTTAAGAGTATCGGATAACGACTTATTCAGCTTCTGCTCTTAGTTGGGTCAATTTTGTTTTACCTGAAAAGAAGAAATCATACGACTAAAGATAGTCAGAGCGAGGTGTTCTAAAAGAGATCGAGAATTTAAAGTTCTTCAAGTGGCTTAGAGTTGGAGATGATGTCTCATCATTGGTCCCTGGAGATAAGTTCTTGTGGTTTTAATGAAAATACCAAGAAGCTGTGATTTAAGTTAATGGCTGCTAATGAGAGAAGTTGGAGTTTACATATGTGTGCTTGAAGTCGGTCACGGGGATTCGAGGTTAATAATAATTCATATGAATCATTTAATATTGTTTGTGGTGTTTTTCTGCAGTTATATTTAATTACTTCTTGGCCATATTATCTATTTGAAAAATCATTGTATCTATTCTTTTAAGCCTTTAGAAGTACACGTATAAGTGTAGATGCACATGTGTGTCTGTAGAGACCCAATAAGCAAAAGAGCTTAAGAAAAGTACTATTATTGAAGTTGAACGATTGAATTATCCCTCGCAGATTATTTTGTTTGGCATCAAATTTATTTATCGTTTGTGTCTTCAAAAGATCAAGACGGTTATATTCTTCGGTCCAACATGACTTCCCAATTTGAAATATTTTCTTTATAAAAAATTATCATTGTAAATAAGTGATATTTTTGTTAAAATAAACACACGTCTTATAATTAGCTAGTGGGTATCTCTAATTTTTTTCAATAGACCGCCTTAAATTTTGTTAAGTGGAGCCATAAACTTTTTATTATACCGCTTAAGTGCTGCCAAAAATTTCACAAACCTATTAAAACCCCAAAATACACCATTACCTAAGGCATTTGATAACCTCTGCCTCTAGAAACTCTAAGGAAGAGATTATCTTTCTAGATTTTCTCTTTTATTTGTTGCTCTCTTTGCCATCTTCCTGTTAAGAAGGTAATTTCTACTTGATTCTAGATTTTGAGAAGTTAGGTTTAATTAATTTTTATTTGACTTTTTGGATTCTAGTAGAATTAACGAGTAAACGTAGATTGATAGTTTCTGGTTTTCATTTGTTTATAATGAGTCATTTATATTCATGATTACATTATACCTTATTTGATTGATTGGTTTTCTAGATGGCTTCGCAAACAATAGGTGGGCGCTCGTACGGAAGTTCACTAAATTACCGTTCTGTTGGTTCACAAGATCCCATTTCCCCTGCTCGCTCACCTACACATGTTGCAAATTCTCAACCAAGTGTGCATATGGAAGACTCGTATGTAGTTCGTACATCTTTACCCATGCTCCATCATTCTCGAACGAATGGATCTAAATGGTACTGATTTTTTTCCAATTACCAATTGAGTTGTCTCAGATTTATAATTTATTACTAATTTTATCTCAATGGAACAGGTTTAAACACAACACCGAAGTGTCAACTGCAATCAGAAAGATCATTCAAGGTTGTTTTAAAGGACCATGGTACTCTTGGAAAAAAGTGCCACCTTATTATAAGCGAACATGGTTTTCGATGTTTAAGGTATGTTTTATAACTAATGCTATAATGGTTTTATACTTAACTAATCATCTTTGCTATAATATATTTTCAGAAAAAGTTCAATTGGGATGCTTCGATCAACTATTCAGTTGAAAAGGAGTTTAAGAAACTTGCTGCCTATCGCCTCAAAGGAATGGTAAGTGTTGCAAAGAAAGGAGGAGTAAAACCTGACTGGATTTTGTCTGACTATTGGACCACTATGCAAGCTTATTGGGCAACACCAAAAGCTAAGAAAACGAGTGCGAGTGCACGTGCTTCTCGTTTGTCTGATCGCAATGGTTTAGGTCCGCATCGACATAGAGCGGGTTCATGTTCATATGCCAAAGTTCAGGATGTGCTGGTAATGTTTATTTTTCCATTCTTAGTTTCTGATAATTTTGTATTATTTATTTTCTATCTATTCTTAATTGTTTGTAGGAAGCAAACAACGAAGACTTCTCTTTTATTGCTGTAATGAAGAAAACACATCAAAGACCCGATGGAACTTACGTTGATGAGCGAGCTCGATTGGTTGCCGAAACCTATGAGAAGCATGTAGAAGAACGCTTGGGACAGCTCGAATCTTCTGGTATAGAGAATGTAACTCTTGAGAATCTTGACCAATGTGAGAAAAATGAGATTTATGTCAAGGTAATATTCTAAATTATACTGCCATCATTTTTAAATAATGTTTTGTCATGTTTTACTATACATGAATATTTAGAGTTAGTTACGTTATTGATCATTTCTCTTATTTGTGTCTAACAAGAACGAGTACATAACGGACTTATGATTGTAAAATGGGGTAGTATTAATATGTTTCTTAAGTGTCAAACTAGTTAATGTTGTTGTGACTTGTTTGTTTCTCTACAAACTACACCTTGATTTTTTGACGTGTCTAGTGGCATATACTATTTATTTTTGTAGTTAAATTTTTGCAATGCTTTTGTTTTTGTTCTCATGTTTTGTCATTTGTATCAGGCTGCTGGAATGTCTAAACAGGGACGTGTCTTTGGACTTGGAGCACTACACAGTAAGTTGGTACCATCCTTTGATGCATCATCGAATGCACCAGAAGCTTCTGAAGAAGTGGAAGTAATAACACAAAGATTGCAAGAGGTGGAAGCAGAGCTAAAACAGAGTCGCGAAGAAAATCTGCAGTTTCAGAAAAGACTTGAGAACAAGGAGAAACTTGTTCAGTCTATCACAAATCTGAATGTCTAGACCTGGATTCACCACCAAAAAGCTCCCCACTTTCCATGAAGTTTATGTTCATCTCGTGTTTTAGTTTGTTTATTATGTATTTTGTTGTCTATTTTCGTGTAAATATCTTTGTGAACCTAACTTTGTTCTATGACTTGGATGTTAACTTTTATTAAGTATTTTAATGGTAGTTCACGTTTTTTTAGTGTTTCATATTATATATAATATTTATATATTTGAAAATAATGTCGTAATAACAGTATATTAATTTTGCCATTTTTATTTTATTTTGTTAGTAATAATATGTTACAAAATTAGTAACAACATAAGGTCACAAATAGAAGACGTTTGTGACAACTTAATTACTATCCTTCCGTCCCTAATTGTAACGCATATGTGTGACATTATTTTGGTCAAAATATATGACTAATGGGTGACACAAATTTGGTAACAACATGTAACGAATCTGTGTCTAAATGTGGTCACGGTTTGTGACGTATTGTGACGATTTAATCGTGACAAATTGTGGCGTTTTTGTGACTTTGATATTTCGTCACAATTGGTGACAAAATTGTTACCGTCGTTAATGGTCACTATAGCTGTGGCGATTTTGATACGTAAATGGATTTGTGACCATTTTATTGTGACTTTTTAGAATTTGTCACACATTAGTCACAATACAAATATTGTGACGAAAAAGTAAATCATTGTGACAAAAACTATGGTCATAATATCTATATTTTCTTGTAGTGGATGGAAGATAGACCATTAGCCGACAAAGCAGCCCTCACTAGTCTTGGCGGAGGAGTATAAGAAAGACGCCGCTTCCACTCTTTAACCTTCTGATACTTGTCATAGACAACCGATACCGGGAGCCTCGCCACGTTCCCTGGAAAAAGTATTGTAAGAAATAAACAAGACAAAGTCTTACCGGGTAGAAAGGGAAGGCTTACCCCAAACACGACTATGACGAAAGGCTTCCCTGCTCATCAGAAAGGTCACCCAGCGGAATCATCGAGGAACTCCCATTATAAGCTTTGCTACTGCTTCTCTAGCAAAGGAAACCAGGCGGGACACATCTGACAAAGAATAAGCTAAAATATCAAAATCGGGCTCCTGAAGGGATGGTAAAATTCAAAACTTAGAAGGAGAACTTACCAACAGTACGCCAAGACGTATGATAACCCACCAGCTCCTGGATCTTAACAAACACGTACCGGCTGTTCCAACCGTCCCTGAAGGGGTGATTACCCCTGACACCCCTCGAAGGTTCCTCGACCATAGGGGCACCATAACGGGGTCGAAGGTGATAGAACCCCTCTTTGTTCGCCAAAGGAGCAAAGTAATAAGAGTATAAAATCTCATGCACCCCGACAGAAAATCCGTGGAGTTCTCCAAGTACTTGGATGGCCATTAAAGTCCTCCAGGTCAGAGGAGTAAGTTTAGAAGGACATAAACCAAAGAAAGATGACACTCCGCCTATGAGAGAAGGGATAACGCCCCGGAAGCCTGCTTCCAGATATGCCTCATAGACATCCACCTCACCCTCTACCCCATCTGGAGCGCATTCGAACTCAGCCGGACTCCTCATCCCCACTGATGGATGAATCACGTACTTCCTCCTCATGTTAGCCAGGTCCCCCTCTCGGATCTCAGAACGGGGACCATCGTCGAAGAAACAAGAACGGAGCCTTCTCAAGGGTGCCATCGGAACCGCTTCACTATCAGCCTCCGGAACGTCTCCACAAGAGGGAAAAGGACGACGCGGCCTTGGACGACGCGGCCTTGGACGACCACCCACAAGCGAGGACGGAAACGAAAGCAGCTCGGGGTTCATCTTTCTCAACTAGGAATCAGCGCTAGAGTTGGGTTGAGGCCAGTTAGGAGGTATCGCGAATCCTTATATATATCCGGATCATTCCCTTTTTCGCGGATTAGAAAAGGAAGTAAGGATGTTTCCAAATATACTGAAGAATCCCTGACATAAAGGATAAGCGGCAAAAGGAAACCCGATCCTTGCAAAAAAAGAGGGAAAATTCTTCCCACAAAAAGGGAAGCTTCGAGAAAATACACATTTTTGAAGAAAAAGAAGAACATCTGGTATCATCAACCAAATAGGCCCTGGCCCCCTGGTCTATCTTCTACACATCAGCACATAAACTCCTACTCAGGAAACATCAGGGCTCCAGGCTCCACCGTCTTCAAGAACGCCATCAGAAGCCCAGAGCTTCCCCCTTTCGGACACGAAACCGGCGGTTCAAATAGCGCCAGACCCCGGTCTTGAGAAAGGGAACCGGTCCTCCCCCGGGTTCAGAGTGTGGTTCCGGCCTGAGTGGAACCCGGGATCGCAGGATTACTGGAGCGATGTCCTGCCTGAGGGAAGCCTACTGAGAATGAGCAACTTCGGTTGGCTTGAGTGCACAGGTTATTCCCCGATTTCGATGACGAAATCGAGCAATAAGGGGAAAAATGTTGGGGAAAAATACTCAGGTATTGAATTCCTCCAGACCCCAGGCAGGACACCGGCCTCTGGATCCCCGCTGGAAGGGACCCCGGTTCTCATGATCCCCGCTAGGAGGAACCCCATTTCCCCACTACGAAGTACTCCGGGCCCGGTCCCCAGGACCGCCCCTTCCCCCGGGAAAAGGAAAACTTCTGATAAGGAGAACCTTCCATATTTCCGAATATGGAAGAGTTTAACCTACTCCAACCGACTAAGGCCCGCCTTAAGAAGACTATATAAATGGAACCTAAACCCTAAAGCGAGAGTTCGACACTTCAAGACTTAGAGATTATAGCTAGACGGCTAGAACTAGGGTTTATACACCAATCATTGTAGTTCCGGCTTGTTCTATCTAATAAAATATCTCTTCAAGTCTATTTCTCTCAAACACTCACGAAATCTATACAATAACCAGCCTTGTCCATCATTCTGTGGTACTCACAAAGATCCTACACAAAAATCCCCTAACAGTTCCCGTATTACCTGCGGGGTCTTTGCTGAAAAGGAGATCGAAGATTTATCGGTATTAATAAGCTGGCCGGAGGACTTTTTATACTGTTGCAGAATCTTCATCCGTGAGGAGCAGCTCTGTTCCTCCGTGTCCATGAAAAACATGGTATCATCGGCAAATAATAGATGGTTTAGTAGCGGAGCTGAGGTGGCCACTTTCAGGCCCGACAGATGTCCACTGCGTTGGGCTCGTCTACACAGTCCGGATAGCACTTCTCCACATAATATGAAGATATATGGAGACAGAGGATCTCCTTGCCGCATTCCACGTGAGGGAATCACCTTCCCATGTGGTGAATCGTTGACGAGAATGAGTACGAGACATAACTCACACACTGCATAACCAGGTTGACAAAAGTGCTCGCGAAACCAAATCGTTCCTGGACAGTTTCTATAAAGTGCCACTCAAGCCTGTCGTAGGCTTTACTCATATCCGTTATTACCACCATAGAGCAATGAATTTCCGCCTCAGACATCGTAAGTTTATGGAGGATTTCATGGGTGATAAGGTTGTTGTCGGAAATCGCTCTCCCGGGTACGTATGCCGACTGTGTCTCTGAGATGATGTCTTGGAGTATAGGCTTGAGTCTGAGTGAGATAATCTTCGTGATGACCTTGTAAGAGACTTTACATAGAGCTATCGGGCGATATTCAGAGACCAGCTTGGTTCCGGTGATTTTTGGTATTAGTCGAACATGTGTAGAGTTTGAAGCAGGCGGCATATAACCAGTTCTGAAAAAAATCTGTATCTCCGAAATCAAGGCAGGTCCGATCGTACTCCATATTGATAGACTATGGATTTGACCCATTTTCATCCATAGTTTAATTGTGTTTTTACTAATATTTATATTATTATAGAGTCTATTTATTATATTTATAAGATCAGGAATGTTTTGGAGATAAGTGATGATTTTGGAGCATTTTGGAGATATTTGGAGCAAGCACCCGAGATGACCATCGAGATCGACAATCGGTCGATACTGGAGAGCTAGAATCGATCGATACACAAGTCATGGTGTCGATCGATAGCGAAGCGCGCAGAAAGCCCGTTTGGTCACAGCCGACTTGAAGCCCAAGATTTTACTATTTTACAAGATTGCCCCTGACGTGTTTTATCCTAATTATATAAGCTTTGCCGCCATGTTAGAGGCAAAGTGTGATTTCTTTGTGTTTCATTGTTTTATTGATAGATATGAGAGAAGATCCAAAGTTATAATTTGTGATTGGAAATCCATTGATATTTATCTTATTTATTCTATGAAGTTTTTATACTTAACCATTGTTATGAATTGCTTAGCCATGTCTGAGTAGTTCTCTTGTTAGATTTTAGGGTTTAAATAGGTTAGGAGGGATTAGTGTAGCATCCCAATCCCGCAGTCTGAACTGGATCAGTCCAAGGTCGGACTGATCTGACGGGATAGACATGTTGGACATTACATCTGGATAGTACTGGTCAGGTTAAGACGATACTGTCTGTCTGAACATAGCAGTTGAGCTTGTCGGACTAAGCTGGATGGATTCATACAAGGCAGCTGGAGTTGTCTTCCGAGATCAGTTAGCCTATGTACGGACTAACTGATGTACGTTCTGACGGGAACAGATACTGAGATGAACATAAACTGATTAGCTAAGGAGAATGGCGGGATCAGTTACCGGAACAGTTACTAAGCAGTTACCGAAACAGTTACTGGACGGTTCCTAAGTGACTACTGGGCGGTGTAACCGACTAGGACGGTTTATGGGACTTGGAACTGTCAAGCAGTTATGGATCGGTTAATTAACTGTCGGGAAGTTAAGTTAAACCGCCCTAGAGCAGTTACAGATGGGATTAAGCGCGTGAGCAGTTGAGTAAAATGGTTATGGCCGGTTAAGGCGGAGAAGTAACCGCCCAAACTCCCTTTTAATGGAAATCCCGCGGATCAGAAAGGATCTCTGCTCTATACGGTTCAGGACAGACTAGAGAGAGAGAAATACAGAGAGAAGGCGATTCTGATCGGAAAGATAGAGAGAGTTGGCCGGAAGGCGGATCGGGGTCTCAATTAATGGCCACGGGTCTGTCTGGTGCACTGTGACTCCGTCTGATCTGAACATGATCGGATTGCGACTGGGATACCGAGAGACAATGATACTGGATCGAAGGGATAGAGCGTGGGTACTGATAATAGATCGGCATATTGTATCTGATCAGGTACAGTACGGGAAGGGAACATACCGAATCTGTGTTCTGCGTGGGTTCTTGTTAATTCGAGTTGTCCTTCATACCGTGGGCTTGATGATGCGGATATTCCCTGATGGATGGCGAGTCCTGTGGAGGCTGTCTCGGCTGGTTCTGTACACGGTTTGATGGTTTCTGATGGGAGGCGTCAGTACTGATGATACAGATCAGACGGCAAGAGTTATCTGAGGCGGTTATCGGATGTTTGGTGCTGGAAGGCGATTCTGACGGTTAAGACTCAGATCGAGTCTTAGTTCTGTTCTGACGATGGTAATGGTTGTGTCTTGATGGAACGGCTGGTAGCGAGGCATCTTCTATTCATCGCGGACTGAGTGTTGGTTGGATCTTGAGAAGATATGATCTGATCGTATGGTGGAGAGGCAGGAAGGTGGCTGTGAAGCCGGGTGTGTTTACAGGGATCTGGATGCGTGATAGTACTGGTTGGATCATAGGCTGCAGAGCCGAGTTCGTACTGATTGATCTAGATGTGATCAATGACTGGTTCTGGAACGCTAGCAAGGCTGGCGTACTGTCGGTACTGGAAGGCGGGTTGGAGACATAGCCAGGACAGGATGGCCGTGAGGAGTACTGACGGGATCGAGGGCTGTAGAGCCGAGTATGTACTGACTCGTCTAGGTGTGATCAATGACTGGTTCTGGAACGCTAGCAAGGCTGGCGTACTATCTGTTCTGGATGGCTGGTTGGAAACCAAGCCGTCTCTCTTTGTTCATGGTCATGTGGGGATGGTTGGCTGAGTGACTAAGTAACAAGGGGATTCGGTTAAGTATCTGATCGAGCTGGCTGGATAAGAACGAACGGGAAAGGATGAAGACAACAATGATGAAGCGTATGGATGGACTGGCGGACAACTAGCACCGATGCAGTGAGGTACATGTTTATTATATTGTCAGTCTTAGTATTTTGCTAGGATGCTGGATAGATTTAATGAACTTAGGGAACTGAACTGAACCTCATAGAGGAAAACTGGATAAAAATCCTAGATAGGGCCAGTTTGGTCGAGGGAAGCGAACTGAGGACGTACCGGCGGTAAGGGAAACCGGGTCGGGGCCTCACAAGTGGTATCAGAGCAATTACGGTTCTAGGACAGAGTTGGAAGGATTATTCAAGATTTGTCTAGACCGAACAGACGTGGAAAATGCTAAGCACGAGCATTGGAGAACTGACGTGAGACTTGATCTTGGGAGTGATCAAGTCGGACTTACACTTTGTATGGGCAAATGTAAGTTAGAAGTCTAACTGGAAAGAAACCGGAAATAAGATCATTGATGAATGATTGGATTGGTTGAATGAAGTCTGAGTTAAGATCCTTTGGAGAATGATCGGACTGCTTAAGGTGTTCTGGATTACTCGAGAGAGTTATCCAAGAAATTATTCTAAGTGTTGGAAACAACAGAGAGGTTTACTTAGGTCAATGGATCCGGATTCTGAAGTGAAGAAACGGGAAGGATTGACTAGGAGATTTCTGAAGCTTAAAGAAGGTTAAGCAGACTAGAGTAAAGAAGAACCAAGCTGTTCGAGAAAGCGAAAGATGATTCAAAAATGTCAAAGTAAGACAATGAACTGTCAAGGACAATGAGGTCGGATATGAAGCCAAGGAGCTGACGAGTTTAATTTTGTATGGACAAGACGTCCGTAACTGGATCTGAAAGGGGGACTTCAGACGGAAGGACTTCAAGGAAAGATAGCCGAGTGGATGAGCCGGATGTTGTAAACGGGAACTGAGTTGGACAGTTGGTCCGAGAATTGAGTTAGTATCTCAATGAACAGGTTAAGGACGGGTTAAGGCAATGGATCGTCTCTGCTAAGAGATAACCTGAAAGATTGGAAAACTGAATTGGACTAGTCGTCCATGGAAGAGCCTAAGGACTAATGGCCAAGGCACTGATGCTGGAATGCGAAGTACGGAGACTTACATTCGAATGGAACGTCTGTTGGCAATTCTTAGACGGATTCTAAGGTTTTCAAGGTAATGGACAAGCTGGTCCGGGAAAATTTAACTAGAAGTTTCATAAAAAGATTTTTGGAAAAAAATCTGAGTGAGACTTACACTTAGCAAGTGGTGGGTGTAGGCAAGTCTGGATATAGGAACTGGACAAAGGAATTGTCAAGGTTGACTAAGGTTGATCGTCTTGGTAGGTTTGTGCGGTCCGAGAGTTGAGATTATCGGAACAAGAGATTGGAAGTCAGGTGTACTTGCCAAAGACTTGTTAGGTGATCAAGAAACTACTAGGAGGTACAAGATGCCATAGATGATGAGTTGTGGTCAGAGTTTCAAAAGTAGTAAATGATTGGTTCCTATCATGAGCGTCTAGATCAGACAAGGTACTTAGGGGCGGTGACGCTAGCTAAGACTTACTGAAATTTGGATGACGGCTCGATGATTTGGGACGATCATTTGAGTTTAGATTATTAATTCCTTTCATGTGAGAGTCTATATCAGTCTAGGTGCTTATGGCTGAGGTGCTCATTAAGACTTAACTGGATAGTAAAACGGCTACTCGATGACTTGGAATGATAATGCTAGACCAGACTAAGTGTCTGATTAACTGGACAAGTGGGAATACTGAAACCTTAGTGTTAGTGTTGATGATATGTCCTTTGGAACCGAGTGGGTTTGCTTGGGTTTGCTGAGGCATAACTGTTCTGATACTGTCTGTTCTAGCGTCTATGGAAACCGAGAGTTTCCAAGACGTGACTGTCTATCATCACGTGTTCTGTCCTGACGTCTGTGGGAAAACAGAGTTGCCAAGACGTAACTGTTATCTCGTCGGTGGGAACTAGATTAGTTCGCCATCGCGTGTCTGTACTGGAGTCTGCGGAAACCCAATCTGATGTTTGTGGGAGATGCACCTTTCAAGACATAACTGTACTGTCACTGGAACTCATGGAGTTCACTACTGTAGGTTTCCGATCGCGATGAAAGCATGGATGGGAACTAGTGAAAGTTTGCCATCACATGTCTGTAGGAAGTTTGTCTGTTAGGTATGTATCGTATGAACTAATGTCGTTTTGGAACTGATGAGTTTTCAAGACATAACTAAGACTGAGTCAATGGGAACAAGTTGAGTTTGTCATTATGGGATTGTGAACCAGGAAGGACTGGGAGTCCGAAAGGAAAACTGTGCAAGGGATCAAGTGTAGGATCCGGTAAGAAATGTCTGTAAAGATCAAGAATGATCCAGAGGTGTCAATAAAGATCAGTAAGGATCTGAGAAAATCTGATATCGATCATCATAGGTGGTCGGGGACTGGTTAGGATCAGGGAGTGATCCGAGGAAACAACTGTAAGGATCAAGATGAGATCCATGCGTTCTGAAAAGATTAAGTTCCTAGTATTCGAAGTGAGGCCATGCTAAGGAACCCTGTAGTGCGAGAATCAATCAGTCAAGTCGGATTGGACTGAGACTGGTTGGAACTGAGTTCCGGAGGGACAAAAGTTGAGTCAATAAAGTGACAGTGATTGGTTAAAGTTTAAGCTGGAAAAAAAATATTTTACTAAGATAGTGAGTTAACACTTCGAGAATTGAGGTAAAATAGTCAGCACTGTTGGGAGTCTAGCGTTCTCGCCAAAGTGTGTGTCCAAACACCAAGAGATTGCTCGGAAGTAAGGACTACTATGCTTAGTGAGTTGGTGCATTGAACCGAGTCTGTTGAGATTTAAAAAAAGAAATGGTAAAGACACCGGATTGAATAATTGATATCTGAGATCATATTCAAGCGTGATTGTGATCAGGAAGTCTTGAACACAGTAATGGTCGAGTGACCGAAAGCCTGAGCATTGAGTTAAGGCATGAGTGCCGTTTGATTGGGATTCATTCCAAGTGGGGGAGACTGTTCTGATTGGATAGAACAAAGTTCTATTAACTACGGAATTCGAGGACGAATTCATTCCAAGTGGGGGAGACATGTAGCATCCCCATCCCGCAGTCTGAACTGGATCAGTCCAAGGTCGGACTGATCAGACAAGATAGACATGTTGGACATTACATCTGGATAGTACTGGTCAGGTTAAGAAGATACTGTCTGTCCAAACATAGCAGTTGAGCTTGTCGGACTAAGCTGGATGGATTCATACAAGGCAGCTGGAGTTGTCTTCTGAGATCAGTTAGCCTATGTACGGACTAACTGTTGTACATTCTGACGGGAACAGATACTGAGCTGAACATGAACTGATTAGCTATGGAGAATGGCGGGATCAGTTACCGGAACGGTTACTAAGTAGTTACCGAAACAGTTACTAGACGGTTCCTAAGTGACTACTGGACGGTGTAACCAACTAGGACGGTTTATGGGACTTGGAACTGTCAAGCAGTTATGGAGCGGTTAATTAACTGTCGGGAAGTTAAGTTAAACAGCCCTAGAGCAGTTACAGATGGGATTAAGCGCGTGAGCAGTTGAGTAAAACGGTTATGGGCGGTTAAGGTCGAGAAGTAACCACCCAAACTCCCTTTTAATGGAAATCCCGCGGATCAGAAAGGATCTCTGCTCTATACGGTTCAGGACAGACTAGAGAGAGAGAGAGAAATACAGAGAGAAGGCGATTCTGATCGGAAAGATAGAGAGAGTTGGCCGGAAGGCGGATCGGGGTCTCAATTACTGGCCGCGGGTCTGTCTGGTGCACTGCGACTCCGTCTGATCTGAACATGATCGGATTGCGACTGGGATACCGAGAGACAATGATACTGGATCGAAGGGATAGAGCGTGGGTACTGATAATAGATCGGCGTATTGTATCTGATCAGGTACAGTACGGGAAGGGAACAAACCGAATCTGTGTTCTTGTTAATTCGAGTTGTCCTTCATACCGTGGGCTTGGTGATGCGGATCTTACCTGATGGATGGCGAGTCCTGTGGAGGCTGGCTCGGCTGGTTCTGTACATGGTTTGATGGTTTCTGATGGGAGGCGTCCGTACTGATGATACAGATCGGACGGCAAGAGTTATATGAGGCGGTTATCGGATGTTTGGTGCTGGAAGGCGATTCTAACGGTTAAGACTTAGATCGAGTCTTAGTTCTGTTCCGACGATGGCAATGGTCGTGTCTTGATGGAACGGCTGGTAGCGAGGCGTCTTCTATTCATCGCGGACTGAGTGTTGGTTGGATCGTGAGCAGATTTGATCTGATCGTATGCTGGAGAGTCAGGAAGGTGGCTGTGAAGCCGGGTGTGTTTACAGGGATCTGGATACGTGATAGTACTGTTGGATCGTGGGCTGCAGAGCCGAGTTCGTACTGATTGATCTAGATGTGATCAATGACTGGTTCTGGAACGCTAGCAAGGCTGGCATACTGTCGGTACTGGAAGGCGGGTTGGAGACATAGCCAGGACAGGATGGTCGTGAGGTGTACTGACGGGATCGAGGGCTGTAGAGCCGAGTATGTACTGACTGGTCTAGGTGTGATCAATGACTGGTTCTGGAACGCTAGCAAGGCTGGCGTACTATATGTTCTGGATGGCTGGTTGGAAACCAAGCCGTCTCTCTTTGTTCATGGTCATGTGGGGATGGTTGGCTGAGTGACTAAGTAACAAGGGGATTCGGTTAAGTATCTGATCGAGCTGGCTGGATAAGAACGAATGGGAAAGGATGAAGACAACAACGATGAAGCGTATGGATGGACTGGCGGACAACTAGCACCGAGGCAGTGAGGTACATGTTTATTATATTGTCAGTATTAGTATTTTGCTAGGATGCTGGATAGATTTAATGAACTTGGGGAACTGAACTTAACCTCATAGAGGAAAACTGGATAAAAATCCTAAGTTAAGAGAATAATTCGGATAGGACCAGTTTGGTCGAGGGAAGCAAACTGAGGACATACCGGCGGTAAGGAAAACCGGGTCGGGGCCTCACAATTAGCCCCAACTATAGATTGCTGAGTTGTGATAATCATTTTTAGAATTGTTCATTAATGCATGTTTCTAGATTAGCTACCTAGAATTTGCCCAAGGATTGATTGATAAAATCCATAGCTAATTCTCATCATGAAAACATTCTAATCAAACATTGTTTCTTGCTATGAGCAAGGCGAGAGCTGATCTAGTGAGCTTAGTAAGCATTCATTCAATAAAGCTTGACTAGAGGGCGTCGATCGATATCATACTTGAATAATCGAGCGACGGTGCAAAAGGTGTACCGATCGATATTGGAATATCGATCGACACTTTCTATAGATCAATATAACGAGAGTTGAGATCATATATCTAGTTAATAGTCAACAAGTCAATGCTCGCAAAGGCCGAAAGAATTGTTGATCAAATAGTTGAGCTTTACATTATCATGCATGCAACTCATTAGGTATCTATAGGATTATAATTCCAACTTTCCTGAATAAAAACCCAAAGTCTATCGATTTCCTTTTTAAGCACCAAAACCCCAAAACTTGCTATTGAACAAATACTTGTTCATTATAAAACTGCAATTTACTTTCAAAACTCTTAAAACATCTTGATTAACAAATCATATTAGAATCTCTAGGTTCCCTAGCTCCCTGTGAATTCGATCCCTAAGTACTACAACTCGACCTCTTATTTGAGAGAGTATAAATCACTCCTTAGGGTAATTTGAGTGGTATCAAATTTGGCGCCATTGCCGGGGAGCTTTGATCGCCTATTTTCTAATTTTTGTTAAATATTCTGACAGAAAATTTTTTTTCTTGGATTTTCAGGTACATGCCCAGCAGTACCAGAAGCAACAAGGAATCACAACTGATATTCACACCAGATCCTGCAAGTTTTGAACAAACGATCTGTAAGGAAGCGCGCTCCCTATCGACCGACAACAACACTTCCATATCGCTCGATTCTGCTCAACCACCGTCGACCCAGACACCAGCCCCGTCGACAGATTCTCGCTCACCCCTATCAATCGACAACACAAAGCTTCCGTCGACCGATACCCTTCACCCGACATCGATCGACATTCCATCTCAGACATCGATCAATACTGAACCGCGAGCAATGGTTGCACCTTTGATACTTGTTCGGGACAAAAATGGAGACCTGCATGACCAGGAGGGTCATCTGCGTAATGCAGCAGGTCAGAGAATATATGCTCAGGGGGCTGCAATTCCTGAGCCTGATGCTATTACTACAGGAACTACCTTATCTGTAGATGAGGCTGCGCAACTCAGGACGTTGGCGGACTACAACCGTCCAGATCGCTACTACACCAACAGATCAGCCATCCTTCCTCCTACCATTGAGAAGGATTTTGAGCTGAAAGCGCAGTACTACACACTTGTGGGACAGTTGCCCTACCATGGACTATCCCACGAGCATCCTATGGACCATATGGAGAGGTTTAAGGATCGGATTTTTGCTAATAGAGTCAACCCTCTGAAGACTACCCATTATGCAAGCTTTTCAGATATTCACTTGCTGGAGAAGCTCTGCATTGGCTCAAGCAGTTACAACCATGATCTCTTAAATCCTGGAGTTAAATCAAGAATGCATTCTTATGCAATTTCTTTGATGAGGCGCGTGCTGAAGACTTGAGGAGCAAGATTGCTACATTCACTCAATAGCCTGCAGCATCATTCAGAGGCTCTTGGATCAGATTGAAGTCTTACCAGAGAGACTGTCCACACCACAGATTCAATGAAGTACAGCTATTCAGTACTTTCTACAGAGGCATCGCGGTGCAGTACCAGATGGCTCTTGATGCTTCCAGCAATGGAAATTTCTACACCAGGAATCCAGAGGATGCAGTCAAAGTGATTGAAAACCTAGCATCCAGCAACAACACCAAGAACACTGATTTTGAGAGGAAGAGATCTGCCACCATCATTGGAATAATCAAATGGATGAGGTGAAGGCAAAACTGGACAGTGTTCACAAGCTTCTCAAGAAGCAGGTCAGCTTTGTTGAAGATGCAGAAGCTGTAGAGGGTAGAACATAGGAAGAAGAAGTAAACTACATTGGTGGAGCTGGACTCCAAGGAAACCAGGGTGGAAACAGAAACTCCTATGGAAATAGGAGTAACTTTAACCAAAATTCGCAGTACCAGAAACCCTACAACAACAGCTACAGCAACAACATGAATTTTGGAAGTTCCTACTACCAGAAGCCACCGCCGCCTACTCAAGAGAGCAAGATTGAAGAGATGCTCGATAGGGTTCTTGAGGCACAGCAGCGAATGACAGTGGACTTCAATGGGAAGATAGATTCTATCTACACCAACTTGAACACAAAGTTTGAGACTTTGAGCTCTCATGTGAAGAAGATGGAGACACAGGTTGTGCAGACAGGAGATGCTATTAGGAGGCAGAAAGCTTCAACAAGAGGAGTAGGAGATGATGTGATGACGCACCACGTGAATGCCATTATTGAGGATGACTTTTGGTAAGTGGTGAAGGAAGAGAAGCTGCAAGAAGGCGATTTTGAGGTAGAAAGTTTGATGAGTTTCGGCGGGTCACATTCTTGTCGATCGACACCAACCACCAAGCATCGATCAACATACACCAATCAAAATCGATCGACAGAAGTACCAGGGCATCGATCGACAACACCTACGGAGTCAACCGCATCTTGCAATGCCGTGAAGATTCTAACTCACGAGGAGTTCGCAGCAAAACACCCACATCCGCCCAGCCCTAACAATGTCCGAATCGATCGACATGCCAACAGCAAAGTCGATCGATACTCAAAATCTAATATCGATCGACAACCATAACCTCCTATCAATCGACGAGCCCCTATCACCTACCGAGTGCAAATACCAAAGATAGATGTGGCACGACTTAACGCACTCAGGCCCAAACCTACACCTTCAAAACAACCACCAGAGCCTGTCAGGACACCTTCAGATGATGGAGATGATCCTATGGAAGAGGATAGGGTTTCTACTGGAAGAACCCTAAGGAGAAGAAAGGAAAAAGTGGCGAACCATCTGAAGAGGGGGGCTAATGAAAAGGAAAAAGAAAATTTCTAAAAGAGAGTCTTCAGGATTCCTCTACATAAGCCATCCGAAGAAGCTTATTACAGCCACAAATTGTGGATGTTCTTCAGAGAAACCAGAGAGAAAGAAGAAGACATTAGGAAAATGTTCTGTGAAGCCAGAGAAAAGATGAGGAGAAATATTACATTGAAAAAGAAGAGTGATACTCGGCAATTTGCAATATCATGCACAGTGCAGGGTATTGAATTCCCACATGCTTTGTGCGACACAGGAGCATCAGTCAGCATCCTACCTAGGGTTATGGCAGACCATCTGGGTCTACAGGTGGAGCCTTCGCAGGAATTGTTCACTTTTGTGGATTGTTCCCAGAAGAGCTCATGAGGAATTGTGAGAAACCTAGAGGTGCAGATTGGTAATGCCCTAGTTCCAGTTGATTTCAATGTCTTGGACATCAAGTTAAACTGGAACTCTTCTCTACTACTTGGGAGAGATTTCTTGTCAACAGTGGGAGTAGTGTGCAAGTTGCAAACCAACCAGTTGTGTCTAACACTCATCGATCCTAATGCCCACTACGACCCTATCCCAGTCAAGAAGCCACAAACGAATCAATGATCCAGGAATCATTGCAGTTTGCCACTGTGGAGATGAGTATGAAACTGAATATTCAGAATCGATCGAGACTCACACATCAACATCGATCAACAGTAGTAACCAGAAATCGACCGACATACCACATGACGAATCGGTCGATAGTATTCCAGATGAGTGGGAGAATGACTACTACAACCCCACTATTGACGCTTACATCAGACAAAATATGCATACAGATGAGTATGATGAAGACTATGAGGAGGAACGAGCCATTGAGTACAGAGCCATAAGCGAGCATCGATCGAAACTGCTTACTACAAATCGGTCGACACTGATTTCAACCATGTGCGAGACGGAGACTACTCGATTGGTAGTTGGGCAGATGAACACCACCACGAGAGCTTTGCAGTAGAAACAATAACCTTCACACCAGAAGCCGATAAACTACAAGATAGCTTCACAGACGAGGAGCTGCTCAACATGCAAAAACGCGATGATACATATCAGATTCAAGCAGAAGCTCCCTAGGAAAGAACTAGTTTCAGCCAATCGATCGACACTCGTCATCAGCAATCGATCGATAAGCTTCCTCAACAATCGATCGACATAAACAATACCACATCGATCAACAACCGCCTGGCTGCATCGATCGACACCAATCCGCCACACCCACACACAATTAAGTCTCAATTGGATTTCCACACCAGAGAAGAGATAGATCAGTTGGTAGAAGGGATCTACAGAGCTCTGGAAACTACAGAGGAGAGGCTTGATGGGAGATGTGATGACATCTATTTTCCAATGGACCTTACCATCAGTGCATTGACCTGCAAGGTTGAAGCTATACAAGGGGAGTTGGTGGAGATTCAGAGTTACATTGCACGTCGACCAGAAGCATCGATATCGATCGACGGACGCATCACCAAATCGATCAACACCAACCATTCAGCATCGATCGACAGTGATACAAACCGAGGCCGGCGAGTACCAAAGACGACATCCGACATGTCCAACTCACCTTACCATAGAAAGGAGATCTCAGCTGACACTTACGCCACACTTACCAGACATCAATTCAACCTTGAGAGTCTTGGTGAAAGATTGCAGAGGATTGAAAACACAACTGCAGCAAAGAAGGATAAATGGCGCAGAGGGGATGAAGCAATGAGAGACTTCATTGATACATGGTTTAACAAGCGCAAAGAGGAGATGGATACTTGCTTCCCAACAAGTCCCAGTTCTCAACACTACTAGCCAAAACACCTCCAAAGTCAAGCTAAATGACTATAACAAAGCGCTGAGTGGGGAGCAACCCACTATTAGGTGATATTTATTAAGTTTTCATTGATTTACTATTTATGTTGGCTTTTAATTATTGTAGGTCACAAAAAAAAAAGATCCGAGTAGACGATTGCCATCTGTATCGACCGACGCGAACAAGTCGACATCGATCGACATTTTCTTACCTGCGTCGACTGACATAAACATCCTTACATCGGTCGACATATATTCCGGTCTGGTATATCGTTCCTGCTTGTTCAATTGAGTCCTTATGATTTATTTATCACCATAACTCCAACTGAATTTACACTGGGGATAGTGTAGTTTAAGTTTGGGGGGAGGTTTACTGATATTTATTTACTTATTAGTTTTATTAAAAATGTTTTCAAATTAAGTTATTATTGATTCAAGAAAGGGATTATGAACTTATAGATTTTGCTAGATATCTAACCACTCTTTAGCACCATTCTAGACTTACTGATTGCAGATAATACTAAAGATACTAAAGTGGATCAACTTGTCAACTAACCACTCTTTCTAAGATTATTTTGAAGGAACCAAAGCTGATCTCCAACACTAAAACTGACACAACTGCTTGTCTTGGGGCTTGGTTTACATGGGATCGGATTCTTCAAACAAGTCTGGAAGCTAAAGCCTTGTGTATATCAATTTATCACCCTTTCTCTCTCTATTTTCGAAAATTAGATTAAAAAAAAATATGTTATTATTATATTAGAGATCTATTAGGAAGGAATTCGAACAGGACTTGGTGGCTACAACCATTAAGGCTTGCTTCATAAGAATTTCATAGGTAAAGGATTAGAACATGACTTGGTGGCTACAACCATTAAGGCTTGCTTCACAAATAATCCTAGGATATAGGTCAAAAAGAAGTGAACAGGACTTGGTGGCAACCACCATTAAGGCTTGATTCATGGAAGCCTGTCCAATCTTGGTTAATGATCTTGCATATAAGCAGATTTTTAACCTAGAGAGAAAGTATATGAACTAATGTTTACCTGCAGGTCCAGGTCCAGATACTTGTTTGAGAATCCTTGAATCCTGTGATCGAGACTGATATACCATGGATTTGACCCATTTTCTTCCATGGTATATAAGTGTTTTACTATCTATATATTATATATTCTATCCTATTAGGTATATTTTCAGGTTCAGGAGTATCTTGGAACAAAGTGATGATTATGGAGCATTTAGGAGCTTAAAAGATATTTCATCCGAGCTGACCATTAGAGGTCGATACGAAGAAGAAGCAATCGATCGATGCACATCCAGTGCCGTCGATCGATACAGAAGAGAGGCCTCGACGATTGAAGATTATGATCGATCGATGTACATCCTGTACCATCGATCGATGTCGAGATGCGAGACGCACGACTTGGTTCCAGCCGACTTTAAACCCAAGGCTTCACCAAATTACAAGATTACCCCTGACGAGTTTTTAACCTAATAGTTATATACTTGCCTAAGTGTTAGGAGGCAAGAGAGCTTATTGGCCACCATTGTACTCTTATTTTCAGCAGAGAGTTTTAGGAGAGAAAATCATAGAGAGATTTGTGATTGTAATTCCATTGATTCATCTATTCTATTCTATGCAGTTTTTATTTACATTTTGTGTCATGAATTGCTTAGCTATGTCTGAATAGTTCACTTGTTAGATTCAGGGTTCAAATAGGTTAGAGGGATTAGCCCCAACTATAGATTTGCTAAGTTGTGATATTCATTGATTGATTGTTCTTAATGCTTGTTTTAGCCTTGCTAACTAGAACATGAACCTAGGAATTTGCATGTGTCAAGCATCCTTGATCATCCAGTCCTGAATCTAATATGTCTTGCTAGGACTGCTAGAGAGATGCTAACTGCTGATCTAGGAGACTAGTGAGCATTATCAGACATTGGTAGATGACACTTATCAGCCTTTGGACAGAGGTTACAATGAGCTTTTCAGAAGTATGGCAGAGATGAGAGCAGAGATTGAGAGTATGCAGCACATTCTTGAGAAAGAAGCTACAATATCACCATCGATCGATGCCAACAAAGCAACATCGATTGACGCCAACAAAGCAACATCGATCGACGCCAACAAAGCAACATCGATCAATGTCAAGCCACAGACATCCCAGATTCCTGCAGAACCGGAAAGTTTGGCAGAGAAGAAGGATGAATGGGAGATCGCATACATCAACACGAGGATTAACGACGCATACAACCCTCTCAACAATAACGTGGACTGGTTAAGCACGAGAATTGATCTGCTACAGCAAGATTTGGACACCATTCGCAAGAAGGACCCACAACCAGTGATATTCCGTGTTTTTAACGGTTTTAAACTCGTTTTGGAGCAATTAAATGGTCGGTTTTAATTAATGTTTTGGTCTATTTGATGCGTTTTGGTGTTCTTAAGTGTAATATGCAGGTTACTAGATAGCTTGAAAGAAAAGAACGCATTCGGGATTTATTCAGAAGCAAGATGGACCGAACAATGGACCGAATGAAGTATTGATCGCACAGAGCACTAGATCGACCGATCCGGGATATGTGGATCGACCGATCCTAGGCTTTCATACACGAGATCGACCGATCCGGGCCATGTGGATCGACCGATCTCAGGCGCTACGGGCTCCACACGCACAAACGAGCTTTTCACTCCTTTTTACCCACTCCCCTCAAGAATTCACAAAAGAACTCGACCTTTGAGACTCAGAAAAGACCAGGGGCGACCAAGAAGGAGATTTACAAGTTCTAGAGAGAGATTTGAGAGTTTTGTACTTGTTTTGTGTGATTTGTGAAGATTTGTAAAGGAGTTCATCTCAAAACCATTTGGAGAAGATCTTCTGAACCTTTACTCTGTTTTAATACAATCTTATCATGTTTTCTTCATCAAAATCGTTTTGTTCTTGCTTAGTTATGTGTGAGTAGTCATCTAGTTGGGTTTAGGGGTTCTCATAGGGGATTTCTTGATGTTTTGATTCATAAAACGTGTGTAGACTAAGGGATTACGTTTTGGTTCTTCATCTAATGGATTTCTTACTGCTTGAACTGAATTGATCACTTAGTTCATGATTTCAGATTGTTTGATGCACCGAAAGTGATTGTTTGAACTTCCGAAAATACTTTAGATGAGCAAAGTGTCCTTAACCCTCGGAAGTTGATGTTATTGCGCTTTGTGAACATATTGAACCTGTTCTTAATGCTTGTTTAGAAATTGAAACTCAGCGGAAGTTAGTGTGGAGATTTCTATAACATAGAGAATTAGCGCTACGGAAGTAGGTTAATTCTAATATCGTGTTTGAGTTCTAGACGGTTCTTAATATATCCCTGTGTCTGCCATTAATTGTATCTTGATTAAAAAGAAATCCCTGAGAATTCCCAATGCCCAACGTTTGTTTTAAAATAGTTTTCAAATCGTTTAAATCATCTTTTTACATGCTTGTTTATGCTTTGTGACACTAGAGAAAATTAAATAAAAACCATCAAAAATATATCTTGATTCGCTGTAGCTATTAACTTGTCTGCAACTCTACGTGTGATCATCGGTCCCTGTGGATTCGATCCCGTATTACTACTGCGTACTTTACTGTGCACTTGCAGTTAGATAATCGGGTTAAAACTCGAGACATCAAGTTTTTGGCGCCGTTGCCGGGGACCATTTGGTCACCCTAGAGTTAATGATCAGTTTAAGACTATAGCATTTTCTTTATTTTGTCTAATGTTTCTGTCTTTCTCTTTCTGTTTGTGTTTTCAGGTGAATGAGCGGATTTCATACTAGAAGCAAAGGATCATCGAATTTAATACCTTTGGAGTTAGAGCTCGGCCGCCTAGAGAGACAAGTGAAAAAGAAAAGACTTGAGTCCGCTGAAGAGGTTGAAATGGCTGAACACCAAGAAGACCAATTTCAGGACAACCCGCAAAATCCAATTCCTGTAAATGAACGAGAAGGCAACAATGCTGGTGATAATCAGCAGGCTGGTGTAGCTGCAAGACAACAGGCTGGAGACTATGGCATGCCTAGGATGACGCTTGCACATTATGATACACCAGATGCATTCTATGCCGATCGTTCTGGGATTCGCCCACCTCCCATTGAGAGAAGAGACTTTGAGATCAAGACTGGTCTCATTAATTTGGTGGAGAAAAATCCGTTTCATGGAAACCCGTCTGAGGACCCGATGTATCACTTGGAGCATTTTGAGCGAGTCTGTGACACCAGCAGACATAATGGAGTTCCTCAAGGCGCTTTGAAATGCAGGTTGTTCCCGTTTTCCTTAGCTGATAAAGCTATCAGATGGTTAAAGTCCATCCCTCCAGGATCTCTTACTACATGGGAAGAGACAAGAGCTGCTTTTCTACAGCATTTCTTCACCAAGTCAAGGTCCACATATCTGAGAAGCAGAATTGGAAGCTTTCAGCAGCTTGATTCAGAAAGCTTTCATGAGGCTTGGGAGCGTTTCAAGGAGTACACACAGGACTGCCCTCACCATGGTTACACTGATGTGAGCTTGCTGAACATTTTCTATAATGGAGTTCATGAAGAGAGTCAAGATGCCATGGACACAGCAAGTAATGGTGATTTCATGACCAAGACTGTTGAAGAAGCTTACACCTTGCTGAACAACCTGTCATCCAGCAAAGCAAACCGCAAGTCAAGGTTTGACACCAGCCAGAAGGGTGTTGGTTATGAATCCAAGAAGATAGATGAGCTGAATGCCAAGATTGAGATGCTTCTCAAGAGAGATCAGAAATCTGTGAAATTTGTGGAGGAGCAAGGCTATCGTTCCTCACAAGAAACTGTTGGTGATGATTCAGATGATATGCAAGCTGATGTGAACTACATTGGTGGTCAAGGAAACTACAACAGAGGCTACAATCAGAACCTTGGATGGAATCAAAATCAGCAAAATAATCTGTCTTACCGGAGCAACAATGTGGAGAATCCACAACATCAGTCCTACCCTCAGGCAGGAAACAGGCAGAACCAGAATCAGAACCAGAGTGTGTTCAACCAAGGATTTCAGAACAGAAATCAATATCAGGGGAACAACTCGGGCAACTCAGGATTTCAGCAAAGGCAGCAGTACAACAACTATCAGAATCAAGGAATGCCTCTTCGTCACAGCCTTCTCAGGATAACGAAATTAAGAAGATGCTGCAAATGGTGCTAGAAGGTCAGAAGAATAGCACTGCAGAGATAAACACCAAGGTGGATAACATGTATGGAGAGCTTAATGGGAAGTTCGAAGCTTTGAACACCCATTTGAAAGTTTTGGAAAAGCAAGTTGCTCAAACCGCCTCCAGCAGCAGAACAGCACCTGGATTTCTACCAGGGAAGTCAGAGACGAATCCCAAGGAGTTTGTGAATGCTATAACACTTAGGAGTGGAAAAACGATTGAGGAATCGAAAGAGAAAGAGATCGACCGATCTCAAGAACAGATCGACCGATCCAAGGGAAGGAGATCGACCGATCCGGTCCATCTGGATCGACCGATCCCGTGTCGACGAAGCCAAATTCCTCTGAACCTGAAGAGGTGTATGTGGCGCCTCCTGCTTATGTTCCTAAGGCTCCATACCCATCCAGACCAAGGCAGAAGATCAAAGAACGTGAGTACGAGAAGCTAAAGAACCTTGTTGGGGAGTTACATGTGAGATTGCCATTTGTTGAAGCGGTGAAGATGGTACCTTCTCTTAAAAGGTACATGAAGGAGATTCTTACCGATAAGATGAGCCTAGAGCGGGGTGTGTTGATGCTCAATGAGGAGTGTAGCGCAGTTCTACAAAATGTCATGCCTAAAAAGCGTGAAGATCCCGGAGCATTTGTTCTACCATGCCGCATTGGATCACTTACTTTTGAGAAGAGTCTCTGCGATCTGGGTTCAGGAGTGAGCCTAATGCCTTTCTCTGTCTCTGAGAGGCTAGGCATGACGAACTACAAACCTACAAGGATCTCCTTGGTCCTTGCTGACCGATCAGTGCGAAGACCAGTCGGTGTACTAGAAAACATCCCTGTTGGTGTTGGAAAGGGATATGTGCTTACCGATTTTGTAGTTCTGGAGCTGGAAGAGGAACCTAAAGATCCTCTCATTTTGGGCAGACCGTTTTTAGCTACTGCTGGAGCCATGATTGATGTACAGAATGGGCATATAGACTTACGTCTAGGAGACATGGCGATGAGATACAATGTGGAGAAGGTGCTGAAAAATCCGACTATTGATGGACAGACTTTCTGGGTTGATACATTGACTGAACTGGTGGAGGAAATGGATGAAGAGTTGCACACTGATGATCCTCTACAAGTCGCATTGACCCAAAGGGAGAGTGAGTTCGGGTTCATGAACCAAGAAGTGGTTGGATTTTCTGAGATTTTGGATTCAGCCTCACCGATTGAGAAGCATGTCGCCTATGTCAGCCTTGAAGACTCAGGCACCGATAAAACCGTCAAACCGTCATCCTCCCAACCAGATTGGAGTGAGGAGAATGCTCCAAAGGTGGAACTTAAAGCCCTCCCAGCTGGGCTGAGGTATGCATTCTTGGGACCGAATTCCACATATCCTGTTATTATTTGTGCTAACCTGAATAATGTGGAGACCGCTTTGCTTCTTTCAAAATTGCGAAAGTATAGAAAAGCATTGGGGTACTCTTTGGATGATATTACAGGTATTTCTCCAGATCTTTGCATGCACAAGATTCACTTGGAGGATGAGTCAAAGACGTCCATAGAGCACCAGCGAAGACTGAATCCCAAACTGATGGAAGTTGTGAAAAAGGAGATTCTAAAGCTGTTGAGTGCAGGGGTGATCTACCCAATTTCAGACAGCACTTGGGTGAGCCCGGTTCATGTGGTTCCTAAGAAGGGTGGCATCACTGTCATCACAAATGAGAAGGATGAGCTGATTCCTACCAGAACAGTCACAGGGCATAGGATGTGCATTGACTACAGGAAGCTAAACTCAGCCACAAGGAAGGACCACTTCCCACTTCCTTTCATTGACCAGATGCTGGAAAGACTAGCCAACCACCCCTACTACTGTTTTCTCGATGGCTACTCCGGGTTCTTTCAGATACCCATTCATCCAGACGACCAAGAGAAGACAACATTCACCTGCCCATACGGTACTTTTGCCTACAGGAGAATGCCCTTCGGATTGTGCAATGCTCCTGCAACTTTCCAGAGATGCATGATGTCGATCTTTACTGATCTTATTGAGGACATTATGGAGGTTTTTATGGACGATTTCTCAGTCTACGGTTCTTCATTTAGCGACTGCCTTGCTAATCTGTGCAAGGTGCTGGAAAGATGTGAGGAGAAGAACTTGGTGTTAAATTGGGAGAAGTGTCATTTCATGGTGAAAGATGGCATTGTTTTGGGTCACAGGATATCAGAGCAGGGTATCGAGGTTGACAAAGCAAAGATTGAAGTTATGACCAGCCTACAGCCTCCCAGGACAGTGAGGGATATTCGGAGTTTTCTGGGACATGCCGGTTTCTACAGGAGGTTTATCAAAGACTTCTCTATGATAGCGAGGCCACTCACCCGTCTGCTGTGCAAAGAAGCGAAGTTTGTTTTTGATGCTGACTGCCTCGCTGCGTTTCAGATTCTCAAGAAGTCTCTAGTCAGTGCTCCCATTGTGCAGCCACCAGATTGGGACTTGCCATTTGAAATAATGTGTGACGCAAGTGATTACGCGATTGGAGCTGTTTTGGGGCAGAGAAAAGACAAGAAACTCCATGTGATCTATTATGCCAGCCGAACGCTTGATGATGCTCAAATCAAGTATGCTACCACTGAGAAGGAGTTGCTGGCAGTAGTTTATGCTTTCGAGAAGTTCAGGTCCTATTTGGTGGGCTCGAAAGTAATTGTGCACACAGATCATGCAGCCTTGAAGTACCTGATGACGAAAAAAGATGCTAAACCGAGACTCTTAAGGTGGATCTTACTCCTACAGGAGTTTGATATTGAGATCAGAGACAAGAGAGGAGCAGAAAATGGAGTGGCAGATCATCTTTCCCGAATGAGAGTGGAAGCTGAAACACCACTGGATGATACATTACCCGAGGAGAATGTCTATGTGATCACCTTGCTGGAGGATGAGTATTTGGATCAGGCTGATTGCTGTGCCATGAGACAAATTCAGGATGATCTCCCATGGTTTGCAGACTTTGCAAACTACCTATGTGCTGGAATTGAACCACCGAACCTGAAGGGATATGAGAGGAAGAAGTTCATGAGAGATGTGAACCACTATTACTGGGATGATCCCTTCCTCTACAAGAGATGCTCAGATGGTTTATTCAGGAGATGCGTTCTGGAGAATGAGATGCAAGGGATTCTTTTCCACTGCCACAGTTCAGAATACGCAGGCCATTTTGCAACATTCAAGACGGTTTCTAAGGTCCTGCAGGCTGGTTACTGGTGGCCTACACTTTTCAGAGACGCCCATGAGTTTGTCTCAAAGTGTGATGCATGTCAGCGGAAAGGCAACATCAGTAAAAGAAATGAGATGCCCCAAAATTTCATCCTTGAAGTTGAAGTTTTTGATGTATGGGGAATTGATTTTATGGGCCCTTTCCCATCTTCTTATGGAAATGAGTACATCTTGGTTGCGGTTGATTATGTCTCCAAGTGGGTGGAAGCAGTAGCCAGCAAGACAAATGACTCTAGTGTTGTCAAGAAAATGTTCAAGACAGTCATTTTTCCAAGATTCGGGATCCCGAGAGTGGTTATTAGTGATGGAGGCTCTCACTTCATCAACAAGACGTTCGATAAACTGCTGAAGAAACATGGAGTAAAGCATAAGGTAGCTACACCTTATCATCCTCAGACAAGTGGGCAGGTTGAAATATCGAACCGAGAAATCAAGGGGATTTTGGAGAAGGCTGTAGGCAAAACAAGGAAAGACTGGGCTGTGAAGCTTGATGACGCCTTATGGGCGTATAGAACCGCCTACAAGACTCCCTTGGGCACCACTCCTTTTAATCTGGTCTATGGAAAGTCTTGTCACCTACCTGTGGAATTGGAGTACAGTGGTTTTTGGGCAACGAAGTTGATGAACTTCGACATTAAAACCGCAGCAGAAAGGAGGATGGTTCAGTTGAACGAGCTGGACGAGATTCGGTTGAACGCCTATGAGAACACCAAAATCTACAAGGAAAGAACTAAGGCATGGCATGACAGAAAGATAATCCCGAGAGACTTCGCTGCTGGAGACAAAGTCCTTCTGTTCAACTCTAGACTCAAGCTATTTCCTGGAAAGCTTAAGTCTCGTTGGTCCGGACCTTTCACCATCACAGAGGTTAGACCTTATGGAGCTGTTGTCTTGGAAGACAATGGGAGGAAATTCACCGTCAATGGGCAGAGGCTAAAACCTTACTTCACAGATGCAAAACCCGAAGAAGGAACCAACATTCCTTTATCGGAACCCGATCTCGCCTAAGGACAACAAAATAGTCAGGCTCGCGACTTTAAACAAGCGCTGACTGGGAGGCAACCCACATGGTTTGATTTTCTTTCTCTTTTGTGATTATGTTTTTTTTTTTTTTTTTTTTGGTGTGAATTGATTTTTGGATGTGTTTTTAGATGATTTTCAGGCATGTATCACGATCAGGCAGAGATCGGTCGATCCAACGCCTATGGATCGGTCGATCTAAGGCGCCCACGGCACCGCTGCTGGACCTGAGGCAGCGGAGGACTCTGATGATGATGGAGCCTTGGAGAGGCGCTCCAAGAGGCGTACTGACCGCAACGCCTGATCGGTAATCTCTCTTGGAATTATTTTCACACCGAGACGGTGTGAAGTAAGTCTGGGGGAGGATGCTACTTATGTACCATATTGCTTTTATTTCTTTTATTTTCTTTGTGTTTTAAAAACTCTCTACGTATTTTTCTCAGACCCTGTGATGATTATTAGACTATTTCCTTGTGTGTTGTGCATTACATTTCATATTGACCATTTTTCAGGACTGTTAGCGCAGACAAACCGAGGAACCACTTGACCAAACAACCTCTCCTTAAATCTTTTATCAAGTCTCGGTGAATTGTAATCGACTCAACTATTTTTGACCATTAATGAATTTAATTTCTTTTGACCAGGAATCAACATCAGGAAACGGTACACCATATACACATTCAGGATTTTCTTTACCACATTCTACCACTCTTTAATAATCCTGAATGGCCAGACTCATCAATAGTTTGGTACCACACCTACACCTTACCCTTTTATTTCATCTCCATGCATTCTTACACACTGATCATATGTGCATACATGTGCAAAAACAATGGAGAGATTAGGGTAGACATGGTTCATCCGACTGCTTAGGTAGGATCGGAACATTTAGGTGGTTAGACACGGACCTGTGTGTCTAGAGGTGTAAATAGAAAAATTGGGTGTTGTAAGTGTGTGATTGCATCGCAGTGTATATATTCGATTCCGGTTTGTATAAGTTTTCTTAAAAAAAAAAAAAAAAAAAAAAAAAAAAAAAAAAAAGATATGATTCGATCGATTACCACAAAACATTTGCAAGTAATCGGTCCAAAAAAAAAAAAAAAAAAAAAAAAAAAAAAATTTCATGTTTATATCTCATTCAGTATATTTGATTTAGACATTTTATTTTTATTTTATGTACTAGAGATGATGCTTTGTTTAAATTTGGGGTTAGAGTTTGAGATTTGTTGGTTTTTGATCATTTGAGACTTGAGCAGTTCGAAAACATGGTTATCAATATACTCGGTCTCTCCAGCGATTTTGCATAATGTTTTGCATTTTTTTTTGTTATCGCTGATACCCACAAACACTTGAGCCTCACCTAATTAAACACTAAAACAGCCTCCCAAACACCAAGCCCGTTATACCTGATGGAGATATCTTTGGTGGAAAGGTCACGCCCTTTTTAATGAATGTAAAGAGTTGATTACTTGAAACTGAGACTTGCAGGTCTGAAATATGGAAAGGTTTGCGCGGTCTTGGTGGGGATTTGGAATGAAGCCTTGACAGTCTCTGATTTAAGTGGTTAGCGAAATCACAAGGTAAGGTCTACTGAGGGTTAGTGAGCTCCCAAATTTTAATCTCTTTACTTGAGGACAAGCAAAGATTCAAGTCTGGGGGAGTTGATATTCCGTGTTTTTAACGGTTTTAAACTCGTTTTGGAGCAATTAAATGGTCGGTTTTAATTAATGTTTTGGTCTATTTGATGCGTTTTGGTGTTCTTAAGTGTAATATGCAGGTTACTAGATAGCTTGAAAGAAAAGAACGCATTCGGGATTTATTCAGAAGCAAGATGGACCGAACAATGGACCGAATGAAGTATTGATCGCACAGAGCACTAGATCGACCGATCCGGGATATGTGGATCGACCGATCCTAGGCTTTCATACACGAGATCGACCGATCCGGGCCATGTGGATCGACCGATCTCAGGCGCTACGGGCTCCACACGCACAAACGAGCTTTTCACTCCTTTTTACCCACTCCCCTCAATAATTCACAAAAGAACTCGACCTTTGAGACTCAGAAAAGACCAGGGGCGACCAAGAAGGAGATTTACAAGTTCTAGAGAGAGATTTGAGAGTTTTTGTTCATCTTTTGTGTGATTTGTGAAGATTTGTGAAGGAGTTCATCTCAAAACCATTTGGAGAAGATCTTCTGAACCTTTACTCTGTTTTAATACAATCTTATCATGTTTTCTTCATCAAAATCGTTTTGTTCTTGTTTAGTTATGTGTGAGTAGTCATCTAGTTGGGTTTAGGGGTTCTCATAGGGGATTTCTTGATGTTTTGATTCATAAAACGTGTGTAGACTAAGGGATTACGTTTTGGTTCTTCATCTAATGGATTTCTTACTGCTTGAACTGAATTGATCACTTAGTTCATGATTTCAGATTGTTTGATGCACCGAAAGTGATTGTTTGAACTTCCGAAAATACTTTAGATGAGCAAAGTGTCCTTAACCCTCGGAAGTTGATGTTATTGCGCTTTGTGAACATATTGAACCTGTTCTTAATGCTTGTTTAGAAATTGAAACTCAGCGGAAGTTAGTGTGGAGATTTCTATAACATAGAGAATTAGCGCTACGGAAGTAGGTTAATTCTAATATCGTGTTTGAGTTCTAGACGGTTCTTAATATATCCCTGTGTCTGCCATTAATTGTATCTTGATTAAAAAGAAATCCCTGAGAATTCCCAATGCCCAACGTTTGTTTTAAAATAGTTTTCAATTCGTTTAAATCATCTTTTTACATGCTTGTTTATGCTTTGTGACACTAGAGAAAATTAAACAAAAACCATCAAAAATATATCTTGATTCACTGTAGCTATTAACTTGTCTGCAACTCTACGTGTGATCATCGGTCCCTGTGGATTCGATCCCGTATTACTACTGCGTACTTTACTGTGCACTTGCAGTTAGATAATCGGGTTAAAACTCGAGACATCAACCAGCCACATCGATCGACAGCAAGTTCGCAGCCATGGAAGATAGGTTAAAATCTTATGAGGATATGCACGACCGTTTCACCTCACGTACCCTGCGATACTTGGACACCTTGTCTACACAGATGATAAATGTCCAGAGGGACATTGGTAAGCGTAATGATCAACATGATTTTCAGGAAGAAGGTTCAACATCGATCGATAGGTTCCGCAGGGCATCGCTCGACGGTAAGAAACCTACAGAACATCTTACCTACATAGCAGCAGAAGTTCATCATATCACATCAAAGCTTTACACAGCTATAGACACCATGGAGGAACGGTTTGAGAAGCGGTGTGATGACATCTACTTTCCATTTGACGTCAGACTCAATGGACTGGATAGCCATGCAGAGTGGTTACAGAAGGAAGTCAACGCAATTCAGAGGCAACTCGCATCTCAACACCAGATATCAGCATCGATCAATAGAGAACGCTCCAAATCGATCGACAGTAAGGCACCAGCATCGACCGATAAATACTTGGTCGCATCGATCGATAAATACTTGGTCGCATCGATCGATACCACGTCTACACCAGACGACGAGCAGCTGATAAAAAACAAAATGGAGTCAATGCATGAGAAACTGAACGAACTATCAGCATACGCCTACGACAAGATAGGATGGCATAAGATCAGCATTGAAAACATCCTAGAAACGCTACATAACATCTCAAATGCAATTCAGAAGATGGATGAGAGATGGACCGGAAATGATAAGGCCACAAGAAGTTTCATTGCAGCTTTGGTCCAGAATGTGCAGAGACGAGGTGGATGCTTGTTTCCCAACAAGTAGATGTCTTTCCACCAACTAGCCACACACCTCCACAGTCAAGCTAAATGACTCTAACAAAGCGTTGAGTGGGAGGCAACCCACTATTAGGTAATTTTAATTGGTTTTCTTAGTTACTAGTATTTACTTTCGTTTTCATTCTTTCAGAATTATTGCAAAACCTAAGTAAGATGATTACCAACATATCGACCGTTGATGACATGTCGACATCGAATGACCTTAAATCACATACGACGATCGATGCATACCGATGCACATCGATCGATTCCCACTCCGGTAAGGTTTATTTTCCTAACTTGTTACATTGAGTACTTATGATTTATTTCCACCATAACTCCGATTGTGTTACACTGGGACAGTGTAATTTAAGTCTGGGGGGAGGTTTACTGATATAATTTATTCTGATTCTTATAAAAATATTTTAATAAATTATGCTTAGCTATGTGAAAAGGGACTGTAAGACCCGATCCTGGATTCCCCAATCCAACCAGACCGCAGCCTCACCAAACAATGCAACCAGTTTCATTTACATATTCAAGTTCAAGTGTTAAATAATTCTAAGTCTTTTTCAGAGTTTTGAGGTTCCAACATTCACACTCAAACCATCCAACCTCGACTAGGACAAATAGATATTTCATAGATAATAAACAAGGTTCATACATCATTCATCATCCTAATAAATAGATCACACACTAGAATCGCATAAGTTCACAAGTTGCACAATAGGCTACAATAATTACACAATTTTCCGAATCAACCCAATCACCACACATCTTCCCATGGCCGCGGTCCTCATGGTACTTTTCCCTTACCACGGTCCATTTCTGGTCCTGGATCCAACACAGACAAACACACAATCACAAGGTTAGATTACAAAACAAGAATCAGTTCACATTGCATGGTCGGATCCAATCTAGTCAAGAACAATCATCAAAAATGTCAAATCTGACCCCTTTAAAAAGAGATCCAAATACCAAATAAAATTCATGATAAATCTTGACAATTCAGAAGAAAAATATTCCCATAATCAGATTCAAAAGAACCGGCTCAGATCATAGTGATCTCAGCCATGATCAGCCCACACAAGAACAAGGGGCTTTCATGGGGATTTGATCAGGCCGAGGCCTTAAGATCGATAGATCCTTCCCTGTAATATCATAAAACAATCCATAGTACAATATATATGAAGAAACAGAGTAGAAGAAGTCAGAGTAAGGAGTGGCCAATCGATCCAAACCGGCCAGACTCACACGGCCATCATCCGCGGCCTCGTCCGGTTACTCTTGGCCACACCTCTCACCTTAGGGTTACGATCTCCAGGGGTCGTCTCCTTCTCCTTCTCAATCTCCTTCTCCTTGTCTTTCTGCCTAGTATCCATCCTCTTGATCTCACAAACAAACTCCACCGGAAACAACCAGGAACCACCACAGATCAGATCGTCCAACCGTCGGTTTGCCTCTCTTTTCTCTCTGGAAGTTTGTCTGAGTTTTCTATCTTCTCTGTAATGATATTTTCGACCAGAGACAAGAAAAATGAAGAAGAATTCGGTCATAACCTCCCCCCTAACTGCCTGGACGAGCAGTTACCAAAAAGGTACCAAAAGGGGCAGTTTTTCCCATAACCGCCACCAAGTAACTGCCCATGGCGGTTATTCTTCTTTTTCCTTCTTTTTCAAACGAAACCTGAGCCTTAGCTCACACCCTGGAAGCTTGCCCACTCCCTGTCCCAAGCCTAAGACCAATTTGGTCGAACCGTCCCGCACCCGGACCATCGGCTCGCCCAGTAACCGTCCCAGACTCGTCCACACTGATCCGAACCAGAACGCACCGTTCACCGGATTGAGCTGACCTCCAGCTGTTCCCAGCTGAGTGAGTTAGTCCACCAGCTCCCGTGAGCTGAACAGATCTTATTGAACTGAATACCAGATGAACCGAGCTGATTGAACTCAAACCAACACTCGTCCAGCTGCCTAAACACTCACTCAACTCCTTTAACCTTGTTTCCATCCTATCCTGGTTAAGTCTCAGCTGACTGATGCCCTTAACCTTCATTTAGGGCCATGATACGCTTGTCTCAAGGTCCAATTACCTTACTGGTGCGTCTCCCCGCACCATGGCCCGTCCCCCGGATCCTATCTAGGATCGGGGACATGACAAGTCTCCCCCACTAACTTGGGATTCGTCCTCGAATCCATGTTAAGTGTTTCCTCAGGAAGAAATTGTCTGTACCAGTCCGGATACATAGCTTTCATTTTTGCTTCTGTTTCCCAAGTGATGAGGTCTTTACCATTGTAATCCCACACCACTCTGATCATGGGAACTGTCTTCTTTCTCATAGCTTTCTCTGGCAGATCCACAATCCGAACCGACAAGGTTTCCAAAGCCAGGTCCTTACCAAGGTCGGAAGGAATCTCGGGCAAGACAATGTCTTGTTCAGACAAACATTTCCGGAGTTGGGATACATGGAACACATTGTGGTATGCATCCATTGCTGATGGCAAGTCCAACTTGTATGCCACTGCACCCACTCTCTCTATGATTCTGAATGGACCCAAGTACCTAGGATCCAGTTTCTTTCGTCCAGAAACCCTGGTCCTACCCTTAAAGGTAATCATCTTGAGATACACCAGGTCATTGACCTCAAACTCAAGATGTTTCCTACGCTTGTCTGCATAGCTCTTTTGGCGGTCTTGCGCCTCTTTCATCTTCTCTTTGACCATCCTGATCTTTTCAGTGGTCTGTTCTACAATCTCAGGACCCAACATGATACGCTCCCCCACTTGGGTCCAGGATAGGGGTGTCCTGCACGGCCTACCATTCAAAGCCTCATGCGGCGACATACCAATGCTTGTATGGAAGCTGTTGTTGTAAGCAAACTCCACTAAGGGTAAGTGTTTTTCCCAAGACTCTACCCAGTCTAACACACACGCCCTTAGCATATCCTCCAAGGTTTGGATTGTCCTTTCAGACTGCCCATCCGTTTGAGGATGATAAGATGTGTTCATATTCACTCTGGTTCCCAAGGCCTTTTGGAAAGCCTGCCAGAAATAAGATGTAAATCTTGGATCTGTGTCCGAGACAATGCTTGCTGGAACACCATGCAACCTCACTATCTCGTCTAGGTACACTTGCACAATCCTATCGACCCCATCCCCTTTCTTGATAGGCAGGAAATGAGCCGACTTGGTCAGCCGATCAACCACAACCCATACTGCATCTTTCTTATTCCTGGTCGTGGGAAACCCAGTCACAAAATCCATTGTGATGTGATCCCATTTCCATTCTCGTATGGGTAGGTTCTGAAGTAGACCACTGGGAACCTGATGTTCTGCCTTCACCAGTTGACAAGTGGGACACTTAGCCACCCACTCTGCAACATCAGATTTCATCCTCACCCAATGGTAGTACCTTTTCAGATCCCTATACATCTTGTTCAGTCCAGGATGAACTGAAAACTTAGACTTATGAGCCTGTCTTATAATCTCTTCTTTGAGTTCCTTATCATTAGGAACACTGACCCTCCCATTGACCAAGATGGTACCATTGTCAGTTGTCTGGTACTCGGTCTTGTCATTGGTGGCTACCTTCTTTAGATTTTCATCCAGGCTCTGTGCTTGCCTGATCCTGGTCAGGAGATCGGCCTGGTTCACTGCCTCCAACCCCAATGGCTCATCTGAACCAACCAAGGTGTTGAGGTTCAAGGACCTGATCATCCCTTCCAGTTCATCCGCCTCCCTCTCAGATGACACTTCAGCCCTTCTGCGGCTCAAAGCATCAGCCACTAGGTTAGCTTTCCCAGGATGATAAGCTATGTCCAGATCATAATCTGCAACAAACTCCATCCATCTCATCTGCCTTAAGTTTAACTCAGGCTGAGTGAATATGTACTTCAAGCTCTTATGGTCTGTGAGTATTTTCACCTTGGCACCATAAAGATATGATCTCCATATCTTTAATGCAAATACAACTGTAGCCATCTCCAAATCATGGGTCGGATAGTTACCCTCATGCTTCTTTAGCTGTCTGGAAGCATAGGCTATCACCTTCCCATGTTGTGTCAAAACACAACCAAGACCTGTTATGGATGCATCCGTATACACCACATAAGGCTGATCAGTCTCAGGCAACACCAGGACAGGTGCATTAGTCAACATGTTCTTGAGTGCTGCAAAACTTTTCTCGCACTCCTCAGACCATGTGAACCTCACGTCCTTGCCTGTCAGCTTAGTCATAGGTTGAGCTATGCTCGAAAACCCCTTGACATATTTCTTGTAATAACCAGCCAACCCAAAGAAGCTTCTAACTTCCGTAGCATTCTTTGGCTGTGGCCATTCCTTAATACATTTGATCTTATCTTGATCCACTGAGACTCTTTTATCAGACACCACATGTCCAAGGAACCCAATGCTCTTCTGCCAGAAACTACACTTTCTTAGCTTAGCAAAGAGCTTCTGTTCCCTCAGACGGCCCAACACCGCCCTAAGGTGTCTTTAATGGTCCTCTTTTGTCTTGGAATACACGAGTATATCATCAATGAAAATGATCACAAACTCGTCCAAGTATTCCCTGAAGATGCCGTTCATCATCTTCATGAATACAGCAGGTGCATTGGTCAGTCCGAACGGCATAACCACAAACTCATAGTGGCCATACCTAGTTCGGAATGCTGTCTTCCTCACATCATCTGGTGCAATGGGGATCTGATGATACCCAGAGGCCAGGTCAATCTTGGAGAACCACTTGGCTCCACGGAGGTGATCCAACAACTCATCAATCCTGGGTAAAGGGTACTTGTTCTTCACAGTCACCCTGTTCAAACCCCTATAATCAATGCACAACCTAAAGCTACCATCCTTTTTCTTAACAAATAGGACTGGTGCTCCCCAAGGTGATACACTAGGGCTTATGAACCCCTTCTCAAGCAACTCCTCAAGTTGCTTCTTCAGCTCTGCCATCTCAGCTGGGGCCATTCTATATGGACTTTTTGATAATGGGGCCGTTCCAGGTTCCAATTCAATGATGAATGGGTCAGCTCTATCAGGGGGGATGCCCTGTAGTGCCCCAAACACATCCTGAAATTTCCGAACCAACGGTATACCCTCTGGGTCACAGGCCCCTACAACCTCATCGGTGTAAATGGTAGCCAAAAAGGCCTCACAACCATTTCCAAGCATCCGTTCTACTTGGACTGCTGAAACCACCAAACTACAAGAGGTTGGCTTGATTCCTTGGTACTTAATCGGGGGTCCAAACTCGTTCTCAAGTTGCACCCTTCCCCGGTGACAATCTAGAGTTGCCCGATACTTTCCCAACCAGTCCATGCCCAAGATCACTTCATGATGCTTGAGGGGGACAACAATCAGATCTATAGGCATCGGCCTATCCAAAATCACCACAGGGATGTCCTTAACCAGACCGAGTGAGTTCATAACTTGCCCTCCGGCCGCACTCACTCGTTCAGGACCATCCCATGTTCCATACTGGAACAAACCTTTTCCAATCATACTTGGACTCACAAAACTATGTGTAGCTCCAGTATCAAATAATGTGTGTGTTTCCACACCACCAATACTTTAGGTCCCTACACAAGACCCATCAAAGTATATCTATCCATCCTAGGTTCCATACCATGCAATTCTACTGGAATTGTAAAAGTAGTAGTCTAGAATATTACAAGTGATCGCTTGGAAAGGCTGAGTCCCACCCACATCCTTGGATAGTTCATACACACGAGGTGTTGAGGTCTGGCCTCGTCCCTGGACTGGCCTGTTAGCCTCTCAACGACCCTTACCCTGGTTGCCTTGCAACTTAGGGCAATCCCTACGGTAATGGCCCTTCTGGCCGCAGTGGTTACAGGTCCTGGACTCACCCAACGGGCTTGGACAATCCTTGGCTGAGTGATCCATCTTACCACATCGAGTGCAGGTGCCCATGGCCTTCCAGCACTCTCCACCGTGGTAGCGACCACACTTAGGGCACTCTGACCTACCACTTGAGGCTTTACCCTCCTCGGTCGAGTCCCTCTTCCTCTTCTTATCACCACTCTGACCCGAGGATACCACCACACTCTTCAGCTTCTGCTTACCCTCCTCGGTGAGGTTGGTCTCCAGCAAGGCCATCCTCTCAACCAACTCAGAAACCGTGTGGAACTTACAAACAGAACAGTAGGTTCGAAGCTCCACCCTTAGGCCTCGGATGAACCTTCGGACCTGAACCTTCTCATCCTCCAGTTCTCTTCCCACATACCTCCTGAGTCGGTTGAACTCTTCTTCATACTCACGAACAGTCCTCCATCCCTGAGTCAAGTCCAGGAACTTGGACTCCAAACGATCCCACGCCTCAGCAGGAAAGTACTTATGGTTGAACTCAACCTCGAAGTCAGCAAAGTGCTCAATGGTGCCATTGGTACGCTTGTCCAAGGCTAACCACCAATTATGTGCATCTCCCTCCAGGAAATGCACTGCTATGTCCTTCTGGTAATCCTCAGGACATCGTGTGGACTTGAAGTTTCGAACCAACCTGGTTCTCCACTCGTCCGCCTCCATAGGTTCAACACTTCCAGCAAAGTGTTTGGTCCCCAACTTGGAGATATGCTCCAGCACCTTCAGGTAGTCAATACCATGCACTGGCCTGACCGGTGGGTCTATATAAATCACCTCAGCCACACGGCCAGCACCAACATCAGCCACTCCAGCAGCAACCCGAACTGGGGGATTAGCCTGTCCTACGGACGAGTTCACCAATGGTGTGAACGCCTGTGTCAAGGAGGCTATCTGAGCTCCCATGATCTGCATAGCCTCCACCAAGCCCCTTATGGTCAGTTCAATGACCTCCTCGGCACCAGTGACCCGAACATTGCTTGCATCAACGTTCTGGCCACTCCCAGCACCAACGTTGGACGACCCAGTATCGTCTCCATGGACTTGCTCTTGCTGCTCGTCCACATTAGTTTCATTAACCTCAGTAGGAAGAGTTGGACCCACTGGGAGTCCGGTTACATTGTCCACCTGCCCCACCTGAGCGGGTAGCACTGTGGTTGGAATGGTTCCAGCTGGTAACACTCTGGTCTGTTCAGCACCATCCTGCCCCACTGCTCCAGACGCTCCAGTTGCCCCCTTTCCTTTCCGAGATTTATACCTTCTTGTACCCTTAGGAGTTACCAACACAAACAAAAGGTTAGTCCACAACTGAACACACAAACCTCAATCACTCCTAAGTTAATCAGTACAAAAGATTACTTAGAACCTAACTATCTCACCATGAGTCCAAACGGCCAAGTGTGTGGTGAACCAATAACCCAACAAATCCTAGAATCAAGAATGCTCTAATACCAACTTGTAAGACCCGATCCTGGATTCCCCAATCCAACCAGACCGCAGCCTCACCAAACAATGCAACCAGTTTCATTTACATATTCAAGTTCAAGTGTTAAATAATTCTAAGTCTTTTTCAGAGTTTTGAGGTTTCAACATTCACACTCAAACCATCCAACATCGACTAGGGCAAATAGATATTTCATAGATAATAACCAAGGTTCATACATCATTCATCATCCTAATAAATAGATCACACACTAGAATCGCATAAGTTCACAAGTTGCACAATAGGCTACAATAATTACACAATTTTCCGAATCAACCCAATCACCACACATCTTCCCATGGCCACGTCCTCATGGTGCTTTTCCCTTACCACGGTCCATTTCTGGTCCTAGATCCAACACAGACAAACACACAATCCCAAGGTTAGATTACAAAACAAGAATCAGTTCACATTGCATGGTCGGATCCAATCTAGTCAAGAACAATCATCAAAAATGTCAAATCTGACCCCTTTAAAAAGAGATCCAAATACCAAATAAAATTCATGATAAATCATGAAAATTCAGAAGAAAAATATTCCCATAATCAGATTCAAAAGAACCGGCTCAGATCATAGTGATCTCGGCCATGATCAGCCCACACAAGAACAAGGGGCTTTCAGGGGGATTTGATCAGGCCGAGGCCTTAAGATCGATAGATCCTTCCCTGTAATATCATAAACCAATCCATAGTACAATATATATTAAGAAACAGAGTAGAAGAAGTCAGAGTAAGGAGTGGCCTATCGATCCAAACCGGCCAGACTCACACGGCCACCATCCGCGGCCTCGACCGGTTACTCTTGGCCACACCTCTCACCTTAGGGTTACGATCTCCAGGGGTCGTCTCCTTCTCCTTCTCAATATCCTTGTCCTTGTCTTTCTGCCTAGTATCCATCCTCTTGATCTCACAAACAAACTCCTCCGGAAACAACCAGGAACCACCACGGATCAGATCGTCCAACCGTCGGTTTGCCTCTCTTTTCTCTCTGGAAGTTTGTCTGAGTTTTCTATCTTCTCTATAATGATATTTTCGACCAGAGACCATAAAAATGAAGAAGAATTCGGTCATAACCTCCCCCCTAACTGCCTGGACGAGCAGTTACCAAAAAGGTACCAAAAGGGGCAGTTTTTCCCATAACCGCCACCAAGTAACTGCCCATGGCGGTTATTCTTCTTTTTCCTTCCTTTTTAAACGAAACCTGAGCCTTAGCTCACACTCTGGAAGCTTGCCCACTCCCTGTCCCAAGCCTAAGACCAATTTGGTCGAACCGTCCCGCACCCGGACCATCGGCTCGCCCAGTAACCGTCCCAGACTCGTCCACACTGATCCGAACCAGAACGCACCGTTCACCGGATTGAGCTGACCTCCAGCTGTTCCCAGCTGAGTGAGCTAGTCCACCAGCTCCCGTGAGCTGAACAGATCTTATTGAACTGAATACCAGCTGAACTGAGCTGATTGAACTCAAACCAACACTCGTCCAGCTGCCTAAACACTCACTCAACTCCTTTAACCTTGTTTCCATCCTATCCTGGTTAAGTCTCAGCTGACTGATGCCCTTAACCTTCATTTAGGGCCATGATACGCTTGTCTCAAGGTCCAATGACCTGATTGGTGCGTCTCCCCGCACCATGGCCCGTCCCCCCGATCCTATCTAGGATCGGGCACATGACAGGGACTATGATGTTATTACTTGAATGTCTAACCACTCTTTAGCACCATTCTAGATTTACTGATTGCAGATAGTACTAAAGATGCTACAGTGGATCAACCTGTCAACTATACACACTTGCCTTGATTGTTTGAAGGAACCAAAGATGACCTCCAACAATAAACCTGACATAATCGCTTGTCTTGGGGCTTGGTATACATGGGATCGGATTCTTCAGACAAGTCTGGAAGGTAACGCTTTGTATAGATCCATTTATCACATTTTCTCTCTGTATTTCGACCCTAGAGTAGTTAGTTATTAGTTATTATCTTTAAAAAAAAAAAAAAAAATCCAAAATTTACTACTTAATTAGGACTTAGGATTTAGTTAGGTGGAATCTGAACATGACTTGGTGGCTACAACCATTAAGGCTTGCTTCATAAAGAATTCCAACAAAAAGAATTCGAACCGGACTTGGTGGCGGAAATTTTCAAGGCTCGATTCATATGAATTCTTGGATATAGGTCAAAAAGAAGTGAACATGGCTTGGTGGCAACCACCATTAAGACTTGATTCATGGAAGCCTGTCCAATCTTGGTCAATGATTTTGCAATATAAGCAGATTTTGACTCAAGAGAGAAATTAGGAACTAACTTTTACCTGCAGTTTCAGATACTTGTCTGAAAATCTTTGCATCCTGTGATCGATACTCCCAAGGTAAAACATGCACTTTTATATTTATGCTAAGAAATGAGGTTAGTAGAGGGGAATGTCAGACATAATTTGCTGAGTTGTAGACTAATTGAATTTGGTTGCTAAGCTAGGATATTGCATAATGTGCTTTTGTGATTAGGACTTTTTAGATGTGGTTTGCGAAATTGTACAGGTGATGATATCTATGTTTTAAATCTATAAGTCCCTGCTGTTTTCAAACTTCTTTCAGAGAGACTGCCTGTTTGTTTTGCTTGAGGACAAGCAAAAGGGTAAGTCTAGGGGAGTTGATATACCATGGATTTGACCCATTTTCATCCATGGTATATAAGTGTTTTACTATCTATATATTATATATTCTATCCTATTTGGTATGTTTTCAGGTTCAGGAGTATCTTGGAATAAAGTGATGATTATGGAGCATTTAGGAGCTTAAAAGATTTTTAATCCGAGCTGACCATTAGAGGTCGATACGAAGAAGAAGCAATCGATCGATGCACATCCAGTGCCGTCGATCGATATAGAAGAGAGGCCTCGACGATTGAAGATTATAATCGATCGATGTACATCATGTACCATCGATCGATGTCGAGACGCGAGACGCGCGACTTGGTTCCAATCGACTTTAAACTCAAGGCATTATATACTTGCCTAAGTGTTAGGAGGCAAGAGAGCTTTTTGGCCACCATTGTATTCTTGTTTTCAGCAGAGAGTTTTAGGAGAGAAAATCATAGAGAGATTTGTGATTGGAACTCCATTGATTCATCTATTCTATTCTATGCAGTTTTTATCTACATTTTGTGTCATGAATTGCTTAGCTATGTCTGAGTAGTTCACTTGTTAGATTCAGGGTTCAAATAGGTTAGAGGGATTAGCCCCAACTATAGATTTGCTAAGTTGTGATATTCATTGATTGATTGTTCTTAATGCTTGTTTTAGCCTTGCTATCTAGAACATGAACCTAGGAATTTGCATGTGTCAAGCATCCTTGATCATCCAGTCCTGGATCTAATCTGTCATGCTAGGACTGCTATAGAGATGCTAACGCGATAAGTGGTTGAAAAGGTCCGCGGTAAGTGGTCTTCTCGCTCTTCTAAAAGTAGAACGTGATAAGATTGGGGCTGCGCCTTATGACGGCTGCCTACGTACCCTTGTTGAAGGGATCAAGCCTTTCGTAGTTCGTCTTGGAGTTAAGGTTCTTATGACTAGTTTTTCAGCGAGACCTTTACGGTCTAGTTTATATGTAGAGGTTATCAGGCGTGTTGCTGCCGATGGCATTTTATATGGGTGTAGAAGGAAGACTACGAATTGTCATCTCGTAATCTAACTCTGTGTGAACTGCTATATCTGTGATCTATTTCGAGAGTTTTCCGCAGTGTGTAAACTTGCAGGATTTCTGAAGACGCTCGAATATTGGCAAAGAGACAAATTTTGGGATCTCGTATCAGGGTGTTTGATACTATGCCTAGAGATGTTAGAGACCAGTGCGTTGCGTTTAGGGCAAGACCTAGGTTTACTCTCGGTTTTAGAGGGTGCGATGACTAATTTGACTTACGTATCCCGTTTCAGTTTCATCCTGATTCCATACCGATCTAAAGTCTGCGATAGGTTCTCGGCTTATACGACTTGTATGGTTGGAACCGAGCATCTCTCCAAGGACAATTTTTAAGCCTCCTGGAAGTGCTGACCAAAAAGTTTGGGTTTCTTTTATAGCGTTATTATCCTTGTGTCAGATGTACGAGAGTCATCTCTACGAGATGGCTAAGTTTGTTTAGGACGTTAAGAGTTTGTTGTGATCAGCAACAAACTTAATGGTAAAAATTACCATTTTGAGTCTTCGCGAAGGATATGTTTTGAGAAGATGCTAGTGCGTATGACTGTCTGGTCTTCCAAGAAGGTATTTTTATCGAGGAAGGAAATTTCGTCGAAGAATGAATCTTCAGGCGTCTGCGACGTCTCGCGATGCTGAAGATTTGTTATTCTTTCGTATGCCGCGTTTCGTGCTTGAAATATTCGCGGGCTTGAAGATGTTTTACAATGTTGCAAAGGTTTAGTCTTAGCCCTGTGTTTGCGAAACATTATGGTTTGACTACGGATGTTCGCAGCCAAAATTGTTGTTCCTGTTTGGATGCTAATAATTTGATTTGCGATCGAGGAATTATGACTGAGGTGTCGCGTAAATTTGTCCATGGGAAGAAGCGTTTTCCTTCATAGTGCTTTGCGAAGTGTTGGCCTTCCGAGATCTATTTCGTGCATTTTTTAGGATGTTTTGAATAGCTCTAGAAGCTTTGTTACGAATTTTTCCTTAAATGCCGCGTATTATGGGTAAAACGTTGCAAGCTTAAAGTGAATTGTGGAGCATATTGAACTTGGTCAATTTTCAAAAAGTTTAGATTTTCTGTTAACCGTTTGGTTGTTAGGACTGAGTTTCGTTACGAAGAATTTATCATATGATTTCCAACTGTGGGCTATACGATAATTATTCTCTTAATAGTCACACAACTTTTTTAGACAAATCGTAGAATGTCATTTACCCGTTAAGTGATGCAGCGATGGTTTCTCAAATAGTTTGGCTTGGCGTGAAGGATGTGTTCACTCAGATAGCCAAGGATGTTGTAGGTCAAGGATTAGACCATGGTACTTTAACGTGTAAGGTCGTGTTAGTTTACGATCGTCTTTAAAGGCGATGGCAAATTCTGGTTTGGACCTTAGGCCAAAGAGCGCTTGTCGAGATTGATAGGCCAAGTTTGCCAGAGTTATCTGTGCTAATATGGCCGATAGTCGTAGAAAACAATTCTCCGCTCTAAGTTTCAGTTATACGACGAATATTTCGTATAATGTGACCTATTGTGTTATGAAAATCGAGTCTTTTTTGTCTGAGGAAGACAAAGCCCAAGAGGTTTGCTACATAACCTGTGTGGAGTCAGCGGCGGGATGACTGCCTTCTCGGATGTGACCGAGGGAAAAGAAAGACAGAAGCCGGCGAGCCGCAGGGTTAAAAAATGAGATCTAATAGATCGTAATGCGAAGAGATAAAGTTTAGATTGATCATCGAAAATCAGATCTTACAGGTTTGCGTTTGCTATACAAAACATACTTCTTCATAAAGCTTGTTATGTTAACTTTAGAAAGTTTCTTCGTAAGACTTGGTCTGATTGTACGAAGGATTTTTCGCGTAAGTAATAGGAACCGGTTTTACGAAGGTTGTAAATCGGTGATATGTATACATATGTCAAAGTAGCGTTGTCTCTGCGGGTTTTACGAGAAAAGTTTCTGCTGTGATTTCAATCTTAGGTGAAAGTTGCTTGGAGTTACTCATGGAGTGTTACCGAAGTTTATTTCATTACGATCTAGTCGCATAATGTTTTTCATAATTTTTTTGAGAGGATTCTCATGACACATTCGTTTCTGGAACGAATTGGTAGCCAGAGGTGGATCTAGCTAACCATCGGGAGGAAATTGTTCCTTTTAATGTGCACGATGCTACATCTATTCCCGTGTTTACTTCGTCGCAAATGTTTTTGATGCTTTTCCGTGACTCACTTGGTACAACGGAAACTGAAAGAAATGCTTTGGTGATTGAAGATTTCTCGTAAAAAATTTAAAACGAAACTGGTTTCTAAAGCCGGAAAGGGCTTCAATACTTTGGCTAATCGTCGAGTTTCAGTTTGATATTGGTACAAGTTTTCTGTACGCATGATTGCGACAAGAAATGATGTATAGTCTTTGAGATTATGTTCATGATCGTCTGGATATGTTGCTAGCGTTTAGACGAATTTTAGATTGTCGTTTGCCTATTTGGGACGATTTGCTTTGACAAAATTGTTTTCTTGACGATTTGCAAAAGTTTTTGAGGTTTGGGAGTATACGAGTATAGTATAAGTACGTACTCCCCCTTTTTTTTTTTACGAAAGAAAACGGTTGAACCGATACTTTGAAGGGTTGTGTATGTTTCTTCTTCTGAGGTTTGGAATGATCGATAATTCGGGACGATTTAAAGACGACGCTTGGACTGTGATTTGGTTGTTCCCACGTTGACGACTTGGAATAAGTCGGTTTCGAGAAAATTGCCAGAAACGAATCGGTTTTAAGACGACGTTGATGTCTCTAGTTTTTTCTCTTCTTAGGAAGCGAGCTTGATATGCGTGGCGATCGTTTCTCGATTTTCGGAGAGTTTAGATCGGTTTGCAAGATCTGGATGAACAGTTATGGAACAATATATCGAGAAAGGAAAAATCGCCTAAGACTTAGTTCGCTAGACTATCCACCTAGGTTTTACGTTCCCTAAAGTTCTATGGCAGTCTCAAAGGCATTTTAATTTCTTAGTAATTTCTTACGAAAATTCCAAGTGTGATTTCAAGAATTTCAAGTCGGAAATATCTTAGTTCTCTCGAAGATGCAGTTTTGTCTCTTCTCAGTTTTGCTTGCTTATTTCCCCCTCCTCTTCTCGTGTATGTTCGCCATTTTTCGATATTGGTGTTTATCCTTTGAAATTTGACATTTATCTTCCAAACTTGACTGTTATCTTCTCCTTAGATACGACGTCAATTTTTATAAAAAGGTTCAACGTAATCGTATAGTTGAGGCGGCTAAGGTGTTAAGTTAACCGTTGCCGTTTTATACGATTAATCTGAATCCATGCGAGAAAACTAGTCTTTGCGGGGGTTTTTTTTTTATCGTAAAGTTTCAATGGTAATCGAGACGAAACAAGAGACGTTTCGATCGAGATTTGAAGGAGAACACAAAGATGGAGGTAAGGGCGAGTAGGAGCAAGCGAAGTAGTTTAGACGAGTCTTACTTGTTTTCGTCTTAAAATCTCAACGGAAATTCCGATTGAGCCGAAACGAAAAGCGTTTAGATCAGGATTCAAAAGAGAACACAAAGGAGGAGCTTTTGAGGACTGACAGGTTGCTATGTAGCGAGCTGGAGGTCTGACAGGTCGCTATGTAGCGAGTAGAAGTAAGCCAAGAAGAGTCCTACTTGTTTTCGTCGTAAAATCTCAACGGAAACTCCGATTGAGACGAAACGAAAAGCGTTTCAAAATGGATTCAAACGAGAACGCAAAGGAGGACCTTTCTGAGGCCAGACAGGTCGCTATGTAGCGAGTGGAGGTCTGACAGGTCGCTACGTAGCGAATAGAAGCAAACCAAGAAGAGTCCTACTTGTTTTCGTCGTAAAATCTCAACGGAAACTCCGATTGAGACGAAACGAAAAGCGTTTCGATGAGGATTCAAAAGAGAACGAAAAGGAGGACCTTTCTGAGGCCTGACAGGTTTTTACGTAGCGAGTGGAGGTCTGACAGGTCGCTACGTAGCGAGTGGAAGCAAATCAAGAAGAGTCCTACTTGTTTTCGTCGTAAAATCTCAACGGAAACTCTGATTGAGACGAAACAAAAAGCGTTTCGATGAGGATTCAAAAGAGAACGCAAAGGAGGACCTTTCTGAGGCCTGACAGGTTGGTATGTAGCGAGTGGAGGTCTGACAGGTTGCTACGTAGCGAGTGGAAGCAAATCAAGAAGAGTCCAACTTGTTTTCGTCGTAAAATCTCAATGGAAACTCTGATTGAGACGAAATGAAAAGCGTTTTAATGAGGATTCAAAAGAGAGCGCAAAGGAGGACCTTTCTGAGGCCTTACAGGTCGCTACGTAGCGAGTGGAGATTTGGCTTGAGCTGTGTGCGTGCTCGGTCGCTACATAACGACCGAGCCGTGTACTTTCTCGGTCGCTACGTAGCGACCGAGCTTGGCTGGAGCTCGGTCGCTACGTAGCGACCGAGCTGTGTGCATGCCCGGTCGCTATGTAGCGACCGAGCTGTGTGCGTGCTCGGTCGCTGCATAGCGACCGAGCTGTGTGCGTGCTCGGTCGCTGCATAGCGACCGAGCTGTGTGCGTGCTCAGTCGCTACGTAGTGACCGAGCTATGTAATCAATTTGTTGTACTTCCTTTTTCCGCGATTAACCTAGGGGTTTACTGCGGTTTTTGAGAGAACCAGTTTTACCCTTCCGAAATGTTTTCGGAAAACTTGTTTTGGTAAAATCCTTACGCATTGAGATTTCTTTTGTTCGGTAATGAGCCAAAATTTCGGGGTTTGATAAGATTTATCGTTTCCCTTTATGTTTAGAAATAGAAATCGCGAGCTCGTTTCATTGCACTTCCTGTGGCAAAAAGTCGCAGCAAGGTTTTCGATTTTCTCAAGAACTGTGGCGTTTGCGTAGGCGGTGGCCATAGGCGCAGTGGCGGCTGGGGTTTTCTTACCAGCGTTATTGCGAACTGCGATTTTGTCTTTCGTATTTCCAGACATTGTTTTGATCAAGCGTTTTGTGGCTGAGAGTTAGATTGATCCGTACCCCCCCTCCTTTTAGCGCCAAACTATGGGAACCGAAATTCGAACTGTCGATTTCCGTTTAAATTAGGAAACTAGGAAAACCCTAATTTCCCAGAGGTCCCGGATATCTGCTAATACCACACGCCAAGCAATCAGAACACGAGATAACAACCATAAAGTATAAGGAATCGTAAAAAGAGAGCAAAGAGAAGTCTTATTCCGAATTCGCGTATGAGCGTTTACAACAAGGTATTAGCCTGGGCTCGAGAGCTGTCGGCGAGATTCCTAGTTCTAAAAACCTAAGGCGGCTAAACCTAATTGAGTCGCAGTTCGAAATAACAAAAATGGAAAGTTTCCTAATTGCTCTAAGTGCTAAGTTTGTTCTGAGAAAATTCTCCCATCTGCCTCTCTCCTAGAACTCCTTATATACTCGCTCCTAGTTCGGTTTACGCTTTCCCCCTTCTGCCCTTAAGCCGTCATAGCTCAAAAATGGAGATATTCCGTTTTTCCCAATAATCGTGATTATCTTCGAAAACTTCATATTTATCCGTGGAAACTTGACATTTATCTTTACTTGCGAACCAAGCATAAACCATCATACGGCTCATGGGCTTTTGGTTAAGAAATCGTAAATGGGCTTCGAGTCACGTCTTAGGTCTCTTTGGACCGTCTTTTGACTCAAAACATTTATTACGGTTTCTTCGATAAAAACGAACTTTCCGCGGTTTTTATCGTAAAGTTTGATTGATGACTTCGAATAATGAGAAACATGAAATGGTTCAGCTACGGTCTTCGGGAGATAGCATTAAAGAGTAGACGAGAATGCATGGATTCGCGTCGTATCGACATTTTGGGAAAGCTCAATCGCTTCGTAACGATCGAAATGTGCATGTGCTCGGTCACTACGTAGTGACCAAGCTTGGTTCCGAACTCGGTCGCTACGTAGCGACCGTGCCATGGGCGTGCTCGGTCGCTACGTAGCGTCCGAGCTTGGCTCGAGCTCGTAGCAACCGAGAAGTACGCGTGCTCGGTCGCAATGTAGCGACCGAGCCGTGTGCATGCTTGGTCTTCGCGAATTGATCGAGCTTGGCTTGTCCGCGGTCCGATTATCATGCTCGAGCTCGTCCATGGCCAGTCGGATACGTGTCCGTTGTCTTGGGATAATCTGTATTTGGTTTGACCGAGATTCGAATAAGATTTTACCGCAAGGCTCTTCGTAAAGATTTCTTTACGAAGATTACTTTTCGTAAAAACGTTCATGCTGATTTTACGGACTTTCAGACAATGATTCCGTCTTGACCGATTTTGACCCCAACACTAACCGCTGATCTAGGAGACTAGTGAGCATTATCAACATGCGCCTAGGGCTTAACTAGTAGCATCGATCGATATTGTCTTCTGACAATCGATCGATATTTACGAAAGGTGTATCAATCGATATCCCTATAGGACCTTCGATCGACACTTTCTAGATCCAAGATCTAGTTAGTTAACCAGTGAAACATTGCCATCGCTGATCACTGTGATTAAGAAGTTGAGCTCTAATATATCATGCATGCAACTGTTAGGCATCTATAGGATTATATCTCCAACACTTGAATAAAAACCCTGCATCTAATATCTTCCAAATAAGTTACACCCCCAATCATCTTGTTAGTCGAGCAATAGAATTGCTCAATTAGGATTGCTATTTACATTTAAACCATAAAACAACAAACACTTAGAATTAATAACTTGACTATATTTAATAGGTTCCCTAGCTTGTGGATTCGATCCCTATGTACTGTAACTGAACCTCTTATTTGAGAGGGTAATTCACTCCTTAGGGTAATTTTAGTGGTATCAGATACTCCCAAGGTAAAGCCTTCACTTTTATTTTATGCTAAGAAATGAGGTTGGTAGAGGGGAATGAAAGACAAAATTATGCTAAGTTGTTGGCTAGATGAATTTGGTTGCTAAGCTAAGATATGGTATGATGTACTTTTGTGATTAGGACTTCTTAGTTGTGGATTGCAATATTGTAGAGGTGATGATTCTAAGTTTTAAATCATGTGAGTCCCTGCTGATTTTAAAACCTCTTTCAGAGAGACTGCCTGTTTGTTTTGCTTGAGGACAAGCAAAAGGGTAAGTCAGGGAGAGTTGATAGAGTATGGATTTGACCCATTTTCATCCATAGTTTATAGGTGTTTTTACTAATAATTATATTATTATAGAGTCTATTTATTATATTTATAAAATCAGGAATGTTTTGGAGATAAGTGATGATTTTGGAGCATTTTGGAAATATTTGGAGCAAGCACCCGAGATGACCATCGAGATCGACTATCGGTCGATATTGGAGAGCTAGAATCGATCGATACATAAGACATGGAGTGGATCGACAGCAAAGCGCGCAGGAAGTCCGTTTGGTCACAGCCAACTTGAAGCCTAAGATTTCACTATTTTACAAGATTGCCCCTGATGAGTTTTTACCCTAATTATATAAGCTTTGCCGCCATGTTAGAGGCTAAGTGTGCTTTCTTTGTGTTTCATTGTTTTATTGATAGATAGGAGAGAAAATCAAAAGTTATAATTTGTGATTGGAACTCTATTGATATTTATCTTATTTATTCTATGAAGTTTTTACACTTAACCATTGTTATGAATTGCCTAGCCATGTCTGAGTAGTTCTCTCGTTAGATTTTAGGGTTTAAATAGGTTAGGAGGGATTAGCCCCAATTATAGATTGCTGAGTTGTGATAATCATCTTTAGAATTGTTCATTAATGCATGTTTCTAGATTAGCTACCTAGAACTTACCATAGGATTGATTGATAAAAGCTATAGCTAATTCTCATCCTGAAAAAATTCTAATTGAACTTTGTTTCTTGCTATGAGCAAGGCGAGAGCTGATCTAGTGAGCTTAGTAAGCATTCATTCAACCTGCGCATAAAGCTTGACTAGAGCGCGTCGATCGATATCATACTTGAATAATCGATCGACGGTGCAAAAGGTGTATCGATAGACACTTTCTATAGATCAATATAACGAGAGTTGAGATCATATATCTAGTAAATAGTCAACAAGTCAATGCTCGCAAAGGCCGAAAGACTTGTTGATCAAATAGTTGAGCTTTACATTATCCTGCATGCAACTCATTAGGCATCTATAAGATTATATTTCCAACTTTCCTGAATAAAAACCGTACGTCTAGCTATTTCCTTTTTAAGCACTAAAACCCCAAAACTTGCTATTGAACAAATACTAGTTCAATATAAAAATGCAATTTACATTCAAAACTCTTAAAACATCTTGCTTAACAAATCATATTAGAATCTCTAGGTTCCCTAGCTCCCTGTGAATTCGATCTCTAAGTACTACAACTCGACCTTTTATTTGAGAGAGTATAAATCACTCCTTAGGGTAATTTGAGTGGTATCAAATTTGGCACCGTTGCCGGGGAGCTTTGATCGCCTATTTTCTAATTTTTGTTAAGTATTCTGACAGAAAATTTTTTTTCTTGGATTTTCAGGTACATGCCCATTAGTACTAGAAGTAACAAGGAATCACAACTGATATTCACACCAGATCCTGCAAGTTTGGAACGCACAATCCGTAAGGAAGCACGCTCCCTATCAACCGACAAGAACACTTCCGTGTCGCTCGATTCTGCTCAACCACCGTCGACCCAGACACCAGTCCCGTCGACAGATTCTCGCTCACCCCTATCTATCGACAACACAAACCTTCCGTCGACCGATACCTTTCACCCGACATCGATCGACATTCCATCTCAGACATCGATCGATACTGAACCACGAGCAATGGTTGCGCTTTGTACTTGTTCGGGACAACAATGGAGACCTGCATGACTAGGAGGATCATCAGCATAATGCAGCAGGTCAGAGAATAGATGCTCAGGGGGCTGCAATCCCTGAGCCTAATGCTATTACTACAGGTACTACCTTACCTGTAGATGAGGTTGCATAACCCAGGACGTTGGCTGACTACAACCATCTAGATCGCTACTACACCAACAGATCAGCCATCCTTCCTCCTACCATTGAGAAGGATTTTGAGCTGAAAGTGCAGTACTACACACTTGTGGGACAATTGCCCTACCATGGACTATCCCACGAGCATTCTACGGACCATCTGGAGAGGTTCGAGGATCTGATTTCTGCTATTAGAGTCAAGGGGGTCTGTGAAGACTACCTATTATGCAAGCTTTTCAGATATTCACTTGCTGGAAAAGCTCTGCATTGGCTCAAGCAGTTACAACCAGGATCTCTTAAATCCTGGAGCGAAATCAAGAGTGCATTCTTATGCAATTTCTTTGATGAGGCGCGTGCTTTAGACTTGAGGAGCAATATTGCTACATTCACTCATAAGCTTGGAGAATCATTCAGAGGCTCTTGGATCAGATTCAAGTCTTACTAGAGAGACTGTCCACACCATGGATTCAATGAAGTACAACTACTCAGTACTTTCTACAGAGGCATCGCGGTGCAGTACCAGATGGCTCTTGATGCTTCCAGCAATGGAAACTTCAACACCTGGAATCCAGAGGAGGCAGTCAAAGTGATTGAAAACCTATCATCCAGCAACAGCACCAAGAACACTGATTTTGAGAGGAAGAGATCTGCCACCATCCTTGGGAATGATCAGATGGATGAGGTGAAGGCAAAACTGGACAGTGTCCACAAGCTTCTCAAGAAGCAGGTCAGCTTTGTTGAAGATGCAGAAGCAGTAGAGGGTAGAATAGAGGAAGAAGAAGTAAACTACATTGGTGGAGCTGGATTACAAGGAAACGAGGGTGGAAACAGAAACTCTTATGGAAATAGGAGTAACTTCAACCAAAACTCGCAGTACCAGAAACCCTACAACAACAGCTACAGCAACAACAAGAATTTTGGAAATTCCAACGACCAGAAGCCACCGCCGCCTACTCAAGAGAGCAAGATTGAAGAGATGCTCGATAGGGTTCTTGAGGCACAACAGCGAATGACAGTGGACTTCATGGGAAGATAGATTCTGTCTACACCAACCTGAACACAAAGTTTAAGACTTTGAGCTCTGATGTGAAGAAGATGGAGATACAGGTTGTGCAGACATGAGATGATATTAGGAGGCAGGAAGTTTCAACAAGAGGAGTAGGGGATGATGTGATGAAGCACCACGTGAATGCCATTATTGAGGATGACTTTTGGCAAGTGGTGAAGGAAGAGAATCTGCAAGACGGCGATTTCGAGGTAGAAAGTTTGATGAGTTTCGGCGGGTCACATTGGTGTTGATCGACACCAACCACGGAGCATCGATCGACATACACCAATCAAAATTGATCGACAGAAGTACCAGAGCATCGATCGACAACACCTACGGAGTCAACTGCATCTTTCAATCCCGTGAAGATTCTAACTCACGAGGAGTTCGCAGCAAAACACCCACATCCGCCCAGCCCTAACAATGTCCGAATCGATCGACATGCCAACAGCAAAGTTGATCGATACTCAAAATCTGTTGGGGTCGAAAACAGTTACGACAAAGTTAATGTCCAAACCTCCGCAAAAATGAGCGTTAGCATCTTTTTACGAAAGTTATACATCGTAAAAAATGTCTTTACAAAGAACCTTGTTGTAAAATCTTGTTCAAATATCGATCGAACCAAGTACCGATTGTCTCAAGGCAACATACACATATCCAAATCAGCCACGGACAAGCTAGAGTATGGCAATCGGACCACGGACAAGCCAAGATCGGTCGCTACACAGCGACCAAGCATACACACGGCTCGGTCACTACGTAGCGACCGAGCTCGAGCCAAGGTCGGTCGCTACGCAGCGACCGAGCACGCGTACGGCTCGGTCGCTACGTAGCCACCGAGCTCAAGCCAAGCTCGGTCGCTACATAGCGACCAAGCTCGAACCAAGCTCGGTCGCTACGTAGTGACCAAGCTCGAGTCAAGCTCGGTCGCTACGTAGCGACCGAGCACGCGTACGGCTCGGTCGCTACGTAGCCACCGAGCTCGAGCCAAGCTCGGTCACTATGTAGCGACCGAGCACGCGTACGGCTCGGTCGCTATGTTGCGACCGAGCCTTAAAACGTCGATACAACATGAATCCATGCATTCTCGTCTACTCTTTAATACTATCTCCCAAAAAACGGGGCTAAACCATTTCATGTTTTTCGTCACTCGGAGTCATAAATCAAACTTTACGATGAAACCGTGGAAAGTTCGTTTTTATCGAAGAAACCGTAATGAACGTTTTGAGTCAAAGACGGCCGAAAGAGACCTAAGACGTAACTCGAAGCCCACTTGCGATTTCTTAAACCAAAATCCCATAAGCCGTATGACGGTTTATGCTTGGTTCTGCGGATAAATGTGAAGTTTTCAAAGATAATCACGAAGATCGGGAAAAACGAATATCTCCATTTTTAAACTAGGACGGCTTAGGGCAGAACGGGAAAAGCGTAAACCGACCTAGGAGCGAGTATATAAGGAGTCCTAGGCGAGAGGCAGAGAGAGGGAACTTGGACACGGCAAACTTAGCACTTAAAGCAATTTGGCAACTTTCCGTTTTTGTTATTTCGAGTTGTGACCCAACTAGGTTTTGCAGTCTTAGGTTGTTAGAACTAGGGATCTCGCCGACAGCTCTCATAGCCGAGGCTTCTACCTTGTTGTAACGCTCATAAGCAAATTCGGAATAAGACAACTTTTGCTCTTTTTACGATTTCTTATTTTATTACTGTTCTCGTTCCGTGTTCTGATTGCTTGGCGTGTGGTATTAGCAGATATCTAGGACCTCTGGGAAACTAGGGTTCTCCTACTTTCTTAATTTAAATGAAAATCGACGGTGCAAATTTTGATTCCCACAGAATCTAATATCGATCGACAACCATCACCTCCTATCGATCGACGAGCCCCTATCACCTACCGAGTGCAAATGCCGAAGATTGATGTGGCACTACTTAACGCACTCTGGCCCAAACCTACACCTTCAGAACAACCACCGGAGCCTGTCAGGACTCCTTCAGATGATGGAGATGATCCTATGGAAGAGGATAGGGTTTCTACTGGAAGAACCCTAAGGAGAAGAAAGGAAAAAGTGGCGAAACATCTGAAGAGGGGGGCTATTGAAAAGGAAAAGGAAAATTTCCAAAAGAGAGTCTTCAGGATTCCTCTACGTAAGCCATTCGAAGAAGCTTATTATAGCCACATATTGTGGATGTTCTTCAGAGAAACCAAAGAGAAAGAAGAAGACCTTAGGAGAATGTTCTGTGAAGCCAGAAAAAAGATGAGCAGAAGGATTACATTGAAGAAGAAGAGTGATCTTGGGCAATTTGCAATATCATGCACAGTGCAGGGTATTGAATTCCCACATGATTTGTGCGACACAGGAACATCAGTCAGCATCCTACCTAGGGTTATGGCAACCATCTGGGTCTACAGGTGGAGTCTTCGCAGGAATTGCTCACTTTTGTGGATTGTTCTCAGAAGAGCTCAGGAGGAATTGTGAGAGACCTAGAGGTGCAGATTGGTAATGCCCCAGTTCCAGTTGATTTTCATGTCTTGGACATCAAGTTAAGCTGGAACACTTCTCTACTACTTGGGAGAGCTTTCTTGTCAATAGTGGGAGCAGTGTGCAACTTGAAAACCAACCAGTTGTGTCTAACACTCATCGATCCTAATGCCCACAACGACCCTATCCAAGTCAAGAAGCCACAGACGATCTCCAGAACAATCAATGATCCAGGAATCATTGCAGCTTGCAACTGTGGAGATGAGTACGAAACTGAATATTCAGAATCGATCGCGACTCACACAGCAACATCGATCAACAGTAGTAACCAGAAATTGACCGACATACCACATGACAAATCGGTCGATAGTATTCCAGATGAGTGGGAGAATGACTACTACAACCCCACTATTGACGCTTACACAAGAAAAAATATGCATACAGACGAGTATGATGAAGACTATGAGGAGGAACGAGCCATTGAGTACAGAGCCATCCTTGATGAGGAAGATAAACTCTTACACCATTCCTCTTGGAAAAGGACTGCACCATCGATCGATAGGACGAGCTGGCCATCAATCGACACTCAACCTCAACAACGATGCCAAAAGTGAGCATCGATCGACACTGCTTACTACAAATCAGTCGACACTGATTTCAACCGTGTGCGGGATGGAGACTACTCGATTGGTAGTTGGGCAGATGAACACCACCACAAGAGCTTTGCAGTAGAAACAATAACCTTCACATCAGGAGCAGATAAACTACAAGACAGCTTCACAGACGAGGAGCTACTCAACATACAAAAACGCGATGATATAGATCAGATTCAAGTAGAAGCTGCCTGGGAAAGAACTCGTTTTAGCCAATCGATCGACACTTGTCATCAGCAATCGATCGACAAGCTTCCTCAACAATCGATCGACATAAACAATACCACATCGATCAATAACCGTCTGGCTGCATAGATCGACACCAATCTGCCACGCCCAAACACAATTAAGTCTCAATCGGATTTCCACACCAGAGAAGAGATAGATCAGTTGGTAGAAGGGATCTACAGAGCTCTGGAAACTACAGAGGAGAGGCTTGATGGGAGATGTGATGACATATATTTTCCAAAGGACCTTACGATCAGTGCATTGACCTCCAAGGTTGAAGCTATACAAGGGGAGTTGGTGGAGATTCTGAGTTACATTACACGTCGACCAGAAGCATCAATATCGATCGACAGACGCATCACCAAATCGATCAACACCAACCATTCAGCATCAATCGACAGTGATACAAACCGAGGCCGGCTAGTGCCAAAGACGACATCCGACATGTCCAACTCACCTTACCATAGAAAGGAGATCTCAGCTGACACTTACGCCACACTTACCAGACATCAATTCAACCTTGAGAGTCTTGGTGAAAGATTGCAGAGGATTGAAAACACAACTGCAACAATGAAGGATAAATGGCGCAGAGGGGATGAAGCAATGAGAGACTTCACTGGTACATGGTTCAACAAGCGCAAAGAGGAGACGGATACTTGCTTCCCAATAAGTCCCAGTTCTCAACACTACTAGCCAAAACACCTCCAAAATCAAGCTAAATGACTATAACAAAGTGCTGAGTGGGAGGAAACCACTATTAGGTAATATTTATTAAGTTTTCATTGATTTACTATTTATGTTGGTTTTTAATTATTGTAGGTCACACAAAAAAAAGATCCGAGTAGACAATTTCCATATGTATCGACCGACGCGAACAAGTTGACATCGATCGACATTTCCTTAGCTGCGTCGACTGAAATCAACATCCTTACATCGGTTGACATATATTCCGGTCTGGTATATCGTTCCTACATGTTCAATTGAATCCTTATAATTTATTTCTCACCATAACTCCGACTGAATTTACACTGGGGACAGTGTAGTTTAAGTCTGGCGGGAGGTTTACTGATATTTATTTACTTATTAGTTTTATTAAAAAAAAATTCAAATTAAGTTATTATTGATTCAAGAAAGGGATTATGAACTTATAGATTTTGCTAGATATCTAACCACTCTTTAGCACCATTCTAGACTTACTGATTTCAGATAGTACTAAAGATACTAAAGTGGATCAACTTGTCAACTAACCACTCTTGCTAAGATTATTTTGAAGGAACCAAAGCTGACCTACAACACTAAAGCTGACACAACTGCTTGTCTTGGGGCTTGGTATGCATGAGATCGGATTCTTCAAACAAGTCTGGAAGGTAAAGCCTTGTGTATATAGATTTATCACCCTTTCTCTCTCTATTTTCGAAATTTAGATTAAAAAAAATGTGTATTATTATATTAGAGATTTATTAGGAAGGAATTCGAACAGGTCTTGGTTGCTACAACCATTAAGGCTTGCTTCATAAGAATTTCATAGGTAAAGGATTAGAACATGACTTGGTGGCTACAACCATTAAGACTTGCTTCACAAATAATCCTAGGATATAGGTCAAAAAGAAGTGAACAGGACTTGGTGGCAACCACCATTAAGGCTTGATTCATGGAAGCCTGTCCAATCTCGGTTAATGATCTTGCATATAAGCAGATTTTTAACCTAGAGAGAAAATTAGTAGAGAGAAATGATATGAACTAATGTTTACCTGCAGGTCCAGATACTTGTTTGAGAATCCTTGAATCTTGATCGATACTCCCAAGGTAAAGCCTTCACTTTTATTTTATGCTAAGAAGTGAGGTTGGTATAGGGGAATGAAAGACAAGATTATGCTAAGTTGTTGGCTAGCTGAATTTGGTTGCTAAGCTAGGATATGGTATGATAGTTTTTGTGATTAGGATTTCTTAGATGTGGATTGCAATATTGTAGAGGTGATGATTCTAAGTTTTAAATCATGTGAGTCCCTGCTGTTTTTTTTTTAAACCTCTTTTAGAGAGACTGCCTGTTTGTTTTGCTTGAGGACAAGCAAAATGGTAAGTCTGGGGGAGTTGATAGAATATGGATTTTACCCATTTTCATCCATAGTTTATAGGTATTTTTACTAATATTTATATTATTATAGAGTCTATTTATTATATTTATAAGATCAGGAATGTTTTGGAGATAAGTGATGATTTTGGAGCATTTTGGAGATATTTGAAGCAAGCACCCGAGATGACCATCGAGATCGACAATCGGTCGATATTGGAGAGCTAGAAACGATCGATACACATGTCATGGGGTTGATCGATAGCGAAGCGCGCAGAAAGCCCGTTTGGTCACAACCGACTTGAAGCCCAAGATTTCACTATTTTACAAGATTTCTCCTGACGTGTTTTACCCTAATTATATAAGCTTTGCCGCCATATTAGAGGCAAAGTGTAATTTCTTTGTGTTTCATTGTTTTATTGATATATAGGAGAGAAGATCCAAAGTTATAATTTTTGATTGGAACTCCATTGATATTTATCTTATTTATTCTATGAAGTTTTTATACTTAACCATTGTTATGAATTGCTTAGCCATGTCTGAGTAGTTCTCTTGTTAGAATTTAGGGTTTAAATAGGTTAGGAGGGATTAGCCCCAACTATAGATTGCTGAGTTGTGATAATCATCTTTAGAATTGTTTATTAATGCATGTTTCTAGATTAGCTACCTAGAACTTGCCATAGGATTGATTGATAAAAGCCATAGCTAATTCTCATCCTGAAAACATTTTAATTGAACTTTGTTTCTTGCTATGAGCAAGGCGAGAGCTGATCTAGTGAGCTTAGTAAGCATTCATTCAACCTGCGCATAAAGCTTGACTAGAGCGCGTCGATCGATATCATACTTGAATAATCGATCGACGGTGCAAAAGGTGTATCGATCGACGGTGCAAAAGGTGTATCGATCGATACGCCCATTGGAATATCGATCGACACTTTCTATAGATCAATATAACGAGAGTTGAGATCATAGATCTAGTTAATAGTCAACAAGTCAATGCTCGCAAAGGCCGAAAGACTTGTTGATCAAATAGTTGAGCTTTACATTATCATGCATGCAACTCATTAGGCATCTATAAGATTATAATTCCAACTTTCCTGAATAAAAACCCTAAGTCTAGCTATTTCTTTTTTAAACACCTAAACCCCAAAACTTGCTATTGAACAAATACTTACTTGTTCAATATAAAACTGCAATTTACTTTCAAAACTCTTAAAACATCTTGCTTAACAAATCATATTAGAATCTCTAGGTTTCCTAGCTCCCTGTGAATTCGATCCCTAAGTACTACAACTCGACCTCTTATTTGAGAGAGTATAAATTACTCCTTAAGGTAATTTGAGTGGTATCACAGTTGAAGTGAAAGATGCTGGCTGAGAACCCATCTGGGCCTGGTGCTTTATCCGGATGGATGAGGAACAAGGCGTTTTTGATCTCAGGTCCCTCAGGTATCGATGTGATCTTATCGTTGGTTGAGGCGGAGATACTTGGTGTGATGGCCGATGCGACAATGGCTCTTGTCTCAGTAGATATCTCGCTTGTGATGTCGGATGAGTAAATATCTGAGAAGTAGAGGCCGATTTGGTTAGCAGTCTGTTCTTCTTCGTAGTATGATGTACCATCTTGGCCTTCTATTACCGTCATACGGTTTCGAGCTTGTCGTCCTTTGGCTATAGCGTGGAAATAGCCCGAGTTCTTGTCTCCTAATGATAGCCACATGACCCTGCTTCGTTGTCGCCAGAAATCTTCCTCTGCTTTGTTGGCCTTTTTTAGCTTCATGTTGAGAGAGGTTATGAGATTTTCATCTCCTTGCGGATCAGTCATTGCTTTTTCCAGATCTTGTTTTAGCTTACTAATCTCCTCCTTTCTATTGAAGTATTGTTCGCGAGACCAAGCTGAGATGGCTCTTGATACCACTTAAATTACCTTAAGGAGTAATTTATACTCTCTCAAATAAGAGGTCGAGTTGTAGTACTTAGGGATAGAATTCACAGGGAGCTAGGGAACCTAAGAAATCTAATATGATTTGTTAAGCAAGATGGTTTTTAGAGATTTAAATGTAAATTGCAGTTTTATATTGAAAAAGTGTTTGTTCAATCGATTGCTTGAGGTTTTGGTGCTTGATAAGGAAATAGTTAGACTTAGGGTTTTTATTCAGGAAACTTGGGATTATAATCCTACAGATGCCTAATGAGTTGCATGAATGATAATGTAAAGCTCAACTACTCAGTCAACAATTCTATCAGCTCTCGCATGTTTAGACTTGTCTATTAACTAGATCTAATGATCTCAACTATCGTATGTCGACCAATTGAAAGTGTCGATCGATGACCCTATAGGGATATCGATCGATTCACCTTTCTTTCCGTCGGTCGATTATTCAATAATGATATCGATCGACGCTCTTCTAGTTAAGCTTTATGCGCGGGTTGAATGATAGCTTACTAAACTCACTAGATCAGCTCTCGCCTTACTCATAGCAAGAAACTTAGCTCAGTTAGAATGTTTTCAGGATGAAAATGAAGCTCTCGCTTTTATTTATCAATCCTAGGGCAAGTTCTAGGTAGTTAATCTAGAGACAGACATTAATGAACAATCCTAATGACAATTACCACAACTCAGCAATGTATAGTTGGGGCTAATCCCTCATAACCTATTTAAACCCTAAAATCTAACAATGGAACTACTCAGACATGGCTAAGCAATTCATAACAGCAATTAGGTAAGAAAACTTCATTAGAATAGTAAATAGATATTAATGGAGTTCCAATCACAAATTATAACTTTGGATCTTCTCTCCAATCTATCAAACTCCTAGAAAACCTTGCTGTGAAAATAATAAAACAAGAAAAGCACTCTTGGCATCTAACATGGTGGCAAAGCTTATATAATTTGGTTAAAACTCGTCAGGGGTAATCTTGTAAATTGGTGAAGACTTGGGCTTCAAGTCGGCTGTGACCAAATGGGCTTTCTGTGCGCTTCGCTGTCGATCGATGTCAAGATATGAACATCGATCAATTATTCCTCTCCAATATCGATCGATGGTCGAGCTCGATGGTCATCTCGGGTGGTTGCTCCAAATGTCTAATGTTTGTAGAATTTTTATTTTAAACGTGTCCTGAGACTTTTTGCGTAGCTAAAGCGTAAGAATTCGAAAAAATGCGTATTGTAGTAAAAGTTTTAAAAAGCTCGATTACAATGGTGCATCTTTTAAAACAAGGGAGTTTCATTGTCCGAAGCGTTCGCTTCAGTAGACGATGTCGAATCGTCTTTCTTTAAAGTGTTTTCGGCCGAAGGCTGAGCTAACTTCGTGCGTTTGCGAGCTGCCATTGTGGTAGTCCTGATTTGTCTTAGCTTATGCTCTGCGAGAAAGCAAAGCCGCGACTGTTTCTGACAACCCCAGATGGCTGCGATCCCGCTCTGGGTCGAGAATTTGACGCCGAAGTGATATGTAGATAGAACGGCTTTCATGGCGTTAAGCCATGGGGTTCCCATGATCACGTTGTAGATGGCAGGATGATCGACCACCGCGAAATCGACGATCTTTGTGATTTCCTTGGCCATGACTAGTAGCTGGATCGATCCGAGAGTCATCGATACCTCGCCTGAAAAACCCGTCAGCGGTTTTGGCGTTGGAGTAACTTCTCCGAGTTTGATGTTCATCCGTTTAAGAGTGTCACGGAAGATAACATTAACCGTGCTTCCCAAGTCGATGAGGACTCTCGTGACTTCCAGATCTCGTATGACAAGATCTATGACGAGTCGATCGCAGTGAGGTTGATCGATTCCGCCGGCTTCGTCTCTCGTGAAAGTTATCGAGTTACTTTGACCATCTCGGGGAGGAGACCACGTAGGCCAGTTTGCACTTGATTCGGCATTTCGCTGGTAAGCCTTGATGGCCGACACCGTGTCGTTGCAATACTGTGATCCTACGATGATCATGTTGACTCTGCGACGATTGTTATCGTTTCCTTTGTCGTCTGGTCTTCTTCCGTGTTTATCCCCTGATTGGTTTCTTTGAGGGGAATTCTCCGCGGGTGGATTCCTGTCCGTCTTTGGAGGGCCATCGGTCTCGAGGATGAGATCTTTTACGCTGGTTACTTCAGAGAGCTCTCCAGCTAGTAGCTTCGCGGCCAATCTCGCTCTGAGGACTTGGCAGTTAGTCGTGGAGTGTCCTCGGGTCTGGTGGAACTCGCAGAAGATGTTTTCGTTGTATCCTTGATTTCGAGTCCACGTCCCCTGGAGTTCTTCCCCGTCGTGATGGATGTACTTATCGTTACGAGAGTTTTTCTTTTCTGTCTTTTGGTCTACATCTTTTAAGGATGGCTTTGTCGGTTTATGCTTTTGCGACAAAATTTATGTTTCCTCTTCGATTATGATGTAGTCCGTTGCCTTGTGGAGGGCGTCTTGGATCGTCCATGGTTTGTCGAGGGTTATCCATTTTCTGAATTCCAACTTGTACCAGTTCTGAGCGCGTCTGTGGCCACCTTGTCGCTTATCCCGCTAACCCTTGACATAACCAGCTTGAACCGGCTTATGAACTCGCGGAGGGGTTTGTCTTCCCTTTGGGACAGACTCCAGAGATCGACATCGGATGTTTCTCTATCAATGAACATAGAGTATTGTTTGAGAAATTCCGACGCGAGCTGTCGGAAACTTTCGATGGAGTTTCGCTTAAGGCGAGAGAACTATTCGAGCACCGCGCCTTCCAGATTTTCGACGAACAGACGGCAGTAGCTGGCGTCCTTTTTGCTATCCTTCAGTCTGGCCCATCCCATCGTGATGTGGAAAGCCTGAAGGTGCGCTTTAGGATCAGTCGTACCATCATACTTTGGTACTTTGATTTTTCCCGGATCAGACACTTTGGTATCCGAGATGCGAGCAGTGAAGGGTGTCTTCCGAGCCCCCTCGAGCAGTCTGTCGATCTCTGGCGCAGTGCAGGTAGCATGATGGATCTGGGATTTCACGGCCCTTACTTCTGCTGCAGTTTTGGTTATGTAGTCGCGAAGGTCGCGTATGTCTGAATTCTCGCCAGCAGATTTCCGAGCTTGTCGGCGTTTGCTGCGAGTAATCTTGGCCTGTTTCTCGGCCAGCTCCTCCTGTTAGATCTAGTAGAGGTTTTCCTCCTCTTCCGTCATTGGTTTATCGAACGGGGAACCTTCCCGAGCCGATCGGCTTCTGGTTCTTCTTGGATGTCTGTCATCGTCCTCCTTGGTATCGTTGGAGACGTCGCTGGTATCCAAGTTGACATGCTCGACTTCATCGACCTCTGTGTCCTTTGTAGGAAGTAGAGGACTTTCAGAGTTCTGTTCTTTGGAAGGGGATATTTCGCTGGGGTTTTACCCGAAGGACGTTCCCGCAATGTTCCATGCCTGTCGTGTGGAGTTGTGAAGTCGAGTCTTTTCCTGCGAACCTTCGTGGTTCCACGGGGACGGATTGCTCGAGTCCTTGCCGTTAAGGTTTCGACCCGTTTGGTCAAGGTGTTCATGAGCTTATCCTGTTCCTCCGACCTTTTTTCATAGGTGGCGAACATCTTTTTAAACTCCTCGAGCGTTGCGGCGTTGGCTGGTGCGTTGGCCACGGAGACATCCGCTGCTGGAGTGTGGAGATTGGTGTCGCTTCCTCCGTTGAGATAAAGACGATAAAAGATAAGAAATCGAAAAGAGAGCAAAGTAGATCTTATTCCGAATTCGGGTTTGAGCTTTACAACAAGGTAAGAGCCTGGGCTACGAGAGCTGTCGGCGAGATTCCTAGTTCTAAAACCCTAAAACTGCTAAACCTAATTGAGTCGCAACTCGAATAACAAAAACGGAAAATTGCCTAAATTTCTTAAGTGCTAAGTTTTTTGTGTCTTTCGAATCCCCCTCTGCCTATCACCTAGGACTCCTTATATACTTGCCCCTAGTTCGGTTTGCACCTCTCCCCGTCTGCTATTCCAATTTTCCGGTCTTCATAATTATCTTCGGAAACTTCACATTTATCCGTGGAAACTTGACATTTATCTTGCCTTACAAACCAAGCATAAACCTTGATACGGCTTATGGGTTTTTGGTTAAGAAATCATAAGTGGGCTTCGAGTTGCGTTTTAGGTCTTTTTGGGCCGTCTTTGACTCGAAACGTTTATTACTCTTTCTTCGATAAAAACAAACTTCCCGCGGTTTTTATCGTAAAGTTTAACTGATGCCTACAAGTGATGAGAAACAAAGAATGGTTTAGCCATGGGTCACGGGAGATAGCATTAAAGAGTAGACGAGAATGATTGGTTTTGTGTCATATCGACGTTTTGGGAAAGTTTGGTCGCTACGCAGCGACCGAACCGTGTACGTGCTCGGTCGCTACGTAGCGGCCGAGCTTGGCTTGAGCTCGGTTGCTACGTAGCGACCAAGTGGCTGGATCTCGGTCGCTACGTAGCGACCAAGCTTGGCTCGAGCTCGGTCGCTACGTAGCGACCGAGCCGTGTGTGTGCTCGGTCGCTACGTAGCGAGCTTGGCTTGAGCTTGGTCGGTCGCTACATAGTGACCGAGCTTGGCTGGAGCTTGGTCGCTACGTAGCGACCGAGCTGTGTGCGTGCTCGGTCGCTACGTAGCGGCCGAGATTGGCTTGAGCTCGGTTGCTACGTAGCGACCAAGTGGCTGGATCTCGGTCGCTACGTAGCGACCAAGCTTGGCTCGAGCTCGGTCGCTACGTAGCGACCGAGCTACGTAGCGACCGAGCTCGGCTTGTGCGTGGTCCGATTGAGATTTAGAACAAGATTTTACCGCAAGGCTCTTTGTAAAGATTCTTTTTACAAAGAATAACTTTCGTAAAAAATGTTTACCCTGATTTTTACGGAGATTTGGACATTAACTTCGTCGTATTCGTTTTTGACCCCAACAATGATGATCCGTATCCATAAAGTCAAGTTCTTTAAGCACAAATGAGTCTGAATTCTTGGTCTCCATGACGAAGATGATATCTAGGGATGCTTGACGTCGCAGCTCCCTAATATGCTGGACCGTCGTGGGGTTCCCCAACCCACGACAGTTCCAGCTCAACATTGCTAAGGAAGATTGGGAGTTACCCGAGGAAAATCCGTCTTCTTCCTCGAGCTCGCGGGTATCAACACTATCGGTGGTGTAGTAGCTGATGCAGCTGAAGCGGCGTGTTGAGTAGTCCGTCTTGTTCCAGTACGTGAGGTTCCAGCGCGTGAAGTTTCCCCCGGCGAACCCTGAAGTCGAGCTAGGTTTCTCTTTTTCGAACCCATACCAGATAGGTTTTTGGGCTCACTCTGACAGTGGTTCTCCTTTCACTAGGCTTTGGAGGACGTCCGCATTTCCTTGTTCGCCGGATTGAGGTATCAGCTGTTGTGTCCATCTGACCTGCTAGATTTGAGGTATCTGCTAACTGCATTGTCTCTGTCCGAGCCATCACTGCTGAGGTTGAAGCTTGTAGGATTCGTGTAGCTGCTTCTTCTACTTCCCCATTCATCTCGCTCTGTAGAACACGTTGCTTTCTTGCTGCGCTTTCCATAGGATCAGGGCAGTTTATGTATTGAAGAGTAGCTTCTCTAATCTCTTCCATCACCTCTTCTCTGGAAGGTAGCGCAGGAACTGGTGGGAAATCAACAGCTTCCAAGTTGCGACCAACTGACTGTCTAGGAGGCTGAAAGGGAGCACTCGGAGGCGTAACTTCCTGCTCAAGTGATGGTGATTTATCTCTCCATTGGAGGACTGGGGATTTGCGTTAGCTTTCTCCGCTACTTCCATCTCCATGTCTATCCTCTTGATTGTTATGTCGATGCCTAGTGTATGGAGGCGAGGAGTAGTTATTGAGGTTGTGTTCCATCTGCGTCTGTGCAGTACGGAGGTTATTCTGATAGAACGAGCTTGGTGTGATCTTGTTGCGGGATCTGGAGGGCGAAGTGTAGTGGAGGAGATTCTATTGCCAAATGGTCTCCCGAGTCAGTCCAGGCGTTGTTGAAAAGGCTTGTTGTGACCCTTAGATGGGTGTAGGAGATCTCTGGCTTTTTAGTTGCTGCGAGGCGATAGATTCTGTTCGACTGGGAACAATAGTGATTCTCTCTGGACATTGTGATTGCAGATAGGAGAGACGGTAGCAGTTGGTACAATGGTTACCTAAGTTTTCATACTCCAGTGAAATAATGCTTTCCTCTCCCGAATCTTAATCCATAGCTGCCTCCATTATCAGTGGTTTCAGACCATCAACCACCACTCGAACACGAGCTGTCGTTTTAGTCACTTCATACGTATCAAGCTCTCCTAGTTCGAGCCTTATGTTGTGCACCACCTTTTCGTGCCAGTAGTGTAGAGGAATACCTCTAAGCGAGATCCCAAATGAGATCTGGGAAGGGAAGTTTTGCGAGATAACTGGATCCCATCTTTGGACTATAATCATCCAACGTCCATCCTGGTAGGGCCTGTTGTGGAGAGTATCTCTAATATCTTCCTCTTTGTTGAAACAGAATTGGAAACAGCCGTTGCCTAAATCTGAGCCTGAGGAGGAGTCCAGGTTCCATTTCCTCGCAAGGTAAGGTAGGAGGGCGCTCATCCTTTGCTCCCTTGTGTTCGTCAAGCGTCCCACCAAGGTAAGAATATTTTCCTTGATGAGATCTGTAGGGTCGAAATCTGGTGGTCGCATCCGGAGTCGTGGGGGTCCAGGAGGGTTGCTAGCGAGGGCTTTACCCTTTTCTGCTGCTGTAAATCTCGTTGTCATTTTGCTGAAGGATAATCAAGAAGCAGAGTATTGTATGTCTTTGGAGCTTTGCGTTAAGAGGTAGGGCGAAGGGTGAAATGTGTAGGCCGAGTCGTAAGGTCTGTGCGGTGAACGGAGAGGGGAGAACTGAAAAGTCTTTGGTAGAGGAGTAGCTGTCGACTCTTCCCTCTTTTAAGCGGTACTAGAGCACCGAGCTATGTCTTTACGTCTCAGCAGCTTCGTTTTCATCCTACGTGTGAATTTTATTTGAAAAGGAAAGGCCTCCACGGCGTCCGCCGACGAGGTTCGCCGGGAAGGGAGCAGAGGTGGTTTTGAAATTTGAAAAAACTTTCTAAAAGGGGAAAAGGAACCGGGTTGGTGAAAAAGTCAGACAAAAGTCTGTTTAGTAACCATGATTAGAAAGGAAATAAAACAAAGGTGTCAAAACCATGGGAAAGTCAAACTAGCTCTACCAAACTGTCTAGAAAAAGTCGCCTGGGAGAGTTTTTTCGTAGGGGTATAAGATAATGCGGGCGATCTTCTCTATCTAATGAATGGGGAGGGTTTTGAAGTACACAGGAGCAAGAATGGAAACAACCCCGAGATTGTCGGGATCGAGTGAGCAAGAGAAGGAGGAGATATTGGAGAAGTTAAATGACTAAGAGGAGTATAAAAGAAAGGAAGACGAGGGAAGAGGACATTCACACCCGGAAACATCGACCCGACATTGAGCTCTCTCAAACACATTGACCTCTTTTATTTCTTAATTTGTGCTCAGCAATTAGCTTTCGATTCTTATTTTCATTCTTTGATCTTGTAAACTTATTATCATCAATAATAGTTCATTCTCGTCAACTCAAACATGTTTACATCGTTGTGTTCTAAGAAGTTTTGTCCTAAATTTCTTTCTTCCTAATCGGTTACAAACACACCATACACACCTAGAGCTCCAGGCCGTGGGAATGATGCAGTTTGGGTAATTGTCGATAGTCTTTCTAAATCTGCTCATTTCTTACCAGTGAAACTTACAGACAAAGTGGAGACGTTAGTAGAGTTGTACTTGGAAGAAATTGTAAAGCTTCATGGGGTACCAGCAAATATAGTATATGACAGAGACCTGCGCTTTACATCTGAATTTTGGCGAGCTTTCCAACAAGCACTGGGAACTGATTTTCATATGAGTACTGCATTTTATCGAGAAACCGATGGCCAAACTGAAAGAACAATCAGAACCCTAAAAGATCTGCTAAGGTTGTGTATTCTTGATTGGAATGGTCTGTGGGATACGTTTCTGCCACTATAGAGTTTTCCTACAACAATAGCTACCACTCTAATATCGGTATGTCACCATATGAACTGTATGGTCGACCTTGTAGAACAATGTGGGAACCGAAATTCACACAGTCGAGTTTTGTTAATCGTAGGAAAGCCAAGTTAACCTAGCATTCCCTGAAGGTCCTGGTTATCTGCTGGGCCACACACGACACGATCAATATGAAAGAATAAAATGAAAATAAGCAGAAAAAGAGAATAAGAGAATCTTATTTCCGAATTCGCGTTTGAGCGTGAACAACAAGTAAAGACCTAGGCTACAAGAGCTGTCGGTACGTTCGCCAGTCTAGCGACCTAAATCTAAACTAGTTGAGTTGCAGCTCGATTAGTAAAAACGGAAAAAGATGCCTAAATTGCTCTAAGTGCTAAGTTGCTCTGATGTGCTCTTCTTTTTCCTCTTCGTCCTAGGTCCTCCTTATATACTCCTCCTTAGGTCGGTTTACCTCTTCTTGGGCCGGATATGTCGCGGAGCGGGCTTTTCCATATTTCCTTCTTCTTTGTGATTATCTTCGGAAATTTGACATTTATCTCTTCCCGCGGATGAGATAAACCGTCATACCAGTCTTTGGGCTCAAGTCTTTTGGGACCATAGATGGGCCATTGTCCGCAATTCGGCCCCTCTTTAGGCCGTATCGAGAGTTAAGCATTTTTACGATTTTACTCGCGAAGTAGCCGTTGGCATAGGCATGGTTCTTCCAACGGAACCCTGTTTCTTCGCATAGCCGAGGCAGTTGGTGTTAAGTTAACCGTAACCTACTCTACTACGAAGAATAGGAAACCATTCGAGAGACATAACCTTCCCAACTTCCCGAATACTTTCGACGATGTTTTTTAGACGGAACATTGGTGTCGTATCCACGGACCCGAAGACTGAGTTACGGAAACTTCGGACGAAGATGCATGGTTATGGGATGGGACCGGGTTCGGAATGGTCAGCAGAGAATTGGCCGCACTCGCCGGGCGAGCTGATCCGTGCCATGGCCGAGCTCGCCGGCGAGCCGACCGGCAACATGGTCGTGCTCGCTGGGCGAGCTGGCTTGTGTCACGGCCGAGCTCGCCGGCGAGTCGACCGGTGACACGGTCGTGCTCGCTGGGCGAGCTGGCTCGTGTCGCGGCCGAGCTCACCGGCGACACGGTCGTGCTCGCTGGGCGAGCTGGCTCGTGTCACGGCCGAACTCGCCGGCGAGTCGACCGGCGACACGGTCGTGCCCGCCGGGCGAGCTGGCTCATTTCATGGTCGAGCTCGCCGGGCGATCCGTTTCGGCTATTCGCTTTCTCAGCTTTTGAAGTTTTGAACGAGATTCGGTTTTTCTGAGGACTTTCGTACATCGATTCCGTCGTGACCGATTTTGACCCCAACAGTTAATGGACCTGAGTGTTAGGTCCTAGCTTGCAGTATGGTCTGTTCTAGGTGGAATTAGACGTAATCGTTTATCGAAAGATTGAAGATGAATAGTAAAAAAAAGAATTGTATAAGTAAGGGAAGTAAGTTTTTCAAATTCTTTACTCACTTCTTCCCTTAAAAAAAGATTCCTCCAAGATATAAATTTTTTCTCCGAGATCTCTCTTTGCTCAAAGAAAATGTCTTCAAGAAAAGGATCCTCAAAGAGGAATTCTTCCTCACACTCATCTTCGGGTGACTCTTCTGCCAATGAGGTGATCGCCCCAAAAGAAGAGTTTGAAGTTGAGGAAGAAGCAAAGGATGCGTACTACAAAGCTCTTTGCGGCTCGCCTCCGCCTTCGCAAGACATTCCGATTCCTAAGAGGCCCGTGAGGTCGTCAAACGCACTCCTCACGCCGAGCATGGTCTCTCCCGACTACCTCACGACTCTCAGGGACTTTTACCAGATTCCAAGTGGAGTCGTATTTCGGATCCTGAGTGGCAACGAGAGTGCGAAGAACCCTCCGAAAGGTTTCTTTACTTTGAACGAGGCCTTCCTGGTGTATTGCCGCATGTGGTTTCCGATCCCTGGTACCATCGTCCGCGCGCTTCACCACTTTGGGCTTTCGATCAGCCAGCTAAGCATTCCGGCCTTGCAGCATTGGCTCGACGTGTTGATCTCGAGTTACGAGCTAGGAATGGATCTTAACCCTGGCGACTTCGAGGGATTTTGGTTTACGAGAGGAACGGGGATCGATGGCTCAGACTGCATGGCGCCAAAGAAGGGAATGGCTATAATTCAGGGGCACACTTCACATCCTAAGACATGGTTTGAGCGCTTTTTCTTTGTCCGGATAGATGGGGAGTATGTCGAGGAGAGCTACCTCCACCTATTCCGTCGGGAGTGGAACTTCACCCGTGGTAATACGAATAGTTATGTTTTTCGTTTTGATACCTTGAAAACATGCGAAGATGATTTTTTTTTAATTATCTTGCAGTGAACAGGATCCTTCCGCCGGCTCCTGCTGATCTTTTTGCCAAGCGAGATCTTCTCCGCGGCAGGCCGTTCTTCTGGAATTCCTTCACCGTTGAAAGGATTCGAAGCGCGGTGGAGCTCCATCGATCTCGAGCCGTCTCTCAGCCTCTTGACGTTCCGTATGACGTAGAACCGGTCATTGATGTCTTGCCTGCTCAGAGGCTGAGAACCAGGTCTTGAAAGGCAAGGGAATTGCTTCTGAGAACTTCTCTGGAAACCCTCCGCTGCCAGAATGGAACCCTAGTTTCTCCCTAGGGGAAAGGAGTGGAACCAGCGAGGTTCCCCTTCCCAGCGACTTTTTTGCCGACCTCCCTCCCGATTTTACTACTCAGGAGTCGCTGGACGAAGAGTCGAGGAGGAAAGTAGTTGCCGAAGGCTCCAGCTTAATAAACGAGGTTTATCCTTTGAACTTTGATCTAAATTATATTTTTTTTTGTTTCCTTTTCTGATCTTAAGTTCGTGCAGGGGATGAGGATGTTCAATGCGGCGCTCGACGGAAGTTTCCGGGAGTCGCGTATCTCTCACTTCAAAGCCGAGGAGGCTGAAAGAGAACTCTTTCGGTTTCGGAAGGAGGTTGAAGAACAGAGCCGGAGACAGGCTGATCTCCATTCTCGGGCCCTTGTCTGTGCGGAGATGAGAGGAAAGAGAGCGATTGTCGCCGAAATGAAGCGGAGGGCTGCTTTGTTTGCCATCGAATTCGAGTGCTCTTAGGATGCTCAAGAATTCGTGGGCAATTTTCGCGAGTGCCGTGGCTCGGTTTCTACCCTCTACAAGTCGCAGAACAAGGACTTCTGAGATGCCTACAAGTGATGAGATGTCGGGTCTTATGAATGGGTGTGCCCATGCCGAATCCTTGGTTCCTCCGATCAAAGGAAGGGTTCGACAGCTTTGGGATTCCATCAAGGTCTCGGAGGACACGGCGGAAGCGGGAACCGGTGTTGGTGATGAAGGTGTCGGAGTCGCGGACGGAGAGGTGGACCAGCCTGCAAGCTCGTTCGGGTCTCCATGTCCGGTTTCTTCGACTTTAACCTTTGAGGATTATTTCCCTTAGTTTTATTTCGAGGTTTGATGTATCTAGGCTGAGTGTGGCCGTATTTGATTTATGTGTGTTATGGCCTTACGAGGCTATGTTAACTATGTGTTTGAGACCGGCCGTTTGGTGGCTTCGGGTCTTAGCCGTTTTTTGCGGCTTCTATATGAATGATTGACATTTTGTGCGTTTTAGTTTATACTTCTGCCAAGTGTGAGGGAAAGATACGAGTAGTCACTTCGTATCTTAACTCTTAGTTTATCGTCTTGTTCGTTTGCTCTTACTGAACGAGGGCGTTCGAAAACGTTTAGGAGTTTCGCGAAGTTTCGTGAGCATATTAGATATAGACGATGGGACATGTTTTTAAGATCTCGTATCATGTCTTGAGATGTTAGTGGACCAGTAGGACTGGGTTTAGTGCAAGACCTAGGTTTACTTTCGGCTCTAAGGCTGTGCGACGACTAATCGGCTCTCGTTTTGCCTGTGGGCGATTTCCACCTGGTTCTTTCCGATTTAAAGTCCGCGACTTGGCGCCGGCTTATATGACTTGTATGGAACAAACCGAGCACTCTCCAGAGACCGTATGGAGTGCTGACCAAAATATTGGATTTCTTGTATAGCGCGCTATGGTATCCTCGTCGGATGTAAGAGAACCTTTACTTTTACGAAAGGTTAGACTACGAGTTCTTTTTGCAGAACGTTTTGGGTTTGTCCGTCGGGGCCAATCGACGGGCAATTTGTTTTTTTATTTATTTTAGAGTCGCGGACGGACCGGGTGTTTGGATAATATCTCTTGAAAATATTTACGATGTCTCGCTTTTTCCGAAAGTTATATCCTTTGTAGTGAGAAAGTTATGATCTTCGTTTTTAGAGAAGATGTATTTGGTCTTGCTTGACCATTGATACGCAGTGATTGTTTTTTAAGTTAGTTCCCATCCAAGGACTGCTTGAAAGGTATGCGTGTTTGGAGACCCTTGTCTTGGGTGTTTCTCAGGTTAATCTCCGATTTTTGTGGCTTATTGCAAGTGAATCGGGAGACCGAAATATGAGTTTTATTGGAAAAGTTTTGAAAATATCGAGTACATGTGTGGATATTCCGAACTTTGTGGGAGTATACGAGTATACGTACCCACTCTCCCCCCCCCCTTTTTGGAGAGGGGGATAGCTGAACTTGTCAATAGGACAAGCTGCCTACGTACCTCTTTTGAGGATCAAGCCATCTCGTAGTTCTGCTTTGTTGTTGCGGGCGTTCCTACTCGTTGGATAGGGCCGTTCTGTTACTTTGGCCATTGAGGCTTTAGTTAAATCGGCGGCCGTTTCGTGAGTCGGGTTTTCTGCTGGTAGGGCGATGGACTCCGGGATCGCGTCGCTGTCCGGAGCCGTTGCCTGGGCGAGTGATTCTGAATCGCTCTTTGTGGAACCTTCGGGAGTACTATGAGTTTTCTTGACTCGCTTCGGGCTAATCGCAGGGGTGTTCCGAGTTTGTCGTAGCTTATGCTCGGCCAAAAAGCAGAGCCTAGATTGTTTCTGGCATCCCTAGATTTGGGAACTTGATGCTAAGGTGGTAAGTCGACGGTACCGCCTTCATTGTGTTGATCCATGGGGTTCCCATGATCACATTATAGATGGCCGGGTTATCGACTACGGCAAAGTCAACGATTTTTATGACTTCCCTTGCCATGACCCGAAGTTTGATCGATCCGAGGGTCATTGATGTTGTGCCCGAAAAACCGGTCAGTGGTTTTGGTTCTGGGACGACTTCCCCGAGTTCGATGTTCATTCTCCGGAGAGTGTCGAGGAAAATGACTTTGACCGTGCTGCCTGTGTCGATGAGGATTCTTCCCACTTCGAGGTCTCGAATCACCAAGTCGATGACCAGCGGGTCGCAGTGAGGTTTATCGAGTCCGACGGTTTCCTCCTCCTCGTAAACAATCGTATTGTTTTGAGCGTTCTCGGTCGGGGACCGAGTCGTCCAGTTAGAACTTGTTTCCGCCTTTCTTCCGTAGGCCTTGATGGATGAAACAGAGTCGCGGTAGAATTTCGATTCTCCGATGATCATATTTATCCTCCGGCGGGTACTATTGTCTCCATGGTCATCCTGCCTTCTTCCGCGTTTCTCGCCAGACTGGTTTGTGCGTGCGTCCCTCTCGGGAGACTCCTTATCAGTCCTGGGAGGGCGGTCGGAATCCAGGATGAGGTCTTTTATGCTAGTGACCTTCGAGAGGTCGCCAGCGAGGAGTTTTGCGGCTAGCCTTGCGCCGAGAACTTTGCAGTTCGTAGTGGAATGACCTTTGGTCTGGTGGAACTCGCAGTAGGAGTTATCCTTGTACTGGTTCCTGGTCCAGGTGTTTCCGGAGGTCTTTCCTTGTTCGGAATTGATAGTGTAGTTGTGCTCGCCCTGGACGTCTTCTCCCTCGTGGTGGACATACTTGTCGTTTCGAGAGCTTTTCTTTTTTTGTGGGCGTCTTCTGCGGGTTGTACTTCTGGGAGAGGATTTTCATCTACTCTTCCATTACGATGAAGTCCGTTGCCTTATGAAGAGCATCCTGAATCGTTCTCGGTTTTTCGAGGGATATCCATTGCCGGAATTTCGACCGGTACCAGAGAGTTTTCTTCAGAGCATCGATCGCCACTTTGTCGCTGATCCCGGTGACTCTTGCCATTACTAGCTTGAATCTGTTCATGAACTCGCGAAGTGGCTCGTCTTCTCTTTGAGACAGGCTCCAGAGATCGACGTCCGAGGTTTCTCTGTCCATGAACATGGAATACTGCTTGAGAAACTCTGAAGCAAGTTGGCGGAAACTTCCGATGGAATTTTGTTTTAGGCGAGAAAACCATTCGAGCGCGGCTCCTTTGAGGTTTTCGACGAAGAGGAGGCAGTAGCCAGCGTCTCGTTCGCGTTCCTTGAGTTTGCACCTCCCCATCGCGATCTGGAAAGACTGCAGGTGCGCTTTCGGGTCGGTGGTGCCATCGTAGATGGGAATTTTGATCTTCCCTGGGTCCGAGACGTTGGTCTCAGTAATCCGGGCAGTGAACGGGGTTTTGCGTGCTTCCTCGAGAAGTCTGTTGATCTCGGGTGCAGCGTTTGTCGCGTGGTGGATTTGTGATTTCATCGCTTTCACCTCTGCTGTGGTTTTCGCGATGTACTCTCGGAGATCGTGGATCTCATCAGGATTTCTGGCAGCCTTGCGAGCTTGTCTGTGTTGGCTGCGGTGGATCCTGGCCTGCTTTTCGGCCAGCTCCTCCTGTTCTACCCAATAGAGGTTTTCTTCTTCCTAGGTCATGGGACTTTCAAAGGACGCGTCCTGCTGAGCGGACTGGCTTCGCGTTCTTCTTGGGTGGATGTCAGCACCGTCGTCCGAGTGATCAGACTGGTCGCTTATATCCAGGTCGATGCGCTCGGTTTCTTCTCCTTCGTTGCTTTCGTTAGGAGGTGGAAGGTTCTCCGCAGTTGGCTGTGCACCTGGCTGGAGCGTTTCAGCAGGGTTTTGGCCTAAGGAAGCCTTGTCCGCGTGTGCAGCTCGATTGCCCGGAGTCGCGAAATCAAGTCTTCTACCGCTGCGGGCTCTTGTGGTCCCGCGCGGGGCTTTGCTCCCGGCCTACGCCGTTAAGGTTTCAACCTGTTTTGCGAGAGAGGCCACGAGTTTTCCTTGTTCGTCCGACTTTTTCTGAGCGGAGGCGAACATTTCCTTCATCTGGTCTAGTATCGCGGTGTCGGCAGTGACCGTTGATACGTTTCCAGCCGGAGTTTTATCAGCGTTGGCATCGATGGGAGTCCCGTCGTGTATTTGCGGGTCTTTATCAGCGTTGGTCGTCATATCGGACTGAGCGTGTGTGGTTGCGAGAGAGATAGATCCGTACCCCCCCCCCTCCTTCTAGCACCAAACTGTGGGAAACGAAATTCACACCGTCGAGTTTTGTTAATCGGAGGAAAGCAAAGTTAACCTAGCCTTCCCTAAAGGTCCCGATTATCTGCTGGGCCATACACGACACGATCAATATGAAAGAATAAAATGAAAATAAGCAGAAAAAGAGAATAAGAGGATCTTATTTCCGAATTCGCGTTTGAGCGTGAACAACAAGTAAAGACCTAGGCTACAAGAGCTGTCGGTACGTTCGCTAGTCTAGCGACCTAAATCTAAACTAGTTGAGTCGCAGCTCGATTAGTAAAAACGGAAAAAGATATCTAAATTGCTCTAAGTGCTAAGTTGCTCTGATGTGCTCTTCTTTTTCCTCTTCGTCCTAGGTCCTCCTTATATACTCCTCCTTAGGTCGGTTTACCTCTTCTTGGGTCGGATTTGTGGCGGAGCAGGTTTTTCCATATTACTTTCTTCTTTGTGATTATCTTCAGAAATTTGACATTTATCTCTTCCCGCGGATGAGATAAACCATCATACCCGTCTTTGGGCTCAAGTCTTTTGGGACCATAGATGGGCCGTTGTCCGCAATTCGGACCCTCTTTAGGCCGTATCGAGACTTAAGAGTTTTTACGATTTTACTCGCGAAGTAGCCGTTGGCATAGGCATGGTTCTTCCAACGGAACCCTGTTTCTTCGCATAGCCAAAGCAGTTGGTGTTAAGTTAACCGTAACTTGCTCTACTACGAAGAATAGGAAACCGTTCGAGACACATAACCTTCCCAACTTCCCGAATACTTTCGACGAAGTTTTCTAGACGGAACATTGGTGTCGTATCCACGGACCCGAAGACTGAGTTACGGAAACTCCAGAAGAAGATGCATGGTTATGGGATGGGACCGGGTTCGGAATGGTCCACGGAGAATTGGCCGCGCTCGCCGGGCAAGCTGATCCGTGCCACGGCCGAGCTCGCCAGCGAGCCGACCGGAAACACGGTCGTGCTCGCCGGGCGAGCTGGCTCGTGTCACGGCCGAGCTCGCCGGCGAGTCAACCGGCGACACGGTCGTGCTCGCCGGGCGAGCTGGCTCGTGTCGCGGCCGAGCTCGCCGGCGAGTCGACCGCTGACACGGTCGTGCTCGCCGGGCGAGCTGGCTCGTGTCGCGGCCGAGCTCGCCGGTGAGTTGACCGCCAACACGGTCGTGCTCGCCGGGCGAGCTGGCTCGTGTCATGGTCGAGCTCGCCGGGCGATCCGTTTCGGCTATTTGCTTTCTCGGCTTTTGAAGTTTTGAACGAGATTCGTTTTTTCTGAGGACTTTCGGACATCGATTCCGTCGTGACCGATTTTTACCCCAACAAACACCAGTGTGTTGGGAAGAAGTTGGTGAGCGAAGAATGCTTGGTCCAGAACTCGTTGATGAGGCTGCTGAGAAAGTAAGGGTAATTCAAGGAAATATGAAGAAGGTTCAAGACCGTCAAAAAAATTATGCCGATCACGGTAGAAGAGAAGTCATATTTGCAGTGATTGATCTAGTCTTCTTAAAGGTAGCTGCGCAGAAAGGAAATGATCGTTTCAGAAAAGTTGAAAAGTTAGCAACCCGATACATTGGTCCATATCGAATTGTTGCTAGAGTTGGATAAGTATCCTACAGACTTGAACTTCCACTCGATATTCCTATGCACCCGGTATTTCATGTATCGATGTTGCGTAAGTATATACCCGATCCCAATATGGTTGAGACGTAACAACCAGAGAACTTTCAACCTAACCTCACCTATCCAGAAGGTCCTTTGCGGATAGGGGACCGTCGCATCAAGAAATTGAAGAACCGAGAGATTTCTTAAGTTCAAGTATTTTGGGAAAAACGACAGAAAGTTGTTATAACATGGGAGGATGAAGATAAGTTCAGAGTTGATTATCCAGAACTCTTCTTAGAAACCCCAATCATCCAGTAAAGTGTCCACAGTTATGTTTTGAGAATTCGGGGACAAATTCTTTTGAGGGGGGGAGAGTGTAATGACCCTCACGAACCAATGAATATTTGGTCGAGAAAAATCTTGCTCGACCAGTTTGGAGTTGGTTCGAGGGGAATTAAAAATAAATATCGAACCGATAAATTACTATCTCGTGGTAAAAAGACATTCCCTTGATATATCTGATTGAATGTTAATTATTATGGTCTGATTTTAATCAAGTTGGACGAGTTTAACTGGAAGCCGAACGAGAACCGAAGAACGAGAAAAATTAGTCGAATACTGTCCCAAAAAACAGAATAAAAAATAGACCTCCTGATTGTCTCTTGTGTCTCTCAATCTCAGTCAGCTGCTTTGCATTCTTAGTTAATTAATTAAACAGCACATGATTGTCACAAGCAGTCTGGTTGCTTACTTAATTAAATAAAACTTAATCATGTGGCTGGAGAGATTTCTTCAAAGGAAGGAATTTGTGAGCTGCTTAGTGGATTATTATGAATCAGGATGCCAGCTGTCTTGTGATCACCAAGCCTAGTGTAACTGACACTCAGTGAAAAACAAGAGAAAAAGTGAAACAAAAATCAGAAGAAAAATCAGGGAAAAATTATACAAGATCTGGGACCATTTCCTTTCATCCTCTTGCTCAGTTCCTAGGTGTATAAAGGATCAGAAGGTGAGAATCGAAAGTAAACCCTAGGCATTGTTCTATTTTTGTGAAGAACCGAATTTGAATTCTTTTTTTAAATCAGTTCAGTGGAAAGTTTAGTTACGGGAGAGGATCATCTGAGTTCTTCTGTCAGTCAGCTGTTGTGGTAAGCTTAATATTTTTGCCTAAGTCAAGTCTTGATCATAACCAGATATTAATCAGTGAAGCTGTTATCATGGATCAGTGTTTAAGTATCATCGGTTCAGTTTTATGAGTTTCAGATTAAATCAGTTGCTGGAAAAATTAGCTTATATGTTATGAACTGATTCGATTAATTTTTATTGGGGATATATGTTAAGATAATTACGGAACTGATATGATCATTGTCTGAACTTCACTTGAACCGAACTGATTAGCCTTGTCCTAAACCGAGCTGATAAGATTTTATTTAAAATTCTTCTTCAAAACTGAACTGAGTACCTAAAGCTAGTACTTGTGTTCTGTTTTGTTTGTGTTCTGTTTTGTTCAGATACTTGTGAGTCTTGCTGTCTCACTCCACATCCTTGTACATGTGTACTCCATTGGTAAGCTGTAGTGAAGTGGTTTGGATGTGGTGATCAGAAAACCTTTGTAACCGTCATGAACCGTGTCCAACCTTTGTAACCGTCATGAACCGTGTCCATTCTCAGGATTATTTCAGCTCGTTTGAGATCAGTTTCAAGCCTTCTTAAATTTGGTTTCAAAACTTGTATCAAGGTGAGTCTAGATAGTTAGATGAATAAATAATGTATGAGTGTAGCATGGTTTATCTGCAGTAAATAGGCATGAATCATTATGTGTTGTCAAATTATTCTTGAAAATTCTTGAAGTGTTAAACTCATGTGAACTCTTTGCAAATGTTCTTAAGGGTTTATGGAGGTTTATTTTGA